>NC_141689.1:212987706-214187706 GCF_964263255.1 Lissotriton vulgaris
GTAGGAATGAAATGTATATCGTAACATGAAGTTGACGCTTATAGTATAAAAGTCAACGGAAAGTGACAACATGGTATAGGAAATGTATAACTGTATTCATATTAGAATGTATTAGATCTAGAAGGCCCGTATACGTAGTGGGCTAACGTAGAAATGCCTACGAACAGTAGAACGTGCAGAGTAGAGTTCATGTACGTGTGTAACTTTAAATGCAGAAACGGCGAGAAATGTAACATGGAGAAATGTGCGGAGAGCATGCACATAACGATGTAACCAATGAGAATATAACTTTGTTATATGTATAAGGTTCATATTCTACGTAATTATATTCTATGTAAAATCGTATTCGTTTAGAAGAAACGTATTTGCTAAAAATGATCACATGTAAATGTATGTTAAAGGTTATACTGTGTAGAAGAAGTTTGTAGGAATGCTGGAAGAGTTAGGTCATTTGTGATTGTAACTTGACTAACCAAGAGTTCGCAGGAGCATAGTCCAATGTATGTAATTTAGTGGACTCGCAGGAGTCGTGAATAGTCTTCACTTGAAGGTGCGAGCCGAAGAGTCTAGCATTTGTTAGATTTAAGGTGACAAATGTCGAACGAAGTTTATTGCCTAAACATGAGAGGAGGCGATTGGAATTTGAGCTTTGTTTTTGAATGACCATTCACAGGATCTAGTAAGGTCAAAGAAATAATTGTAAGTTAAAGTCTTGTTTAAGTTCATATGACTTTTGATCTGAAAGTGTCAAACTAAAGTCGCCAACAAGAAGATGAAGATGACATCTAAGGAGAAGGGTCAACCTAACGGACGACGCAAAGAGATGAAGTAATGGAAAGAGCCAGAAACTGACATCATCGGGGAAAGTCCATGGTGGGCGTCAAGGGGCGTTCCACCCACACTGTGATTGTGTATTTTAGGGACAGCACCCCGGGGATAAGGGAGCGAAGAGCTCAGAGAGAGAACAGCGAGAGGCAAGTTAGAAGGGTAGATGCCTTGAGCAGATGCGCTGAGAGAGAGATCAGAGCGCAAGGGAGCAGTAGGCCGAGGACTCTTAGAAGAGCGGATGGGTAGGCAGAGAGGGTACTGCTTCTTAAACTTAAGTTACCTTTAGAGGCTAAGAGAGTTTGAACTTCTTTGGAAGTCAAACTGCTGACACCTTTTTAGGGAAGAAACTTGCGAATTAGGGATGTCACCTAGTATAGAGTAGGGACAGATTTAACTTGATTAATTTTTCTCTTTCTATAGATGACGCAAAGGAACCACTTTACATCGAAACTTTAAATTGCTGAGTTTGGAACTGATTTTGTATTCTTTGTATACTTTGAGATTTATCCTGAGAGGATTGTAATTTGCATTCAAATTTGACTTTTATATAAAACTTTTAAACTTTATCAGTTGTAAGTGGTTCTTCAGAGTGGCGTCATTTAATGGGGCTGAACTAAACCTGGGTGGGGGTGGTCTTTTACTCAATGACAGATACTAGCGGTCCAAAATTAACGAATGAGATAAATTATTAAATTGATTATAAATTGATACCAAAATCTCATTCCCCGCAGTTGGTAGCAGAGTATGATGGTTATCTTCTTGAGGAAGACGACCTAGGCCAGGTTTAGTTTACCCCAAGGTCCCTAGTCATCGACGACCAGAAGAAGAATCCCTGCCGAAGAAGGTGCTGACGGTGCGTCGAGAGAAAAGCAGCAGAATCGGTTGAGAGTGAGTATAAGGGTCATGCGTTGTAAGATTGCGGTGTTTTATGTTGTTCCTGTGTCGTAATGTCAAGCGGAGTTGAATGCCTGTAGTGTGATTGAGGGAAGGTTGTGAGCGCGCGCAACCGGATAAAATCTTATGTCCAGAGGGCTTAAGTGGTTCGGGTGTATCGAACACCCAGAGTAATTTGTCTACCATTTAAAGGGGGTCATGAGGTACCATTGATCGCCCGCAGACCGATGATAGGGGGAGCGTTTGAGTGAGTGTATGAGTAAACGCATGCTGGTCGTACGTTTACTGTGTGTAAGTAACCTATCAGTTGAGGCAAACGTCCGACCGTAAGAGGAAAGACGTCTCGCCAGTTGAGGTGGCAATTACAGTTAGACTGTGGCCGTACAGTCAGAGAAAAGTGATCGCTTGGACGGAAGTAGTCATTTTTCGGCGTATGAATGAAACGCATGTGAGACCGCGAGACGAGTTGAGAAAGAAGGAAACTGCTGCAGAGAGAACAAGTGACGTCAGCGTAGAATCGCACTGAGATTGGTCAGTCGGCGTAGAACAGCGTTGGGATAGGCTGATTAGCGAGAGTTGCACAGGGATTGGTGGTTGTCATCAGGACATAAATAAGGAAGAGAATTAATAAGAGAAAAATCGTAGATTATCAAAAATGAAGTGCTTTAAGGGTTTAAGGAAGATCTTTAGGAGGAATAGAAGAAACTTATATGCCGGAGAAGAAGCTCCACCAGAAGGCACACCAGCTTATCATATGGCAGTAAATGTAGGCTTACACTCAATAATGTGGATCTCCGAGTGGAATAGGCTAACAGAAGGGGAAAAGGAACTGATGTTTCCGAGATTCGGAACGTTTAAACTAGACGTGTTGAACCAACTGAAAGCAGTAATGCTTGCGACAAGACCTCTACCGAGGCCAACACAATTCGAAGCTCTTAGTGCATGGTTTAGAGCAGCGCACGAGAAGAGTTTAAAGAGACGCCAAGAAAGAGTGAGACAATCAGTAAAGGCAGTGCAGGATGCCAAATGGGATGAGGAAGCTAAGAAGTGGAGAGTGCAAAAGATAGAAGCAGACAAACTGTTCACGATGATAGAAGCCACGGGAGAAAGGAAACCTCTAGAGGAGGAAGATGAGGAAAGCGAGACGGAGGAGGATGTGATAGAGAGGCTGTTAACAGATAGACCACCTCCATATAGCGGTGAATCCGCAAGTCCCATAATACAGCAAGGGGACGGAGCTAGATGGGGAGAATATAAATCGATCCCAGTTACGGAGTGGGACTCCAACAAGAGTGAGGAAATACCCCAAGCTAGTTCCGAACAGAGAGTAGTGGGAAGATTCGTGGTCCAGAAGGTGCCAGAGACGCAAAGCGCAAGGTCGTACCAAATGCCAGACGCTTTACAAGTACCTGTCACCATAGGCCCTATAGTGTCAATCTACAACCCAGAAGGGGTCCAGCAGGAGGAACAGGCACGATGGGACAGGGAAAGGGCAGAGATGGAGCATAGGAATAACACGATGAATCCTCAAAGACAGAGATTAGCACCAGTGAGTCGGAGTACCCCATTATATTCCGCAACGGGTCCCTGGATAGAACAAGGGGGTCGAAGAGGATCAATGGATTTGAGGGGACCTAAACCAAAATCCTATAAGGAATTAAGGGAATATCTGAAAGAGTGGGATACTGCCGAAGAGGCTCGGAATAAAAGTTTAGAAACAGGAGCTGAATGGAGAGACCAGGATAACAAGATCCTCTCTCATTGTGGAGCTGGCGAAAGCAGCCCGGAGTGGGAGAGAGGGAGTCAAGGAAGCAGAAGAGATACGAGTCCTACCATTAGTGGCAATAGGCAAATGTGCGATGACAGGAGTGCAGGGTGTGGCGAAGTGCCTCGCGTCACTTTCAGTGAGGGAGAACGGAGGACGCAGGAGTACCGGAATACTTTTAGGTGCACACACCATGCTCCGGATGAAAATGTGCAACATTGGAATCACGGGAACATGGAGAGTCGCGAAGGGTCTCGCCATGCGTCCGGTGATCTAGGGCGAAGTCATGAGAATACAGGTAGTCGCGAAACGTCTCGCCATACATCCGGTGATCACGAACGAGATCGCGGGAGCATGGAGAGCCATGAAGGACCTTATCGTTTGTTAAGCGATACCAGACAGCAAGCGAGTTACAGTGGTTTAGAGCAGCACGGAGGATCTTATCTTGTATCTGGAGAAACCGAATCGAAAAGACGGAATGTAGGGTTGAAGGATGGAGCATTGTTCCACCACACCCCAAGGGAAGATGGAAAGGCTTGGGATTTAGAGAGGTGGGAACAAAGAGATGGAAGAAAAATTCCTCATAACTCACCTGTGCTCAGGCGTAGGGCGCATAGTGGAGGAGAGAGGGATGTAAGAGAACAACCTAGGACTGACGTATTGAGAGCCGAAATAAAAGCAAGACGCATAGATGTAATGAGCTTAAAATCAGACTTAGACGAAATAATTGACGGCACAGTGGCAATTGAGAGGTTAGAGCTGTACGCACCAGATGAGATACTGTTTTTATCTAAAGACGTTACTCGGAAAGCGAGAGCAGCTCATGAGAAGTTATCTGAATTGGCAGAAAAGTACATGATAGACATATCACGGACTAAGGCTTTACAGGCCAACCATAGGCTGAATTGCACGGATCAAGATCTAGATGAGCGCAGAACGATTGGGCTGAGAGTACACATAAGGGAATTGGTCATGTGTATTAGAATATGGAGAGATCTGGATAGATGGGAGGAAAGATGGTCCAAGAAGGGATCTGTCAGACGGAGTACACTTGTGAAGTCTCAGGATACAGACCTAATGCGAATGGAAGCTTTCCCTTTGCGAGAAATCGCGAACGGAAACTACGTGCATGTACCATGGAGTAGGGGGGATTTAGCGGCATTCACTAATTCCTTCCCGAAACTTAGAGAAAATCCCGTTGAGTGGTACAAGCAGGTAGAGAGGTTCGTGAGGATCTCTAAGGTACTGTGGATTGATTTGAACACATTGTTCGATATCGTAATACCCGGAGACTTGTGGACGGCATGCAAACTTAGTATTGAATGGCCCACTTGTGAGCCTCAGAGAGATACCCAGACAGGTGGTCCATCAGACAGGGTCATGGAAAAATACGAAAGGGTAATAACATGGCTAAAAGAGAAAGTGCCGGTGCAAGACATAGACTGGGTTAAGATAGATCGAACAACTCAGGAGCCTAAAGAGACAGTTCACGAGTTCTATGAGAGATTACTGAAAGCATTCAAACAGTACAGTGGTTTGGACGTAATGGATCCTAAAGACATAGGACAGTTTGTGTCAAAGTTCGTTCTCGGATTGAGACCAGACATAAGCCTAATGATTCAACAGCACTTGATCTGTTGGCAGAACAAACCTTTAGACGAAATTCTGAGGTATGCTAGATACTGTAGCGATGAGATAGACTCGAAGGCAAAGAAGCTCAAGGAAAAGTTAATGCTAGTACAGATGCAAGCAGCTGGAAAGGGTGGACAGCGACAGCAGGGAACAGGAGCGCAGGCAAAGAAACAGAATAATCAGACCAGAGAAGAGGAAGAAAGACCGAGACCGAGAATGGATATCGCAACACTGAAAAGAACAACCAGGTGTCATCAGTGTAACGAGGTGGGACATTGGAGACGCGAGTGTCCTTATAATATTGAGACAGGGGAATTAGAACAGGAGGAGGAAGAGGTACAGAATAACGTGGTTAAGGGAGCGACAGTCCCGAAGGGAAAGTTTATCAAAGGGGGGACTCAGACTCCTCGAGCCCCGTTTCCTCAACCACCTCGCATTACGAATGGAGGGAAAACCTACAGACAAATGCCATTATTTGTAGGAGGAGAAGAATGCTACTACGTTGATCCTCTTACAGGGCAACGAGTGAATAGGGAAGAAGACTGTACTTTAGGAGCAGCCCTGGAAGTAGATCAGAGGGGACCATACGTAGAGGCTGAAGTAGCTGGATGTCCTACGACCTTTTTGGTGGATACGGGAGCCACTAGATCCACGTTGAGATCAGCGGTAGTCCCAGGTCTGCCGATATCAGGAGAAATGATTCAGGTGGTAGGAGTCGCAAACAAGAGGATGACGAACCCTCTGACGGAACCAGTGTCAGTAAAGATAGGGAATTACAGTGACGAACATCAGTTTGTGATCTGTGATTCTAGTCCGGTGTGTTTGCTAGGAAGAGATCTGTTGTGTAAACTGAATTGCACAATACATTGCACACCTGAAGGAGTAGAAGTACAGACCAATGATGAGGATGCCGATTTTAAAGTTGTGAACTCGCAGGAATGTGTGGAATTATATCCTACCTTGACAGTGGAGGAGCTTCCACAGGATTTGAGGGAGAAAGTGTCAGCTGAGGTGTGGGATTTTACTGGAGAAGAAATAGGCTTGATTAAAGGAGTAGAACCAGTAAAGATCTTGGTAAGACTCAATGCCGAATATCCAAGAACACCACAGTACAAGTTGACACCAGAGACGATTGCAGGAATAAAGCCTGTGATCGAATCCATGATTAAACAGGGAATACTGAAGGAGATCGTGGGTAGTCCATGTAACTCACCGATTATGGGTTTGCAGAAACCTAGTGGAAAATACAGAATAGTGCAGGATCTTCGGAAGATTAATAATATTGTTGTCTCATGTTGTCCAGTGGTACCGAATCCATCAGTGATATTATTTCAGATACCGTTCCAAGCTGAATGGTTCACCGTGATAGACTTGTGCCAGGCTTTCTTTTCGATTCCTTTAGATGAAGAGAGCCAGTATCTTTTCGCTTTTAAGCTGGAAGATCGCGTTTTAACATGGTGTCGTATCCCTCAGGGGTATACAGAAAGCCCATCGATTTTTAACCAGCTTTTAAAGAGAAATCTTGAAAGTCTAGTGCTGCCCAAGAACTCAGTTCTAGTCCAGTACATAGACGACCTCCTAGTTGCGTCAGAAACAGAGGAAGCTTGCAGAGAAGACACCATAACCTTGTTAAATCACTTGGCCGAGAATGGACACAAGGTGTCACCAAGTAAATTGCAATATTGTAAGACTGAAATGCAATACTTGGGCCACAGGATTGAAAAGGGAAAACGGAAGGTGTCTCCAGACAGAATAGAGGCGATTATGAAAATGAACGCGCCTACAACTCAAAGAGAGGTCAGGATGTTTCTAGGCATGGTCGGTTATTGTCGACAGTGGATAGCTAACTTTTCGCTGAAGGCAAAACCGTTATTGCAACTGACGCACAAAGGAGTGAGTGATCCGGTACCATGGGACAAAGACTGTTTGATGGCATTTTTGCAGCTGAGGGAGGACTTATGTCGTGCCCCGGCTCTAGGAATGCCTGATTACACAAAACCATTTTTGCTTTACTGCTGCGAAAGAGAGGGATGCGCTTTAGCGGTCTTAGCTCAGATCCATGGAGATGCGCGTAGGCCAGTAGCGTACTTTTCGGCTACATTAGATCCAGTAGCCGCAGCGTTGCCCGGATGTCTCAAATCCGTAGCTGCAACGGGTGTCAGCATTGAAAGATCTGAAAGCGTGGTGATGGGACATCAGTTAGTGGTGTACGTACCGCATTCTGTGGAATTGTTAATGACCAGGACTAAGACTCAGCATCTGACGAATAGCAGGCTCACACGCTACGAGCAAGTCATACTGGCTGCCGAGAATGTGACCCTAAAAAGATGCTCTGTCTTGAATCCTGCTACGTTGATGCCACTTCCAAATGAGGTGGATGATGAAAATTGTACAGATCATGACTGCCTTGATGTGACTGAACTATGCACCAAACCGAGACCCGATATCGTAGATGAGCCATTGACTGACCCTGATGAAATTTTCTTTGTTGATGGTTCATGTGTAAGAGACGATATTGGTCAGCTGAGAGCAGCTTATGCAGTTTGCACGATTACCCGAGTTATAGAAGCCGCTTGCCTGGAAGGAGTACACTCCGCTCAGGTAGCTGAAATTGTTGCTTTGACTCGTGCTTGCTTAGCAGGCGACAAACTTCGAGTCACCATATACACCGATAGCCAGTATGGTTTCGGGGTAGTTCACGATTACGGGCAGTTATGGTCTCAAAGAGGTTACATGACCTCCTCGGGTTCTCCCATTAGGAATGGAGAATTCGTGAGACTTTTGTTAGATGCATTGCAAGGACCATCAGCTATTGCGGTTGTCAAATGTGCTGCGCACACGAAGAATGTAGACTTTGTGTCGCAGGGCAATCGCTATGCTGATGAAGTAGCGCGTTACTGCGCAGAGCAAGGTTATTCTCACACTGATGTTAAAGTGGGGGGAGTACAGGAAAGAACTGAATTGACGATGTTGTTAGACACTGTAGATACGTGGGATGAGTTAAGGAGTGTTCAGGAGAATGCACCAGATGTTGAGAAAAAGGGCTGGGAAACAGCGGGTTGTGTGAAAGGCGAAATGAATTTTTGGGTTTCTGCCGATGGGAGAGCAGTTTTACCAAATGAACTTGTTAGTCCAATGGCAAGGAAATTGCATGGATCAGCACACATAGGAAGAGATGCCATGGTGAGAGTATTCAGACAAACGTGGTTTAATCCTAAATTTAGAGTAGCGGCAGAAGCAGTATGTCAGCGATGTGCGATTTGTCAGCAACTAAACGTGGGAAAGAGAACACCAGTTACATTGAGTCACATTGGAAGGTCTGGGGGGCCTTTCAATAGAATGCAGCTTGATTTTATAGAAATGCCTCCATGTAACAGACTCAGATACGTTTTAGTGATTGTCTGCATATTTTCTAGATGGGTTGAGGCTTACCCTACACGTAGATGCGATACACTTACAGTAGCGAAACTGTTACTTAGAGAGTTAATACCGAGGTTTGGGGTGCCATCCTCTTTGGAATCAGACAGAGGAACTCATTTCAACAGCGAAATAGTGAAGATGTTGTGTTCAGCTTTGAATATTGATCAAAAGTTACACTGCAGCTATCGACCCGAAGCTTCAGGGATTGTAGAACAAATCAACAGTACAATCAAGTCCAGACTGGCTAAAGTTTGTTCATCGACATCCCTGAGTTGGCCAGACGCACTTCCAGTGGTTCTTATGAGCATACGTAGCACACCTGATAGGAAAACAGGCCTCTCTCCACATGAAGTGCTAATGGGGAGAGCTATGAGATTGCCATCGGTTCCAACTACAGCGCTATTGAACATCACAGACGACTTGATTTTGGACTACTGCAAGGGACTATCTGATGCCATTAATTCTGTGTCCCTCCAGGTCCAGGCTGCAGAGGTTCCATCAGCACAAGATTTGTGCCATGACCTGAGTCCTGGAGACTGGGTCCTGGTGAAAAAGCATGTCAGGAAGAACTGCTTAGACGTGCGTTGGCGAGGACCATTTCAAGTTATACTTGTCACGAACACTGCGGTGAAGTGTGGAGGCCTGCCAAACTGGATACATGCCTCACACACCCGAAGAGTGCCAACACCTCTAGAAGAAACAGCTCCTCTCTCGGATGAGAATCCGGCGGAAAACGGAGAAGCCATAGAGGGGGAAAGCCAAGCTGTGGAGGTGATCGAAGAGGCTGAAACTGTGTTGGAACAGGACGACAAAGGTCAAGACACTAGCGAGACCGAAGTCGCCTCAGGAGAAGAAAGTAACTGGGAGACTGAATCGGATACCGAACAAACTGAGAGTGACCAAGAGACTGGTCCAAGAACAAGGAGCAGAAGAACAAGGAGTGACGAAGCCAGTTGGCCGGAGAGAAAGAAAAGGCCAAGCTCGGAGGAAAAGCAAGAAAGAACTCTTGTCCCGATCGCTGAAGAATCGGATCAGGAGGAAGAAACGACAGACTCAGGAACTGAGAGTCCACGAAGGTCGAGAAGGGGACGTGTGCCCTGCAGAAGGTACGCCACCCCAGAGTGGACTTATCTAGCAGATGTCTTGGGGACAGAAATCTGGGAGAGTGAAGAGTGTGAAAGTAATCGATCTCGATCCATTTGTGGCAGTGGAGATATGGATGTTGACGCCTGGACTCGAGACTGAGGGATTACTGACTTTCACACTTCCCATACCCCCATACTTGAGTCGGATTAAGGATTTAGTGTTGAACAGATTACAATTTCCAACATTTGATCATCAAATATCAGAGGAAGAAGACAAAATTATTCGTTTTGAATTATTGGAACTTGTTGCAAGAGCTGCAGGTGCAAGAATAATTGTTGATACATAAAGACTTTTGTATATAAGTTACAAAGAAGAAGATAACCTAGCGCCGAGTGGAAAGAAGAATAAAATTAGGGATTACATTTAGAGGACGGAGAAGGGTTAGGGTTGTCTGTTGTTAAAAATAAAGAGACACTGTTGCGAAAAAGAGACTTTGTTGATAAAAGAGCACTTTACAAACGGAGAGGAAAACAAAGCAAACGAAGGACTGAACTGATAAACTTTTTCGCAAAAGAAAGAGTCACGCAGTTTTGACAACATGGAGAACGGCAACCCAAACAGAAAAGCTAGATGTATAATAGGTACACTTATAGCTGTAGTGATATTTCTCATAATTACCGTAGTGACAATATCATACATAGTAGGACATGAAGCAGATAAAGAAATAGCAGATGTTAAGCTTGTAACGACTTTAAAACCTGCTCCTGATGGAAAGAAGGAGGAGAGCAATGTTATACATGAAAAGACGTTACTAGCAGATGAAGTTCGTAGATTACATGTAGATGAGTCACAGGGAAACTTTAGGTCAAACGTATATGCTAAACTGTTGTACGAATATATCGATGCCATGGAGGCCAAAGATTGCTACGTTTGTATGCAATTGCCGGCTTCTGTAGATGAGGGCATCCGATATCATCATCTCCCATTGACTTATGGGATAACATGTAGCTTACTGCTTAGTATATTTTATGGTAGAGAAGGGTTTGAGTACTACTTTTCAAACTATGATTCGGTACTGCCTGAAGTTCCGAATTATAAGCAAATGAATAAGTGGGACTATTACAAAAAGGAGGATAGACTAGCTAAATTCTTTCTTCCTTGGGATACACTAGATACTTCATATGCACGCAGAAATAATCTAACTTGCAAAGTGTCAGAGACTGAGAAAAAGTTTATAGCACAAGTAGATGACCGATACAGAAGGCAGAAAATTCTAAAAATGTCAGGACAGTGGAAAACTGATTGGACCGAAGAAGAGAAGGCACATAAAAAGAAAGGAAGCAATGGTCCAATAGCATTGGATAGAACGCAGAAAGGAAAGTTATGTTTAACTCGAAGCAAGACATATTATGAGAGTGAATTCGTAGGTGAAGTAAATTGTGAGCATGCTTTTAAGTTAGAGTATTATACGAAAGATTTTATGAAAGGGATGCAGGCTATTCCTAATGTATATTTTGTATGTGGGAGAAGTGCCTATGTAAAACTGCCTGACAATTGGTATGGTTCGTGTTACTTGGCAATTGTCTTCCCCAAAATATATCATGCAAAGGATTTAGCGGTCATAGAAAGAAAGGCTTCGACAAGAACGAAAAGAGAAATAGGAGATGCAGAAGTAGTAGGAGACGTATTTGGAGCGATGTTTCCAATGTTAGGTTTAATACTTAACGATGTTAAGATCAGGAGACTAGCTACAGTCGTAGATAGATTATCTGCAAGTACTGCAAGGTCATTAATGCTAATAGAAGGTGAGATGCAATCGATCAGAGCAATGGTTCTTCAGAATCGACTTGCTCTTGATGTGATATTAGCAAAAGAAGGCGGAGTTTGCAAGGCTTTGAAGGTTCAGGAATGTTGTACTTATATTCCTGATAATTCAAAACCACTAGAGAAGGTTATAAGAAACATTACACAGATTCATCAAGAAATCGAAGATTTGACAAAAATAAATGTTTGGGAAAAAGTAGGTAATGGAGTAGGAAAAGTTGGAAGTTGGTTTGCTAACCTTGGCAAAAGTATAGTGTGGTACATATTAAAACCTGTATTAATAGTATTAATTTGCATAATTACATTGTTAGGATTTGTGAAACTATATAAATGGTATAGGACGAACCGGTTACAAAGATCTATGAGAGAGCAGGAAAGGAAATTAGCTGCTTTACAAGATCAACAGTATAAAAGCTTGAGGGCACTTGAAATGATGAAAAGAGGGAATGATGTAACTAGTTCTGTTTAAAAAGGTGTTATTCAAATTGCTTTTAGTGATGACTCCTAAAAGTCATCAAAGGGGGGACTGAGAGAGCACAAATTTGAATAAGAATTATGTATAGGCCATATTTACAAGCATATCATGAAACGTAGGAATGAAATGTATATCGTAACATGAAGTTGACGCTTATAGTATAAAAGTCAACGGAAAGTGACAACATGGTATAGGAAATGTATAACTGTATTCATATTAGAATGTATTAGATCTAGAAGGCCCGTATACGTAGTGGGCTAACGTAGAAATGCCTACGAACAGTAGAACGTGCAGAGTAGAGTTCATGTACGTGTGTAACTTTAAATGCAGAAACGGCGAGAAATGTAACATGGAGAAATGTGCGGAGAGCATGCACATAACGATGTAACCAATGAGAATATAACTTTGTTATATGTATAAGGTTCATATTCTACGTAATTATATTCTATGTAAAATCGTATTCGTTTAGAAGAAACGTATTTGCTAAAAATGATCACATGTAAATGTATGTTAAAGGTTATACTGTGTAGAAGAAGTTTGTAGGAATGCTGGAAGAGTTAGGTCATTTGTGATTGTAACTTGACTAACCAAGAGTTCGCAGGAGCATAGTCCAATGTATGTAATTTAGTGGACTCGCAGGAGTCGTGAATAGTCTTCACTTGAAGGTGCGAGCCGAAGAGTCTAGCATTTGTTAGATTTAAGGTGACAAATGTCGAACGAAGTTTATTGCCTAAACATGAGAGGAGGCGATTGGAATTTGAGCTTTGTTTTTGAATGACCATTCACAGGATCTAGTAAGGTCAAAGAAATAATTGTAAGTTAAAGTCTTGTTTAAGTTCATATGACTTTTGATCTGAAAGTGTCAAACTAAAGTCGCCAACAAGAAGATGAAGATGACATCTAAGGAGAAGGGTCAACCTAACGGACGACGCAAAGAGATGAAGTAATGGAAAGAGCCAGAAACTGACATCATCGGGGAAAGTCCATGGTGGGCGTCAAGGGGTGTTCCACCCACACTGTGATTGTGTATTTTAGGGACAGCACCCCGGGGATAAGGGAGCGAAGAGCTCAGAGAGAGAACAGCGAGAGGCAAGTTAGAAGGGTAGATGCCTTGAGCAGATGCGCTGAGAGAGAGATCAGAGCGCAAGGGAGCAGTAGGCCGAGGACCCTTAGAAGAGCGGATGGGTAGGCAGAGAGGGTACTGCTTCTTAAACTTAAGTTACCTTTAGAGGCTAAGAGAGTTTGAACTTCTTTGGAAGTCAAACTGCTGACACCTTTTTAGGGAAGAAACTTGCGAATTAGGGATGTCACCTAGTATAGAGTAGGGACAGATTTAACTTGATTAATTTTTCTCTTTCTATAGATCACGCAAAGGAACCACTTTACATCGAAACTTTAAATTGCTGAGTTTGGAACTGATTTTGTATTCTTTGTATACTTTGAGATTTATCCTGAGAGGATTGTAATTTGCATTCAAATTTGACTTTTATATAAAACTTTTAAACTTTATCAGTTGTAAGTGGTTCTTCAGAGTGGCGTCATTTAATGGGGCTGAACTAAACCTGGGTGGGGGTGGTCTTTTACTCAATGACAGATACTAGCGGTCCAAAATTAACGAATGAGATAAATTATTAAATTGATTATAAATTGATACCAAAATCTCATTCCCCGCAACCGCCACGGTTCCCGTGAGATGAAAACAGGCCAAACTGTTACCCCTGCTCAAGAAACCTTTGCAGGACCCTTTGATGCCAGCTAATTATCGGCCCATCTCTCTCCTACCTGCCTTAGCCAAAGTTTGCGAGAAGGTTATTTTTTGGCAGCTTGAGACTTTTGTTGAATCCTCGGGAGCTTTGCATCCAGCCCAGTCCGGGTTTAGAACTGCCTACAGCACGGAGACCGCTTTGGTAGAGATGTCGGAGGCGATCAGGGAGTGCCTGGACGGGGGCGGCAGGGCAGCCCAGATTTTACTTGACCTCTCTGCCACCTTCGATGCAGTGTCTCACCAGATGCTTCTTGCCCGCCTCTCTTCCATTGGCATTAAGGGCCTGGCTTGGGAGTGGATTCAATCTTTTTGGGATGCTTGCACGCAGCAGGTCTGCATGGCTCCATGTCTATCCTCTGTCAGGAAACTCGCTACGGGGGTGCCACAGGGTTCTACCTTAAGCCCTCTGATTTTCAATGTTTATTTGACCCTTTTGATTTATCTGGCAGAGGTGCTTGGGGCAAAAATTATAGCATATGGGGACGACACCCAGTTGTTATTCATCTGGAGGGGCTCGGATTTGGACTCCAACATCGCACAGACGTGCCTAGCATCCGTATTTCGCTGGCTTGCCCATGCCTCTCTGAAGTGCAATGAGGACAAATTGGAGGTCCTTTTGTACCGCTAGTTACCTCTGGCCTTTAGACAATCTCTGTGGCCCCCTGATTTCCCGTGCCCTAACTATGTGGGAGCCCCGGGAAAGAACTTAGGGGTATGGTTTAGTGAGGATCTTTGGTTCGCTGACCATGTTAAAAACTGACTGGTGTCTGTTTTGGCAACCTCAAGGCACTTAGAAAGTGTTTTGCTCTGCTCCCTAGAGAGGCCAAAGAGACGGTAGCCAGTGGTCTGAAAATTGCAAACCATACAGAATGCCGTAGCTAGACTCCTTTTTAACATCTCTAGGAGATCTAGTGACCGACAGAATTTGCGGGATCTGCACTGGCTGCCCGTGGCCCAGCAAGTACAATTCAAAGCTCTCATTCTCACGCACTGGGCCCTTGATGGTTTCTTTCCTTTGTACCTCAGGAGGTGCAACGCCCTGTATGTTCCCAATCGATCTCTGCGGTCTGCCTCTTTACGCCGGATGATAATGCCACGTTTCCGCAGAGCTCCCTTGGGAGGCCAGTCTCTTTCTGTTAAAACAGCAGTGGCTTGGAATTCGCTTCCTGCTGATCTTCAGCTTACTCAAGATTTTCAACTTTTTAAAAAACGCTTAAAGACACACCTATTCAGTCAGCTCCCTTAATTGGTTTCCATCTGCTCCGCCCCAGTTCACTCCCGCGCCAGGACACTCTAGAGTATAGTGCGCGATACAAGCTTTCTATAACACAACATAACACTGTTGATTTTCTGATCCCAGTGCACTACTGTAACTGTAACTAAATGCTAAATAAAGTGTTTAAAAAAAGAAGTTTTGTTACGCCTCTGCCAATAATGAGAGATCAAATTAGTAATCCTGGCTCTGGGGGCTTTGCCTGGTTGTGGACGGCGGGGTGCTACATAAAGGTAGACAACCCTACCTAGGGCATGTTCTCAATCTGAGATGACTGACAGGGAGCAGTGTCAAAGAATCAAAAAGATGACATCATATAAAGAAATCCATGCATGCCTGCATTCTGGTTTTAGGCAAGTGCATATAACACACCTCTCAACCCATTTCACAGTGTTGGTTCATTGCAGCAGGACTTAATGAATTTTCTGATACCGAAGCAGTTGGCATGTCATGCTCAATTTAGTTTGTGTTAGTGCACTTTTCATCAAGAACGATGATGAACATATGATATTTTCAAAGCTGGCAATTAGAACTTTGTAGCCAGCGTAGATACATAAAATGACCTGCGTTCTCTTGCCTTCACGAGAATTGCAAGAAACGCCCTCCACCGTGGCTAGTGGTTTAATTAATATCCGCACTTCATGATGGAGCACTGCTTCTCAGACTGAACTGGTTCAACTTTACAGAGGCAAGCCTCGTCCAATATTCCCATTAGCGTTTGTTGGATGAGCTTTAAAAGCAGCCATCCTTTTGAGTGCAATCACTCAACATCCCAATTCATATTTCTTCCACGGAGAGAAATAAGACCATACCGATGGTTTGAAGTAATACTACTATTGATTCATCTGTCTTCAGAGAAACTTCAAGGACATCGATTTTAATTCTCTGTAATAGGCTAACATCAAAAAAGCATACGCCTAGCTACAAAACGATGCAAAAATTCAGAGCAACAAAATATACACTTCTAAAATTACTGTATGACTAAAAGTGTCAAAACATGTTGAAGGGCAGTTTAACCCAGTCTTGGTCTAAGTCAAGCACGACACGTGGTCATCCAGTGGTCCTGCAACATGCTCCTATATAAATTAACTGATGCTATAAACTCAAATAACACCCAATATTAACTGTAAACTTATATAGATTAGTACAAAAATTATATATATTTAATTTAATAAAACAGTTTTAAAAAGTTTAACCTTTTTAATTAATTGAACATGTTAATTTTAACAATGTTTACTAAATATTAAATGCAAATAAAAATGTTAACAGGAATGAGTCTTTTTTTAAATTAGTTTGAAAATTATTATTTAAACATTTAATTTGTACATTTTGTATATTTTATTATTTTAAAATTAGTAGTATTTTGAGGTGTTCATGTTCTGTAAATTTAATTTCATTATTTTAAGCTAATGCCAACTATTTTAAGCTCATTCACATTTATATTATAAGTAAAAGTATTGTTATTTTTTTTTCTAAAAAAATAATACATTTTCATAAATTTCCCTATTTTTTCCCATGGGGAGATCTCCAGCTACATTGAATAGGTCGGTAATGTACATATCCGCCAAACAGCCAGATGATAAATTATAGTTATGTGTTATAACCTTGCAGTTGTAAATACCAATATAGGAAGCTCCACTAATTGAAGGAGGTGGAGACATGCAAATACACGCTGTGTTGTAAATCCCCACTTGCAAATTGCGAAACACTAAAACGCGAAGAGTTACACATAGGTATAGTACTAAATATACAAGTCACCAAATATACATAGGTTTGTCCTCTAAACCGCTTCCACTCGCAAACTTTTTTTTGTATACGTTCAGATAGAGAGGGGGTACCAAGAGGACTCCTATTGCCTTTGCAAATGGTACATCCTCCTTAGAGGAGCAGGAGAACTATCATTGGTTTGCAACTGCAAATGTGGTCATCAACCAAAACATTGCTAATGACGCCCTGAACACGACCCTTCCAGACTGTTTATTGTGTATTTCTAAACCCATTTTACGATACAATAAGCACCTTTTGAACAGCAGAATGGGTTTAGTACATTTAAAAAGCCATTAAGAGGTTGCAAACCCTATGATTTATCGCAAGCTTTGCAACAGCTAAAAGGCTTCGTACATCTGTCCCAGGGCTCTTAAAAGGCTGTTTATTCTCTGTTCACGATGCTGTCTTCATGTCCCTCGACACCAGGGTAACAGGGGCAGTGACAATGATACAAAGTGCTCAGATGATGTCCACCACGGCGCTTAAGAGCAATTGAAAGGTGACATGCAGCCCTAGATAAAACACTAAATGAATAATAAATACAAACATTTCAACTGAAATGCCAAAGTCATCTCTTTATAGAAAAAAAATGTTCTTTTTTGTTGCAGAAGCTATGAGCCCTATGCAATGGGGCACCTTTAAATAAGGCCGTTTCCACAGTCTTTGAATCGCGGAAAAGGGACATTTTGGAGAATATGTGTTTTTCATCATTCTACAATAATTAAATGATCCAAATACAAAAAAAAACAGGTTGTTTACCCTGGCTTTCCCGCTTGCACTTAGATAAAATATTGCTGACAGTTTCTCATTGTAGATTCTACGTCAATAAGGTCTGGCATGCTTTGCTCTGCTGATATTCCAACCCACTGCCAAGTTGCCAAAGAAAGCAAAATAAAGCATCTTTAAAGCACAGACACTATTGATTTATTTGTATTCCCTCAATGAGAAAAGGGCTGTTAAAACGATTTTACTCGATTTTCTCTTGTCCAGCCAGTCATTATTCAACGTAAAATCCCCTTAACCTGTTGGAGTTGCTAATACTGCCTGAGGATTTATTAGAGCGCATGAATGGAACAGCAATCCACTGCTCCTGTAATTGTTCTGTCCGCTATTAGTTTCTACACGCAGGCTCAGCCTTTGCTTTGATAGAACATTTAAAGGATTAAAATATTGGATCACTATGTACTAACCAGCTGTTCTTGGTGGACTCAAGGTGAATTCGAACATTCAACAGCATGCTTTGCCTTAGCTTGGAAATTAGCCCCTTCTCGATTTAATTCATGATGATTTAGTTCTCAAAATCCTTTGGCTCTTTTTTGAAATGTTTTAATTGAAACCAATTCTTCTCCACAGGTGAAACGCAATTAGCTCCAAATGTAAACAAATAGCTCATGATACTACGTATAGTGCTCCTTGTGGAATTTACTTGGACTGCACACAGTTTAGCATCCTTGTGCAACGTTGTGCGAAATTCACATATTTCTGTTTGTTCTTAGCTTTCAGTTGTGTAGTTTTCCTTCATCTTCCTCTGTGTTTTTTTCAGGTTTTCTTATTGTTTGACTTTTTATTCTGCTTTCAGAGATCATTTTCGCCCATTGTGTGATAATTGTTTATTCAAAGCAGTCAAGCTGGAAAATGTATTAAGACTTTTACTCTACAAGTTTACTTTTCGCTAAGTGTTCTGTGCACAACGGTATGTTCTGTAGCAGTACATCACTGTTTACTGCAAACTATATTGTACGCAGAACCTTTTTGTTGATACCAAATACGGAAATATGCTACATAGATTGTAACAAAAGTAAGGATGTTTTTTCAAACTTACAAAACAAAAAACATTTCACCCTTTGTGAAGTTGCAAAGAATCAAAAGACCTTCCTAAATTTATAAAAAAATAAAACTTGCACCTTTACGAATAGCTGATAGTGGCATAACTGCAGTGTGCAGAGCAATGTATTCTGACACAGACTACCTAACCTCTGTGTTTGACCATCCCATGCATCTGCGCCATGTGAAAGTGCTGACACAGTAATGTCCTCAACACCCCTGTGGCTTAAATCTCCTCCTGCTAAACAATGGGTTGTGAAGTTATGGAAAAGTAGATACTGCGGTCCCAGTAAACTAGCGAGTATTAAAGACAATCTCCAAGCTACAATTCTGTGACTCGACCCCAACTACTGAGAAGCTGCGCTGTATTCCCATTTGTCCACCGTCCCACAAACAAGGCCCTACCTACAGGCTGGGAATTGGACTCACCTTTGTGGTCTCTCCTCAGGGGCAATGCCCACCCCCTGGATGCCAGCAGTAGGACCCAGCACCTACAGCGTTGGACCTCACCCCCCCCTCCATCTCACAGGAGTGAGAGCTCTACATAGAGGCAACAGCAGAACAAGGGCTGCATAGGGTCAACTCCACCGCCCACTTACCTCGCCACACCCAGGTGGGAACCTATCAAGCTACTGCAGGCTCAAGAAATCGGCGACAGTGGTTGAGGGTGAGACAAAGGCAGCACATCCTGCGGACGGGGCATTTATGTCCCACCAGACATCTAGGAACTCACAGACAGTGTGGACGGCCTACAGAGTACGGAAGCCTCATCTTGTACGCAAGTCGAAGCCAGACTGTCCATCCAAGTCGCCGCCCAGCTGCCAACTGCACCTCCCTTGCCTGCACCTGTACCCCTCTTGCCACCCCTAGTTGCAAAGAGAGTATACCCAGCCTGCAGGGTGCAGAGTGGACAACCTGCAGGACTCGAGGTTCCCACCATTACAGGTGAGGAGACAGACCAGGACCTTCGGCACACAGTAGTGGCAAGGTGGGAGGCCCGGCAACCAATTGGCTTCCCGTCCTACCCCGGAGTGGCCTGAAGGAACCCTGCTACGGCCAGTGGAGCATTCATATTAGCACCGAACCACTACTCAAGGTCTAACCGCTGCCTCCACTACCACCGACTCTTCATTTGCTAACCCGGCACAGAGAACACGCCAGCTGAGAGGCAGGGCCAGGCATGTCACCCGGTAAGACCACAGATAAGCCCACACATCAGCTGCTCTTTTCCGAGGCCCTCAACCTGCCTCTCTCCTCATCTGCCCCTCCGGGCACTGCCCCCGCCCTGACTACAGACCAACCCCAGCTTACAGCAAATGTAGCCCCGGAATCTACCATGGAGCCTACTTTGCAAGAGATCACAGCTGTGGGCAATCGTTGGAGGGCATGGACGCAAATATCAACCCATTAACGTCGGAATACAAGTCCATCCGTCCGAACATTGCTGGCCTTCAGACCAAGGTGTATGGCCTGACGCAACGAGTCTCACTGTTGGAGGACCAAGTTCCAAGCACTGCCGGAACAAGACAAGAAAATCATAATTGTGTGACCTGGAAGATCTGAGCCAGTGAGACAATGTGCTTTATTTTATTTCCGAAAATGGTGGGGGGAACAGACGCATGATCTTTCCTCAGAGACACACTGCCGGTACTCACCAATCTTATCTTTGATCCTCCCTCGGAAATACAGCATGTACACTGCATAGGTCTGCTAAAAAGGGGCATGATCTAATGACTGCAGCCCCTGATCGCCTGCTTTCTGCACCATGAACAGGCGAGACAGCTCATCTCAGCAGGCCAAACACACGGTCCTTATACATTTGAGGGGCAGGTGGTTCGAATGGCGGCAGACTTTTCAAGGGAAACCAATGACTGATGAAAAACATTCCTGTCTTCAACCCAGAGGACATACGCCGTTTTCTAGCAGATGTCCCCAACCAGGACATGGACACTACCTCACCAGCCCCCTGAGAGATGAGGGCGCCATCCCAATCCCTGCACACTTCCAACTACAGTGACCAATGGCAGGATATAGGGGGTCCCGCCACCGGGGCAGAGACCAAGACAGGATGGCCGCTCCTAAGGGAATAGGAGCTAGGAACTCTAGGCAATGGGGGCACTTATGAGAGAGCAGAACAGAGACAAGTCCTGCTCCCCTTGAAGCCTGTCTCCAACCCGGAGGTTGGAATCTGAGAACCTTCCCCGTGGTCAGAGTGTCTACACAGCTGAAGGCAGATCCCACCTGGAGGAATGGCGATAGAAGATGGCGGATGGTGTCATTCCGCACTTCGTCCCTCTCTCTCCCTCTCTCTTTCAACCGGGCACTTCTCTAAGTTTGTAATGATTACATGCTCTTCCTGTTGTCTTTATTGTGCTTCCTTCATGCTATTGTTGTTTTGAAGTTTTGAATATGATTGTAAGCAAAGCTGTCTGAAGCTCAACTCGGACAAAACGGAGGTCTTAATCCTTGGACAATCCACATCCGCCTGGGACGACTCCTGGTGGCCCACAGTGCTGGGCACCGCACCTACACCCACGGACCACGCACGCAACCTGGGATTTATCCTGGACTCCTCTGTCACGATGACCAAGCAAGTCAACGCCGTCTCGTCTGCATGCTTCAACACCCTGCGCACGCTCCGAAAGATCTTCAGGTGGATCCCCACCGAAACCAGAAAGACTGTCACCCAAGCCCTCGTCACCAGCCGTCTAGACAACGGGATCGCCCTATACGCAGGAACAACAGCCAAACTCCAGAAACGTCTCCAGCCCATAGAGAACTCATCCTCGACATCCCTCGCCACAGCCACATATCTGCCCACCTGAGGAACCTGCACTGGCTCCCCGTCAACAAAAGGATCACTTTCAGGCTGCTCACCCACGCACACAAAGCACTCCATAACATGGGCCCAGAATATATCAACAACCGCCTTTCGTTCTACACCCCAACCCACCAGCTCCGCTCCGCCAGCCTCGCCCTCGCCACCGTCCCACAGATTCATAAAACCACCACCGGAGGAAAATCGTTCTCCTACCTGGCAGCCAAGACATTGAACTCCCTCCCCGCACACCTACGACTGACCCAGGACCATCTCACTTTCAGGAAACACCTCAAGACCTGGCTTTTCGAACAGTAGGAGCACCCCCCTCCCTTCAGCGCCTTGAGTCCCTCACGGGTGAGTAGCGCGCTCTATAAATGTTCCTGATTGATTGATTGATTGATTGATTGATAGATATTATCTTTCGTAACAGCCCCACACGCATCCTGCTGTGCTCCAACACATCAGTCGGTCCCCTTCTCACCTCGGGGGCTACCACCCACACACCATTTGCACAGCTTTTAAGGTCATGACATGTACAACCACCCCGCCTCCCTTGTGAACCTCCTCCTACCCCCTCCCATTTTATTCTTCTCTCCCTATGCAATATAACCTTCACAGCATGACCCTATACCCCAGGAGAGATACCCCCTTGACAGGAATGTGCCCTAGGACCCCAACAACATGCACACCCCATTGCTGCCCCCATACAACCAACACCATATGGACACACAGCAGTGTGTAATCCCTTCAGCCTGTAACTTCCCCCGGCCCCGCATGGGGCCCCTTCTCGCCTTTATGCTTCTCCTGAGAGTTTAGGCCTGCAGCACAAAGTCGAGAACACTGAACACTGTGCTCCTCACTGTGCTACTTTCCCCCTTTTTTTGCTGTTGCCTACTCACTTATCCTCTCGCGACCCCTCCCTCCCCATACCCTTATATCCTCTCCTCCCTTCCTTGACACACCCTGGGAACACAACAAGACATCTATCTCCCATTGGATCAGTTTCCACCGAGTAGTGTGCTCACCTATCAGCTCCACCCGCCCTCCTCCCTCTCTCTGTGCCTGTGTACTCCGCTCCCTCTCCATTCCCTCTCTCCCCTCCCTCTTCTCACCCTTGTGCCCCACCTTCCACCTCTCTCTCTCTATTCCCTGTGTACCTACCTTACTACAACCCGGTCCATTGCCTGCCCCTGCGCCCACATCACTACTCTCTTCCCCCGTAAACTTCGCTCCCCACATGCACCCTTCCATGGGATGGGCTCCTCAACCACTTCGCATTCTCTCGTGGAACGACCAAGGCCTCTCACACTACATTAAGAGGAAAAAAGTGCTGGCATACCTACAAGCCAAGCAAACTGATATAGCCCTTTTGCAGGAGGTGCACCTCATCGGACCGGAGGCTGACAAGCTACGCCGAGACTGGGTTGGCAGAGTCATTCACAGTTGCCCTGGAAGCAATTCTTGACAGGACCAGCCACCTGGTAAGAGCAATGATGCAGACAGAGCCCTGTTGGGGGACATTACATCAGACCATGGCCTTTTAGGCCATTGGCGCCTTTGCCACCAAGCGGACAAAGAATATGCCTTCCTATTACTGGTCCATGGCATACAGTCCAGATTGAACTATTCCTTGTCTCGCACAATGTTGTTTTACATAACAGGGGTAACCCTGTGTCCCTCAGAACTTGGGTAAGTGTGATTAAAAACAAAAGTGGTTCTGTTGGGAAGCAGCAAGAATTGTTTTGACAGAAGGCTAGGTCAGCTCATTACACAATAAAGTAAACCTCTCTGAAAACATCTGAAGTTCAAATCTTTATATAATAAAAACACAATCACAATACACAGGAATTACTTCATTCCGTTTTAAGTTTCAATTAATGCTAAAACATGTGGTAAAAAGTGACTGTTGGTGAACAAAGTGACCAGTGCATTAAATTCAGTGACATGTATATACAAATTTATACAGGGGGGGGGGTTTGTTGGAAGGCCAGAGTTTCGAGTTAGTACTCCAAGGAAACAGGTGGTTGCTGTGCAAGTTCCTGGAGGTATCTTGACCAATATTGAGCATTGACGTTTCGACCCTAGTGCGCCCCAGTCGGTGGTCGCGGCGGGTCTTTATCAAGACAGGGGGGGGTGCATTGGGGTCTGGTAGGACAGGAGGATATATCACAACCTGGAGGGAAGCCGGTGGGTCAACCCCGAGTATTTCAGTGATTGAGCAGTGGATCCGAGTGCGATCACTGCAAGGAGAGATCTCTCTATCCACTTCTACTAATAATCCACTTTCTCACAAGAATATGTAATCCTGATTTTGGGTGCTAGTCACTGTAAGGACAGGTTAACTTTAAAAGTCTTAGTGTTGGCGTATGCAGACGATATCATACTGTACTTCAGTGATGTGAGGGGGGAGCTGGACCCCGTCCCTGACATCTTCGAAAACTTCCGTACAATATCGGGGCTTACTATTAGTGAGCCTAAATCCTACAGGTTCTACTTCTCTGCCCCCGGGGCGGAAGCACAACTGCCCTTCACACCGCATACATTCCAAGTGGCGGAGACAACCTTCCGCTACCTTGGGATACAGGTATACAGATGAGCAAGGGATATGCTGGATGGCAATCTGGGGAGAGCATCCACAGCGCTGAAATTACAGGTGCAATTATGGACTCCGCTGCCGCTCTCGGTGGCGGACAGGGTGCCCATATTTAATTTAATTTAATTGCGGGTTTATATAGCGCTAGGAATTGACTCCCGGAGGAGTATCTCCACGCTTCGACCACTGGGGAACCCGTCCTGGCTCACCCTGAGAGATGGTCCCTGATGGGTGTCTCTAAGGTGCGACCAAGCATCCCCAGCGGTCTGGGGGGCCGTTGTGAAGATGAGGCAAGCTGATGCCCAGAGTTGCAGAGTGTGGTCTCTGACTAGAGTAGGCACCGAGGCGAGAATTATCGAGTCCGCTGACCCACGACCCTGCCGCGTCAGGAATCGAACCCTGGTCCCGGGCCGTCCTCTGCTTACGGGTCTGCCGCCTCTAACCAGTGAGCCACACTTCTCTAAAATGGTGGTACTACCCCGCCTCCTTTACTACTTCACGAGCCTGCCGTTTATGGTCCCTGCTTTCATGTGTAAGACACTAAATACCCTACTAACAGAGCTGGTCTGGGGTTCGGGGAGGAGACGCATTAGTCTAGCCAAACTATAGCTCCCCACCGCGGCAGGAGGTATGGGGGTCCCGGATCTACAAGCATACAACTTTGCCTGTCAACTGCAAAGGCTGGCTTATTGGCTGGCGGGGCGCAACTTGCACGAAATTGACATGTCAGAGCCAGACTGGAATAGGGGAAGGATCCACACCCTGTTTTTGCCAAAGGCGGAAGTTCCATGGACGGCGCCCCCCCCCCTGCTTAGACTCGCAATTGACTACTGGAGGAAGGCAGTGAGATATACATCCCGTACGTCCTACTATGCCCCCACGATACCACTACTAGGACTCCCAGTGGGACCGAGACCACTCTCGAATCAAATGCTCACTGAGTGGCATGATGCGGGAGTATCGCAGATTGGGGATCTGTTTGCAGATGGCAGGGTTATGACATTTGAGGACTTCCGGAACGCACACCACAGATCGGGAGGACTGTTTCTTCTACACGCTGGGGTACGTCGCTACATAGCACAGACATGGGCGCCGAACGGAGCAGAGCCTCTCACGAACCCGCTACTAACAATGCAGTACCTAATGGGGTCGGGTAGTCACCTGACGAAAAGGATCACGCATGGTATAAGAGAGGGCAGGGCAGTCTCGCTACAGCTATTGCGGGACAAATGGGAAGGCGATCTAGGGAGACCAGTCAGGGACAAGGAGTGGGATCGAATTCTTAAATTCCAGAAGAAGGTATCGAAAAACCCGAAATTCAAATTCATACAGCTTATGATCCTGCATAGGGCATACCTGACACCCCACCGCCTGAACGCGATGTTCCCCAACACAGCTGACACATGCCCCCGGTGCGGCGCGGACGATGGGTGGCTGCTACATATGTTATGGGAGTGCCGAAACTGGGATACTATTGGAAGACAGTTCATGATACCTTGACCAGGCTGGTTCCCTCCAAACCGTACACTGCATTGGAGTATACCATATTGGGGCTCGGCCCTGTAGAACGAAAGAAAAGCGTAGGTACACGTTTCACTGATCTAGCCTTGCTACTTGCGAAACGCACCATAACAATGAAATGGAAGTCGACTAGGCCACCAGATCCAGAGATGTGGAGGGCGGAGGTGGTTCGGTGGGGGAAGGCTGAGGGCACGATATTGCAGCGCGAAGAGCGTAGGGGACTCAGGAAGACCCCAATATCATTAGATTGGAATGCTTTACTCTGGTCCTTTGAGGCAGGTGATGACGATGCGTCTGACCACGCTATTACTGAGGGCTAAAGGATGCGGAGATATGCGTGTGGAGTAAGGTGCCCTATCTCTGATTATGGCCAACACATACTATAAATGTTGTGAATAATTCTGGGTGCACAGAACGGACTCAATACACGCAAAGAACTATGTATAGTCCTCTGTAAGGTTGCAACAGCATGCCAACGGTAGAACTGATTGTTGTAGAGTGGGCCAGGGACCACGAATACATAATATTACTCATGTAAGTGCCAGGGGAGGGAGGTAGAGGGCGGGGGGGTTCGTTGGGAATGTTTTGGAACATATAAAAATGAAAATGACTAATTACTGAACAGATATGGCGAAATGTGAAGACTACAATTATGTTCAGCCTGTCATAACTGCTCTCATTTATTATGCTAATAAAAAGATTTTCAAAAAAAAAAAGCCTTTAAAAGTCTACATGTCAAAGTTTACGTACCTTGGCTCCTGCCTTGTGGGCTGCAAGGTCTACATGGAAGTAACGTATTAATATTTAAAAATAAAGAATTGTCCTGTGAAAAGGGTTATTATGACAGACCATATTTCAAGGTTTACCCTGCATTATTCAGGTTACACAAGGTAGAATTTAAGTCATGTTTGACCTGCAACTTTAGTAGACAGCACAGTATGTGCTGCAGTCCACAAGTAGAATTTAACTTACAGGCACAGGGTACCTTTTCTACACTATATACTAGGGACTTACAAGCAAGTTAAACGCGCCAGAATTGAATTAGCCAGTTCAGCCATGTATAAATGGAAGTACAGGCACTTTGCTACTGGTTAGTGCACAGAGCTTTAAAGCCAGCAAAGCAGATAGGGCAAACCTCTGGGGGACATCACACAAAAGATGGTCATTTTCCAAAAACATCTTCTTAGACCTTAATTTCTGCTCCCAGTTGAGAAGAAATCTGTTCCCAGATCAGGACATTGGAGTGGTTACAGATTTACATAGGGCAGGAACCTTGCAAGGGACTAGGAGCTCCTAAAAATAGGTGCCTGACTCCTTCCATTTTGGGTAAAGTCTTCTAAGATAGTTTGATAGGAAGCAAAACAGAAAGTTATGTAATTATGAGATGTTTTGGTGATGTGAACTGTGGAGTAAGTAGGTCTGTGACGGGCTGCAACAGTAGTCAGCACAGCAAACAAAAAAGGCATCAGTCCACCACAATAACAGGTAAGAAAACATCTCTGGGCAGGGTGAATAACAATTACAAGTGCGGGTATAACAATTTCAGATCAATAGAAATCAATAACAGTGAGTCTAAAAAAAAAAAAAAAGATATTTATATCTAGTCTTATATGAAGATAAAACATAACATTTATTTTTTTGTAAATATTTTTTTATATATACTTTTATAGTCAAACAAGTTGATCAATTGCTATTTTTCTGTATAGATGTCATTTTTATAAAACCAAAGTTACAATCATTCAGTGTTGTGGTTGCAAAAATTAGTAATACACAATTTAGTATTCAGAGGTCAGAAAGACCTACTTATTTACAGCAGATACTTCAATAATGGAATCCATGATCACAATACAGCAGTATGGCAATTGATAAGCACGATGTGTGGAAACTGGTGGTATGTTGTTGTACTACGCATGTTTCGGCATTGCCTTCATCAGGGTTCAGTCTCAAAAGTCACTGAAGGAAACACATAATCACAATGTCAAGTGCTGAAATTGAATACTCGAAAAATACCCTGATTAAATTAAGAAAGGAAGAGGGTAACCCACATGGGTGCCATTAAAGGAAGCGCAGTGTTTCACTGAAAACACTTAGAGCATCATGGTATAGTCCTTAAACCGAAAAGTGTGTCAATTGTACATGCAAAAGATGTGAATTTATCCAAGGAAGATAGAAATCTTGTGCTTAACATGCAAAAAGAAGCAAATGTTCCTGAAAATGTATTAGTGTAGATATACCACTGAGGCTCTCTTGCTCAAGGAGTTTTGTCATGCAGGGACATAATCCAATAGGATTAATAAACCATACATACCTATGTATAAAGGATCTAGATGATATCTGGAAGATTCCTACTTGCAGGAAAGAGGGGCTTTTTTCACGACGTACCACAGAAAAATCCTTGGCCTTGGTAAATCCCAGTAGAGAGGAGGAAGCGGAGGATGTCTGTTTGGTACCTACTATCTGCCCATGAAGAGGACCTAGGTGTAACCTGCTGTAAATAAAACAGCGATTATGTTAAGCATTCACTGAAGACATGCTATTGTGTCTTACTTCAGTTTTCCCGCTCGTATTTTCAATACGGCGGACTCAATTTTGTTTTCAGGCGTCCATCTTGTATGCTACGTGGCGCCATGTGCTCGCCACGAGGCAAGTCCTACCTCGCTGGTTGTCACCCCAGATGTTTGCCCGGCAACAGGCTATAAATAACTCTTTGTGCGTCTAGCGCATGCCCAGTAAGAGTAACCTCTGTTTTTGCTTAAAGTAGTTTGGAATGTGCATTTGGTGGGCTTCAAGAACCGTTAACTCCACCCATGTATCGATCATGTTTGAGAAATGTCCATATATGGTTGTAAATCATGTTTTGAGCTGTAACCGCCCACTTATGAGCCCCTTCTTTGTGTATAAAAGGGGACTGCATGTCCGAGTTCTGTGTGCTACCTTGTACAATACTGTAGAGTGTTGTGTGGGCTGTAGTACCACCTTTAAAGGTTTATTAAACTATGTTTTTGTATTTCCAGTTTCCGTGCCAATTTCTTACGTAGTCTCAGGACTCTGTGTACAGAAGGGCGAACACTTTCGCACTCGTAGGTCTTGCTGAGGCCTGTATTCATCAATTGGCGAACGTCACGTGGGGCTCATCCGCGACTCGGATGCTCGAAGGATTGGTCGTGACGAAGGATTGGAACCTTGCCGGGGACGTGATCACTGCCATCGGCGCCTTTTAGTCCTGGCATCCCGAGGTATTCTTCCTTCCCTTCCGATCTGACCATCTGGGTGGCGCCGGTCATCGACTGAGACCTCGTCTGTCGGTTTGCCGAATAGTGGCCGTTTGGGCGAATTCGGAACTTGGCAGTTGGAATCTGGATGCTCTTGATTGGTAAGGATCATTGTGCGATACTTGCTCCGAGCCTTTGATAGTCTTGCTTGGCAAGGCAGTTATATACGCTTGCCCAGACTGAATTTTTGTTTGTTTGGAGTGACTAGTCATATTATTCATTTGGTAACCGTATATATGAGTTGCAACCCATATAGGCAGGCAATGTGGGGATATTTCTCCAGATTTGTGGATTTGAGCGGCACAACGTTTTAAGTGCCATTTAATAATAATATTGCATATTCTGCATTATTTTTAGACATGCCTGTTTTTAGCGCACTCTGTAAGTGGTGCTGCTGTTTTGGAAATGACCGGTTGATACTTGAAGAATCACAGCCGGCTCCCCCAGAGGGGACGCCGAATAGGGATATGTATGTCAAATTTGGTCTTTCCCCCATAATGTACAGCACGTTGTGGCGGAAATACACCAAAAAGGATCCTGAGTTACGATGGCCTATGTATGGATCGTTTGATTTGAAGAAAATTGAGTATGTGGAGCAGTGCATGTGTAAACGACGAGTGAGACAAGACATGTTTGAATGTATACGAATGTGGGTAAAAGAGGTGCGAGAGCGTGAGAAGCGTGAGCAAGCCCTGATTGAGAAAGAGCAACAAAAGAGTGAGCGTGAGAAAGCGCATGAGGCGAAAAAGCGTGAAGCAAAGGAATTAGAAGAGAAACAGGAGAAAGAACGTCGGTTGCAACTATCTGGCTGTATCGTGTTCGACAGCCTCTTTATCCTGTCCTTAATAAATCGGATGATGATTTTTCGTTATTAGATTGCTCTCCGCCCCCGTACGTTGGTCCGTCTGCCCCGAGAGGAGAAGATCAAGATTCTAGTCCGCCCGGACAGAAGGTGGATACGCGGTCTATGTTATCGACTGAGCGTATGGCTGATCTCCGTAAGATTGCTTATCGGGTCACCAAAGATACTATTCCCCTTGCCGATCTATTGAAAGAGCTTGAGGCTTGGGAAGATAAGGAGAAACTATATTTCACTGATTTTCTTTCTAATGAAGTAGTGTCAGCCTTTCGGAAATATTCCAATGTTCTTGAACCAGCTGTTGTGATAGCTGATGCAAAGGAACTGCGTAAAGGTCTTTTTCTTTCTTCCCAGTTGCCCGATGCGATTCGACGGCTATTTGCGTTACGGGATGAGACGTGTCGGCTACGGGACGAAGCGCGGAAAAGGAAAGCCGGCGACGAGACCACGAATCCAAGTGGCGGCCGGAAGCAGTCATCTATCTTTTATTCAGATAAGATCTATGCAGTGCATGCTAAACCAATGCGGGAGGCGGCGCCTTTGTATGTTCCCCCTAAAGGAGCGGGTACTAGTTCTGATAGAGGGTCAGCGGATGCTCAAGGGTATTTTATCAATAATTGGGTTTACACTCCTTGGAATAGGGCAGATGTTATGGCATTAAAGGCAGCATTACCTGATCCATGAAAGAATCCCGCTGCCTTTTACGAGGAAGTTAAGGGGGCCCTGAATTCCTGTACTATGACCTTGGCCGATATTGATTTATTTTTCGGGCTTATATTACCCCCTGATATGTGGAGATCTATACGAAGGATAGATGACCTTCAGTCATTTAAATTTAGATGGGCGGATCTTGAGGATGAGGATAGAGAGAGGAAACCTGCGCAGAAACCACCCCTGTCGATTTTAGATTTGCCTGCTGCTATCCTGGCTAAATTAAAAACGCTCATTCCCCCTAAAAAGATTGATTGGACTATGTTAGCGTCATGTAAACAGAAAGTAGATGAATCGGTTTCAGATTTCTTTACACGATTTGAGGAAACATTTCATGATTTTAGCGGTCAGTCGCTTACGGATGACACAGGTCGACATCTCTTTGTTGATAAATATGTTTCGAATTTATTACCAAGTTTAGCAGCTCGATTAAAAGCGAGTGAAAGCTCTAGGACGACTTCGACGCCAGCAGCCCTCCTGACGATGGCTCAGTAATACGAGCGTCAGGAGTTAGAAGCGAAGGGTACTGAGGAGAAGAAATCTAAAGATCTAAAAACAGAGGTTATGTTAGCACAAGTGTATGGGGAACATCACTTACAACGCATTTTTTACAACGCACTACCATTACATCGCAACCATTACAAAGCATACCATTACAACGCATTGCGCTGGGGGGCACTCTAGGATAGGGAATATATTTAATTTACTATCCAACACATTCCCTGCTATCCACGGGGACTGGAGTTGGAATAGTAAATTAAATAATTCACTATCCAGCGCCTATGCGTTGTAATGGACTGCATGGTAAAAACCGCGTTGTAAAGGCATGCGATGTAAAAGCATGCGTTGTAGTGACACCAATCCAAGTGTATGGACCGCCTTGTAGAGGTAATGAAAGGGGCGGTCGGAATTTCTCCAGTTCCCCTTCGGGCCGTACTGATTTGACACGGGATCAATGTGCATATTGCGGGCAGAAAGGCCATTGGGCGAACAAGTGTCCGTTATTACATGCACAGCGGCAGGAGCGTGGGCAGTGATCCATGAGGGGTAGAGGAGGTTTTTCAGGCCCTAGAGGCAATATGAATGATCGAGCTAGGTTTGAGTCTAATATGCGACCCCGAGATGGTTCCAATGTTTTTGATCGTCAAAATCAGTACCAAATGTCTGATTATGCACCTCCTGAACAGCATGATTCACAGTATGCATAGGATTGCGTAGGATGGGGTAAGGAACCAGTTGAAGTGCCAGTAGATCAGAGGGGTCCTTATGTTACAGCACATGTTTTGGGTTCTACTGATCGGTTCCTGGTTCATACAGGAGCTACCCGTAGCGCTTTGTCTAAAAAATTGGTTCTGAGGGCTCCCCTGTCTGGCTCAACAATTTTGTCAATAGGGTTCAATGGAACGCCTTCTGTTAGACCACTATCCCAACCACTTGCACTTCGTGTAGATCAGTTTGCTGCACCATGCCCATTTCTACTCTCTCCAAACACGCCTGATAATATTGTGGGCCTAGATATGCTTAAGCACTTTCGGGCCACAATACGGTGCTCCCCTGAGGGAGTATGTGTTATCCTGAATGATAATTATCCAACAATGGAGAGGGTGTACATGATTACCGTAGAGGCTGCACTGGCCTCTTTGCCTAAATCTTTGTGGGCCACGTCCGATACTGACGTGGGACAGATGATCATCCCTCCGGTGCGCATCAGTGTAAAGGAGGGAGCTGTGCTGCCACGCCTGCCTCAGTATCGTATAACACAGAAGGGGGAGGAGGCTCTCATTCAGATAGTGCAGGACTTGAATAAAGTGGGGGTGGTTGAAGAAGTTCCATACAACGTGTGCAACAGTCCTATACTACCGATTTTGAATAAAGATACTGACACCAGGATTTATCGATTTATTATCGATTTGAGGGAGGTCAACAAGATAGTGATACCTCAATATCCAGTGGTTTCAGATATTACGACACTCCTTACTCTGGTCCCGCCAACTGCGACAACGTTCTCGGTTATAGACTTGAAGAATGCTTTCTTTTCGATCCCTATTCACCCTGATAGCCGATATCTTTTCGGCTTCACGTTGAATAATAGATTGTACAGATTTTGTAGAGTTCCCCAAGGCTATACTGAGAGCCCTAGCATTTATAGTCAGGCATTGAAACAACAGTTGGATTCTTTTGCTTTACCTGAAGGTGTGCCGCTTATACAATATGTTGATGACATCTTGTTGGCTGCAGACACCCCTGAGCAATGTGAGGAGTGTACATTGTCCTTACTTACCTTTTTGGCATCTCACAACCACAAAGTATCGAAAAAGAAATTGCAATATTGTAGACCAAAGGTAACCTACTTTGGTCACCTTTTGTCTAAGGAGGGGCGTGCACTCACACCAGATCGTATCCAAGCCATTTTAGACACAGCAGTACCCTCCATGCAGAAAGAAGTTCGAGCTTTTCTAGGTCTCACCTCCTTTTGTAGACAGTGGATATTAGGGTTTTCATACATAGTTAAACCACTGTTAGCTTTTTTGACAAAAGATACTCCAGTTCCCCTTCCATGGACAGATGAATGTGAGAATGCTTTTCAACAATTACGTCAGGCCCTTTGTTCAGCACCAGTGTTAGGCACCCCTGATTACACAAAGCCCTTTACATTGTATGTGCATGAGAGAGATGGATGCGCGTTATCAGTGTTAGTGCAGACGCACGGCGATAAGCAGTACCCTTGTGCATACTTCTCGGCAGTACTTGATCCTGTTGCCCGAGCATTGCCTGGATGTTTTCGCTCAGTTGCGGCGACAGCTGTGTCAATACGTCAAAGTGAAGGGATAGTCTTATCTCATAAGCTGTTGGTGTTGTTCCCGCATGCTGTTGATGCCCTTTTGAATCAGACAAAGACGCAGCATTTAACTAGTGCTCGTTTGACAGGATACGAGCTGACGCTGTTGGCTCCTCATATTACATTGAAGAGATGTGCAACACTGAACCCAGCCATGTTGTTGCGTTTTCCAACGACTCAGCCCGAGGCACAAGAGACACTTGACTGTGTCTTTGTGACTGAGGAACAGACAAAGGGTCGTATCGACTTACAGGATACGCCCTTTACAGATGTGGATGGAGAGCTGTGGGTGGATGGGTCCTGCTTAAAGTTACCAGATGGAACCACCTCCGCAGCATATGCAATCACTACACTGCACACAATAGTGGAGACAGCATGCATACCGCAGAAATCAGCTCAGGCAGCAGAACTGATAGCGTTGACACGAGCATGTGAGCTTAGTGCAGGATTATGTGTGAATGTCTACACAGACTGCCGTTATGCTTTCGGAGTAGCTCATGACTTTGGCCTGCTCTGGAAAGAAAGGGACTTTTTGACATCACATGGAACACAGATAATGTATGGAGAATTGGTACAAACTCTCTTGACTGCACTAACGTACCCTAAAAGAAAAGCTATAGTGAAATGTAGTGCACACAAGAAAGTGACAGACAAAGTAGGACAAGGAAATGCCTTTGTAGATCGAGTTGCACGTGAAACTGCGATGCAGCCTGGCTCCACTTCAATGTATGCCGCGAGGTCGCAAGCTGAGCGGTGGCACGATGCTAGGGAAAAGGTACTAGAGATGCAAAAGACTGCTACTGAGAAAGAACGAGACCAATGTTCCAAAGATGGAGAATTGGACGATGAGGGCTGTTGGAGGAATAAGCAGATGGATAGGTGGAAGTTACCTACAGCCTTCGTACAACCTATGGTTCAGATGGCACATGGGCTAGCACATGTTGGAGCTTCGGAAATTGTGAAATTGCTTACGCAAGTTTGGGAGCATCCAGAAATTGCTAGCACAGCTAAGAGAGTAGTACAGACCTGCATTATTGTCTATCAGATCAGTACCACATTCTCGGACAGGGTTAACGCCTTATGAAATTGTTTTCGGGCCCCCCATGAATATATGGGGGTACGATGTACCTTGTGTTTCAATGAATGACTATTTGCAGAATTAACTGACAGCTTGGTTTCCATTCATCAGCAGGTTCAAGAAGCACTCCCTGATCGGTCCACAGGAGAAAGTCATAATCTCCGGCCTGGTGATTTTGTCCTCGTGAAGTCCTTTGAGAGGTCGAGTAGTCTGGAGCCGAGATGGTGTGGCCCTGAACAGGTCCTTTTAGCAACAAGAACAGCAGTGCGGGTAACCAATCGCAGAAACTGGATTCATTCCATCCACTGTCGAAAGGTGCAACCTGACCTGGTGGAACCTGCTGTATTGATCGACCATCGAGATATCCTGAGGCCGTGCTGTGGTACCTGACGATTCTGAGGAGTTCTTCCCGGACCAGACAACGCCTGCATCGAGAAGATACAATCTACGACCAAGGAAAGAATCTGCAATTGTATGAGAAGTTGTCAGAGCGGTCCCTAAGTTAGTGAAACGGAGAGCCAATGAGGCAAGGGGGGGATCAGCCATGCATTAGAGTAGTGACACCCGTCTTGGCCCGATGGTGAAGAAAACAACGGCTACCTATGGGGTAAGAGTTCTGACAACACTTTAGTTTCAGGAAGATACTGTGTACATTTGCCCAAATGGATAAGAGGAAGATTCTTGGTTCTGTAGGGTTCATTATCGTTATAGCAGTTATCGCTACAGTCATGTGGTTTGTTGAGGAGAAGGCTCCTGCCCGTGAACTATATGTTGTTTCCACTCCAGTCCCTGATGAGCACTTTTTCTATACACTCCCGTATCAAGAGTTGAAACATCGACAGTCGTATTTGAATAACACTTTCATTCAGATGTTGCATCATACCCACATTGCTACAAACGCTACAGACTGCTGGATATGTGGGATGATGCCAGCGCACCAAAAGAAAGGGGGAACACCGTTCATACCTCTTCCTTTTTCTCATAATGGCTCTTGCAGAGCATTGTACACTTTGCTTTTTGCTACGAGAAAACCTACAGTAGGACGACTACTTTTTAGACTGAATAGAGAATGCCATCAGGATAAAGACGGTTATCCACAAGCCAACGGTACTATATGGGAGTGTGAAGAGTATCGACCGGACAATGAATCGACACCTTATATCTTTACGAACACTATAGACACTGTTGGGCAAGAGAAGTTTGTGATTTCAGTGGCCCAAGCACAAGCTGATTTATGTGTACAAAGTGTAGGCCATATTCCTATAGGTGTTAGTGATTGTATTGTTGTGTTGAACATTGATGGCTTGAATAACAGTACTTTCCTTGCTTCACATAATACCTATTTTGTATGCGGGAATAAGGGCTATTATCCATTACCAGCCGGATGGTCTGGGATATGTTATGTATCGTTTTTATTGCCACCTGTATTCTTGGCACCTGCATCATATCATAAAGACTTGAAATTATTGAATAATGTAACTGTGAACAGATTCAAACGGACTTTATCTATAGACGATGTTGATCAGACGGACACTAGTCTGCAACAATATATAGATTTCAACTTAGGATTGTTTTTCTTTGTGGGAGCTGCTCTGAATAGTAGAAAAATACGACGATTAACGAGAGTAGTGGAAGCTGTCACCAATCAAACTGCTGCAGCTCTTGGAAACCTTACTGAAGAGCTACAAATTACCAGAATTGTTGTTTTGCAGAACCGGATGGTTCTCGATGTTATGTTAGCAGATAGGGGTGGAGCTTGTAGAATTATTGGAAGCAGCTGTTGTGTTTTTATACCAGATCATACTCCTTCTGTGTATAAAGCCATTAACAAATTACATAAGATTGCAGCTGATATACACCAATAAAATGGATCTTGGACTTTCTCCGGGTGGTTTTGGACCTTAATCTCTACCTGGGGTTGGAAGGTTTTCACTGGGCTATGCATAATTGTTGCCATGTTATTCACCTGTTGCGTATGTATTCAATGTAGTCCGATGATATGCTCTCTATGTGTTTCATTTTGTGTACCTAATAAACAAGCTGTTGCGGATGCTGCCCATAAGAAAACTAAAACTAGAGAGATAGCGGATATGATGAGCATCGATATAACCGATGAGTATTTAGATTATCCAAGAAAACCGAATGTCTTCAGCAAATGCTGAAAGGGTCATCTGTTGTAAATAAAACAGCGATTATGTTAAGCATTCACTAAAGACAAGCTATTGTGTCTTACTTCAGTTTTCCTGCTCGTATTTTCAATACGGCCGGACTCCATTTTGTTTTCAGGCGTCCATCTTGTATGCTACGTGGCGCCATGTGCTCGCCACGAGGCAAGTCCTACCTCGCTGGTTGTCACCCCAGAAGTTTGCCCGGCAACAGGCTATAAATAACTCTTTGTGCGTCTAGCGTATGCCCAGTAAGAGTAACATCTGTTTCTGCTTAAAGTAGATTGGAATGTGCATTCTGTGGGCTTCAAGAACCATTAACTCCACCCATGTATCGATCATGTTTGGGAAATGTCCATATATGGTTGTAAATCATGTTTTGAGCTGTAACCGCCCACTTATGACCCCCTTCTTTGTGTATAAAAGGGGACCGCATGTCCGAGTTCTGTGTGCTACCTTGTACAATACTGTAGAGTGTTGTGTGGGCTGTAGTACCACCTTTAAAAGTTTATTAAACTATGTTTTTGTATTTCCAGTTTCCGTGCCAATTTATTACGTAGTCTGAGGACTCTGTGTACAGAAGGGCGAACCCTTTCGCACTCGCAGGTCTTACTGAGGCCTGTATTCATCAAGCCTGCTCTCCACTTATAACCACAGACTGAAAGAGCCCTCAAATGGACTATTGGCTAGACCTAGTTCTGCCTGATGGACACATAATGCTGAAGAAGAGATCAACCTTCTGAAGGAGAGTCAGCTGGCTTACTGAAGGCTGACTGGATGGACATGTGCATGAGTCTTAGATTGAGGGAGAGTTGGACCACAAGATGCTTCCTGGATGCCTTGTAGCGCACAATGATACTGTGTGGAAATTGAGTTTCAGTGAATATTTATCACCTGTACATCACCAAATTAAGAGTCTATGTTTTTTGTTAATCAATTTAAAACGTTTTTTCCATCAAATTTTAGAATTATAAATAAAGTGATTCTTTTGTGCTTTCCTAACTGGTGAAATATTTGTACAATTCAAGTTTTATTGTGTGTTGGATAACAATTTAACATCGTATAGCCTTTCCATTCACACTTAGGAAGATTGTCAAATAGTTCACATTATTACATCCTTTCACTTTGCAATAAAAGAAAAGAAAAGCAAACAGCAAACTCTGTGTTAAAAGAAGCAATTTGTCAGAAGACAAAGCATGACATTTGACCTCCATAACCTTCTGTTGGGACTGGATTCTGTGATTGGAATTCAATGATGTTCTTGGACTGTGATAATAAGATATGGACTGGCAGTTGAAGCGGTTAATCTATCTGGTCAGTCATGTATTCCCCTACTTGCCTGAACCTGAAAATAGAATACAAAACTTACCTGCTGTCCTGTGGTACTTCTTTTTAGCTTCTGAATTCCAAAATGGGTATTTTGGGGGTGCTGCTACACCCCCTGCAACCCTATTTCCAGCGCCTTTACATTACGTGGAATTAAATGTAGAATTTTGCAGAGGATTCTTCGCAGTTGTTTCTTGCCCATGGCTCTGCTAGGTGCATAGTGCCTTATGAGCTAATTGTTAATAAACTCCATTTTAACTATTCAGCAGAGCCTTCTTCATCTCTTCAGTGTCCCACTACGCCCCAAAGGCAACATTCTGATGATCATTCCTCTATTCCCGGTAACTGCCTGTGCAGGCTGCACATGTTCACTTAAGCCCCTCCCAACCAGGAAATGTCTTAATGGTAGCCCCCCTCACTATCAATGCCTCCACCACAGGTCAATTCTCTATCTGACCTCAATGCCCACACCCAGCTTTTGCACAGCCTATTCAGCACAGATCTACCTAGACTACCTACTCAGTGCAAACTGCTGTTGAAAACATCATATGATGACTTCCTTTCTAGCCCCCTAACTCAGACAGATGGGAAGCTCTTCCATTGGACTTAGTTGAACGGAGATGAAATTGAAAGTGGAACCGGACAGAGGGTTTCCCCTGCTGCAAAATATAGGATGGGGAAACAACATATTTTATGATGAAGGTCAAAATATACTAACTTGCATCTCTTTGCATGAAAAGTAAAAATTCATCCACTCCTGGTTTGGAGTTACAAATTGCCTAGGACAACTACTGTAGTAAACATAGAAGTGTCAAACTCAGGCAAATGTTCTAGAATGGCCCAGACATTTTCTAAAATGGTATAGAAGATAGTTCAAAATCACTTTGCACTTGTGAAGAAAATACACCAGAGGGCACCACAAACTGAGACTCAAATTATTCTGGTGGAAAGGTCTTGGACCAGGGTTTTAAGAAGCCAACCTCATGTTTTGTGCTCAGCGGAACAGGGGTCTGGGTCTACTGTATGGTCACCTTCTCAGATTTTATTTTATTTGATTTTATTTTGGATTCTATTGCCCTCAGATGTCGTGGCTTTGATCTAAGCTAGAGAGGATGCAGAAACATGAGCAGAGTTAAGATATATTATTTACAGTAGAGCCAAGTTTTTAATGTTGTTCCTAAAGATAAGGAGAGTGGGGCAGTTTTTAAATCAAGAGGAAGTTCATTCCAAAGGAGTGGGGTCTTTTTCTCAAAAAGCCTCTGCCGCCCCAAGTAGTCAGTCTGTGACGAGGCACAACAATTGGCACACTTTTACTTTCAGTAGGTAGTGATTATGGAGTGAGATATTGACCTGCCTGGAACTGTAATTTTGAGTAGACAGAATAACTTGGTGAAGTGTAAATGTGCCTTGTAATTAATTGGCAACAAACACGGTAACAAAGTTTCCACCAAGTGAAATGGACCACTGGGGACCTGTAACTCTTGGATTTCTTTGAAACAGATGTTTGCATTTGACCAAGGGTTACTTCGAGATGCAAATCGTCTCCTGTGGTGCATATTGGATTCAGCCCAGACATTAGTCCTGTGGTGACTTCACAAGATCTATAATTCATTCTAAGATTCAGGGTAGAAGAAACATTTGTACTTCCCTATTTCAGCCCTGTTGTTCAACATATATATCGAACCCCTGGCTCAAGCTCTTAGACTCGATGTTCGAATTACCCCTTTTCAAGTTCAAGATTTTAGCATTAAACTCGCTCTGTATGCAGATGATCTGCTAGTTTATACTAGCAACCCAACAGAAGTATTTCCCAGAGTTGAAAATATCTTGAATGAGTTTGGTCTGTATTGTGGGTATGCAGTTAACCCTTCTAAAACCGAGATAATGTGCTGGGGGATCGAAGACTGGGAGAGGAGCAGCAGTATAGAATTTAAATACTTGGGGATCACTATAGTGAAGGACCTAGCGAACATTCCCTTGATTAATCTGAGGAGAGTTTCGAAGGAAATCGACCATCTTTTTCTTAGGTGGAGGAGTTTACCACTAACAATATATGGACGGGTAAACGTAGTCAAAATGGTAATTTTACCTAAATTGACCTACCTGTTTAGTGCCATTCTCTTAGACTTCCCTGGTAAACTCCTTGGCAAAATCCAGAGCCAGATTGGAAGCTTTATTTGGGCAAACAAGAGCTCCAGACTTTCCTGAAAGAAGCTAAAGAGAAGGTTACTTAAGGGAGGGTTAGCTTTACCCGACATACTGTGTTACTGTCTCCCCTTTCAGTGAAAAAAATATCCGCTAACTACTTGCTAGCCCCACGGATAATAACTGGGGGAAGACCCTAAATGCCATGGTCAATCAAGATAGGGGGGCCCTGGATTTCTGTATACGTTTGGGGCTCCCAGGTTCTTTAAGAAAGTCCGCTTAAAGTTGATTAGATCAGCACTCAATACTTGGCATACTCTCAAAGCAAGGTGGGGGATAAAATATTATTCCGACTTCGCCCCAATCAGGGACTCCCCGGGGCTTCCTGCTTGTTTGAAAGATAGTTTGGCTGTCCCAATTGAGCGTGCAGGAATTCTGATATGGTCTGATTTAATTACCTCAGACAGAGTTCACCCCTGGGAGGTTCTAAAAGCAAAGATTGGGGATTGCTCATGGTATGCGGCAGAGAAGGCAAAAATAGGGGGGAATTGGGAGGTGGAATATAAGCTCCAAAACCCAGCTCCCATTCAAAAGGAAGTTGGGATATGGCATAGGAGCCTACTTGATAGGGAGGATATTAATCTTCCTTCACCACACTTAGTTTTTTCAATTCATCCATATGAGAAAATAGTTCTGCAGAATTTTATTTTTTTCTCTTAAAAATTTATATAAGTATGTTAAATCTGCCTCCCTGAAGAAGAATCATTTTTTTAATATCAATAGGCTGAAAATTATCGCAAAGTTTGCCTTAGATCCACCCCCTCGATGCCCTAAATGTGGTGTGATAGAAGCAGATGATCTCCACATGTTCTTTGAGTGCATTCAGTTGAAGGGCTATTGGCAGAACGAGGAGCTTGCACTGACGGGAATCTTTAATTTTAGGTTTAATCTTGATCCGGCTTTAGTCACATTGGGTATAAATGCTGATCTTATAAATTGTATTCCTAGCCTACAAACAGGTCTATTTTGATGTTTGATTCTGTTAGCCCGAAGAGAAATTTGTAAATTATGGAAAGACCCTGCCCCTCCTTCGTATGAGAAGTGGGTTCGGGCTGCACTGAATATGGCGAGATTAGACCAAAGGGAGGGCAACAACTGGTTACCTTTGGTATGTTGGGGCACGAAATTGCGGCTGGTTTAATATGGTCCGATGATTACACCAAGCCTCGTACAAAAGAAGCTGGTCTGGTGGGCCCGAAAGCGAATGCAGGAACATGGACTCAGGGCAAGCAGGATCGACGGGGTCTATTACTTTACAATTGCAGATGCTTACGGTGGTATGAGGACAAAAAAAAGAAGAAACATTTCTACTTCAGTGTCTTTCTAAAATAATATTATATATAGGTCATCCCCCACCCAGACAGATTTCAGAGCACTTTACAGTGCACCGTAAGGCAGACAATCATTCACTTTGCGTAAACGATTTGAGTAACAATGTTGTACTGAGGGGAAACCTGTCTATTTACAATTCTTCGTAGGCATAATTTTCAACAGTGTAATTAGATATAATTTTAAGGAAGTAATATTAGAAACATCAAAACTAACAAGTGCTGTAAGGTAGTGAAAGTAAATGCATTTGATGGGTGCCAAATGTCTACATCAAGTGTGAAGAAAGAGCTGCCTTCCAGTCTGTGTTGTCTAGTTTTCCCACTTCACCTTCCAATTTTCCTCTAAGTTTCCCCAGGGTGTCTGGAACTTTGTTAATAATTGCCTTGTATGTCCAGGAGGTCGCGTCCTCATCTCACTCTCCCTGGAGAAGTCACCCCTCAAGGAGTGCATACTCTGGGACGTCTTCTATTTCTATCTTCTCTGCCTGCTTAGCGTATTGCACCTGTAAGTTTCGAAAGAATATCGCTATTATGCAGCAGGTATTATTACTGTAGGCAGTTAAAAGTAATCATTGTACCTTCCTCTATGAGGTAAGGGAGATAGAAGAGGGTGTGATCAGGATCCTCTCAAGTTGCTATGTTGGATGGTCTTGCACATGTCACCCCATTTGTTAATCACTATCAAACAGGACACCCAATAGTATGCTTGGATGTTAGGGAGTGAAATGCCCCCATTGTACTGATTCCTCTGCAATAGCCCCATTGCCACTCGTACAGCGTAGGGTTATGTTTTGCATGGATGAGCCTGGAGAGGAGAGGAGACAGGCAGGAGGAGGAGGACATCCCGGGCACGACGGAAAATGCACCAGGTAAGCTGTGCGGCCTCGCTAGCGGTGGGTAGCAGTGGCAAACTCCACCATGCCATGGAATCTGAATTTTTGGTGAATTCCACATTCCCACCCAAGTGGAGGTCACCACCCACCCTTAGCAGCAACTCCTGTTCAACTGGATCTCCCCTATCGAAAAATCCCTGTCAGCCACTGCCTGTAACTTTGTCACACTAGAGATTTTCGATTTCCAAAAAAGTGATGACGTCCGTAGGTAGAAATCTTCACCACTAGCGGCTCACCTCTGTCGACTCCTTTGACGCCACCAGCTGCCTTGCCCCACTGTACTTTACCTTCTCAGTAAATCTTCTTCAAGGTAAGCAGGGACTGGGCCCAACCAACCTTGTGTACCAATCCACACTCCATCGAGGTCAACCTCAACTTTTCACTTTGCCTCATCTCGCATGACCAGATACCCATGGTTGACATTGATCTCTTTTAGGCACTATTTTTTAATTACAATTTCAAAAATTCCTAACCCAAGTTCTACTGATTGGATTTCATTTGTTTTGCTGTCATTTAATTTATTAAATGTTACTCTGTGTTTCTAAATTGGTGAGGACTTTTTCTTGTGCTGCGTTTTCACTTTATTACTGTTTGTGTGCTGCATAAATACTTAACATAATGTCCCTACGTTAAGCCTGCCTTCTTTGTGCCAAACTACCTGTGGGTTAAGTGCTGATTAAGTTAGTAACCGTTATGGATGATGTTGGCAAGGATTGTGGTTGTTGCTTATGAATGGTTTACACCCCCTCAACCTATAATCCGGTTTCCTTCAAGGAGGATACATTAAAGTTGTATATAAAACATGTCTTTACAACGACTTTCCCCTTAGCAAGACTCGCTTTTCAATAGAAAAGGACTGGGTTACTTTATTACATTTAGTAATGCTAATGTCCGTTAGAAACAGCCAGACTTATAGTTCAAAGACTCTTTTTGATAAGTATTCAAAATCAAATTTAAAAGTACATTTGTTTTTATATCTATTAAGGAAAACATACCTTTACAAATGTACCTTTTTAAAGTCCCTGGGGGCCTGTTCGCATGAGCTCCAATTGTCACATGGGAGCTGAATAGCCCTCTTGATGCGGTGTGAGAACTACTTCCAGGGCAGGACAAACATTTTGGGAGTGGCGAGGAGGCAGGCATCAATCCCATTGGGAGGGGAACTGCCCCCAGAACTGGAATAGAATGACTATAGAGGAAGCCTTCCTCATTTCTATGGCCACATCTATAGGGTGGGCGCATAAACTCTGCACATCAGAAGAAAGGTTCTGCCATCTTTCTTCTAGATAAAGAGGGGGTACTGTGAGATTGTTTGCAGTTGGGCAGACATAAAATCATGAACACGTGGGTAGGGGTTACCCAGGGAACTTTAAACCTATTACTTTGGGAGTTCTCCATTCCAACAGGCTGGTTTCACTCATAAATGTGGCACCTATATTACCCTCCTCAATATACTCCTGGACCTGTGGAAGATCAGAAGAGAATTAAACCTGCTGTCTGAGACCTGAAAAGAGCCTAGAAGACAAGCCTACTCTCCCTCTTGTACCCAGGAATAAGATGTGGACTCCAAGGAGCATACAGCTGCCCTCCTGTTCAAACTGCAAAGTCACAATAAAGCACAAGGTTCATTTCCTGCAATTTGCGGGCTAATTAGTCCAAACTTGATCTGCCCATGACCCTGCTGGTGGCTTCTGTTGGAGTGAGTCTTGATCCTCAAGTGCTGTCCATGAGGGCTTAGAAACGTAGGCTCTGTCAAACTGTACACCTTCTAATGTAAACTGAAACCTAGGACTTAGGTTGCAAAGATCACTGGAGGACTGGGAACAATCTGCAAGGTCCATCCGAGGAAGCAACGTTGCTGTTGGGGATGAAGATTCAGTTGCTTTCACTAGGAGCTTTTCCTTAGCAGCAAATCTGAATCTGCCGGATCTCACATAGAAGATATTCTGCCTCAACGTGCCGTCTTTAACTACAACCATCAGCCTGCAGCTTTGCCCTGCTGTAGGATTCCAAGCTCCCATAAAGTTGCTAAGTCTTTATCATAGAAATTTTCACTGGATGACAGTGATAAAAGTATCTGGCTAGTGAGAGGCCATCCATGGGCAGAAAATAAAAAAAATTTCCCACTCGGGCATTCCTGCCAAAAGTCAGCTGCTTCACTGCCTTGCCCTACTTCTATTCAAAAACTAAGTCCAAAGGCAAAAATACCAACTAGGTCCAACCTGGTTTCTGTAGCCAACCTGTGCTAGGTCCCGCCCAATTGTAACCAGATGATCATGGATGGTGCTTCACGGTTTTTCGCCCTATTATTAAACTTCATATCCCAGGCTTCTCTTATAGGATTTTTGTCGTCTTAGTATTATTTTGTTTCCTAAAATTTATTGTATATTTCTAAAATAATTTAGGATTTTTTGTTGTGTTGTCCTATGACTTTATTACTGTGTTGATACTGCATACATTATTTGCCCATTGCCTATAAGTTAACCCTGTCTGCTCTGTGCCATAGAACCAGGGATTTGAACTTAGAATAAGTTATTGAGTTTATTGATTCACCCACAAGGATTTGTGATTATTACTTAGAATCGGTCACAACCCCCCTTAACTAACACCTTAGTTTCCTATAACCACCAGATGTTCTGTTTATGGTTCTGGTAGCTGTGCTCATGGTCCCTGAGAACCTATCCCTGGGTAAAAGAGGGTAACTCTTCAAAAAATGATGTTATTCGGTGATTGATGCCTGCTTATTTTAAGTTATTATTATTCTTCAGAATAGCTTTATGGTGTAAAAGACAGACGTAAATCCATCTGCATTTTCACAGCATTCTATGTAACCTATGACCTTAGATCTTGTTTCCAATATGGCCTCAGCAAAGTTCCTTGCCAGTGTGCGAACAGCTGCATTTAAGCCGAAATACTAATATACATATCTGAGAGGAATACCCAGACCCTTTAACCTTCATTTCTTTCAGGTGACGCCGCCGAGACATCATTTTCACATTACAAAATGCTCAGGCAAGTCTTTTCGGTGTCGTAGCGCGCCTAATGACGAACGTCTTTCTCAATCACACTTTGCCACTTCAGTCCTGGTAGGAATTAATGCCTTCCGAAAATGCCATTGTAATATAAAATGATGCAGAGCAGTCACTCGGCGTTGCAGGAGGATGACAGCAGCTCGCGCCGCCGTTATCATTCAGGAGCACAATGGCGACGAAGCTGCACATCTAATAGTGATTATCAGAATCTCGCTTTTTTCTCCTATAAAAGAACATTGCCGCTGATATAGAATGTAATGATCGCTTTACTTCGCCTTTAAAAGCTCATTTTCGTCAGGACACATTGAACCAAAAAGAATACAAACTTTTAAAAGAAATTGATAATAAAAGATGATTCAGCTGGAAGAGCAGCTTCGATGCACGGGGTGGGTTGTTCCAGTGGCCTCGTGTCTCAGAATAGCTCAACGAGGAGCGACAGGGATTTTGTACTGTTGCATAGTGCTTTAAACCATGGTTAATGTAATGAATTAGAGGCTGCATTGGGACTTAATAAGAAGATCGTGCAAGAGCTTCAATTAAATAAAGTATAGATCAAGTTTGGCGTTTTCTTTTTAAGATGTAGAAAGGTGAATCCTCCTCAGGTTGGGCCAAAGGTGAATCCCCCTCAGTTTGGGACAACAGCTGGTGGCCCTCTGCCCCTGGCAACACCCCCCACTCCCATGGACCATGCCCGAAACCTCTACATCATACGGGACTTTCTTCCTTCACCATGACCCGACTGATCAACGCCGTTGCCTCCACCTGCTTCAACACCCTCTGCATCCTTTGCAAGACCTTCAAATTGACCTCCCCCCGAATCCAGAAAGACCATCACCTACGCACTCAAACAAGCAGACTGGACTACAGAAACGCTCTCTACATCAGAATCATCAAATCCCTGCTCTGCAAGTTCCAGACCATACAGAACCCCACGACCAGACTCATCCTTGGCACGACATGAACACATCACCCAACACCTGTCGAGAAGAGAGTAACCTTCAAACTACTCACCCACGCCTAGAAATCCCTTCAGAACACCAGACCCCAATACCTAAAGGAAGAGTCTCCTTCCACGTGCCCAAGAGGAACCCCCTATCAGCCGACCACGCCCTCGCTGAAAATCTGTGTATCCGCACAGCCAGAGCGGGTGAAAGAGCCTTCTCCTACATCACAGCAAAGACGTGTAACTAGCTCCCAATCAACATCAGATGCTCCCCATTACCTCCTCGTTAGTCTTCCTCGCCACATGACTTACATAGTGAGCTTCAGCTCCACACCAGAACCCTTCAAAGTAAAAAAAGCCTCCCATCCCCTCCCAATATGGCCGACCAGATCACCCCTGACCTCTATAAGAGACGGGCCGGCCCAACCAACAGCCTGTTTTTTTGTTCTGCGTGATTCTCTCCTGAGTCGCTGTACAGGTAAGTTGGACCTGCTCTAGCATGTTCTTGGGTCTTTGGTTGGAGGTCCTGCCTTAGCGGACCCTGGGACCTGGCCTTTTCTATTACGGCCTTTTCTATTACCCCCCCCTCTTCCTTCCTCCGGTCCTTGGGGCCGGTTAGGTGCTGCCTCAGCGTCTCATGAGTCTACGGGGGGGGGGATTTCACCAGTGCCTTGTTTCCGGTCGTTTGTTGTGGTCCCGGCCCGGTTACGCGTTCTGTTGGACCGGCACTTTCTTCTGGGCACTTGGCTTGGCTTGCTCATGTGGCGCTTGTTTCACTTATGTATTGGTGCTGAGCGGCCGCCGTTTTTCTTTAACTGCGGTCGGCCACTGGATCTGCTTCACTTGTGTTTGGATGCCTACACGCGCTTCCCTGCATGTCTTACCTTTGGGCGAGGCGGATCTCCATGGCCACCGTGTCTCGTTTTTTTTTCCTGGACGCGGCGCTGGGCGGTTTCCACTCTCCCCTTTAACAGGGTTTCCAGTGTTTCTTCCCGCGGCTCAGTGCCGTGCTGGGATTGTGTTTCGGCCTATTAATGTTCTTTCTGACTGCAGTACTTCTGAGTTCCTCCACTTTCGTTCTGTTTGATGGTTTTCTCTCGAGGGTTATGGAGCGGAATTCTGTCTCAGCGCAATCGGTGGCTGACTCCGTGACTGCTTCTGAGCCTCTTTCTGCGCAGTCCATCCAGATGATGATCCGGTCTGCGGTGGCTGCGGCCCTTGCTCAGCGTGATGATGGTCAGGGCCCTTCCTCTCCGAAGCGTCCACGTAGGGACCCCACCCCTGTCTCTGATGCTGAGGGGGAGGAGAAGGATCTTCATGGCCGTTAGATCCAGGGTCAGGAACTTCATGATGTTCTTTTGCACATCAAGGGTAACTTGGCTTTCCCTCCTCCGGGGGCAGAGGATGTATCCGAGGATTTCTTCATCCAGTATCAGGGCATGACTCCGGATTCCCTTCCACTGCATGCGTCCATCAAGAAGGTCATCGAGGGGGAATGGTTGGATGTCGATAAACAGTATTTTCCCCGTTATCTGGCTAAACGTTACGCTATTGATGACTTCGCTAAAGGTTTCCCTACGGTGTGAAGGTGGCCTCTCTGGTTGTGGGCGTGGCTTCTCAGGGTTCTATCATCTCTAAGGACGCTTCGCCTTCTGACCCCGTGGACAAGCGTGTGGAGGCGGCGGCTAAACATTCCTATGCGGCTGCGAATTTCACCATCAGGGCTTCGGCGTGTTTGTCTTGCACGGTGCAATCCTTGTTGAAGGATTTCCAGTCCCTGGGCGAGCTCCTGGATCAGGGGGCTGATGTTGTTCCGACCCTAGCTTTGATGGAACAACAGACGCGCTTTCTCTCGGACATCTCCTTTGATACCGTGGGTGCGTCAGCTGCCGCAGGGGGGGCTGCCATTCAGGCTCGATGTCAGATTTGGCTGCGCTATTGGAAGTCGGAGGCGGCCCAGAAGGCGTTACTCATGAAAATCCCTTTTTCTGGGGCAAAAGTTGTTTGGTCCTCTGCTGGGAGAGATGTTCAAGAAATCTGACCGCAAGCTGCTGGCTCCCATCAGGTCCTCTGGGGGCCGTTTCCCAGGGCGCGGCCGGATTTTCTCCACTTCATCTAGGGTTAAGGGCAGCACGCCCTTTCGAGGTAGGGGTCATGGCCGGGGCGCCCCATTCTTCTCCAAGTTCCGGCCTCAACCTGCTGCTTCCACTTCCTCTTCCGTCCCAAAATCCTGACTGTCTGCCATCACCCCCACGGGGTGTTTCCTGTGGGGGGCCATCTCCGCCATTTCATCCCGGCTTGGGAGGAGTCTGTCTCAGATCTTTGGGCTCTTCGGATTGTGAGAGAGGGGTCTTCCATCATCTTCTCCTCCGCTCCTCCGGATTTTTTCTCGCTACGCCCCTGCCTTCCTCCCTGGTCAAGAGACGGGCCTTGCTGGCCGGCATCCAGGACTTACTCGTCAAGAGGGCCATCCGGTCAGTCCCGCCTTCTCAAAGGGGTTCCGGCATCTACTCCATCCTGTTCCTGGTAAGGAAAGTTTCTATGGGTTTTTCAGCCGGTGTTGGATTTAAAGCGGTTAAATTCTTACATTCCCCATACTAAATTCAAGATGATCTCTCTTCAGGAAATTCTGCCGCTCCTGGTCCAGGGAGAGGTGGTTGCATCTATGGATCTCCTGGACGCCTACCTGCATGTGCTAGTCCATCTGGTTTCGAAGTCCTTCCTCCGGTTCTGCATTGGGGGCTCCCACTATCAGTTCCAGGTACTTCCTATAGGCTTGTCATCTGTCCCAAGGGTGTTTACTAAGATCCTGGCTCCCCTGGTGGGTCTTCTTCACCGGGAGGGGATCAGGGTGTTTCCGTACCTGGACGATTGCTTAATTTCTGCCTCTTCTTTCTCAAAGGGGATGCTGCACGTCAGGAGGGTCTGCAAAGTTCTCTCTGCCCACGTCTTCCTGATCAACGAACGAAAATCTCATTTGTCTCCCACTCAGGGGAAGGTGTTCTTGCCTCTGGGTCGCCGAGATACCTTGTGGCGGGATCTGGGGTCCCTTCTGGCTCGGAATTGCGCTCCTGTCCACCTTTGGTTGAGGGTTCAGGGTCTGATGTCAGCTACCATCAATGTTCTCCCCTGGGCTCGCCTCCACCTGTATCCCTTGGTCAATCATCTGCTCTCCCTCTGGGATCCCCGCTCGGAGGATTACGAGTACCTGGTCCTTGTCTCCCCTCAGATTCGTTCAGATCTGGGTTGGTGGTTGATGGAGTCTCACCTCTCCGGGGGTCTTCCCTTTCTGGTTTCCCCGTCCAGGGTGGTCACGACCGATGCCAGTCACTTCGGCTGGGAGGCAACCTTGGGTTCGGGGTCCGTTCAGGGTCGTTGGGATCTCCACCTGTCCCGCTGCTCTTCGAACTTTTGGGAATTGAAAGCTGTATTCCTGGCCTGCCTGCACTTTGCTCCTTCTCTCTAGGGTCACCATGTCTTGGTCAGGACAGACAACCAGGTTGTGAGGAGTTATGTCAACCATCAGGGGGGGTGCCGGGTTCGCTCCCTTTGGTTGCTGACTCAGGAACTTATGTCTTGGGTGGAATCAAAGGTCCTGTCTCTACGGGCTGTCTATCTCCCGGGGCCCGAAAATGTGGAGGCAGATCGTCTGAGTCGGGTTTTCCCGTTGTTGTCCGGTCTCTCCTTATCTCCGGTGGTTTTTCGCCACCTGGTGTCGCACTTCCGTCTGCCTCTGGTGGATCTGTTCGCGGACAGGGAGTCTGCCCTCCTGCCCCATTTCTGTTCTCTCCTCCCGGTTCTGGGGGTGTGGCGTGTGGATGCCCTGTTGTTCCCTTGGCCTTCCGGTCTCCTGTACGCTTTCCCCCCATCCCCTTGATCCCTCGGGTCCTCTACAAGATTCACATGGACAAAGCCCTGGTGCTCCTGGTGGTTCCCGGCTGGGTTCGCCGCCCTTGGTACCCTCTCCTGTGCAAGCTGGCGGTTCAGGCCTGCTGGCCGATCCCGGATCTTCCGTTTCCATTGCTGGGCCCTCCGCTCCCCAAATCGGTATTGCGCCAGCTCCATCTTCAGGCCTGGCTCTTGAGCGGGTGACCTTGCTGTCTCGAGGTTGTTCTTCAGGGATGGGGGACTTGCTGCAGGGCTCTCGCCGGTCTTCCACCTTGTCATCCTATTCCCATCACTGGTCTTCATTCTCCCATTGGTGATGGCTCCAGGGTGCTGTGCCTTCCTCTGTGGATCCCTTGCGGGTCTTGAACTTCCTTGCTGAGGGGTTTTCCTTGGGTTTGGCCCCCTCTACCCTGCGGGCCCAATGGGCGGCCTTGCGGGCCTTCCGCAGTCCAGGTTTCGACGGGCTCGATTCCCTGGTGGCTCGTTTGCTCCGGAGTTGTTTTCTCCCTCGCCCTCAAGCACTTTGTTTGTCTCCTCCTTGGGATCTCCCCCTCATGTTGCGGGCCCTCCAGGGTCCCCCCTTTGAGCCCCTGGCCTCAGTTGCCATGACGTTTTTTACTTTTAAGGTGATTTTTCTGGTGGCCATTGTATCTGCCGGCCGGATGGGCGAGCTGGGGTAGTTCCTTTGCTCCCTCCCCTTCTTGCGGGTTTTGCCTGATTGGCTGGTTCTCCGTCATGACCCTCGTTTCCTTCCCAAGGTTACCTCTCTGGTGAACCGGTCTAGGGAGGTGTCCTTTCCTTCTTTTCCTCCCGACACAGAGTCTTCCCTGTCCTTGCTGGATGTCCGGCGTGCTCTTGTGGTTTACCTTGAGCGCATGTCTTCCCTTTCTCGGTGTGATAGTCTGTTCGTGACCTTTGGTCCCGTTCATTCTGGTCACAAGCCCTCGATTTCCACGTTGAGTCGCTGGCTTAAGCCGGCTATCCTCCTTGCCTACGCATCGCTGGGCTCGGATGTTCCGGTGGGGGTCCAGGTTCGTTCCACTAGGAGTGTGTCTGTGTCCTGGGCCTCTTTCAAGGGTGTCTCCACTGAGGAGATTTGTAGGGCGGCGACCTGGTCGTCCCCTCACATGTTCATGGAGCATTATCGGGTTGTCCTGGGTGGTTCTGTTCCTGGGGACTTTGCTGGGGCCGTGCTGAGTGCTGGGCGGACGCTCTTTGATGGCCTTTTGTTTTTTTCTTTGAATCAGGTTTCTTGGCTTCCTGTTTCTTTGTTTTATACTGAATAAACCTTGTGTTGGTTTTTCTATTCACCGTGTGGTGTTTTTTTCTTGTGGTCAATGAAGCCTTTTGGCTTGGATATTTGCTCACTATGTAAGTCATGTGGCGAGGAAGACTAACGTGGAGGTAATGCCACGGTTACTTACTGGTAATCTTCATTACTCCGAGTATAGTCTTCCTCACCACAAGAGTTCCCTCCCTCCCTCCCTGTCTGGCTGTCGGCTTCATTGCTGGCTTCGTTGTTTAGGCTGTTGTTGGGCCGGCCTGCCTCTTATCGAGGTCAGGGGTGATCTGGTCGGCCATATTGGGAGGGGATGGGAGACTTTTTTTACTTCGGAGGGTTCTGGTGTGGAGCTAAAGCTCACTATGTAAGTCATGTGGCGAGGAAGACTATACTCGGAGTAATGAAGATTACCGGTAAGTAACCAAGGCATCTCTGCACACCTTCAGGAAGAGCCTCAAGACCTGGCTCTTTGGCTGACTCAGAGCTGCACTCCCTTCCCTCAGCATCTCGAGACCCTCAAGTCTGATTAGCACGCTTCATATTTCCCTGGTATGCAGTTTATTCTTACAAATGTTTTGTGTTTATATACTCTGGGCAACAGACTATCATGAAATACCGTAGAGATGCATATGAAGGATTAAAAAATATACATTCAATGCTGGGGGGTGGGCATGACTTGTTTTGTGTCAAGCTCTCAGAGGGTTAAGCACAGGTAATTTTGTTGGAATTGTATATATTTATAAACCCCTATATATGTATAGAGAATTAGAAATGTTTATAACCAATGGGAGCTGCCACTGGGTAGTTATAGCTAGGTTAGCTGTTTCAAATGATAAGGGTTTTTTTTTCCGCTCACAACTTTGGCCCTGTTTGGCGAATCTCTACAGAAATTTCCCAAAAGGTGCTACTGTTGGACTAGTTTCTGCATCAAGCAGGGGCTGAGAAAAAGGAGGTCACAAAACACAAAATCCCTATGGATTTTCCATAGACTTCTTCAGACAGGGCTACAGGAAAAACTGCTGAACGAAATTACACCAAATGTGAATTGGTATAAATCCATTCAGTAGATTTGGAGAAATTAAAGTGAAATACATATAGATATCTAAACAGTTGGTGTGTAGATATGGTCTGATTAGCCAATTTAAAGGGGACTCATCAATCCTGATTGAATCATGTGAACTGAAACAATATTTTTGGCAGCCATTACAAGACTCAGGTACTTGGTCCTTTAAATGAATTAAAAACAATATGTAAGTGGGTAAAGTGAGCACACCCAGACTGCAAAGGGCATGAGGGGTTGGCTGGCCACAACATGGACAATATGCCGTGGCAGCAGTTACCGGGCTGTGGTACATTGACCAGATTAAAATGCATTGTAGTGAATGGTGTAGCGTAATACCCCAGCAAGGGTACATGCAAATGATCACGCCACACATGGAGCTTGGTATTGCATGTCTTTATTTCTCAGCATGTAACTGGTAACTGAACATTCTACAGAAAGAATTCTATCACCCACTTTCATAAACTTATTCCACTGTTCGATAGAGTCTTTCAGGAACCAAAAGGATTCTATCATCTCTAACCCACAAGACACCACATTGCCCCCTTTGTTAAAAAAAAGTACCAGTAATATATATATATAGACATTACAACTCCTCAATAAGTCATTTTGGTGTTCGAATCAATCGCCCAGATCAGGTCATGTGAGGCCACAGATATACCGGCCTGGCGTTGGTGACAAAGACATCAGTAAAGTTGTTGGCCTCTCTGGATTTTCAGGTGGACATGTCTCACTCCTGACATCTGGAGTGTGCGAAGATCAAGGTAGGTGCTTTAAATGTGAAGAATCTCATAGACTTTCTAGGATGGTAAGCAGTCACCATGTGTCCTCTACCTGTCACAACCCTCAGTGGGTCAGCATCAAAAGAAGCATCACACTTTTATTTCCATTTCTGCTTGGCGATGACTTGGGGCCAGATGTATCAAAGGGTTTTACCCTTTCTGTGTCTATGGGAAAATGTGTTCATACATCTGGCCCTTGGTCTCTTCTGTTGAACACAGTGCTACAAGTCAACATCTCGTGTTAGTGAGATGAGTCAGTGGTTCGAGGTTTATCAATTTCTTTCGACCTCTTAGTGGTCCATTGTTGCAATTTGGTTCTTATGGCTCTCCCAAACATTAAGATGTGAGGGCTCTAACCTGTGGTAGAATGGGGAGTTGACCTGTATGCACGAACAGTAGACTGAAGAACTGATGTGACCTTAAGCTTTTCCAGCACAGCATACTGAGCAGTCTTCTTGAGGGTACTCATAAATTGACCACACAATCCGCCTGTCATTAGAGAGGTGTGTTTTTCTGATGCTTGACATTTAGATGTGTGAGAGAGTCTTTAAATTTTTAAATATTGAAAGGGGGCTATTTTCAGATTTCAAAGTCGAAGGAACACCCTATGTTGCAAAAATACTTTCTAGTCTCTCATTGTCTCTGTCATGAGTAGTTGACGAGAGATCTTTCACCAGTGGAAATCGGTAATTTTTATCAACAATTACTAGTAGATAAAGTTCATTGTCAAGGGGTTTAAAGAAATCAATTGCAATCTTCTCCCATGCATGCTTTTGGGGAAACAGATATGGTTAACTGATGTGGGGTTGTCTTAGAAGTCAAACAGTTGCCCAATGACATGACTTTAACTCTTTTCCAACTCTTTCATGAAGATGAGGGATCCATACTCAGCCCTGTAAACCTTGTTTCATAGCAACAACTCCACATGTCCATCATGGGGTAGTTTAATAACGTGCTGTCTCAGACTCTCTTGTATGACAGCTCTTGGCTCTCATAAGATGATGCCATGTGGGGTACTTTTAAATTTCTGGTATTCAAGATCAACATTAAGCGATCAATTGTGTTTTTTCCACCGTTGGTGTGCAATAATGTCTTTGAGTATTAGAAAATCCTTTTCAGTGCTCATGGCAGCAATGATGTATTCTACCGATATAGCAGCAGAAGTACTGGTCTTCACAATGAAGTTAACATAGGCATCAGCCACTTTAGAAGTAGCACCATGACACAGTTTGGGCAAATGTGAGAAGTAGTGAGCAGGATTTTGATCTTTTCCTCGACAATGAACAATTGTGTGATCATACTACTGCAAAACCAACCCCTGCCTCTCAATGTGAGGGGGCATCTTGGCTTTGTGATGGCCAAACATGGTGAGCAATGCTTGGTGGGCAATGACAAGGGTGAAAGGTTTTCCACACAGAAATACATGAAAATGTTCACAAGCCCACACTATAGCTAGTCTTTCTTTTTTGGATTGTGCATAAGCACGCTCTGTCATTGACAAACTTTGGCTAGGATAAGCCACAATGGGGGATATTCTCAATAACATATGATAAACATCGCAAATTTAGCTTAACGCAACTTTGCATATCGCAGTCTATTGCGACAAAATAACACGGTGTTATCCTTCAATATCCAACCCGGCGGCACCATGCAATAGCAGCAGGATAACGCGCCAAATGACCGCGTCAAAATGACGCAAAGCACAAAAAATGTGAAACACGAATGCCCAAAAAGTTGTGATGGTCCAAATTACGATACAAAAATCAGCGACAACCAGCAACAGGCCTGCATTTCTTACTCGTCATGCTGTAAAATGCACTATAAAAGCAACAAAAAACACACCAAAATCAAAGCAAACTGCGTAGCACCATGGATGCACCCGGACCGAGTGCAGAGGACAGCCGGAACCCCACAAGCCCCATTGAGGACCAGCCAGGAACCCCGTGTTCAGAGAAGGGCAAGGAGAAGAGGAAGAGGAAGACGGGGTTCAGTCCGCAGGAAGACCGGATCATCGTCTCGGAGATGAGACAACCCTACCAACAACTGTTTGTCACCTCCACTGCGTCATTGGCAACACAAATGGAAATATGACAGTCCATCGTCATCAAGGTCAATGCAGTCGGAGTGACGAGGAGGTCAATTGAGGAGCTCAAGAGGGGCTGGCATGATGTGCAAAGCCAGACCAAAAAGAAACTTGACGCCAAAAGTAAGACAGCGAAGGCGAATAGAGGTGGGAGTCCGGCGCCAAAGGAGGAGCTGGATAAGGAAATGTTGGCCACAGTCACCAGTGTGGAGACGGTGCATGGAGTGGGGGGTCTAGACACAGCTCGATGTGACCTGACCCAACAGCAGCAGGGTGAGTAACCACCAGGGAGTTGGGGAAAGGGGGGAGATGGGCACAATGGCACACATGCACAATCATGTGTAGCACACTGTACATGCACACTGATAGTAGAACATGTCCCTGATACCCTTGGCACACTGCAGCACACATAGAAACACCAAGTAGGGCCCCGTCCACAATGTGCACAAATGGGCCCTCTCCATATCACCAATGCCACAACCTACCCATGCACATGTGCAGAATCCAGAAAAGTAGCTGCTCTGTGAGCCACACTGACTATGCAAGTGACACTGCATGACCGATAGCATGGCTGCAGTCAAAATCATTGACATTGAAGTGGCCCAGTGTGGATCACATCCGTAAAGGAGCAGGTCACACTCTGGCACATCCAGGTGCACCTACAATACATGTCACAAATAACACATCAGCAGACAAACAATGCACAAGACCGCAAAATCTGTCCAAGTGGCGCAAATATCCCATCCGCAAAAAAAGCACACAAGTCAAAGGCACACCGCCTCAAAGGGATAAGGGTCTGCTAAATCAGAGCTGCTGGGGCAACTGTCCCACAATGAAGCACTCACACATAGCAATAACAGCATATCAACATTGACGGCAATGTGGTACAAAGTGCAACACCTACACCACAGGCAGAGGACACAATAGGTTGTGCGTAGTAACTCACATCTGGCATTGCGTGACACTGTGAGATGATAATGTATGAGTACAACCACACATCCATCATGTAGTCGAAATTTTTACTGTCTGCCATCAAATAGACAGCTCCACCAATACAATGTACTTTGTCATGCAGTCTGTATGTAAACATCTACAAAGCATCAATCTACATGGGACACTCTGTTAACCTGCATCTCCCCTTTAAATGGCAGAGGGACAATCAACACCTACTGCAGAGCAGACCACAAATCTCATCAGTGATGATGAAGAGGACAACATGCACATATGCTCAGACACCCTCCAACGGCTAATGGACTGCCTCCGCACCCCACCCCCAGGAGCAGGGCAGCCCAGCTGCCTCAAGATGAAGCCACCCCCTGCACAGACCACACAGCAGGAAACACACACCACCACGGCTGTCTCCCAGGAGCCCCGACCAACACATAGAATTCCAATGCCATGGGTCAGGTTGCCAGGAGGAGATGGCTGATCAGCTGCGGGGGGGCTTCAAGCTTGTGGCAGCCAAACTCAATGCCATACGTGGGTGTCTGAGTCCCATCAGGGACCACTTACAGTCCCTAATGGACACCCGCTGTCCGAATCATGCTCCCAGACAATCCTTGGATGACAGAACTGGTGCCATTACTAGGATACAAGAACTGTCTAGTTTGAATGGCACCAGCAATGACAGCACAGAGTAGGCACAGATGCGCATGACGATGGAGACCATGGAGCCAATGCAGGCTAGCAGTATGGGTGCCATTGCTGAACACCAGCGAGATATAGCTGGGATCTTCCATGCCTTGCAGTTCCTCATCTTGCCATTGCTGCCACTGAGCCTGTCCCAGATAACTGCAGTCGGAACTTCGACACACACATTTCTGACCCCTGATGTGTCAGTACCACACAGTGATGCAGCCCTATCACCTTCGCACCCTGATGCCTCAGTGGCACACAATGAAGCAGCCATAACACCACCACACACACCTGACACAGAATACGTATCAGAAGAGTAAGATGTGGATGGTAATGACTGTGTGAGGAAGGAGGTAGTAGCATCCATCCCCGCCATATGGCCTGTCCCTGCCTGGTTCAGCCCTGTGCATCAAGCCCTGGGACAACACCTCCCACTGTCCCCCGGAACACTCTGCGACATTCACCTGACCCCGACATGGACTGCCATATCTTAACTGGTTACTAATTACACAGCGATCTGTCTGCAGACTACACACTCTCTCTTCCAATTCACTTTTAATTCACCAAAGGACTCTGGATGGCCCACTACTGGGCTACCAAATAAGGGGGCTCGGCATGGCCATGTACAGCTCCAGCTCCGGCATTCACCAGAATTTGAATTAAACATTCAAAATCACACAGATGTGTCATGTCTATGTTCACTCAAGTGTGAAAGTATGGATGTATGTATGTAGGGACATTGATTGCACAAGAAGGAACACCCAGGTAAATGATATCAATGCGCATGCATGACCCTGAGCCACATGGCCAATTAGATGACTGTGAAGGTGTGAACTAGGTGTGGCCTAATTGCACATGTAAACTATCTTGCAACCCCCCAATGTAGGCACACGTCCATGTATTAAATAGAGCTGTGTGTAGAAATGACAAAATCGGTAGCAGGCCAGAAGTGGTGTCCTTCATCACATGTGACGACAGGACATCAATTTGCATACCTACTCACACACATCTGTGTGGACACAGTCTGCTTTGATGTATAACATTGCGTAAGTGCACAGGTCTGCCAGCAATTATCCCAAAAACAATGTCTGGCTAACAGAGGTGGAGCTGTCAAGAGGGACCCACCCCCATTGTACATGCGTCAATCAGTCCCTCCGTAGGTATGGACAATGCTCATTGAGACACATGATTTGTCATTCTAATCAACACTCATCACAGTTGGGCACTAGTGAAGTTGCGTAGACTTTATTAGCATGTGCGTGCCAGTGCGGGCAAGGCAAGGGCCACAACATGCAGGCATGTCAAGGTGCAAGAAATGGGCAGGCAAAAATGTACACCAATCATTACGGATGGCAATGGTCTCAGGCAACTTTGCCTTGCTGGATGAGTCATGTGATGTTTGGCGTCTGCTCATTTCCCCGTGTCAGGGGACACGACTCACAGCCTATGGGATTGGCATAGTGCTGTACCAATGGACTGCGCCCACTGACTGCTCTGCTGACAGTGAGCAGGGGAAAGGGTCTTACAAGGTCATATGTCATACTACATTGCCATGTGTATACTCTCCCCCCGGCAGAATGTCCGAATTGGGATGCTGCCAAACAATGCTGTGCTGCTCCGCCCATGGGACTGCATCACCTTGCACATGTGTGTGTACACACACGTAGTTCCACACACATGCATTCTGACTCCAGGCGAAGGCAGACATGTCCACTGTTGTGGTGGGATATGTAAGCATTCCCCAAGATGCAACAAGGTGATGTGGGTGACAATCAGATGTGGCTGCAGGAACGTGGATACTCGTCTGTGAAGCATCATGGGCAATCTGTTGCAAGAGTACGTCATTGTCGAGGTCAAGGAACACCAGAGAGAGTCAATCCATTATCTGGTCCGGGCAGATGTTCTCAGTCCATGCAATTTCACCAATCTGCAACACAGACCAAAAGGGGACCTCCTCGATATGTTTACTGCACACAAGGAGTGGTGCAATCACCCAGGTACAATTGCCAGCACATACGCCAAAGATAAAGGCATCCCATGCACGGGTATCCCACTGACACTCCTGTTCATGGGCCAACAGGGGGCACACTGTCAAGTCGCAATCCAATTCAGCTACCGTGCGGTGGATAGGCAGACCTCCATGGGCCACTCAAATGTGCATGATCGACAGTGAAACCAAGGCTGGAAGCAGGTGATGTGGGCAAGACAGAAACTCAGACAAAAACTGATTCGTAACACTGCCATTGGCAGTGATCCGAACACATGCAGCATTCGTGCACTGTACAATTCCACGTGACAGGGGTTGTGCTTGTGCCCGGGATTGCCTGCCTTTGCGTTTGTTGGTCTCGTAGCACCGGCAATCCTCAGACCGGCGGCAGTTCGGTGGACGATATGCCACAGCTCAGGGCAATGAGTCGTATGTGTGTGCAACGTTTGGATGTATGGGTTGTTTTTAGTTTTTTTTATATTTCTTTTTATTGGCATCAAAAACAATCCAAAGGCATAACTGTGGGGATACACCATCCCATATTGTATATCTTCATGTCAGGAGAAAACAGAAAGAAAGGGGGGGAAGAAGAGAAAGCGGAAAATACAATACACCAATAAAAACAATCAAGGAGAGGTAGGAATGCCAATGGGAGAAGCAATAGGAGGCACACATATGTCTCCCCTATGTCGATTCCACAGCTCCCACACAGATGTCCACCTACGTGTGCGGCCCCGCACCAGATAAACAATTTTTTCACGGAACATACACCAATCCATATTCTCTTTCCCATTCTTCGATGGTCAGTGACCTTTCTGACCCCCACCTCTGTGAAATATTCCTTTTCGCTTTCATATTACCTAGAGTTACCCAGGCGAACTGCGCCCTGTTGAGATCAGTGGGCTCTCAAATATTAAGGAGGCACCTCCTTGCCTCTGGTAACACAGCCATCCCCAACACCTCCTGCATGACATTGTGAACCCCCCCAATATTCAGCCACAAAGCAACACTCCCAAATAATATGGAGGAACGTACCCACAAGGCCACACCCCCGTCTGCACAAACCCGTGTCCGACAGCCGCATCCGAACCAGGCGGGGTCCTGTGACATAGACCCCATGCAATATTTTCAACTGAACAAGTCGAAGTCGTGCCGGGATTGCGACAACCTTCAGCGATGGCACTGCCGCTTGCCAGTCCTCATCATCTAATTCAACACCATCTTGCGACCATTTATCACGTAATGAAACCAGGAGATCCACCCTATGACTGATCAATTTCTTATCAATAAGGGGAATAGTTTCTTCGGGCAGATGTCCATCTAAAATCCTATCTTCAAGAGGTGACGCCTCGGGCAGGTCTGCTGCCTCCGACAGGGCCACCGTCAACACATGTCTGACCTGCGCATAGCGAAAGTACTCAGTACTACTCAAATTGAATTCAGCTTGCAATTCCGGAAACGTTTTGAGCCTACCCTTAGCCCAGACATCACCGATAGTTGAGAGCTCAATCAAGTCCCACCAGTCAAAACCTTTCGTATTCCAGAGTTTGCCTAACATGGCAGAATCAAACAGGGGGGTGGCCCGAGTCAAACGACCTTTCCATCCCAAAGAGCTAGCCGCGTCATGCCAGATCTGCACTGCATGCTTAGTCGGCCCCGTCAACACGTTCCTGGCCGTCCTGGCATACAATGCTCTGTTATAATTGCATCCAGGAAGAAGCCATCTATCCATCGCATATCCAGGATCAGAAGGGGGCCCATACGTGCCTAGGTTAATTGCTGCCAATTGAGAGGCCCAATAGTAGCGTCATATATCAGGGAGCGTGTTAGACCTGGCACCTTGGCGTGAGTCTCCCTTCCACTTTTTGCTGATGTGCCTCAGATGTTTTTGCTGGTGTTCGATGCTCAGGGCACTGCGCCACGGCCAACCCGAGCCGCAGTGCAAGTGCTCCCTATATAAAGGGTATCCGTAATTGATTTCCATGATTGGCTTATTTGGTTTACTGTCAGTCCCCAGTAACGTGCACCAGGAGTGCCGGGGCTTGTAGATACAAATGACGCAACCCACTGAAGGGGCCTCGTAAAAGATGTCTTGGGTTCGCCATTGCAGACCCTGCGTACAGTTTGGTACTGTCACGCTGACTGTGCAAGTGCCAGCGCTTGCCAGTCCCTAAACCTTCCCTAACCTTCATATCAGTCACCCCTATGGTAGGCCCACTGGCAGGGTGCATTGTAAGCGTAAGGTAGGACAAGCCCTAGTAGTGAATTACCACCCTTTTTCGTTCTTCACTATTGAAGGGCTGCCTGTTCTCTTACGCCAAGGTGAGAGGCTGGAACTATTACACGCTATAGTCCCGGCCGGCTCAGGGAACACGGTGGCATGTCGAGTTTGGTTGGTATGCCTGAACTCAGAATAATAAAATACTTCCTTTAGCAAGGTTTATTTTAATATCCCGTGTTTGCAACTGCTACTTTTAGAAAGTTAGCATTTGCTCACCTGACTATTTCAGCCCGCCTCTGCCAGGATGTGTATCTGCTGTCTGGGTTTGTGTGAGTGACAGGGCTGGGGAATTTCTGGGGACAGTCGAGGTGACCAGGTGGTGAATAGAGTGCTTACACCAGGATGGGTGGGCGGAGTACTGTGGTAAATATTTTACCGTATACGAGTTTGCCATATAATTTCAGACAGGTATAAAGAATAGCTCAATCAAATGAGAGGCAGAGTCCGTGGTGTCTGAGTCTTAAGGGCTTTAATTCAGAATGACTCGAGACATGGAAATCAATTCCATCAATACAAGGGTTCGGGGGTATATGCAATGATGGCAGAAAGATGTCAACGATTTATTAACAGTACATGACATATATAGTAAAATGACACAACGGCAGTGAATACAGTAGGCGTGACAAGTGAAATGTATATGATAAGAACACATGTGCGTAGCAAAAAGGCGTGATCAAGGGTGTGCACAGAGGCGTGTACTAGAAACGTCACAGAAAAGTGTCATAAGTGGGTGGATACATAGAGAATTCTGCAGAGTCAGCTGGAAACTGTAACTTGGGTGCACGCGCAGCTAGTATGACGTGTGATTGACGTGTATCTGGAGAAAGCTAAGGGTCTGACTTTTAGCACTAGTAGAAGGGACAGACGTCTGGCATGTCAGACCGACCTGTTCCTATAACATGTCTGATATCTGGTATTTGGGGTAGGCGTAATCTGAAGTAAAAGGTCTCTCGGGCAGAGGCTATTCTATACGAGATGCATATGTGTCTAAGTGCAATGTGCGGGCCATGGGCCCACCATGGTAACGGGAGCTATGAATTACATGAGGGAGACAGGGAGGCTTGGCCCTTTGCTCTGCAGCCGGGGAGCTGTTTACCTATTTCACTAGACAGGAATGTGTTTTCGAGGAGGCTGAGCCGGCTACACTGATATCTTGAAGGCAAAATACTGTTTGGCAGGCAGGCCAGGCCGAGCCAGGCACCGCTTCGCTTGACAGGAAGTAAGGCAGAGGTCAGGGATGCATCTTCATGCTGCAGCTTTCGGAGACAGAGACAGAAAGTGGTTCGAGGGCAGGAATCAGGGCCTAGCTCTGCAGAGCCAGGAAAACGTGAAAGTGCACCATGTAAAGACGGTGGCACGGCATACTTAGGAACTGAATTATCAATCCATTCATGGTGGATCTGATAGAGGACATGTTAACGTTGGACGCAAATGTATTTGCGTCTTCAAATTCGGTTGCGGGGGGAAGTTACATGCACCTTAATCTCGTACATGGAGACGATGGGGTACTCGTTAGGGGACATACCGGACCATAAAAAATTTCAATTACCTCATTCCCACCTCATTCCCTCCTTGTCCCCTACGGACCCATTAGGATATATCTATTTTCATGAGACCATCTATTTGTTCATATAACATCATCTGTTCTTCTTTCTTTAATCGGGAGTGGGAACGTGAACTTGAGCGGGGAATACAAGCTGTGGCGCACAAGCCGCAAATCGCTGGCCCACATTGGAGACATAGACAACAACTGAACACTATGGCCAATATAATCCCTAGGAATGACAATAGCTTCCATCCCCAGGCTGTTATTACACTCCAGAGCCAACCGGACCAAGTCCAGGAGCCTGGATTCTGGTGTATCTGATGGGCAATTTCGTGAAGTCTGGTGATGGCCTTATAGACTGATGGCGCGTTATTAGGAATAAACACGCAACAACTGGATCCGATTACTCTACAAGCTCCACCCCTATCGGCCAGGATGACGTCAAGGACAAGGCGGTTCTGAAGAACAACAAGTCTCATAGCAGACTGCTCCTCTGTTAAGTTGCCCAAAGCTGAAGTAGTCTCATTCACTACTGCTTCGAGAATTCTGGTTAATTTGCGTATCAGTTTACTATTGGAAACAGTGCCTAAATAAGGAAAGAATCCTTTATTGAAATCTGTATATTGTTCTCATGCGGTTTCAGTCTGATCTACTAATGGGAGATCTCTCTTGTGTCTAACAAGATTGAGGCAGGAATTCCTGTGATAGTCAGATGGGGCTAGAAAAACTGGTGGCAATAGGAATGCAATGAAACAAGTACCATCCCAGTCTAGAGGTAAACGTACATAAGCTGTATGGCCACAAATGAAATAGGAATGTCGGGTAGCTTTGAATGTAGACTTGCCTTCATCACTAAATTCGACCACAGTAGTACAGTCACTATGGCCTAGATGTACTGAACCATTCTTTCTAACGCATAATACACCCTTTGCTGGTAAAACTGATATAGATGGCAAGTCTGGACTAGTTTCTGACTGAACATTTAGAATCATGAGGTTGAGTGTAAAGTTGCCTAATCCATATACTTCATTTTCTAAATCGGTCCCTGTCATTTGTGGAAGACCTTCTTCATCTGGGAAACATGCTTTGTTCATGACTGTGTTCAGGTTCCCCCATATCCATTTGCCTTGGGAAACCCTTGATTCAGTGTCTAAAGAGGATATTAAACTAAACCATGCACCACAGGAACCATTATGTGTAAACGGGTAAGGAAAGAGGGGCAGAGCTCCCTTGTAGTTCTGATAGGGAGGGAGTCGGCCACATATCCAACAGTTAGTAGCATTGTTGATCTGGTGTGAATGGTGTAACATACGAATGAATGTATTGTTGCGCAGCGCAAGTCGATAAGACAATTCGTGTGGGGGTAGTTCACTAAACGTGTGCTCTGCAGTGTCATTAGAAGAATGTGTAATCGGAAAATACATATATAACATCCAACTGATGCAAGTTAACGTAAGACTCAGTAAAAACATAATAATCAGGGTGCAGATGCACCGACTACGGAGATTTTTACAATAATGATTTCTTTTCAGGATCTCCTGTCTATCTCTCTCTCTATTTGGGTCTAACTTGTACATTGTCAGAAACTGCCTAACCGCTTCACCCAGGAGGGGACTTAAACAATTAAACTGTCTGACTTACTAGACCTCAACTTCATGCGGAACTCCTGCTGAGGAGTTTTCTCTACCAGGGGGAGTTTAGTATCAGTCTCTGGAATGTGGCAGGGCTGGGAACCAGTCTTTGGCGGAAGTCCATGAAAGCGTTTCACATGACTGGAGTGAACCCAGCCCTTCCTCCCCTCCAATTTAACTGCAGTCCTGGTTGTTAACAAAACGATCTTCGGCTCCTTCCAGCGGGGCTCCAGAGGGCTTGACCTGTCGAAATTCCGGACTACAACAACGTCCCCCGGGACCAGTTCATGTGGTTTCACCTCGGTGTTGTCTGGGAAGGCTGCCGCAACCTGTGAACGACATGATTGTAGTGCAAACATCAAGGAAGCAAGGTAATCTGTCAGCATATTACTGTCAACATCAGTGATTTTGCGCGGCAGAGGCGTCCCCCACATATTAGGAGGTCTACCGAAGACCACCTCATACGGGGATAGCCCTGTCCTAGAATGGGCTACCATTCACATATAAAAAAGAGCAACAGGTAAAGCTACTATCCAATCTACGCCCTTCTCTTTACATACTTTAGCAAGACGTGTTTTCAGAGTCTGATTATGACGCTCCACGAGACCTGCTGCCTCGGGATGTCGGACACAGTGGAATTTCCACTGATATCCCAAAAGAAGGGAAACCTGCTTCATAAGTTCAGATGAGAATGGCTGACCATTATCTGAATACACGACACGGGGCAAACCGTATCGAGGGAAAAATTCACGAACCAGCTGCTTGGCAGTGGTCGGGGCAGTGTAATCTGGGACGGGATATGCTTCTGTCCATCGGGATAGGGCACATACAACTACGAGGACATATTTAAAACCTCGACATCTTTCCATCTGGATATAATCCACCCGGAGGACTTCAAAAGGATGGTCGGGAGGATGAAATCCACCTCGTTCCACGGGAATACCTTTTCCTGGGTTGAACTGACAACAGATCATGCAGGTACGCACTTTCTGTTTTGCTGCTGCTCGTAAATGTTTGTTAAACCAGAGATTCTGTAAACTGTCTAACATGGCTTTTTCACCTAAATGTGCTGGACTGTGTGCTGTGTTGATGATAACCTGAACCATAGAGTCGGGGAGAAACCAAGTGGTCTTTCCCTTCGTCATCCATCCCTGCTCAGTCTGGACCCGTCCTTGTTCAGCCCATTTCTTTATTTCGTCTGGAGTAGCATGTGTCTGTATGTCAATGACATCTTGTGTGGGGTCCCTGACTGTCATGCAATGTGTCAGTGATGATACGTCAGTCTTCGTCATGTCAGTCGTATGAGTATGAGTCTGTGCTGTATGTTTTGCTGTTCGATCTGCAAAAACGTTACCCTGAGAAATCTTGTCCGTGACCTTTGTATGTGCCTTGCACTTCATGATGGCTATGGCTGTAGGCAGATGTATTGCTTCTAACAGAGCTTGTATGAGGGGACCATGCCGGATTTTGGCTCCATGAGAGGTCAGAAAACCTCTTTCTTGCCAGAGGACACCGAAGTCGTGTACGACTCCGAATGCATAACGTGAATCTGTGTATATGTTTACTTTCAAGTTCTTGGCTTGTATACAGGCTTGGGTCAGAGCAATGAGCTCTGCTGCTTGAGCTGACAGGGTGTCAATGCGATGTGTTTCTATGACTTCAGTTTCAGTGGTCACTGCATATGCGGCCACTAACTCTCCTGTACTTGTTCTCACACATGAACCGTCCACATAAAGTGTCAGGTCTGGATCGGGTAAGGCCACATCTGTCAAGTCTTGTCTGGGCTTCGTGATAGTATCAATGACTTCCACGCAGTCATGTGGAGTAGGATCTGAATTGCTCGATGGTAAAAGTGTAGCAGGATTCAGTGTATTGCAATGTCTCATTTCTATGTGTGGTTGGAATAATGTCAGTTCATAACCTGTCAGTCGTGCTATAGTCAAGTGTTGAGTCTGTGTTCTGTTTAGGAGGACTTCCACAGAGTGTGGAACTTGTACTGTCAATCGATGTCCTAGCACAATGGAGTCACTTTGTCTGATTGCTAGAGCTGTTGCTGCAACTGATTTTAAGCACCCAGGCAAGGCCTGGGCTACTGGATCCAATGTACTCGAAAAATAAGCACACGGTCTGTGTTTGTCTGCTTGAAGCTGAGTGAGAACCGACAACGCTGTGCCATCGCGTTCAGTGACAAAAAGTATAAAAGGTTTACTGTAACATGGTGTTGCTAAAACTGGTGCTTGACATAAGACTTTCTTTAATTCGTCAAAGGCTTGTGTATGTTCCTGAGTCCATGAGAGGACAGCCGAAGACGCTGCCTCTTGTGTTGTCAACTGTATAAGTGGTTTAGCTAGAAATGCGTATTGGGGATTCCATTGTCTGCAATAGGAAGTGAGTCCAATAAAGGCTCGTACTTCTTTCTGTGTCTTGGGTTGTGTAAGATGTGCTATTAACTGTATACGATCTGGTGTCAACTGTCTTCCTTCCTTGGATAGCAAGTGCCCAAGGTACACCACTTGCTGGGCACAGAATTGTAGCTTCGAAGGAGACACCTTGTGTCCCTTGCCCGCCAGGAAAAACAAAACTGTCAGTGATGCTTGTTCGCATTCTGGTTCACTTCGGGCGGTGATCAATAGATCATCGCCGTATTGGAGCAGGGCAGTATTAGGAGGCATGTGAATATTGTCAAGTTGTCGTTTCAATGCTTGGCTGTAGATGCTGGGGCTTTCTGTGAATCCTTGAGGGGCGCGTGCAAATTTGAAGCTTCGGCCATTTAAACAGAATCCGAAAAGATACTGGCTTTCCGGATCAATGGGGACACTAAAGAAGGCGTTCTTGAGATCGATTACAGTAAAGAACGTCGCCTCTGAATCAATAGATGTCAATAATGAAGAGATATCTGGGACCACAGGATACTGTGGTACAATGCATTTATTCAATTCTCGTAAATCAATCACCAGTCGATAAACTGGAGGTGCATTTGGATCAGTGCGTTTAAGAATCGGAATGATAGGGGAATTACAAACATTGGAGTCGGTCTCTACAACCACTCCTTGTGCAATGAGCTCATCAATGATTTTCAGTAAAGCCACTACAGCATCAGGTGGTAACTTGTATTGTCGGATTCGGGGCAGTACTACTCCTGCCTTGAGTGTGACACGATAAGGTGTAATGTGCATACAACCTACATCAGTGGGGCCTTGTGCCCATAAATGTGCAGGAACATTCTGTAACCTGGGATCAAAATCTCTCAACACATAATGGCCCTTGAAATCACGAAGAAACAACCTTACTCCTTCCGGAGAACAACAAATTACAGCTCCTAGAGCTTTCAGAGTTTTTATACCAAGCAAGTTTTCTGGACATGATTTCGTAAGCAATAAATCTGTAGTACGGGATAGTGGACCAACTGCAAGGGGAACAGGTTTCGATACTTCGTTAACAATAGGCTTTCCTGAAAATCCAAGGGAAACATTCTGTGAGCCTGAGAGGGGTGCCCCTGGGACCTCGTCATGACTGATGGTAGTTCTGCTTGCCCCTGTGTCAATCAAAAACTTTCTATCCTTCCCTAATACCTGACTATGTACATAAGGACCCTCTTGATCTACAGGAACCTCAATAAGAGGCAAGCCAACCTCCCTCTCTAGGCTGTTTCATGTGTACTGCTGATAATCAGGGTAGTCAGATTGTGCATACTGGTACATCTGTTGTGTAACATGTTGGGTTGCGGCAATAGGTTGTGGCTGTGGTACCGCTACGGTCTGTTGTGGAATCTGCATAGGCTGAATATTCTGCGGAACGTGTTGATGGACCTGGTCCTGTCGGGGAGGACGCGGTCTCTCTTTAGTTTTACCTGTAGCTATGTTGTGTTTCAAAACTGCACAATCGTTTACATAATGGCCTGGCTGTTTACAATAATTGCATGTCCCTTTAACGGGAGCCGCCAAATTATTGGACTGTGTCGTACCCTTTTTCTGACCATCAGCTGGAACTGACTGAGCAACTAGCACTTTCATTTTCGTGTCTTTCATTCGTCTTTGTTCGTGATCATGTTCCTCCCTGATTCTGTTCTGGTGGTACTGTAACATTTGGGATGGCGTATTTGCTTGCCATGTGCTCTCGACTTTCAATACACAGTTCTTAACCTGGGGCAATGAATTCTCAACCAATTTGGTTACAAATAGATGTGGGTATGACTCGCTACTTGTTTTCAGGCCACTATTAATGATAAAACATTTCTCGAATCTGGAATAAAAGTCACTAGTGTCTTCATCGTGTTTCTGTTTACAGGCTGAGATCACATCCCAGTCCTCCTTTTTAGTTGTCAACAATCTTGGTAGGACCTGTACTAATAATCCTGGTAAAGCTTTAGTCTTCTCCCCAAGACCTAAACCTGGGGTTCGACCAGTTTCTTCGTTTTCTAATTCAGTCCAATTAATCTTTTTGTCTCCCACTTCCCATTCTTTTTCTTTGAGTTTCTCGTAGATACCGGCAGGCAATAATACTTTCAATATTTTCATAATGTCGGGATAGGTGTAATCTCCCATGAGTAACATGTCTTTTATTTCACGGTGAAAACCTGCAGGGTCTTTATCATGACTTGGCACTATTTTCTTCATTTCCAATAATTCCATTTTATTTATGGGCGTGTATACAAACACGCGTTCCAATATATTATCTGGTTTCCTGACTGGATGTACTTCTCGTAAAGGATTCTGTTTGTCTAGGTGATATGATTGCCTAACTGGGGGTGGGACGGAAACAAGATGTGGAGTCAAGAACGTTCTATATTTGTGACGTTGTTCCAAAATGAGGTCAATTAAATCGGTACCTAGACCTCTCCATCTTCTCAGGAGTAAGTCTTGCAATAAATTATATAACTGACCTGGATCAGATGCTTGATTTTCATATTGTACAATGAGATGTTGAGTCATGTATATACCAGCCAATCGCTGTTCTTCTGGAGTAAGACTTAAAAAAGTTTGCACTACTGAATCGTCTTTATATATGCTGTCATCCCCCGCCCACTGGACTGCGGACCGGGCTAGTTCCTGATCACGTAAGGTATTGAGTTCTTGATAACCTACTCGTTCTTTCAGCATTTTATCAGTAATTTGGAAGATATGCTCAAGAGTACATTGCTCTGGTATCGGACAAAGGTAACGTTTCTTGTTTTCTAAACGAATGGGTCTGTCGAAGGGCCTATCAAGAGGATACTGTCTAGGGAGTTTCTCTCTACCTACGTATGCTAACAGGTCTCCCCTCGCCGGTTGCGAGGTTTCTGCGGCATCCTCTGGTTCTTCCTCATCTGAGGTTTCCTTATCGTCTGACTCGAGATGCCTTTCAGACTCTCGTCGGGCATGTATAGTCTACCCATAAGTCTAAGAACAGTATGGCATCTAAGCCATGTTTGTGGTACATAAAATGTCCAGGAGTGTCCCTAGGTGGGATGGGAACTGCTTCTTCAAGTATCCCTTTCCTAGTTCCTATCTGTCGGAACTTTGAAAACAAAGGCATTGCTGTCTCTAAATTGGACGCAAACACAATGAACACAGTAAAATATGCAAACAATCACTCATACCATGACATTAAACACATTGAAACATTTCGAACAGATATTGACTACCCATAAGTTCTATAACGAAAACAAAACTGAATCGTTGAATAATTGTATTACTCGATGTACTGCTGAACAGCACAGATACACTGCTAAAACAGTGCAGACCGGATCTGTGTACCCAAACCCGTCTTGACCGGATACAAATTAATGCACCCGTCTTGATGCGTCCCCAGCAACGGTACTCACCGGGAAGCACGGAATGGAAGGCCTTGGAAACTCGACTGGACTGGACCGCTACGACGTCACTGCTGCTGCTGCGCACTACGCATGCGCCTCGACACTACAGGTGGGCCTCTCGATACCTTGGACACTGCTCTCTCGGCTGGGCTCTGGTCGGGATCCTCCGCACTCCTCACCGCCTCGTCTGGATGTCGACCACAGTCTCCGTCACCTCCGTAGGCCTGAGGGAGATACAGGAAAACCTGCAGATGCGCATGTGGTCCGTCACGGCTGTAGTCGGGGGCAAAGCCTGCGACGCATCGCCGGCGCGTGGGGTGGGGGAGGGGTCCCTGTTCGGGCGCCAAATTATGTGGTAAATATTTTACCGTATACGAGTTTGCCATATAATTTCAGACAGGTATAAAGAATAGCTCAATCAAATGAGAGGCAGAGTCCGTGGTGTCTGAGTCTTAAGGGCTTTAATTCAGAATGACACGTCACAGAAAAGTGTCATAAGTGGGTGGATACATAGAGAATTCTGCAGAGTCAGCTGGAAACTGTAACTTGGGTGCACGCGCAGCTAGTATGACGTGTGATTGACGTGTATCTGGAGAAAGCTAAGGGTCTGACTTTTAGCACTAGTAGAAGGGACAGACGTCTGGCATGTCAGACCGACCTGTTCCTATAACATGTCTGATATCTGGTATTTGGGGTAGGCGTAATCTGAAGTAAAGGGTCTCTCGGGCAGAGGCTATTCTATACGAGATGCATATGTGTCTAAGTGCAATGCGCGGGCCATGGGCCCACCATGGTAACGGGAGCTATGAATTACATGAGGGAGACAGGGAGGCTTGGCCCTTTGCTCTGCAGCCGGGGAGCTGTTTACCTATTTCACTAGACAGGAATGTGTTTTCGAGGAGGCTGAGCCGGCTACACTGATATCTTGAAGGCAAAATACTGTTTGGCAGGCAGGCCAGGCCGAGCCAGGCACCGCTTCGCTTGACAGGAAGTAAGGCAGAGGTCAGGGATGCATCTTCACGCTGCAGCTTTCGGAGACAGAGACAAAAAGTGGTTCGAGGGCAGGAATCAGGGCCTAGCTCTGCAGAGCCAGGAAAACGTGAAAGTGCACCATGTAAAGACGGTGGCACGGCATACTTAGGAACTGAATTATCAATCCATTCATGGTGGATCTGATAGAGGACATGTTAACGTTGGACGCAAATGTATTTGCGTCTTCAAATTCGGTTGCGGAGGGAAGTTACATGCACCTTAATCTCGTACATGGAGACGATGGGGTACTCGTTAGGGGACATACCGGACCATAAAAAATTTCAATTACCTCAGTAATCCTTGACTCTGAATAGGGTTGTGCTCCACCACCACAATGCTGGCTCCACCTCCTGCGGAGCGTCTGATGTCTCTGTCCTGCACCCTATGCCAGAGACCGGTCCTCGGAAGCTTGTTTCCGGTCCAGGGAAGACGTGGCTTGGCAGTTCGGGCTGGACTGTGTTTGATTGATTCAGATGCTCCGTCCATCACCACCCCCTTTTGTACCGCTTTTGGCCGCCATAAGTGTGGCAGGGTATGCTCAGACGTGAGTCCCTTGCTCACTTTGCCACTGGGTTCAAGCAAGCCGGGCTGAGGAAGGCTGGAATGCCAAAGACCGGTCCTCAGAAGCTTTTTTCCGGTCCAGGGAAGACGTGGCTTGGCAGTTCGGGATGGACTGTTCCCATGAGGCACGGGGTCAGACTGATTTGCATATAGCCATGTCTGAACTGGAGTGGCAGAGTGGGCTAAAGAACGGTGATGGATTAAACCCAGATCTTTTGACTGTGTGTGAGTGTTTGATTGATTCAGATGCTCAGTCCATCACCACCCTCTTTTGTACCGCGCCTGACTATTTCAGCCCGCCTCTGCCAGGATGTGTATCTGCTGTCTGAGTTTGTGTGAGTGACAGGGCTGGGGAATTTCCGGGGACAGTCGGGGTGACCAGGTGGTGAATAGAGTGCTTACACCAGGATGGATGGGCGGGGTAGTCCTTGACTCTGAATAGGGTTGTGCTCCACCACCACAATGCTGGCTCCACCTCCTGTGGAGCGTCTGATGTCCCTGCCCTGCACCCTGAAAGAAGAAGGCAGCGTCCTGTCACCAGAGTACTCCAAAACCAGGTTGAACCAGGCTTAGGCCCCCTGGTCTGCAAAGACAAAAGAAACCCAGTATAAAGGTAGGATCCCTGCTCCTAAGAAATTAGATCCAGTTTTGACCACGACGAACCTCTGCCCAACTAGAAGGACCAAGAGAAGCTGAGGAGAAGGAATCCTTCAGTGGTGCCTTGCTGAGGATGGAGAGGAAAAGACCAGAAAGGACTTTGAAGACTTGTGCCTGAAACTATCTCCAAGGGCTTGATCACAAGCTTGCCCCCTGAACGGAACCCCAGGAACATTGGGTTCTACTCTGCTTGTGCCCGTTTGCTGTTGGGCCTTTAGTTCTTATTCCATCGCCAGAGTTGTGACTCGGGTGCCTTCGCCCTCCAAGGTCGTGACAGCTCGGAGCCTGGTCGCCCCGCCGCAGAGAGCCCTGCTCAAGCTTGAGTCACTTTCCGCTTCAGTGCCGGGCCGCCCGCTCTCCTGTCACCTCGCCTGCTACGGAGCACGCTGTGCGCCTCTCATCTCCTCTCGCCAGAATCTGCACGGAGCGCATGTGATAGCCTTGGGCGGTCCGTACGTCGTGACGTACCCGACAGTCTTGCTTTGCCCTCCTGCATACCAAGGCCGTGCCGCACCTCAAGTAGGTCTTCCACACTGTGGTACAGAAGGCCCGGTGCTGCACCCGTCTGCCCGAAAATGCGATGACCCACACAGATTCACGGGTACAAACTGGTATTCCAAGAAGTAGTACGCCCGCAGGCCTGAACGGCGCCTTGCCCCGTGAGCTGCATCAGACCCCGGATCGCCACAACCCTCCACACTGTCCTGCTCACCTGCCTCGCACCTCGAGGGGGCTCCGAGCCTGATAGATCCTTTGGAGAACCGTTGGCCTTGTCCAGGGTCCGCCCTCACCTGTAGCCACGCCTGAAACTCCTCGGACACTCATCGCAAGGTACATTGGAACTCTATCCCGAGTTCGCATCGGATCCACACGAAACCAGGAAGACGGTCACCCAGGCCCTCGTCACCAGCCGACTGGACTACGGGAACACCCTTTACGCCGGAACCACAGCCAAACTCCAGAAAAGACTCGAGCGCATTCAGAACGCCTCAGTACGACTCATCATGGACATCCCCCGACACAGCCACATCTCCGGACACCTGAAAGACCTGCACTGGTTCCCCGTCAACAAGAGAATCACGTTCGACTCCTCACCCATGCACACAAAGGTCTCCACAACCAAGGCCCCAGTTAGCTCAACGATCGCCTGACCTTCTACACTCCCACTAGACAACTTCGATCGACCAGCCACACCCTCGCCGCCGTTCCCTACATCCGACGAACCACAACGGGAGGAAGATCCTTCTCCTACCTGGCTGCCAAGACATGGAACTCCCTCCCCATCCACCTCCGCCTGACCCAAGACCACCTCTCCTTCAGGAAGCAACTCAAGACCTGGCTGTTCGAGCAGTAGAGGACCCCCCCTCTCCCAAGCGCCTTGAGACCCTCCGGGTGAGTAGCGCACTATATAAATGCTTTGATTGATTGATTGATTGATCCAGGGTCCGCAACATTTGTTTTCCCTGTCATTGTACCATGCTGACCAAGAACGCTTAAGAACAATTGCCTATTTAAATCTGGCGGCCTTCATTCGCTAAATGTTATATGGTCTTGTGATAATTCGGCATATATTTTTACATAAAGTCTACGTATTTTTGATACAATCCTACGACTGGTGTCCGTTTGTGGTGGGTCAGTGGGTTTCCTGTATGTGATCATAAATGCTTAACTAACTATCGCCCTGAAGATTAGCCTTGTCTGCTCGCGCCACACTACCTAGAGGGTGAGCAAGGGTTATTTCCAAAGGTGTAGTTCTCTTACCCTGACTAGAGGAGAGGGTCCCTGATTGTCACAAGTGCATACCTGTGCCAACCAGAGACCCCAGAGTATAACAGAGCGCAATCCCACCGTCATACCACGGAAGCGTCAATTTGGCCAACGCAATCCTTGATCTACCGTCCCACAACAGACTGCGCTGTAACCCCTCGACCTCCCGAAAATAGCTAGCGGGTACTACATCTAAAGTGTTTTGTAAAGCGTACAGAAAACGAGGCAGAGACATAATTTTAAAAAGGGTTGCACTTCCCAACAGAGAAAGAGGGAGCTTCTTCCAACCCGCGACATCGCTTCTAAGTCTAACCAAGGGGGATAGGAGATTTCTTTCATCACCAACTATACGATCCAGGAAACAAATATCCCTAAATATTTGAAGCCACCTGTAGCTATTTGAATCTGACAATTTTGCTGGGGAAGCGGAGCATCCCCACTGACAACGAACAAAAGTGATTTGCTCCAATTTATAGATAGTCCCGAATTCCGGCCAAAGGAGGTCAACACATCGCACACCGCATCCAGGGATTTCCTAGGTGAGGCCAAATAAAGTAAAATATCGTCCGCATACAGAGAGATCCTATCCTCCCAGTGCGGTGACCATCTGAGACCTCGAACCGAAGGCTCCCAGCGGATCCAGGCTGTGAGCGGCTCCAGAGCCAATGAAAACAGAAGGTGAGAGAGAGGACACCCCTGCCTAGTGCCACGGCCAAGACAAAATGGAGATAAGACTCGGTTATTCACAACCACCTGGGCAAGGGGTTCAGTATACAGCAATTTAACCCAACGGACAAAATCTGGGTCAAAACCAAATTTTGCTAAAACAGCTCACAAATAAGGCCATTCTACAGTATCAAAGGAGATCGTTTCTTCGAGCGATGCAATGACGGTGGGTTCCAGCAGGGTATGGGCTCGAGCATTCACACCATGCAATCTATGTAAATTGAGGGCCATGTTCCTGTGAGGGATGAAACCCGATTGGTCGGGATGGATCAGCCCGCTGATCACCTTTATCAATCTAATAGAGAGGATCTTAGGAAAAAGACCTATAGGAAGCGCAACTCAATTTTGGCTTTCCCTCTTTATGTATAACTACTATAGAAGCTACTCTCTGATCGTAGGGCAAGATCCCCTTTTCCCGGGCTTCAATAAACATGCGCCTCAAGTAGGGGGCGATCTTATCAGGCTGAAGCTTGTACAGTTCGATTGGGATCCCATTAGGCCCTAACGTCTTACCAGAATTCAAGAAGCGCACCGCTTGTGCTACTTCATCCACAGTGAAGTCGCTGTCCATATACTCACGGTCTTCCTCAGTCTAACACGGAAGCTGCAAATGGTGCAGCATCAATTGGGAGTCTTCCTCAGGAAGATGCGAAACCGAGTGTATACTGTGCCAAAATAATCTGCAAAACTGTCCACAATAAGCTGGGGGTCTGTGAGGTGTTTTCCGTCCTCCATCACAATCTCTGGGACTACCCGATCTGCCCTATCCTTCTTTTCCAGCCAAGCAAAAAGTTTCCCTGCTTTATCACCAACATCATACAACCGACCCTGTTGTTCTCTACTCAAGGCTTTCGCGCTGTTCCTGACCAGAGTTTTATGTTCGTGTTGCTTGAGATTGAGGACATGCATCATGGCATGAGTCACCTCCCGCTCCAATTCCACCTCCAGACCACCTATTTCAGCCTCTAACTCTACCACTTCTTTATTGCGGTCTCTTCTAGCTCCTGCTATCAATGAAAGGGCCTAACCCGGTGGTACCGTCTTAAAAGCTTCCCAGAGTGTAACCGCCGAGGACACAGATTGATCATTTTCTAGAAAATAGTGGTCTAATGCCTTAATCAGGTCTCCCCTAATTTTGGGATTGCGCAGATGCCAGATATTAATGGGGGCCACCCTACCCTCAGACCCCAAGGAGACACTAAAGCGGAACCAGAGCGGCGAATGATCCGATATACCTCTAGCAAGATGCGTCGCCTCCACCACGTGAGAAGCATGAGCTGCAGGAACAAGACAATAATCCAATCTGGACAGACTACCATGTGCCTCAGAATAAAAGGAATACTGCCTTTGGCCTGGATGGAGCAACCTCCAGCCGTCAATCAAACCCATCACCTCAAGGAAATCAGCTAGCCAACTCTGATTGCGCCCTATATCCGCGGAGGATGCCTGTCCGTAACTCCCGAGACCATGCGTTAAAGTCCCCCCCCCCCCATTATCAATAGACCACACGGGAGAGCTAGCAAAGCTTTCCCCAAATCAGTGAATTAGAGAGCCTGCATGCCCGGAGGAAAATAAACCGACAACAAGGAGACAACATGGCCTTCCCATCGGCCCGTCACGCCAACATACCTACCCCTTTCATACTCAAGTACGGAATCAACAACCAAAGGAAATGTCTTACAGGCAAGGATTCCCACCCCTCCGGAGCCCGAAGTGAAACCCGCATGTGCCACTAATCTGTATCCCATTCTATGTAATGCCCGACATGTACTCCCAATTGAATGAGTTTCTTGTAAGAAAGCTACATCGGGGGCGTGACGTTTCAGATATTGGAGTACCACACTATGCTTGATTTTATCCCCTAACCCATTCACATTCCAACTCAACAACTTCAGTTCCCTATCCCCCATCACATGAGATGCCAACTGGGAGGCCGCCCCCCACCCACTGATACATAGTCATGCCGCATTCCCTTTCGATGCCCTGATAAACAACAACAACAAAATTGAAACACAACAAAAAGCCCCACCAAACAAACCCCACTGACCACCCCCCTCCCTGCACCCCTACTCACGGTGTACATCCTCCCCCAACTCGCAGTGTGCCTGTCGCCCATAGTCTACCTACCTATTGAAAAGGAAACCTGAGGAGGAGTGTGACACTCCGATTCCCCGCCTAACCCCTAATATAGTGTTGGACCTATTAAACCATTAATACAATTAACATTTCTACGAACCTTTCTCCGCAATGGCCCCCCCCAAAGCGGCTCAGCCCCACCTGCAATAATGTCAACAATTATTCTTGCTCCTGCGCGCCCTCATTTTCAGCACCACACTGTCTTTGCTGCTCATCCCAGGAGGAAGACTCTCCAGCCAGTCCGAGGCAATTCCGGGATTATCGAAGAAAAACGCCTTACTATCATGTTCAACACGTAACTTGGCAGGGTACATCATGGCGTACTTCAGTCCTTTATCCCAGAGTTTCTTTTTGACACCCAGAAAAGTCTGCCGTTGTTTTTGTACCGCCTGTGTAAAATCTGGGAAGAAACTAAGGGTGGAATTGTCATACTTCAGGGGGCCCCCAGATCTGGAACCTTTGACCCAGTCCTGAGGCGGAAGCCGGGATCTGGAGGTACTTTGTTTATTTAAAAAATTTGTTCTGTGTGGTGTCACAATTTTGCTCATTTGCATTTAAAAACACCTTATACTTCACGTAGCGCTCGCATTTCTTCTTCGCGCACAGCTGATGGTAATAGCTGCTTCGCGCCCCTCCCAGCTCTCTCTTAGCCTGCCGCCGCCATCACCACCGGCGTGCACGCTGACTCCGCCCCTTTCTGAGGCCACACCCCCCTCTGTTTCCTACAAATGTGCTTGTACAGGACGCGCAGCGGACGAGCGCAGCGGACGAGCGCAGCGGGAGCGCCGTTTGCGCGCCAAAGGCGCGCCTAAGGCAAGCCCGTCTGCGCCCGTCCGCGACAAGACCGCGACAGGCGCAGGAAACTCTGCCCTTTTTCCCTCCCACATCTCCTACCAACCTAGCGACCTCCTTCAACTACAGGTCACTAAGCAGTGTCCATGTATATTCGACCCAGCTGCACTTTCAGGCCCAGTCAGTTGCATACACTGCCACTGGTCCACTGGACTCCACTCAGCTGTCCCATCGGCCAATATACCACAGGCCCCTCAGCCCTCCCTCAAAGGCGGTCTGATCAACGCACGTTCTATGTGCAAGCACAACCAAGATATACACGACCTCATCTTGGAGTCCGACCTCGACTGCCTCATGATAAATGAGACATGGCTAACAGCAGATAGTAACCCTGATATTGCTGTTGCCCTTCCCCCGGGCTATTCACTCTTCAGGGAAGATAGAGCCAAGGGCCGAGGCGGTGGTGTTGCAATCATCCTTAAAGACACCCTCCCGTGCCACACCTTTAGTCTAGAGCCTCTAAAAAAGATGGAAGGACTAGGCTTCTCTATCAAATTGAACAAACACACTTTGTTCTCAGGTGGACTCATATACCGCCCACCCGGCAACGCATCTGAGTTCCTCGACTCTCTGTATGATTCCTTAGGACAACTCTCTCTCAGATACCCATTCTTCACCCTCCTTGGTGATTTTAACCTCCATCTAGAATCGAAAACAGATGTTCAAACCATCAATTTCGTACAAACCCTCGATATGTTCAATTTTAAGCAACTCGTCACCTCACCCACCCACTCCCTAGGTCATACCCTCGACGGAGTCTGCACTAATTCTCCCTCCTTGATCACACTACCCCCCTTGCCTCAGATCTGGTCTGATCACTCCCTGTCTGTGCTGTATGTTTTGCTGTTCGATCTGCAAAAACGTTACCCTGAGAAATCTTGTCCGTGACCTTTGTATGTGCCTTGCACTTCATGATGGCTATGGCTGTAGGCAGATGTATTGCTTCTAACAGAGCTTGTATGAGGGGACCATGCCGGATTTTGGCTCCATGAGAGGTCAGAAAACCTCTTTCTTGCCAGAGGACACCGAAGTCGTGTACGACTCCGAATGCATAACGTGAATCTGTGTATATGTTTACTTTCAAGTTCTTGGCTTGTATACAGGCTTGGGTCAGAGCAATGAGCTCTGCTGCTTGAGCTGACAGGGTGTCAATGCGATGTGTTTCTATGACTTCAGTTTCAGTGGTCACTGCATATGCGGCCACTAACTCTCCTGTACTTGTTCTCACACATGAACCGTCCACATAAAGTGTCAGGTCTGGATCGGGTAAGGCCACATCTGTCAAGTCTTGTCTGGGCTTCGTGATAGTATCAATGACTTCCACGCAGTCATGTGGAGTAGGATCTGAATTGCTCGATGGTAAAAGTGTAGCAGGATTCAGTGTATTGCAATGTCTCATTTCTATGTGTGGTTGGAATAATGTCAGTTCATAACCTGTCAGTCGTGCTATAGTCAAGTGTTGAGTCTGTGTTCTGTTTAGGAGGACTTCCACAGAGTGTGGAACTTGTACTGTCAATCGATGTCCTAGCACAATGGAGTCACTTTGTCTGATTGCTAGAGCTGTTGCTGCAACTGATTTTAAGCACCCAGGCAAGGCCTGGGCTACTGGATCCAATGTACTCGAAAAATAAGCACACGGTCTGTGTTTGTCTGCTTGAAGCTGAGTGAGAACCGACAACGCTGTGCCATCGCGTTCAGTGACAAAAAGTATAAAAGGTTTACTGTAACATGGTGTTGCTAAAACTGGTGCTTGACATAAGACTTTCTTTAATTCGTCAAAGGCTTGTGTATGTTCCTGAGTCCATGGGAGGACAGCCGAAGACGCTGCCTCTTGTGTTGTCAACTGTATAAGTGGTTTAGCTAGAAATGCGTATTGGGGATTCCATTGTCTGCAATAGGAAGTGAGTCCAATAAAGGCTCGTACTTCTTTCTGTGTCTTGGGTTGTGTAAGATGTGCTATTAACTGTATACGATCTGGTGTCAACTGTCTTCCTTCCTTGGATAGCAAGTGCCCAAGGTACACCACTTGCTGGGCACAGAATTGTAGCTTCGAAGGAGACACCTTGTGTCCCTTGCCCGCCAGGAAAAACAAAACTGTCAGTGATGCTTGTTCGCATTCTGGTTCACTTCGGGCGGTGATCAATAGATCATCGACGTATTGGAGCAGGGCAGTATTAGGAGGCATGTGAATATTGTCAAGTTGTCGTTTCAATGCTTGGCTGTAGATGCTGGGGCTTTCTGTGAATCCTTGAGGGGCGTGTGCAAATTTGAAGCTTCGGCCATTTAAACAGAATCCGAAAAGATACTGGCTTTCCGGATCAATGGGGACACTAAAGAAGGCGTTCTTGAGATCGATTACAGTAAAGAACGTCGCCTCTGAATCAATAGATGTCAATAATGAAGAGATATCTGGGACCACAGGATACTGTGGTACAATGCATTTATTCAATTCTCGTAAATCAATCACCAGTCGATAAACTGGAGGTGCATTTGGATCAGTGCGTTTAAGAATCGGAATGATAGGGGAATTACAAACATTGGAGTCGGTCTCTACAACCACTCCTTGTGCAATGAGCTCGTCAATGATTTTCAGTAAAGCCACTACAGCATCAGGTGGTAACTTGTATTGTCGGATTCGGGGCAGTACTACTCCTGCCTTGAGTGTGACACGATAAGGTGTAATGTGCATACAACCTACATCAGTGGGGCCTTGTGCCCATAAATGTGCAGGAACATTCTGTAACCTGGGATCAAAATCTCTCAACACATAATGGCCCTTGAAATCACGAAGAAACAACCTTACTCCTTCCGGAGAACAACAAATTACAGCTCCTAGAGCTTTCAGAGTTTTTATACCAAGCAAGTTTTCTGGACATGATTTCGTAAGCAATAAATCTGTAGTACGGGATAGTGGACCAACTGCAAGGGGAACAGGTTTCGATACTTCGTTAACAATAGGCTTTCCTGAAAATCCAAGGGAAACATTCTGTGAGCCTGAGAGGGGTGCCCCTGGGACCTCGTCATGACTGATGGTAGTTCTGCTTGCCCCTGTGTCAATCAAAAACTTTCTATCCTTCCCTAATACCTGACTATGTACATAAGGACCCTCTTGATCTACAGGAACCTCAATAAGAGGCAAGCCAACCTCCCTCTCTAGGCTGTTTCATGTGTACTGCTGATAATCAGGGTAGTCAGATTGTGCATACTGGTACATCTGTTGTGTAACATGTTGGGTTGCGGCAATAGGTTGTGGCTGTGGTACCGCTACGGTCTGTTGTGGAATCTGCATAGGCTGAATATTCTGCGGAACGTGTTGATGGACCTGGTCCTGTCGGGGAGGACGCGGTCTCTCTTTAGTTTTACCTGTAGCTATGTTGTGTTTCAAAACTGCACAATCGTTTACATAATGGCCTGGCTGTTTACAATAATTGCATGTCCCTTTAACGGGAGCCGCCAAATTATTGGACTGTGTCGTACCCTTTTTCTGACCATCAGCTGGAACTGACTGAGCAACTAGCACTTTCATTTTCGTGTCTTTCATTCGTCTTTGTTCGTGATCATGTTCCTCCCTGATTCTGTTCTGGTGGTACTGTAACATTTGGGATGGCGTATTTGCTTGCCATGTGCTCTCGACTTTCAATACACAGTTCTTAACCTGGGGCAATGAATTCTCAACCAATTTGGTTACAAATAGATGTGGGTATGACTCGCTACTTGTTTTCAGGCCACTATTAATGATAAAACATTTCTCGAATCTGGAATAAAAGTCACTAGTGTCTTCATCGTGTTTCTGTTTACAGGCTGAGATCACATCCCAGTCCTCCTTTTTAGTTGTCAACAATCTTGGTAGGACCTGTACTAATAATCCTGGTAAAGCTTTAGTCTTCTCCCCAAGACCTAAACCTGGGGTTCGACCAGTTTCTTCGTTTTCTAATTCAGTCCAATTAATCTTTTTGTCTCCCACTTCCCATTCTTTTTCTTTGAGTTTCTCGTAGATACCGGCAGGCAATAATACTTTCAATATTTTCATAATGTCGGGATAGGTGTAATCTCCCATGAGTAACATGTCTTTTATTTCACGGTGAAAACCTGCAGGGTCTTTATCATGACTTGGCACTATTTTCTTCATTTCCAATAATTCCATTTTATTTATGGGCGTGTATACAAACACGCGTTCCAATATATTATCTGGTTTCCTGACTGGATGTACTTCTCGTAAAGGATTCTGTTTGTCTAGGTGATATGATTGCCTAACTGGGGGTGGGACGGAAACAAGATGTGGAGTCAAGAACGTTCTATATTTGTGACGTTGTTCCAAAATGAGGTCAATTAAATCGGTACCTAGACCTCTCCATCTTCTCAGGAGTAAGTCTTGCAATAAATTATATAACTGACCTGGATCAGATGCTTGATTTTCATATTGTACAATGAGATGTTGAGTCATGTATATACCAGCCAATCGCTGTTCTTCTGGAGTAAGACTTAAAAAAGTTTGCACTACTGAATCGTCTTTATATATGCTGTCATCCCCCGCCCACTGGACTGCGGACCGGGCTAGTTCCTGATCACGTAAGGTATTGAGTTCTTGATAACCTACTCGTTCTTTCAGCATTTTATCAGTAATTTGGAAGATATGCTCAAGAGTACATCGCTCTGGTATCGGACAAAGGTAACGTTTCTTGTTTTCTAAACGAATGGGTCTGTCGAAGGGCCTATCAAGAGGATACTGTCTAGGGAGTTTCTCTCTACCTACGTATGCTAACAGGTCTCCCCTCGCCGGTTGCGAGGTTTCTGCGGCATCCTCTGGTTCTTCCTCATCTGAGGTTTCCTTATCGTCTGACTCGAGATGCCTTTCAGACTCTCGTCGGGCATGTATAGTCTACCCATAAGTCTAAGAACAGTATGGCATCTAAGCCATGTTTGTGGTACATAAAATGTCCAGGAGTGTCCCTAGGTGGGATGGGAACTGCTTCTTCAAGTATCCCTTTCCTAGTTCCTATCTGTCGGAACTTTGAAAACAAAGGCATTGCTGTCTCTAAATTGGACGCAAACACAATGAACACAGTAAAATATGCAAACAATCACTCATACCATGACATTAAACACATTGAAACATTTCGAACAGATATTGACTACCCATAAGTTCTATAACGAAAACAAAACTGAATCGTTGAATAATTGTATTACTCGATGTACTGCTGAACAGCACAGATACACTGCTAAAACAGTGCAGACCGGATCTGTGTACCCAAACCCGTCTTGACCGGATACAAATTAATGCACCCGTCTTGATGCGTCCCCAGCAACGGTACTCACCGGGAAGCACGGAATGGAAGGCCTTGGAAACTCGACTGGACTGGACCGCTACGACGTCACTGCTGCTGCTGCGCACTGCGCATGCGCCTCGACACTACAGGTGGGCCTCTCGATACCTTGGACACTGCTCTCTCGGCTGGGCTCTGGTCGGGATCCTCCGCACTCCTCACCGCCTCGTCTGGATGTCGACCACAGTCTCCGTCACCTCCGTAGGCCTGAGGGAGATACAGGAAAACCTGCAGATGCGCATGTGGTCCGTCACGGCTGTAGTCGGGGGCAAAGCCTGCGACGCATCGCCGGCGCGTGGGGTGGGGGAGGGGTCCCTGTTCGGGCGCCAAATTATGTGGTAAATATTTTACCGTATACGAGTTTGCCATATAATTTCAGACAGGTATAAAGAATAGCTCAATCAAATGAGAGGCAGAGTCCGTGGTGTCTGAGTCTCAAGGGCTTTAATTCAGAATGACACGTCACAGAAAAGTGTCATAAGTGGGTGGATACATAGAGAATTCTGCAGAGTCAGCTGGAAACTGTAACTTGGGTGCACGCGCAGCTAGTATGACGTGTGATTGACGTGTATCTGGAGAAAGCTAAGGGTCTGACTTTTAGCACTAGTAGAAGGGACAGACGTCTGGCATGTCAGACCGACCTGTTCCTATAACATGTCTGATATCTGGTATTTGGGGTAGGCGTAATCTGAAGTAAAGGGTCTCTCGGGCAGAGGCTATTCTATACGAGATGCATATGTGTCTAAGTGCAATGCGCGGGCCATGGGCCCACCATGGTAACGGGAGCTATGAATTACATGAGGGAGACAGGGAGGCTTGGCCCTTTGCTCTGCAGCCGGGGAGCTGTTTACCTATTTCACTAGACAGGAATGTGTTTTCGAGGAGGCTGAGCCGGCTACACTGATATCTTGAAGGCAAAATACTGTTTGGCAGGCAGGCCAGGCCGAGCCAGGCACCGCTTCGCTTGACAGGAAGTAAGGCAGAGGTCAGGGATGCATCTTCACGCTGCAGCTTTCGGAGACAGAGACAAAAAGTGGTTCGAGGGCAGGAATCAGGGCCTAGCTCTGCAGAGCCAGGAAAACGTGAAAGTGCACCATGTAAAGACGGTGGCACGGCATACTTAGGAACTGAATTATCAATCCATTCATGGTGGATCTGATAGAGGACATGTTAACGTTGGACGCAAATGTATTTGCGTCTTCAAATTCGGTTGCGGAGGGAAGTTACATGCACCTTAATCTCGTACATGGAGACGATGGGGTACTCGTTAGGGGACATACCGGACCATAAAAAATTTCAATTACCTCAGTAATCCTTGACTCTGAATAGGGTTGTGCTCCACCACCACAATGCTGGCTCCACCTCCTGCGGAGCGTCTGATGTCTCTGTCCTGCACCCTATGCCAGAGACCGGTCCTCGGAAGCTTGTTTCCGGTCCAGGGAAGACGTGGCTTGGCAGTTCGGGCTGGACTGTGTTTGATTGATTCAGATGCTCCGTCCATCACCACCCCCTTTTGTACCGCTTTTGGCCGCCATAAGTGTGGCAGGGTATGCTCAGACGTGAGTCCCTTGCTCACTTTGCCACTGGGTTCAAGCAAGCCGGGCTGAGGAAGGCTGGAATGCCAAAGACCGGTCCTCGGAAGCTTTTTTCCGGTCCAGGGAAGACGTGGCTTGGCAGTTCGGGATGGACTGTTCCCATGAGGCACGGGGTCAGACTGATTTGCATATAGCCATGTCTGAACTGGAGTGGCAGAGTGGGCTAAAGAACGGTGATGGATTAAACCCAGATCTTTTGACTGTGTGTGAGTGTTTGATTGATTCAGATGCTCAGTCCATCACCACCCTCTTTTGTACCGCGCCTGACTATTTCAGCCCGCCTCTGCCAGGATGTGTATCTGCTGTCTGAGTTTGTGTGAGTGACAGGGCTGGGGAATTTCCGGGGACAGTCGGGGTGACCAGGTGGTGAATAGAGTGCTTACACCAGGATGGATGGGCGGGGTAGTCCTTGACTCTGAATAGGGTTGTGCTCCACCACCACAATGCTGGCTCCACCTCCTGTGGAGCGTCTGATGTCCCTGCCCTGCACCCTGAAAGAAGAAGGCAGCGTCCTGTCACCAGAGTACTCCAAAACCAGGTTGAACCAGGCTTAGGCCCCCTGGTCTGCAAAGACAAAAGAAACCCAGTATAAAGGTAGGATCCCTGCTCCTAAGAAATTAGATCCAGTTTTGACCACGATGAACCTCTGCCCAACTAGAAGGACCAAGAGAAGCTGAGGAGAAGGAATCCTTCAGTGGTGCCTTGCTGAGGATGGAGAGGAAAAGACCAGAAAGGACTTTGAAGACTTGTGCCTGAAACTATCTCCAAGGGCTTGATCACAAGCTTGCCCCCTGAACGGAACCCCAGGAACATTGGGTTCTACTCTGCTTGTGCCCGTTTGCTGTTGGGCCTTTAGTTCTTATTCCATCGCCAGAGTTGTGACTCGGGTGCCTTCGCCCTCCAAGGTCGTGACAGCTCGGAGCCTGGTCGCCCCGCCGCAGAGAGCCCTGCTCAAGCTTGAGTCACTTTCCGCTTCAGTGCCGGGCCGCCCGCTCTCCTGTCACCTCGCCTGCTACGGAGCACGCTGTGCGCCTCTCATCTCCTCTCGCCAGAATCTGCACGGAGCGCATGTGATAGCCTTGGGCGGTCCGTACGTCGTGACGTACCCGACAGTCTTGCTTTGCCCTCCTGCATACCAAGGCCGTGCCGCACCTCAAGTAGGTCTTCCACACTGTGGTACAGAAGGCCCGGTGCTGCACCCGTCTGCCCGAAAATGCGATGACCCACACAGATTCACGGGTACGAACTGGTATTCCAAGAAGTAGTACGCCCCGCAGGCCTGAACGGCGCCTTGCCCCGTGAGCTGCATCAGACCCCGGATCGCCACAACCCTCCACACTGTCCTGCTCACCTGCCTCGCACCTCGAGGGGGCTCCGAGCCTGATAGATCCTTTGGAGAACCGTTGGCCTTGTCCAGGGTCCGCCCTCACCTGTAGCCACGCCTGAAACTCCTCGGACACTCATCGCAAGGTACATTGGAACTCTATCCCGAGTTCGCATCGGATCCACACGAAACCAGGAAGACGGTCACCCAGGCCCTCGTCACCAGCCGACTGGACTACGGGAACACCCTTTACGCCGGAACCACAGCCAAACTCCAGAAAAGACTCGAGCGCATTCAGAACGCCTCAGTACGACTCATCATGGACATCCCCCGACACAGCCACATCTCCGGACACCTGAAAGACCTGCACTGGTTCCCCGTCAACAAGAGAATCACGTTCGACTCCTCACCCATGCACACAAAGGTCTCCACAACCAAGGCCCCAGTTAGCTCAACGATCGCCTGACCTTCTACACTCCCACTAGACAACTTCGATCGACCAGCCACACCCTCGCCGCCGTTCCCTACATCCGACGAACCACAACGGGAGGAAGATCCTTCTCCTACCTGGCTGCCAAGACATGGAACTCCCTCCCCATCCACCTCCGCCTGACCCAAGACCACCTCTCCTTCAGGAAGCAACTCAAGACCTGGCTGTTCGAGCAGTAGAGGACCCCCCTCTCCCAAGCGCCTTGAGACCCTCCGGGTGAGTAGCGCACTATATAAATGCTTTGATTGATTGATTGATTGATCCAGGGTCCGCAACATTTGTTTTCCCTGTCATCGTACCATGCTGACCAAGAACGCTTAAGAACAATTGCCTATTTAAATCTGGCGGCCTTCATTCGCTAAATGTTATATGGTCTTGTGATAATTCGGCATATATTTTTACATAAAGTCTACGTATTTTTGATACAATCCTACGACTGGTGTCCGTTTGTGGTGGGTCAGTGGGTTTCCTGTATGTGATCATAAATGCTTAACTAACTAACCCCCTGAAGATTAGCCTTGTCTGCTCGCGCCACACTACCTAGAGGGTGAGCAAGGGTTATTTCCAAAGGTGTAGTTCTCTTACCCTGACTAGAGGAGAGGGTCCCTGTTTGTCACAAGTGCATACCTGTGCCAACCAGAGACCCCAGAGTATAACAGAGCGCAATCCCACCGTCATACCACGGAAGTGTCAATTTGGCCAACGCAATCCTTGATCTACCGTCCCACAACAGACTGCGCTGTAACCCCTCGACCTCCCGAAAATAGCTAGCGGGTACTACATCTAAAGTGTTTTGTAAAGCGTACAGAAAACGAGGCAGAGACATAATTTTAAAAAGGGTTGCACTTCCCAACAGAGAAAGAGGGAGCTTCTTCCAACCCGCGACATCGCTTCTAAGTCTAACCAAGGGGGATAGGAGATTTCTTTCATCACCAACTATACGATCCAGGAAACAAATATCCCTAAATATTTGAAGCCACCTGTAGCTATTTGAATCTGACAATTTTGCTGGGGAAGCGGAGCATCCCCACTGACAACGAACAAAAGTGATTTGCTCCAATTTATAGATAGTCCCGAATTCCGGCCAAAGGAGGTCAACACATCGCACACCGCATCCAGGGATTTCCTAGGTGAGGCCAAATAAAGTAAAATATCATCCGCATACAGAGAGATCCTATCCTCCCAGTGCGGTGACCATCTGAGACCTCGAACCGAAGGCTCCCAGCGGATCCAGGCTGTGAGCGGCTCCAGAGCCAATGAAAACAGAAGGTGAGAGAGAGGACACCCCTGCCTAGTGCCACGGCCAAGACAAAATGGAGATAAGACTCGGTTATTCACAACCACCTGGGCAAGGGGTTCAGTATACAGCAATTTAACCCAACGGACAAAATCTGGGTCAAAACCAAATTTTGCTAAAACAGCTCACAAATAAGGCCATTCTACAGTATCAAAGGAGATCGTTTCTTCGAGCGATGCAATGACGGTGGGTTCCAGCAGGGTATGGGCTCGAGCATTCACACCATGCAATCTATGTAAATTGAGGGCCATGTTCCTGTGAGGGATGAAACCCGATTGGTCGGGATGGATCAGCCCGCTGATCACCTTTATCAATCTAATAGAGAGGATCTTAGGAAAAAGACCTATAGGAAGCGCAACTCAATTTTGGCTTTCCCTCTTTATGTATAACTACTATAGAGCTACTCTCTGATCGTAGGGCAAGATCCCCTTTTCCCGGGCTTCAATAAACATGCGCCTCAAGTAGGGGGCGATCTTATCAGGCTGAAGCTTGTACAGTTCGATTGGGATCCCATTAGGCCCTAACGTCTTACCAGAATTCAAGAAGCGCACCGCTTGTGCTACTTCATCCACAGTGAAGTCGCTGTCCATATACTCACGGTCTTCCTCAGTCTAACACGGAAGCTGCAAATGGTGCAGCATCAATTGGGAGTCTTCCTCAGGAAGATGCGAAACCGAGTGTATACTGTGCCAAAATAATCTGCAAAACTGTCCACAATAAGCTGGGGGTCTGTGAGGTGTTTTCCGTCCTCCATCACAATCTCTGGGACTACCCGATCTGCCCTATCCTTCTTTTCCAGCCAAGCAAAAAGTTTCCCTGCTTTATCACCAACATCATACAACCGACCCTGTTGTTCTCTACTCAAGGCTTTCGCGCTGTTCCTGACCAGAGTTTTATGTTCGTGTTGCTTGAGATTGAGGACATGCATCATGGCATGAGTCACCTCCCGCTCCAATTCCACCTCCAGACCACCTATTTCAGCCTCTAACTCTACCACTTCTTTATTGCGGTCTCTTCTAGCTCCTGCTATCAATGAAAGGGCCTAACCCCGTGGTACCGTCTTAAAAGCTTCCCAGAGTGTAACCGCCGAGGACACAGATTGATCATTTTCTAGAAAATAGTGGTCTAATGCCTTAATCAGGTCTCCCCTAATTTTGGGATTGCGCAGATGCCAGATATTAATGGGGGCCACCCTACCCTCAGACCCCAAGGAGACACTAAAGCGGAACCAGAGCGGCGAATGATCCGATATACCTCTAGCAAGATGCGTCGCCTCCACCACGTGAGAAGCATGAGCTGCAGGAACAAGACAATAATCCAATCTGGACAGACTACCATGTGCCTCAGAATAAAAGGAATACTGCCTTTGGCCTGGATGGAGCAACCTCCAGCCGTCAATCAAACCCATCACCTCAAGGAAATCAGCTAGCCAACTCTGATTGCGCCCTATATCCGCGGAGGATGCCTGTCCGTAACTCCCGAGACCATGCGTTAAAGTCCCCCCCCCCCCATTATCAATAGACCACACGGGAGAGCTAGCAAAGCTTTCCCCAAATCAGTGAATTAGAGAGCCTGCATGCCCGGAGGAAAATAAACCGACAACAAGGAGACAGCATGGCCTTCCCATCGGCCCGTCACGCCAACATACCTACCCCTTTCATACTCAAGTACGGAATCAACAACCAAAGGAAATGTCTTACAGGCAAGGATTCCCACCCCTCCGCAGCCCGAAGTGAAACCCGCATGTGCCACTAATCTGTATCCCATTCTATGTAATGCCCGACATGTACTCCCAATTGAATGAGTTTCTTGTAAGAAAGCTACATCGGGGGCGTGACGTTTCAGATATTGGAGTACCACACTATGCTTGATTTTATCCCCTAACCCATTCACATTCCAACTCAACAACTTCAGTTCCCTATCCCCCATCACATGAGATGCCAACTGGGAGGCCGCCCCCCACCCACTGATACATAGTCATGCCGCATTCCCTTTCGATGCCCTGATAAACAACAACAACAAAATTGAAACACAACAAAAAGCCCCACCAAACAAACCCCACTGACCACCCCCCTCCCTGCACCCCTACTCACGGTGTACATCCTCCCCCAACTCGCAGTGTGCCTGTCGCCCATAGTCTACCTACCTATTGAAAAGGAAACCTGAGGAGGAGTGTGACACTCCGATTCCCCGCCTAACCCCTAATATAGTGTTGGACCTATTAAACCATTAATACAATTAACATTTCTACGAACCTTTCTCCGCAATGGCCCCCCCCAAAGCGGCTCAGCCCCACCTGCAATAATGTCAACAATTATTCTTGCTCCTGCGCGCCCTCATTTTCAGCACCACACTGTCTTTGCTGCTCATCCCAGGAGGAAGACTCTCCAGCCAGTCCGAGGCAATTCCGGGATTATCGAAGAAAAACGCCTTACTATCATGTTCAACACGTAACTTGGCAGGGTACATCATGGCGTACTTCAGTCCTTTATCCCAGAGTTTCTTTTTGACACCCAGAAAAGTCTGCCGTTGTTTTTGTACCGCCTGTGTAAAATCTGGGAAGAAACTAAGGGTGGAATTGTCATACTTCAGGGGGCCCCCAGATCTGGAACCTTTGACCCAGTCCTGAGGCGGAAGCCGGGATCTGGAGGTACTTTGTTTATTTAAAAAATTTGTTCTGTGTGGTGTCACAATTTTGCTCATTTGCTTTTAAAAACACCTTATACTTCACGTAGCGCTCGCATTTCTTCTTCGCGCACAGCTGATGGTAATAGCTGCTTCGCGCCCCTCCCAGCTCTCTCTTAGCCTGCCGCCGCCATCACCACCGGCGTGCACGCTGACTCCGCCCCTTTCTGAGGCCACACCCCCCCTCTGTTTCCTACAAATGTGCTTGTACAGGACGCGCAGCGGACGAGCGCAGCGGGAGCGCCGTTTGCGCGCCAAAGGCGCGCCTAAGGCAAGCCCGTCTGCGCCCGTCCGCGACAAGACCGCGACAGGCGCAGGAAACTCTGCCCTTTTTCCCTCCCACATCTCCTACCAACCTAGCGACCTCCTTCAACTACAGGTCACTAAGCAGTGTCCATGTATATTCGACCCAGCTGCACTTTCAGGCCCAGTCAGTTGCATACACTGCCACTGGTCCACTGGACTCCACTCAGCTGTCCCATCGGCCAATATACCACAGGCCCCTCAGCCCTCCCTCAAAGGCGGTCTGATCAACGCACGTTCTATGTGCAAGCACAACCAAGATATACACGACCTCATCTTGGAGTCCGACCTCGACTGCCTCATGATAAATGAGACATGGCTAACAGCAGATAGTAACCCTGATATTGCTGTTGCCCTTCCCCCGGGCTATTCACTCTTCAGGGAAGATAGAGCCAAGGGCCGAGGCGGTGGTGTTGCAATCATCCTTAAAGACACCCTCCCGTGCCACACCTTTAGTCTAGAGCCTCTAAAAAAGATGGAAGGACTAGGCTTCTCTATCAAATTGAACAAACACACTTTGTTCTCAGGTGGACTCATATACCGCCCACCCGGCAACGCATCTGAGTTCCTCGACTCTCTGTATGATTCCTTAGGACAACTCTCTCTCAGATACCCATTCTTCACCCTCCTTGGTGATTTTAACCTCCATCTAGAATCGAAAACAGATGTTCAAACCATCAATTTCGTACAAACCCTCGATATGTTCAATTTTAAGCAACTCGTCACCTCACCCACCCACTCCCTAGGTCATACCCTCGACGGAGTCTGCACTAATTCTCCCTCCTTGATCACACTACCCCCCTTGCCTCAGATCTGGTCTGATCACTCCCTGATCCCATTTCACATCCTGAGCGGAAATCTACCCAACCGTGACAAAGCTGCTTCTCACTCCGACATTCACATCAATTGGAAAAAGGTTCAGGATAACATCACTCTTAATCCTTCAATGCAAATTCAAGCTCCCATCCTCTCCGGCAATGTCGATACTGACGCCGATCTTTTTCACAACTGGATCACTCAAGAAATTAAATCCAGAATCCCGCCCTCACGCCCCTGCACCTCCCGGGGCAAAACCAAAACCAATGCCCCCTGGTTTACACCAGAACTTGCAAATGCGCATCTGCTATGTAAAAAGGCAGAAAGAAAATGGCGAAAGACATACGAGGCCACAAATCGTACTTCCTATATCGCGACAAGGAAAAACTACCTTTCGGAAATAAAACTGGCTAAAAAAAACTACTACGTCAACGCCATAAAAAACGCAGGCCAAAAACAAAAGATGCTGTTCGCGATAGTTAAATCATTCACGCAGCCAAAGGCGCTCTTGCCTGAAATCCCCCCTTCCCAGAAATTTTGTGACCAAATTTCTGACTATTTCGAGGACAAAATCGCCTCGATCCAAATTAACTTTCCCCCCGCCTCTCCCCCTGTGCCCCCCCACTGGTCCCTCAAGGCTGCACGCTAAGTTGCTTCTCCCCTGTCACACTTGAGCAGTCGAAAAAAGCCATCCTTGCCTGCAAATCTGGCGCCCCGTCTGATCCTTGCCCCCCCAAGATACTTCACCAATTAATTGACGAGCTTAACCCGACAATCAACAACCTTATCAACTCCTCGCTTAGCTCTGGCTTAGTACCCAGCCGTTGGAAAAAAGGAATCGTCAAACCCATCATGAAGAAGGCAAATAAACCCCCGACGGATCTAACCAACCTACGCCCAATTTCGCTACTCCCAGCCTTGGGTAAAATTACGGAACAACTAGTCCATAATGAGTTGAAACGCTACCTGGATGATAACAACCTTTTCATCCCCAACAATCCGGATTCCGCCACAAGCACTCGACAGAAACCGCTCTCATCGAACTGTCTGACACTATAAAAACCCTACAAGATCAGAGAAAAAACTCCATCCTAATCCTTCTCGACCTAACGGCGGCGTTTGATACCATCTCCCATACCATCCTCATCAGTAGACTCAGAGACATTGGCATCTCTGACTCCGCCCCATCCTGGATTAAGTCATTTCTCTCCGATCGTTCGCACACCGTTACTCTGGGCCCATTCCACTCCAAAGTCAAACTCGTCTCCTCAGGTGTCCCACAAGGATCCATCCTGAACCCCCTCCTTTTTAACATTTACCTCATCCCTCTCCTTAATCTGATAGAATCATTCGGCATACCTGTCACTTCGTATGCCGATGACACACAACTCATTGTGCCACTGGACGAATTTTCCACCAAAGCTGAACTTAACCTGAAACACTGCCTGACCGAAGTATTTCGATGGATGGACAATAACCACTTGAAATGCAATTCAAGTAAAACGGAGATCCTCCCGATCGGTACAAATATCTCCTTTTGTCCAGCACTTTGGTGGCCGAATAATTCTGTTGCCCCCCCCCAGACAGTGTCGTCGGCTAGGAATCTCGGCGTAATTTTTGACTCCGATCTCTCCTTTGATCAGCATGCCAGAACCGTCGCAGGCAAATGCTTCGGAACGATCAGATCCCTGAGAAAATTCTTCGACTTTCTCCCCATTGATGCCAGAAAAACAGTGACAGTAGCACTCATAATCTCGCGACTGGACTACTGCAACGGTTTGCTTGCAGGTGTCAAAAAGAGCACCATCCTAAAACTGCAGAGCGTACTACACACTGCTGCCCGTCTTGTCCTGGGCCTACCCCACAGATCCTCTATCTCTGCAGCGCTTCGTTCACTTCACTGGCTCCCCCTTCACAAAAGGATTCTCTTCAAAATCCTGATTACAGCATTTCGTGCCTACAACAAAACAGGCCCTAAATACCTCACCAAACGCTTTCCCCATTATGTGCCCAGCCGTCACCTTCGTTCGACCCACGACAACCTCATCCTTCCCCCTAAATACAATCTTAAAACGAAGGGTGAGAAGACCCTCAGTTTCCTTGCAACTAAAGCTTGGAACAAACTGCCCAAAACCCTCAGACAACAAACCCAGGAAAAACCCTTTAGAAAGCTTCTAAAGACATGGATCTTTAATCTCCCTGACGATTTCGCCAAAGCTTCCATCTAACTCTTTCTGGACTGGTTCATTTGGGATCCCCAGCGCCAAGATGCTCCCTTCGGAGCGAACGTCGCGCTCTAGAAATACCCCAGAAATATCACAAAATATCACAAATATCAAATATCTGGAGGCCTGCAGGATAGCGTCTCTGTCCCTGAAATGAACCACCCTCGCAATCATCGGCCGGGGCGGTGCTCCAGGTCGTGGTCTACCTCCCAGGATCCTGTGTGCTCTTTCCACTGTAAAAAAGTTTCCCAGCCCTCTAGGTTTCAAGTGATTGAGTATAATGTCTTCAACGAAAAGGTCCGCAGTCTGTCCCTCGGCTTTCTTGAGTACACCGATGATGCGAATGTTGTTTCTACGGGCCCGCCCTTCATACTCATCCAACTTACGACTCGCGGCAGCATTGGAGGCTTTAAGATCACGTACGTCTTGCTGCAATTGCGCCACATTGTCGGTAAGACTAGACGTCTTAATGTCTAGTGACTTCACCTATTCACTAGTTTTGGTAAGGTCCGCCCGGATTAAGTTAACTTCTATAGTGACCGTGTTCAGTTTATGATTGAGGGACTCCATCTTTTGACCGAGAGAGGTTTTCACTCCGTTGATCGCGGTCATCACATCTTGCAGCGTAAATTCTGGTGCGGCAACAGACGCATCAAGACTTCCATCTTGCGACTTCCCAGTTCCGGAAGGCGACCCTCTGGGTTGCGTATAGCGATCCAGTTTGTTAGCCTGAGTTAACCGAGCCCCTCTTGCCATCCTTAACTGTTGCTTCTCCGACTCAGGCTTGGTCGCCATGTTGAAGATCAGGGGAGAGCTATTCCAGTAGTGGCCGTAGTCCTGCGCCCACGACAATAGCAATTAGCAGAACTGCGTGGGCGACACCGCATTTACCTCCATCTGGTCCCCACCGCACCCGACCTCCAAGCCAACCAGCGATCCAATGGGACAGTCAGTCTCTAGGTCCCACCACACTCCCGATGACAATGAGCATCCAACCAGCATCAGTGTAATGGCTAGGCATTAGGCCTACGCTTCACCAGTGACACAGCAGAGAACACCCAGCGGTCCGCGGCACTGGAGTCCACGCTGATCGCATGCTCCTTCATTCCTGCTCGTGCTAGCCACCTCAGGCTCCACTTCCACCTCTCCGGCAGGGTGCCACACCTCAAGGCAGTACTATTCTCCCCGACTTTACCAAACGAACCGTGGGGTCTCCCGGCGCAGTGCAGCACTCACCATGGACCACCACAGTATCCCACCAGCCAGCGAACACCGCAGACTCAACTGCGCAGACCCTGTGTCAGCGCTGCATTCAGCCTAACAGTGCAGGGGTTCCCAGCTCCAATGTAGTGCGCTTCAAACTGTTCAATACGTCCTTTCGTGGTGTTGCATCGCTCACAGAGCCCGATTATGCCATCCTGACCACGAAGATCCCCAACACCAGGCCCACTGTCTCCAGGCAGGCGAGACCAGAAGAGACTGGAGCTGCCGGGTGCTCACTGCAGATCCCTCGTGTTCTTCTCAGGAAGCCACTCGCGCCCTTCCACGGGCTAACGCATCACACACCGCAGGGGGGCAGTGGTGGGGGGGCATCCTTTAAGACCCAATGCAAGAGGCCGGGAAGTCCGCGGGGCAGAGCCGGTAACTTCCGGTTTCGGCCCAATGTTGTTGAGTTCCAGCCGGGGTCGGCTGATAACTCGAGACCCCGGCTTCTGTTTGAACAGGCCGCAAACCGTCCGGCTCTCGATCTCGGCAGGAGCGCGATCGTCCCAGACGCAAGTTACAGCGTCCGGCGCCGCTTCTGCTTTGCTGCCAGGAATGACGATCCTACAACAGGATTGATGTCAGGATAGTGTCGAGGGGCGGCGAGGGTCTCGGGAGACCTCGGCTTACGCAGCCATTTTGGAAGCTTCAGTGGCTCCTGATGGTTTTTTTTTAACCAATGTGTCAAGGGCATCCCTTGCAGGTGTAGCTCGAGCATGGATAAGTGTGTGTGGGGTGTGGACACGTTGGTCTTTCATTAGCGCAGTTCATGATGTGGGGGTCATGGGAGGCTGGTATGGTATCTCACGCAGGGTGTGCCAGCCGCATTCACGACCAAGGTCGGAGGTTCGGTTGTCGTTCCGCCTTGTGTATTGAGACAAAGGAGCTTTCATACCTAATTTTAGTCTGACTACTGCTTGCATTTCTAAAATATGATGTGGCCTTCGCACTGACTTTGATGTCAGGCCTTAGATTTGTGTGCACCAATTGTGAAACACGCCTAGCAGTTGCCGATCTGGCTGGACATTAAAATGGTGTCACGGTTTTGGCACGGGAACGCCTACTCTGCATCTCATTAGCGATAGTTGCTGGAGTCATCTGTGGCAATGCTTTTTGTGGCTGATATCGCAGTGGAGAAGTGTGGCTCAATGGTTAGAGTGGCAGACCTTGATGCAGAGCGCTGGCCAGGGACCAGGGTTCGATTCCCGCCTCGGCGGGATCGGGCTTAAATTCCTCTGACCGGATATTCTCGCCTCAGTGCCGAATCTAAGCATGGGCCCCACGCTGCAACTCTGGGCAATAGCTTGCTTAGTCTCCACAACGGCCCCCGATACACAAGGGATGCCTGGTTTCACCATGGGATGCCCAGAAGTGGACACCTCACAAGGAAAAGCCAGGAGGGGTTCCCTTGTGGTAGGAGTACAAGCGCCGGGATGCTTACGGGTTACTGTTCGCGCTATACAAATACAACACATTTACATTTACATTAAACTGGTGATATGGGCTGTTAGCACTAACTTGTGAATGGGGAGATACATTTATTGCGACTTTGACTGTGATAAAGCGCCTATAACACAGAGAAAGTTCCTTTAGAATATGCCCCTCTGTGTCTAGGGGAAACTGGCCATACCAAGGAAGTATCTCAACTTTGCTACATCGTGAGGGGTAGTAGTGAACAACAAGGCCTGTAATTTATGTTGATCCAGAGCCATTACGCCATCTAAAAACTTATGACCAAAGAACTTGAGTTGTGTTTGATGAAACTCAGATTTGGCTGCATTTAAAGTGAGACCATTATCAGCAAGTAAACGACACACAGCTTTATCATGTTTCTTTCGTGTGACTCCAAAAACTAGTATGTCATCACTGTAATTGAATTATATATAAAACACAAGGGTACCCAAAGGTGCAGTAAGCTAGGGACCTTGGGTGGTTTATGTATTAACAGAGACAATGTCCCTAGACCAGAAAACAATACATTTCAATAAATATAGACTAAATAGTTCTATATCAAATGTCCAGCCGAACAGTTTAATTTCTAATGCATAAAGTACATAAAAGTTAGGTGTGATACAAGTGGGACACCAGCCGGTGCCAACTAACACACTCAAGGGGCGACAGGCAAGAGATTTTTAGGCAAATTGTGGCAGTCTGAATATCAAACGTCATACACAGACAATCCCGTTTGTGTATGACTTATGATATTCAGACTGCCACAATACACAGACAGGATTGTCTGTGTATGACTTATGATATTCAGACTCCCACTTCTATCACACCTAACTTTTATGTACTTTATGCATTAGAAATTAAACTGTCCGGCTGGACATTTGATATAGAACTATTTAGTCAATATTTATTGAAATGTATTGTTTTCTGGTCTAGAGACATTGTCTCTGTTAATATATCACTGTAATTGACAGCATTTATTTATTGCTGTATTAGGCAACAAATGACATCCTAAAAAGGTCGAGAAAGCAAAAGACGCACAATTGATGGACGGAATGCAGAACAAATCAAAACATTCACACCCAGTCAAGAGATCTGGGTTAAATCCATCATTCTTTTGCTCACCATGCCACCCAGTTTAGATCTGGTCATATGCAAATCAGTCTTGACCCTGTGCCTCATGGGAACAGTCCAGCTCGAACTGCCAAGCCAGGTCCTTCCTGGACCGCAAACAAGCATCCTAGGAGCGGTTTCGTGGTTTCATCCCTCCTCAGCCAGTGGGATTTAACCCAGATCTCTTGACTGGGGTTGATTTTTTTTTATTTATTCTGCAATCCGTCCATCGATTGTGTGTCTTTTGCTTTCTCACCCTAAGTGCGCCAGGTATGCCCAGACGTGGGTCCTGGACTCACTGTGCCACTGGAATCAAGCTATCCTTAAGTCTAAATTGGGATTGGCATGGTGAGCAAAAGAATGATGGATTCAACCCAGATCACTTGACTGGGGGTGAAAGTTTTGATTTGTCCTGCATTCCGTCCATCAATTGTGTGTCTTTTGCTTTCTCATCCTAAAAAAGTCAGCAGCTGATGACACTCCAAAGCTTAGTCTTTTGAGTCTTAATAAACCATAGTTGAAAAAGTAGAAATGTACATGTAATTCTCTTCCATTTCAAGCTGGTGCCACCCTTCATTCAAATCAAGGTGGGAAAAGATTTAGCTCTATTTAGTTGCGTGATCAAGTCAGCAATGTGTGAACGCTGGATGTTGTTCTCTTTCAATCACCCTGTTAGCTTAGCGCATATCAGCGCAAATGCGCATAGCTCCTCCACTATCCATTTTTGGCACTACCAATATGGATGATACTCATGGCTTTGGAGCAATGAATTACTAAGTGATGTTGTGCTGTATTAAGTTATTGAGTTCTCACTTATTGTAAATGGAATGCAATTCCACAATGTTGTTAAGCAACAGGACGGATGTCTTCATTTATGTGAAGTTGCACTTTCATGGTCTTAAGTCTTCCTAATCCATGAAGCACAGATGGAAACTGATACACTGTCTCATGATAGGTAGTTTACCGAAATCAGCCCCATGTCAGCAGCAGTACTGAAACTGAGTGAACATGCGCTCAATGAAGTGCATGGCAAGACATGAATTGGCTCTTGTATTTTCGTATTTTCATGATTCACAGTTGCTATGAATAAACCTTGATTTTGTAGTAGCCTTAACGCAGCTCATGTATACACTTTGGTTTTTGTTGGCATTAAGCCGGGCACAGGAGACAGTTCATTGTACTTTTCCACTGGCATAATGTTTTTCCACGAGCCACTGTCTATGATAAAAGGTATGGAGCACCCATTCACTAACAGTGTCATCTTGGCACAGTGTCAAATGAATTATGCATTTTCACTAGCTTCAACTGGCATTCTTCATTGCAAGAAGCTAATCCTACATGTGCACATTGTCTGACAGTCAACATTGACTTTGCACACCCATTTTCCTCACTGTTGCTTGACAAAGACAGTGATGAACTATTAGACAAAGAATTTGATGTCATTGTTTAGTTTCTACAAGCTTCAACTGATGCGTAGAATATGACACCTGGAACCTTCTGGCATCCATTTTGTTTTCTCAATATGATGTACTTCATCTTTCAATTCAATTCATTTCACAACATTTTCTAGAGCATACAGCTGCCTCCGGAGGGCATCCTGGTTCTAGCGGAGAGATCAAAGCATAAAAGCCTAAAAAGAGATAAGGAGTAATTAGCCTCCCAGGCAAGAGTCAAAAAGCAGGGCCTTAGGGAGGAGACTTGGCGGCCCCCAGCAGAGAACTTCCACGGTGATGGAGTGGGCCCAGAGGAAGGAAATGACGGTGGCAAAAACGCAGTGCAGGCAACATAGAGGGAGCAACAAGGAACTGCAGGACTGAGAAGCAGCGGCGCGCAATGGATAAGGTGTGTCAGCGGAGCCGGCCGGGCAGAAGAGGAGGCAGAGACCCAAGAGGAGTTACAGAGAGGAGGGAGAGAGGCCCCACAGACAGAAGGAGCCCATCAGATGTGCAAACGAAGGGGCCCGGAAGAGTCAGCGCACCTGGTCCCGAGAAACGAGGACACCCTAACAATAGTAAGAGCAGGCCCAGGAGAGTGGTAGCCCGCACAGCAACAGAAGTACTCCTGTCAGCAGGCCAAGAGAGGGAGAAGGACAGCGCCCCGGGAGTGCTGAGCAGGGACGCTGAATGAGTGGGGAGACCGGACAGCCCTAGTCAAGACACTGAAGCAGGAGGGAGCAAGGGAGACGGACTAGGAACCTGCTCTTTACCCGAAGCTCCAGGGACTTGCCCGGGCACTAATCGGAAAAGAGTGGAAGACAGTATCTAGACCCCTGTAAGTCACAGAAGGAAGAATAGGATTGCAGTCACCGCCAGGGACTGGACTGCCCGAGGGCAAACAAAGGCATCTGAGAGAGGCCGAAGAGAAGACCGGACAGGGTTGCCCATCGTGGAGCAGAGTCTTGGGGGGAGCGAGTCGCAGGCTCTCCAGCTAAGTGCAACTGATAGGATCATGTTGGGGGGACGTCGGAGAAGTGCAGTGGACAGCACAGCCGGCATTTTCTTGCTGATAGGAAAGAAGTATCGGACCCTGAAGGACATGCTGAGCAAAACTCTGCAGACTAGCGGAGGAGAGGGCAGAATGTCTCAAACCGCACAACTTGACCACGAGCAAGACAGAGCGGAGTTCTAGAGACACTGTTTAACATGCAACGGGACGATTAAAAGGCGAACTTGCAAGGGATGTGAAAGAAATCCAGCGCAATGTCGATGCAGCCGGCGAGCGAGTGGCAATCATTGAAGAACAGGAGAAGTCCAGGGATAAAGAAATGGAGCAGCGCAACAGGAGGTGATATGGCTGGGAGCCCTGGGGTCATCCTTTCTGGTTAATATTCAAGTGGCACGGAAAACTTTACCAAACCAAATAATTGCAAGAAACATGCAGAGTACTGGGCCTAGAACAACCGAGTCAGGAAGCGGCGGCCAGTCAAGATCGCAAGTCCACACAGAATCGCTGGCAAAGAGTGCGGGGGCGGCATCTCACAGAGCATATGCTGGGACCACACCCCACAACCATGGTGCAGGAGACGGTGCTCAAAGACACATCTTCTCAAGATGGTGCTTGAACTATGTGAGGATAACTAAAGGTGACAGACATAAGAAAAACTGGGGGGAAGTAGATTGGGTGACGGGACTTGGGGCACATTCTGCTCCTTTCATATTTTTTTTCCAAGGGCACATGAGCATGACCTGCAGGCTCTGGACATTATGGGATGTTAGGGGGGGGTCTGGATTAGGGATCAACCTGGGTGGCAGGCGGAGTGGCAGAGGGAGGTTTAAAAAAGGGAATGAGGGCCCACGATTTCAAGGGAGCGGAGGAACCACCATAACCTTATACCATGTTGTATTCCACAGCGAAAGTCATATTTGTAGTACCTGGGTCCGGATGTGTGTCTCCTCCAGGAGACCCAACTTCTCCTTACCGATTGGCACCGGATGAGGTTACAGTCATTTCCCTACCAGTTTTTCTCTTCCACTTCAGATAAGAAAACGGGGGTGGCCATTCTAGTCGCTAAGCGATTCTCTGGGACAGTGGGGGATAAGATAGCTGAAGTTAAAGGCCGTCTCCTGGCTTACACATTCCAGGTCTGGGAGCACACACTAGTGGTGGAGTTGATATATGTATCCAACTCGGGGCAGGAGAGATTTCTGAAAGCGGCTCTCTCTGAGGTCTTGGGCAAACAGGAGCGGAAGACAATTTTAGGAGGGGACCTCAACATTGTCATGGATGCGTCTAAAGACCGGTCAGGTCACTGCTTCAAGGAGATGGGGAAGTTGACTGGGGAGGGGAAAGAATGGCTTCGCTCCAGGGGACTAGTAGATTTGTGGCGAGTGGCACATCCACAGGCCTCACAATTCTCCTTTTTCTCTCATGCACATAGAACTTCTGCCCACCTAGATTACTTGATATGCATGACAGAACTGAATGCAATGGTGGGGGAAGTGGACATTACACCTAAGGCACTTACAGACCACAACACAGTAACGCCCTCCCTTTGGTTGCCCCCGATACGGAGACAGCCGTGAGGGTGGAGACTCAGGGAAAGTATGGTACACAGGGAGGCAGTGACATGACAGATTCATAAGTGCATCAAAGATTATTTAGAGTCAATGACTCCCCTGGCATTTTCTTGCCCACTTTATGGGGGCCCTAAAAGTGGTGGTGGGAGGAGAACTGATTGCTATCTCCACCACAGAGAACAAAGAGCGCAAGGAAAAGAGGGATCATCTCACAGCGCAAGTGTTAGAACTGGAGCGGGTTCACAGCCGGACTGGAGCCCCGAGGTTCTGGGGACAGCTTAAGGTGGCACAAGCTCAACTGGTGAGGCTAGACATTGATAGAGCCAAATACGCAGTGCTGCATCTTAAGCACTCCTATTATATTGGAGGAGACAAGACAGGGCGCATGCTGTCGAGTAAATTTAGGGCCCGCACTCACCAGGTGAAAATCCATTCACTCACGAAATACAATGGGGATGTGGTCAAGGAAGACAAAGCGATAGCGAATGCCTTTAGAGATTTTTACTCAGATTTATACAAAAGGGAGGTCACCCCAAGACCGCAAATGATGGCATATCTGGAAGGGGCGAACAAGACAGTGGCGGTGTGAGTTCAAGCAGGCTTGCTGGATGCCCTGATCTGGATAGAAGAAGTTATAGGGTGAAATCACGCCTCAAGCTTATGAAATTGAAGGGTCCGGACGTACTCTCTGCAGGTTTCTATAAATCCTTTTGCCATATCCTAGCTCCACTCATGACAAGACTTTTAAACTCCTTTACAGGGCCGGAGTCGATTCCTCCTGATATGCTGGCGGCATCCATAGAAGTCCTGCCTAAACCAGGGAAGGATAAAAATCTCGTTGGGTCCACACAGCCTACTGCCAGTCAGAAACGCTGTCCAACAGAACTAGGAAGGGAACACATGAGGAAAGAGTGGGGGGAAATCTATTAAGGGCCAAACATACTGTGCAAAACTCAGCCGGCAAATAAACTGCTTTTAAGATCGCCACTTATTGGTATTTCACTTCGGGGCACCTTAATAAAGGCAATCCAGACCTTAGTCCGACTTGCTGGAGGGGATGCGTGGAGGAGGGGACATTTTTACTTTTGTTATGGAATGCCAGGTGCTGGCTACATACTGGCCCAGGATACTGGACAATATAGATAATCAGTTTGAGACGCAGATTCCAAGATTCCCTGCATATGTGGTATTAGGGCTACCCAATACCTTAACATTCCCTCTGAAGTCTTTCAAAGGGAAACAGATGGGGTTTGCTCTGGGGGCAGCACTTCAGAAAATCTTAATGCATTGGGGGACACAGACAATACTGACACATACAAGTTGGCTCCATAGATTATGGCAAACCTTAAGGATGGAAAGGATGCAGGCTTCACTCACAAACACAGCATCTGGATTCAAGGAGGTTTGGCAGCTGCTTGTGTCTCTTCTGTCTACTGAATTGAACGAGATCACATGGTCAAAGTACCTCTGCCTTCTTCAGAAGCTGAGGAGCCACCCACCGGAACTTGAGAAAGGTTACGGAACTTGCTCTGCACACCAAGATAGGCATTGTGCACACCAGTTAGGAGGAGGGTGGGGTAGGAAGGGGGGTTTGTTTGAATACCTTTTGACAATGTTGAGTACTATTGCATTTCTTGTTACTATACTGTAATGTAATCAACATTTTGCACGCCTCACAAGCTTACAGGGGATTAACTTGGATTGCACCTTCGCAAGGACAGACAATTGAAGTAATGCATGTTTTGGCCACTGGGCAACATTGCAAATTGTGGGGCAACTGTGAAAATTGTATCCATGCTAAAAACAAAGCTAAACCTAAAAAGCAAGGTCTTAAGACTCTGTATGAAGCAGGGTTCAGAGGTGCTGCAATGCAAACTAAGAGGCAATGCATTCCAAAATCTGGGAGCGAGATATGAGAAAGAACTCCCCCTTCTTGCTTTGTAAATGCGAGGGAGTTGGAGCAGTTTAAGCTTATTCAATCATAAGGATTTGGTTTGTGAATAGGGATTCAATGTTGAACTGAGATAATGAGCACCTTCATGAGTAAAAGCTCTGAAAGCACCTAGGAGAGCCTTAGATGTAATCCTCTTGATGAGTGGGAGCGAAGGAAGATTCCAGAGGTGATGAGAGATTGATGAACAAAGGGGAATTTTTAGGATTAGGTGAGCAGCAGCATTTTATATAGTTTGGAGCCATTGAATTAAGAAAGCGGGCAGGCCTAAATACAGCCTATTGGTATAGTCCAATTTGGATGTGACCCAAGCATTTACAGTCATCAGGAATCAGGTGGCGCATTCTCCAAAGAGCCCCCACGGTATTATAGCAAGTGGCAGATAATGGTTTGACTTAAGGCTCAAAAGTGAGATTGGAATCAAATTTTATCCCCAAGTTTCTCACTATTATTCCGGTGGCAACCAAATGCTAGCCCCTGGAGAGGACATTGTGCCAAAAAAAGAGGATCTCAGTTTTTTCAGAATTAATTTTCATGCAGCTCCATTTATCCATTCCACAATAGCCTTCAAGCAGGGTTTGAGATAACGCAAGGTTGCTGCTGTGTTTTCATGAAATGCCGAGAGGAGCTGAGTGTCATCCTCATGGGAGACCACCAGCACCCCAAGACTCCATTAGTTTAGCCAGAGGCTCCTATTAGATATTAAAAACGGTGCGGCTAAGCAAAGAACGGTGGGGCACTCTGCACTCTAAAGACTTAGTTGAAGAGGTGAAAGGAAGCAGGAAGACTGCCTGAGAACAATCTTTCAAAAAAAGAGATAAACCAGAGCAAAGCCTGATCTCTGATTCCAATCTTCTCGAGCCCGTCTAACAAGATGGTACGAGAAACAGTATTGAACATCGAAGACATCCAAAAGCATGATCATAACTGGCATACTCCAATTAATATTTTGCTTCATGAATTCGGAGAAATTGAGTAAGGCTGATTCGGTGCTGTAGCCTGCACAACAACCCGATTTTGAGTCTTGAAGAAGGAGGTTAGACTCTAAAGAATGCCAAAGCTGCCTGTTGACCCTTTTCTCTAATATTTTAGCAATTGTAGGAAGAAGAGAACTTGGCATGAAATTAAGTAAGACTTCAGGGTTGGCAGATGGTTTTTTAACAGAGGGAGCAAGAACGCTTGTTTCCAATTTTTTGGAACCATTGTGGATTCAAGAGAAGTATTTTATTTATGAATTTATTAAAAACTTGCATACATTTTGTTTTCTCACTATGAGGCACTTGAACTTTCCCTATGCTTTATGCCAACCCTACATTTTCACGTCAACTCTTTTTCCTATTTACTTTCTACGGAATGCTCACCCCTACTGTACATTCTTTTCCCTAATTCATCAAATGAGCTGTCATCACCTTCAACACTGAACTCCACTTATTGTGTGCTAAGGGGCATATTACCAAGCAATAGCGATAATTATCGCTATTGCTTGGTTAGAGACAATAAATTACTGCTGAGCTGAGGCGATTTTTATCGCAAAGAAACCTTGGTATTACCAAGGTTTATCGCAAATGCCTTAAAAATCGGCCGCAATGCATGAATATCGTTGAAAAGTCCGCGATATTCATGCATTACCGAGCTAATGCTCTTAGCCATGTTATCCACCTCCCATTGGGTAACATGGCTAAGAACTGCTCAGGGCAGGTGTTAGCTTTTGGAGATATTCGAGCTTAGCGTGAATGTCTCCAAAAGTTGGTAATAAGAGATAGCGATGGTAGCGACTGTTTCCAGTCGCTAACATCTTGGCACGCCCACTTTGCATGTCATTCGTGATAAATATCACTGACATGCAAAGTGGGGCCCAAGATGGTCGCTATCTCCTACTAGCTGTCGCTAACTGGTGTTAGCGACAGCTGGGTAATAGGGAGATCATTTTATCTCCGCTTTCTTGGCAAAAGCCAAAAAAGCGGAGATAAACCCCCTTGATAATATGCCCCTAGTTCTTTGCACCCATTAATTCCAAGCAGTCTAAAAACAGCGATCCTCCCCAAATATCTGTCCTTAGGCTATATTTCTTAAACTTGTTCTTTTAATTGACAGTCCTTCCCTACTTAGTCCGGAACTGCTTCCTGCAGACTCATTGCTCAGCTCATCTCCCTAACTCACATTGTGGGCATTCCACAGCTCTCCCACGAGTTTTATAAAAACGAGTATAAACCCTATGTTAAAAGATATACGATAAGACCACACAATATAAAACCAACATATGAGGTTGTGTAATATTACTCCTGGCCGGTTGTTAGGCTAGCCAGTCCTTGTAAGTTCTGGCAATGTCAATGGGCACTTCTAAACATTCTCCTGTACTCCTAATCACATGTCATACAGTTCATAATGCTAGAATCAGGTACTTGTGCAATGTAAAAATACTGTAATGCATAAGATAGTAATCAGATACTATGCAATGAAAAGAATGCAATGCGTATGCAACAATCAGGCACTTTGCAAGGTAAAACAATGAAATGCGTAACCCAACCACCAGATATGTCATTCTGCAATAATGATGCAATGCATATACACTTAATTAGGTAATTTGTTATGCAGGAATAATGCAATGCGCAAAATGGTAATCAGGTAGTTCATTATGCAGGAACAGGGCAATGCGTCATAGGACAATCAAGTAGTTTGTTATACAGAAATGTTGCAATGTGTAATACGTCAGTCAAGTACTCCGCTCTCAGAAATGGTATACTACGTAGTACACTCAGGCCTCGATCACCGGGCCTAAGGCAGTCTCTCCTCCTCCTCTTCTGACCTTCAGTCGGCTTCTCACAGTTGCCCCCAACACAGTACGATGTAATTCCAAAGTGGAGCTTCGCACTCCAGCCCAGGTACTGCCACTCCCTTTGCCAATACGGGCCACAATACGAGCCGCAGCAGAGGCTTGCGCTGCCAACACAAGCAATAGGCTGAGAGCGTCTCCCTACGAGCCCGCGCCCCACCCCCGGAGTTGACACATGTTACCAGGGAGGAGAGAACTCACTCTACTCTCCTTGTCCAGCGGCTAGGCCTCCGAGTAGCTTTGTGGAATGGTAACGGGCCGGCAACTCAGCTCTTCCAGAACTGCCGGTCTGGGCCGCTTCACTAACGAAGATCTCAGGCTGCCACAAAGCACACGCACACAGCGTCGCTGAATCTTCCTTCACTCCGAGTGCTAGATCACTGGGCACTCCACATATGAGTCTCTGGCTGCATGAAGATCACACGCACAGTGTCGCTGAGACTCACTTTACTCCGGTGGACATGATAACATGTAAATCATCATGAAAGTCTCACGGTGCACAGCGCATCCGTACACAACAGCTTTGAGACTCACTTTCATTCCGGTGCACACAATAACAAGGCAACTCCTTCAAGGGTCTCAGGCTAGACAGAGCACACACACACAGCATCTCTGAGACATACAAGGACTCCAGGTGACACGATCACAGGGCACACCTTATGAAGATCTCAGGCTAGACAGAGCACACGCACACAGCGTCTCCGAGAGTCCTCTTTGGAAACTTTTGTGTTCCTGTGTTTCTGAACAGGGAGCCAACCCACCTCAGGCCCCTGGGGATAGTTACTTCAGGACCCAGCACACAGCAAAGTCCTTCAAGCAGGGGGACACAGCACACAGCAAAATCCCTTTAGCCTTTTCTTGGTTGAAACAGCAACCTGCAAGCCAGCCCCAGATCACACAGCAAGATCAGTCCCATCTATCAGTCTCTTCAGTTGTATCTACTTTGGCTAAGGTCCTTTTGACCATGAAGTAGCTCCGGTCTTGTTCTCACTTGATCAAGCCGTTCTCCAAAGTTCAGGGGCTTCAGTTCTCTTAGTTATACTCCTCAATGGCTTTGAAGTCCTCGTGCTTCAGGGGGCACTGACCCCTCCTCAAACCAGTTCTGGGTGCCTCCCTGCCACTGATAACTTTCTTCCTCTGATTAGTGGGGGGTCTGGATTCTCAATCACTCAGCAGGAGATGGGCCTATTGTTTTATACCAGCAACCCAGACCTCTTCACCTCTAAGGCTTCTCCTCCCACTACACTCAGATGCAGGTCAGCCTGTTGCTGCCTCACCTCCTCCCCTGGGTAAAGACATTCCCCAGATCCTATCGCTTTCAAATCCAGACAGTCAATCCACAGCCAGGCAGAGACACACAGAAATGTCAGAGCACATTGTGAGTTCAGGCATACTAAACTTTACCTTTCCATCTTAAGTCTTTGGGAGAACAGGCTGGAAAACATTACACAGTCGCCCCATTCTGTCCTATTGGCAACAGGGAAAAACAACATGGTGATTATTTCATTGTCAGGACATGACACACACCTTAGTACATGTCCTACCTTTCACATGCACTACACCCTGTCCAGGGGGGACCCTAGACCTACCATAGGGGTGTCTTAGGTGCACAGAAAGGGAAGGATAAGGTGTAGCAGGTGAGTGCACTTGACAGAACAACATGGCAGTTTCACAAACTGCATGCTGGCCCTGCAATGGCAGGCCTGAGTTCCATTTTTAACGCTTCTTGTGTGGGTCGCACAAAGAGTGCTGCAGGCCCACCAGTAGCATTTGCATTACCAGCCCTGGCACACATAGTGCACTTTACTAGGAACCTTACTAGCAAGGCAAACATCCCAATCATGGGCAACCAATTACCATTACTTTATACAGGGAAGGGGGCGTGGTTTGGACGCCGATGGCGGTGGTCGCCTGAGAGCTCGGCTCCGAGACTGAGCCCGCATTTATCCTGAATCCCGAGGGTCTTAAGCGCCCCAATCCCCTCAAATTGAAGAGCGTTGCGAGGCCGACTTGGTGGAGCACCTGAAGAAACCCGAACACTGACTGGTCTCGACGAAAACCAAAGTTGCGAAGGAAGCGGAGCGGAGCTCAAGATGGCGCCCGCTCCAGCTCGATAGCACTGGCGAGAATCTCAGCCCGGAAGAGACCTCTGGCTCCGCGCTCGCCTTCTTTCCATCTCTTCCCTTGGAGAAGCAGCGGTACATCCGACGGCCAGGGAGGTTACAGACACCGGAAGATCGCTGGTCAATCTGTCGGCGTTGCGAAGGCCCTCACTGCCGGAGGGCGTGGCTGGAGGCGCTGAGCCGCCCGAGACGGGCGAACTTACTCCGTCTAGATCCTGAAACTAACGGTGAGGGTACTCGACGCCATTGAGTCCGGACCCCCTCGGGTCCTGCGGAACATTGCAAGCGGCGATACAACACTCGTATGTCCTGCCGGAGGGTTACCTACATCGGTGGCAGAAGATCAGGGCCTAACTTGGTCCGGCGGGACTGCATTGCCGGGCGGTGATCGCTCCTACTTCCCCCCTCAGATGCACCCGGGGACTCAGTTGCAGCTCACCAAGGGAGGGCTGACTAGTGGGGGAACTCCGCACCACTACGCTGGGAACGGTAGAAGGCCTATATCACCACGGCCGTACACCGGAAGGCAATCAGCTGTCTGTCAAGCCCCCTACTGCAGTGCACGCCCGCCATGGGGAAACCGAGGGGACCTAAAGGTGGCACTCCAGCCGTCTCGGATACGGAGGCTCCGGATAAAGACGACCGACACGACCCGGAGAGATCCGGAGGCCCTCACCTACAGCAACAATTCGATAGGATCCTAGAGGCGATCGCAGATACACGATCGGCCTTACAACAGGACATTGCTCAAGTCGCAACGAGTCTGGGCCTTCTCAGAGCGGATCATGGTAAGCTCTCGGACAGGGTCAAAGAGGTGGAGAGCTCGGTGAGGGTCCTGGAACCAGCGCAAAAGACCCTGGCCGCTACGATAAAGGATGCCCTAACCCGGATCGGTGATTTGGAGAGACGAGCGGAGGACGCTGGAGGGCGCCATAGGAGGAATAACATCCGTGTAGTGGGCCTACCGGAGAAGATTGAAAATGGCGACATGGTGGCCTATCTGGAGAATTGGCTCCGGACTGCAGTGGCACCTGAAGGGCTCTCCTCCTTCTACACCCTGGAATGGGCAAACAGGGTACCGGCCGGGCCTCCTCAACAAGGCCGTTCCCCGCGCTCGGTGGTGGCGCGATTATTACATTATTACATTTCCGGGACAGAGATCTTCTCCTCAATGCCGCCAGGCACAACGGCCCGTACCAGGTGGAGAACAGTCAAGTGAACATTTTCCCTGACTACACTTATGAGACCCAGCGTAAGCGGACCTCTTTCCTAGCGGTCAAACGAGAGTTGCGGAGCGAGGGCATTCGGACACAGAGGACTCGGAGACTGACAGTGTGAACTTACCTGTGATTACTCCTGACTCGGCAGAAGGCCTACTAGATGGGCAGGGATGAACTCGGGTGAGTTGATTCCATTTGGGTGGGGGAATATGGCGGAGGGTGAAGGGTCTCTAGAAGTCGCTGCTGGGCCATGGATCACCGGATGGGTTGGGGTGGCTTTTTATGCCCGATATTCATGATCTGGAGCTCGGTCGGGTCTCGACAGCCTGAGACTCAGTGACCCCTTATTGGCGCTCGACCCCCACTCGGCCCTTAAGGCACACCTGCGGTGGCTACCTTAGGGATAGTTGGGAAAGGGGGGTTTTCTGAAGGTATGGTTTGGATGGGGACTAGATGGTACTATTTGGGACCTGTTCTGGGGAGGGTGGAAGGGAGTTTTATGCAGGGGGAAGTTCTGTTGTTATTCGGGGGGGAGACCGCCATTGGTGTTGAATTGACTGTAAAACTGTCTATAACTGAGCATTGCTGGAGGGACCTAGATGAAACACTATGGGACAATGGCTGATGTCACTAATCTGAAATGTATCACTTGGAATGTGCGAGGCCTTCACACCATGTCCAGACGGCACAAGATACGCGCTTACCTGGTGCATAGAGGGGTGCAGATTGCGCTGCTACAGGAGACAAACCTTACTAAAGCAGAAGGGTTGGCATTACAGCGTAGGTGGAGAGGGCAGGTATACTACACCACATACTCAGCTTACGCGAGAGGGGTGTTGATCTGGGTGCGGGCTGGAGTACCCCTGCAGGTTACCAAATCCGTGGTGGATCCAGAGGGATGATACGTGGCAATTTATGGCACATTGGGGGGTCGGGCTCTGAACATTTGTTGCATTTATGCGCCTAACGTGGATCAACTCGCTTTCCTGACCTCGCTATCGGGCTCCTTGGCCCACTTCCTGTCGGGGACCCTCCTGATGGGAGGAGACTTTAACTCGATGGTGGACGTTGATATCGATCGTTTACACCCCCCCCTTCCGGACTCCCCAGTCCGACGGGTGGCTAAAGGCAGGAGGGAGTGGCAGACTCAATGGGGGCTGACGGACATATGGCGAGCACAACACCCATGTACCAAGGACTACTCATACTTCTCTGGTATGCATGAACTACATGTGAGACTGGATGGGCTGTTTGGATCGGCGGAACTAGTGTCCGCGACTGTCCGGTCTGAATACTTGACCAGGACCATCTCTGACCACAACCCCCTGTTAGTGGATTTTCAATGGTTTCCGGGTGTCCCTAGTGTACCCACTTGGAAGCTGCGCCCCGAGATATTGGAGGATCTAGTGTTCAAGACGGACCTAGAGAACAAAATCGCTGAATATTTTGTGACGAACGAGGGCACTGCCGGGTCGAGGGCCTCAGAGTGGGATGCTTTTAAGGTGGTGGTTAGAGGCTACTGCATAACTAAGAAAGTGGGAATGCGAAGGGTCATCCTTGATGACCTGGCCAACGCTGACCGTAAACTCCGCAAGATGGAGCTTCTCCGTCCCGGCCATCCAGAACTTCAGGAACAAACTTCCGCAGCGAGGGAAGCGGTAGCTGTAGAAGTCGAACGATTGTGTTGTTTCGACTATAAGGCTATGTCACCAGGTCACTGACAGAGGGGGATAAATCGGGCGCACTCCTAGCCTGGCTGGCCAATCCCATGAGACGAACCACCCCAACGGTGACAATGCGCACCGCGGAGGGAACCGAGGTACACACCCAGCCAGAGATACTCGACTGTTATCTGAGGTATTATGAAAGGCTATATCGTAGTAGACTAACCCAGGTCACTGCCCAGATTGATGACTACTTGCAGAACTTGCAGATCCCCGCACTGGAACCTGAAATGGCGAAGGACTTGGGCAAAGATATAGAGCTCGGAGAAATCCGTAGCGCCATAAAGGGGATGGCGAGAAACAAGACTCCGTGCCTCGACGGGCTCCCGGTGGAATTTTACTCCACCTACGTGGACCTCCTGGCTCCCCGACTGTTAGTGGTATATAGGGAAGCGAAACGTCTGGGACGCTTACCCGGCTCGATGTGCGAAGCCTTAGTGGTCCCCCTCCTCAAACCTGGCAGGGAGGCCGATGACCCGGCGTCTTATCGACCGCTATCGATGCTAACGGTTGATTATAAAATTCTGAGCAGCATATTAGCGTCGAGACTGTTAGGTCACATGAGCTCCTTAGTAAATGAGGATCAAGCGGGATTCATCCCTAAACGCAATACGACTATGAATATCCGTTGTTTATTCCGTTTACTGGAGGAATCCCACGCAGAGGCCCCGTGCCCCTTAATCCTTTCGATTGACCTGGAAAAGGCCTTCGACAGCCTAGAATGGGAATATTTACGTAGAGTGTTAGCGCATTTTGGTCTAGGAGAGGGGTTTACCCGATGGACCATGGTACTATATGCCTCGGCGACGGCCAGAGTGAGAACGGGTCCGCTGGTCTCCCAACAATACCCAGTGGAACGAGGCACGAGACAGGGATGCTCGTTATCCCCCCTGCTCTTTGCGCTCGCGGTAGTACCGCTGGCATTGGCGATTCGGACTGGGGCCTACTCGGTGGGCTACAGACCTTATCGGGGCAACAATACATCTCCCTTTATGCCGATGATTTGCTGCTCTTCCTCGAGGATTCGGGCAATGCCCTGTCTGGGGCTGATACGGCCCTCACGACATTCGGAGAGATCTCGGGCCTCAAAGTAAATTGGACCAAAACTTGCTTGTTTCCGGTTCGAAAAGGGGAGTCCAGACCTGACACCGTCAGAGAGATAAGATGGGAACCTAGCTGCCTCAAATACCTAGGAGTATATGTATACCATGACCCTGCCGATCTCCTAGACGGCAATATAGCCCCATGTATTTGCGCACTACGAGGCAGTATGGACTTTTGGGCCACCTTGCCGCTATCGGTGGCTGGACGCATAGCACTGCTGAAAATGGTGGCACTCCCTCGGCTGTTGTATTACTTTCGAACGCTCCAGATTTAGATCCCGCCGGCCACATTCCGGCTCCTGAACTCCATGTTAGTGGCGTTCCTTTGGGGATCGGGCCGCCGAAGAGTGGCGCTCAAGACCCTGATGAGGCCGAAACCGGAGGGGGGCCTAGCGGTACCAGATTTCGAAAAGTACTATTTAGTGGCTCAATTGCAAACCTTTACCCAGGAGGTAGCAAGGGAGTTCTGAAGCCCGGATGAGGGGAGGGGAAAAGGTATGCCCAGACACGTTATATCCTACATTGCATTGCGTCAACGGTTAGCTCTGAAAGACCTCACGCTCGAGGAACGCACTATACGATTATGCTGGAATCGTGCCCATGGCGGATGGGAGATGAAACACCCGTATGCTCCGGAGATTCCGCTGGGAATGATCACTGCCTTGCCACACGGGGGAGACTGGTCGCGTTTAAGGGACTGGGAAGACGCAGGGCTACAACTAGTAGGAGACCTCTATGAGGACGGAATGTTGCTTCCCTTCCAGGAGATTCTGGACCGCTTTGACATTCCCCGAGGCGACTTCCTGCTTCACACAGCAGTCACTCGAGCGATCCAGACGCACTGGCAGAAGGGTGTGGAGGAGCCACCAACATCACCGGTGTGCCAATATGCCATGATGTCGTCGGGGACGGTCAAAGCGGTAACGTGTTTATACTCTAGATTGATCAACGAAGGGCTGTCCCCGCTCGATACACTCAGGACTAGGTGGGAGGCCGACATTGGGAAAGACATACCGGAAACCACGTGGGCACAACTGATGCGTCGTGCCTGGAAAGGAACGCGCCACGCCCGGTTTCAGTTGGTTCATTTTTACGTACTCCACCGGGCCAGCCTGACTCCGGCAAAAATTCAACAATATTTCGCCTCAGATACAGCGACTTGCCCCAGATGCCGAACACCTGCGGTGGACCTTATACATATGCTGTGGTCCTGCCCAGTGCTGTCCTCATACTGGCTGCTGATAGGTGACACCCTTAATAGAGTCAATGGGAGATCCCTGACCTTTGACGCAGCAGTGGGGGTCCTACACTGGTTCCCTCATACCCCTAAAAACAACATCTCCAGTGAGTTCATTGACCTGGGGCTCATTCTGGCAAAGAGAGAGATAACCAGGCACTGCAAGGCACGAGTTGGTCCAAAAGGCAGTAAATGGCACAATGAACTCCTGAAATGGGCTATGGGGGAGAGCACCCTGCGGTACCAACTGGCGAGGCGGCAGCAGAATGAGAAGGCGCTAGAAGCTGCACAGGAATGGGAGACATTAGTGCAGGCCTTGCGTGATTACAGCTCTTTCAGCGATTCCGAGAGTGATGATGTGGCACAACCTGAGTCCCATTAGACATACATTACACTGATCTTCTATACAGCAGGAAAAGGTTTCCTTCCACAAGCTCTTATCACATGCACAACACACTGATGGTGGGGCTAAGTGAGGGGGGGGGGTGGATAGAGGTAGAGGGGAGCGTAGGACACTTTCATTTCATTATCATTCTGGTTTTTCATACTGAGCGATTAGTCCCCGGTCCTCTGGGGGGAGTTGGGATGGGTGGGAAATAGGGGGGGGTTTTTAGGATGATTTAGAAAAGCAGACGAAGACCGCTCATTTATTCAGATCGACTTCAGCATACTACCAGACCCTCATGTGTGGACTCATCGCAGGCGCCACCCGGCCTTTGGGTTGTGGGCTGAATGGCTGTACTCCCCCACAGGGGGGGGGGGGGGCGATTGCTACTGTTTTCCTTTGCAGATATGTCTTTGATCTACTATGTAATTTTGGCTGATTCCTGCAATAAAAATATATTAAAAAAATAAAAAACATTACTTTATACAGGGAACACTTATAGTTTTACACTGGTTAGAAGAGGCAAAGTGTCCAAAGCATCTAAGTTGGCAACACTATGTCAGAAAAAGGTCTAGTGGGTAAATCAAAAAGTTTAAAGACATTAGCCAAAAAGGGCCAAGTCCTACAGTAGTCGAGCAAGTCAGTTTACTTTGCTGCCGTACGCCAAAGTGAAAGGGCATGAATGCACCATGTTTATGCAAGACGGTGCATTCCTGTCTTTTACCCCTGTGCTGCCACTATTTCATCAGCCTAGCGCCAATGCCGTCACCTCCCTGCACAGAACCAATCCTAAGTGGTGTTCCCTCTTTCTATGTCTGCTGAAGAATGCAGCACATATAGAAATTGGAAAAAATAAGAAGAAATAAAGTTGTTTCTCCTCATTATGCCTAATTTTAGGAGAAGTGAGGTTTTGGCACTTCCCCAAATGTACATGCTGTTGTAAATCTGGGGAAGTGTCAAAATTCATGGTTGGTGCTTTGTCTTGCCTTACTCCATATCTATGAGGCCATTCAAAGCCACACATAAGGGTTTCGCGTGTACTCATAAATCTGATTTTGTGATTTGCGCCAACGGAGCGTCAGACAAAGTGAAGCTGAGGCAGCGCAAGAGGCTCGTAAATATGCCCATGACATTATATGTTACTCACCAAGTTCTCTGTCTACACTGCAGTCTTCCATCATCTACTAGTGGCATTCTTACTTACCACTACTCACTCTATGCAAAGTATTTCTACCTTCTCAATGATAGATATTTCTAGCAGCCCATCTGACCACACTTACTCCTGCAGATGGTTGGCACAGTTAAGATCATTAGCTTATAAAAATATTCTTCACTTTTTCCTCCTGTCATAGGTCCTGTACAAGCCTATTGTCGTTTTCCCAATGTTAGCACGAGCACGTTGCAGCTGCCCTCTGCTTCATGCATGTTACTATACAAACGTATTTTGCTTTGAGCCACACCACTTTCACACATAACCTGGTGTTGTTTTTGTATTCTGTCATTTCCTGGGATTTAGTCTGCACACCAGAGAAAAGGTCAAACAACAATGCTACTTGTTATTTTGTTCTGGTCAGGCCTCAGCACCTAGACAAAACACACATAAGCATCCTGCAACTCGATTCCCGGGAGGGTCGGAAATGTTGTGTTCTCGGGTGCCTAATCACTTGTTTTTCTGTGAGTAAATAGGAGGGCAAGTGAGACACTTTTGCTAGTCAGGCCTGGGCTCATGTGTACTAAGGTGGTAGGCTGACTCAGTCCCTGCCTACTAAGGTTCTCTGATCCCGAACATAGTTCTGTGACTCCACGGAATCCCAGCAACACTCCCTTCCTCAATATGCTCATAAAATATGGGAGCATTACACAAAATTTACCAAGGTATTTTTACTGAGATGAAAAAGGTGAAAAACCACACAGAAGTATGCAAATATCCACTGTTATAACTTATTAGTATCTTTCTACCTTGACAATCACGGCAGCATTACCTCTTTCCTGAAAACACTGATGGTCCCTACCATGGCAGATCTTCCATGGTAGGAAGTTCCATTTGCAGAGATATGCGAGTAATTCTTATTGATGTGACACAATAACGTTTCTGATAATGATGTTAATGTAGAAGACCTGCAACCATTACTGAAAGTAGAATAAAACAAGGTTGAATATGTGGCACATCATGGCATTGATGCATTGCTTTTGAAAATAATGTTAAGTTAAATTAAGGTTAGTCACTAATGGTCAATTACTAATGGCCATGTACCATGAAAACACAATCCCTCCAGAGATTTCTGAATACAGACAAAGAGCAGAGTTGTGCAAATTGCAATATTAAGGGTGATTTAGAACTAATGTATTTAAAGGGAAATCTAACAATGCAGGCACAAAGCTTAGTCATCAGAGAACAGAGAGTTGAGATGTTGAGCTCTCTCCTGCTGTTCCTAATGACATCCCAAGTCTACCTCTAAAATGTCTCTAAAACTGCTTTTGATTTTTGTTTTATGTTTCTTGCAAATTGATTAGGAAAGCATTGTGTACAAGGAAAGGAAATGCTGCTTTTTAATTAGACATTTCCTTTTGAGGGAGATTTTTATACTACTACAGCAGAATCTAGGAAAAAGGGCAGTATTTAGAGTTTAGAGGATGGGTTACTCCATCAAAGCGTGGTCGAAATTTCATTTGTCCTATCCCGAGGGCTATTAGGTATAATGCGTGTATAATATGGTGAACAGGATATCTACCAAACTTTAAATAAGACCCAATGTTATTTATGCACATTTTGTACATGTATATGTTATCTTAGTACTGTACCTTTGTCGGGGGAGGGGGTAGAGGGCTGATGCTGCCATCTCTCTAAACATAAACATTTTAGTATAGGCATCAACAGTATCGTCCACAGGCCGTATGGACCTTGCGTTGTCAATTGGAAGCTTATCAAAGGAGCTACGGTCAACAACACATTTCAATTATAGAGAAAACAACTGGGTATAGTATCAGAACCATCAACATTAATTATCACAATTCAATAAAGGTTACAAAACAATTATTTAGGAAGTCAATGTATCCAATATGATTATGCAAACTGAATATGTTTAATATGAAGAAAAGAAGAAAAAGTGATGATGGAGACAACACAGAATAAGAAATGAAATAGTTCCATAACAGAATTTCCTTATTCTAAACAAGGCATTGAAAGTGATAATGTGAAGTGCAAAGAGGAAGGTGTCAGCATCAGAAGAACCACATTAAGGTTCAGGGGAAAAATACAGGTGTTCAAGCTTGAAGCTCAACACCCCGAGCAAAGGGAATCAGCAACGTTCAAGAAAGGTCTTCTCTCAAATGAGTGAGGACAGGATCTGCTGAACTATTCTATTGAATACACAATTAAAAAAACACAATATAAGGTTCTGGAAGCTTCATCCCACCAACTCCTTCTGCATGGTACAATCAGAAGTTGATGTTTTCTGGGAGCAGGTAGGCTCTCCAGGTTCCCAGCATCAAACAAAGAAACATGCATCTATACGGCCACATTTTAGATGGCCTGGTACAGGAGGCTTTCTCCCATTCCCATGCACTACTTGTCCACAATAGGGGGAAGCGGAATTGGAGGAGTTTGATTCCACTGAATTTTTTGTAATTACATCAAAATTATAGTTACCTAAGGGCATATGTTATACTTACTTGAGAAAACTATAACTATAACTGGCTGATTTTTTTTAGGTTTTTGTACGTTGAGAATGTTACATTGTTACTCAACATTCCACCTAACTAAAACGTTGCTTTAACCTTTGTCTATTTCAGTGAGTTTCTAACTTAAAATAACACATAAACAGATCCTTTAATCAGACTTAACCACAAGGTTACCTTAACCATTGGTCTTTTCAGTGAATTTCTAAGTTTTATAAAATGTGAATTAAGATTATATTACCATATGCAAAGTCAACCCCTGCCACACATGGCCTTCGACAGCGGTCAGGGGAGTTTGAAATTCATCCTACGTGCAGCCTATGGACATACATAGCATGGGGTTGGCCTCAGGACTTCACCTGCCACTAGGCCCTATGGCCAAACCTCCAGCAGGCTGCCAACCCCATGCTGCGCACAGCCTTTGGCCATGCTCAGCGGGGTGTTGGCACAGGGCTTGGCACACCGCCAAGCCCTACACCACGTACCACCTTTTGCACATGCAGTCTAGGGTTAGTCACTTGGCCCCGGGGACACCATCCCCTGGGTCTAAAAATATATATTAAGGGTTGAAGGCATTAGGCATTGTGGATCGTAGCCCCTGGGGCCAAACCAATGAAAGAGTGTAGTGGATCATATGGCCCTCATCTCTGAGCCTTTAATAGGCCCAGGGACCAAATTCGCTGTGGGATTATATGTTTGAAAGGGGAGGGGCTTGTCGAATAGCATTTTTGGACCCTAGTGTAATTTTCCCGATTCATGCCCTTATACAGGTATAAATCACCTTGTCCTTATATAGGCATAGAAATCTTAACCATATTTAGACATGACCGATCCAGTCCAAATACGGCATGGCTACTTTCACTAGTTCTGAAAAGCAACAACGATTTCCTGGAAAACTCGGCTTCAGCAGTTAGGGACTTCCCCTTGCTTGAATATTGATTAGTCCAAGAACTCATGGAGTTTTCAAAGAACTATGACTCTTTGATGACATTATTATGTCCAACTGTCTATCAAAATCGGCACCTTCAAGGTATAAATATGCCCACACTTGCCATAGCAAACACACAGTGGTTTGGAGCAGTTCGACTATCTACTTGCCCGACGCATCTCGCTACAGCAAGTGCCGAAGGAAGCCGACCCTCCAGCAGACGCACTGACGCTGTCTTTTATCTTGCAGAGAAATCCAGCTCCTGTGTTTCCAAGCTCCTCTTGCGGGGTGTTGGGAAATCGAGTCCTGAGTCAGAGAGATACCAGGCCTCATTCATTCTAAACCAAGGTACGGAGCTGATTAGACCCTAAGAGAAGTCTTGGATAGATTCTTGGCAACAGAATACTAAACTTATGCTACACCACACTTACTTCTTCCCTCGTACTAGACTTAGGGTAGGTACATCGGGGTAGGCCTATTTTAGTAGCACCAGTTGAGTACTGTTAGTCTGTATTTATTTATGTATGTATTTTATGGCTTGAAACCATACCATGCTTTTACAGTATTATTTTATAATACTCTTCTTGCTGTATGCATTATATTCTACAGCCAGTATCGCAATTGAAGCAATTCATTTCTTCTGCATGAGAAAGAAGACTGTTCAATTAAATACTTTTATTGAAAATGCCCGCCTCTCCATTTCTCTGCACCTCTGGTGAAACTAAGCATGCACGAATGCCTGAGTAAAATATCTATCTATTGTTTCCAAGACTCTGAAGATCAGTTTTATCTTGGGGAAACAAAGTTGTCATGTTTATGCGGTTATCAGAAACGAATCCCTTCTTGTTTATTCGAGAAAGTTTCTAGTGACCTCTGAGCTAGCTGGCACTCAGAATTAAGCTTAATATATTCGATAGAGACCTAGTAGACATAAGTCCTACGTCACATCTATAGGATATATTATTCCAATGTGCAGAGCCTATTGGGAATATAGGAACTACACTACAGGCTGCTTGGCTCTCCCTACTTGAACTTGATGAGGCCCAGGGACCCAATCTCCTGTGGCCAATTAAAAAGGAGAGGGGCCTGTGCCCCAAGCCTTATTGTGCCCTGGGTGTTAGGATTCAATCGCCTTGACATGCGAGGTTGCTGGGCTGTGGTCTTTTACCCAGGTCCCTAAGACGAAACATCTTGTTATTTTTAGACGCTCCCTAATCAGTGAAAAGAGGCACGGCAGAACGTAGCCTTTGCTTGGCTTACTCTTCCGGTACCACGTCCCCTCTTCACTTCCTGGTTCCTGGCTCGAGGTTTGGTGGCGTCCTGTGGAATCCTTCGAGTCTCCTTGGACCCTCTCCCGCTTCTTTGCCTTCCTTCCCTGACCCTGCAGCCACTGACTGGTTGTTTACTTGTGAGAGTGTCTTTGCCGAGCTTCGGCATTTCTTGAAATCTTACGCGAGAGATTCATCGCGACTACCCTTGCTTTTCTCACGCATTTGGCGGGCGTTATTTCGCTCAGTTCCTTTTTCTCGCTTCTGTTGTATGAATGGTAATCACTGGCGAGTTCTCTGTTGTTTAATCCCTCATGTGAGAGTGAGCGCTCCACCCTTGCCTATTTTAGGGTCGGGTGTCTCTCCTCGTGTGTGTGTGTGCTGCTCCGCTGTTTCTGCCCACAACAGCCGGCCGGTGCTCCTCACATCCCCCATTTTTGTTTTTGTTGTTGGTCTGGTGTGAATGTCCCTCGAGAGTTCTACTCCCCATATACAGTTACCAATTATTCAGAATCCCTTTCTTGAACTCTTCGAGAAAGCACGCCTAATCTACAATTGGGGTAAGCACACCTAATGAATCACGCATGTCAATGTCTCCTGTATGAAGGTTAGTGAAACAAGGATATATTGTGTGTATTGCCTATTTTATTTTCTAGCCTGGACATCCATCAACAACCCTGCTGTACCCGGCATACCCCCTCGTATGAGGGGAGTAGTGGACACTCCTAGGGTAATTCCCTCATACTTTTAGGGGACAGTAGACAGGAGTGTGTTTCCATTCGCATTCTTGCTCCTGTGTCCTGGAGGTGTAGGGATCCTTCTTCGCTCCCGTGGAAACTTGGTTACTAACCTGACACTGGGACCCAATTCCCAGGGGCCAAAAGGAAAATAAATGAGGGAGAGGCAGTGCGACACCCTCCTCAAGCAATTTCTGGCACAGGGGATTACACACCCTATGGCCCAAGGAATTTTAGTAATAAAAGAGGGCCATGCACCCCCTCCTCGAAACTTTTTTGGACTGAGGCACCCATCCCTGGGGCCACCATTATTTATAGGTAGGTGCCCTGGTGCCTACCTGGGGTACCGACCAAGTACAATTTTGGAGACCTTGAGGGGAGCCCCAGCCCACCGCAGCACCAGCCATTTCCCCACATGGACCCAAAGCGGACATTTCACTGTCCAGAGCAACCAGCTATTTATGCTGCACCCTCTAGGTGGTAGCAATATGTCGCTCTTTTTCCCTGCCAGCATTAGTGGATTTGTAAAGCTCTGGCCAACTGGTAGCAGAGTTAGTGTTTGCTTTCACTTGGCAGGAACTATGAAAATGCTCCCGCAAGGTCAGGAACAAATACATGTTTCCCTGCCCATGCTAGTGTGGGCAGGGAATCTACTCGGTACCAAGGGTGGGCTCCCGGGGACACAGCAAGTGAGCTGGCCAGGGGATGGGATCCCTGATGTGATAAAGGGCTCAGGGAGGAGACTATGCAGCCCCATCCCTTGTAATGAAACAGATGACCCTGGGGAATAAGGTCCTAAGGGTCTTTTCAAGGCTCGGGATGGGGGTCTGAGCATCCCTCTTCCTTAACAAACGGAATGGGCCCCAGGGGATGAGGTCCCTGGGGCCAAGCATGGTTTGGTAAGGGGGGCTTTGTGCCCTCCTTCCCTTAATCAATATTTTGGGCCCATGGGTGGGATCCCTGGGGTTGACAACAGATCTGGGAAGGGGGCTGTGCACCCTCTCCCCTTATGCAATGTACTGGGCTCCAGGGGCAGGGTCCACGGGGCCTCAAATGGCTTGGGGAGGTGGGTTACACGACCCCTCTTTTTAAATGTACATGGCCCCAGGGAATGGGGTCCCTGGGGCTCTAAATGGGCTGGGAAGGGGTGCCCTGCTGATGCCCCTACCTCTGTATGTGAGTTATATATGATAACATGGTGGCTTCCATTTCTTACTTTTTTTGCCATGATCCCACAGAATTGTGGCAATCTTTTATGATTTTTTTAATATTGGTCCCGGAGGATCGCTTCAGGTCGCCCCAGGAGACCAACGTGGTCAGGTATCCCCAGTTAGCTTTTTTAAACTTCAGGACAGGGGACTAAGTCCTCAAGTCCCTTAATGGCTGCCAGCAGCATTCTTCTCATGTTGTTGGCAGCCAGACAGAGTGCTTGCTCCCACAAGAGCCTGACTCCCACAGGAGAGAGATGGCCCAATGGTAAGACTCCTGCGAGACTCTCATGTGTATTTGAGCCTGAATTTCTCAAAAACAACTGAACAGATTTACACCACATTTTGATTCCCCCTTTTTGTCTCAGCCCACACTTGATGGATCACCCTGAAACTTTCCAGGAAGTACTAAAGTTTTCTTTTTTTTTCTGGGGGGGTATTTACAAATTTTATAAATTGCATCATTTTAAATATTGTTTTTTAAAATTCTGTTTATTGTTTTTCAACAAAACAAAAAATATCAGGAGCATCATCACAAAGTGATTAGTACATTGTCAGCTTGTTTGCATCTCTGGTACTCATAGCATTAGTCCTTATAACGTAACATATCAAGGCATATCATTATATCAGCGGAACGCCAATGATATTACATCAGAGCAGTACACAGCAGTCTCATATACAAGCTATGTTTCCATTACAATTAAACAACAGGGGGTGGTGATGGACAGAGTTTCTGAATTAAGCAGAATACTCTAACCCCGCCAAGACATCAGGGCTTGATCCAACACCGTTTTTTAGCTCACTGCACCATCCCAGCTCAGAACCTGGCTATATGCAAATTAGTCTGTCCGTGGCCCAGTGCATCATGGGAACAGGGCAGACCAAACTACCAAGCCAATTCTTTCACTGGGAAGGAAACAAGCTTCCGGGGACCGGTTTCTGGCATTTCAGCCGTCGTCGGCCCAGCTTGCTTGAAACATGATGGTGCAATGAGCAAGGGACTCACGTCTGAGTATACCCTTCCACGCTTAGGGTGGACAAAATATTTAACAACAAGGGGTGGTGATGGACAGAGTTTCTGAATTAAGCAGAATACTCTCACAGTGTCAAGAGATCAGGGCTAGATCCAACACCGTTTTTTAGCTCACTGCACCATCCCAGCTCAGAACCTGGCTATATGCAAATTAGTCTGTTCCTGTCCCAGTGCATGATGGGAACAGGGCAAACCAAACTACCAAGCCAATTCTTAAACTGGGAAGGAAACAAGCTTCCGGGGACCGGTTTCTGGCATTTCAGCCGTCGTCGGCCCAGCTTGCTTGAAACCTGATGGTGCAATGAGCAAGGGACTCACGTCTGAGTATACCCTTCCACGCTTAGGGTGGACAAAATATTTAACAACAAGGGGTGGTGATGGACAGAGTTTCTGAATTAAGCAGAATACTCTCACCCAGTCAAGAGATCAGGGCTAGATCCAACACCGTTTTTTAGCTCACTGCACCATCCCAGCTCAGAACCTGGCTATATGCAAATTAGTCTGTTCCTGTCCCAGTGCATGTTGGGAACAGGGCAAACCAAACTACCAAGCCAATTCTTAAACTGGGAAGGAAACAAACTTCCGGGGACCGGTTTCTGGCATTTCAGCCGTCGTCGGCCCGGCTTGCTTGAATCCTGATGGTGCAATGAGCAAGGGACTCACGTCTGAGTATACCCTTCCACGCTTAGGGTGGACAAAATATTTAACAACAAGGGGTGGTGATGGACAGAGAATCTGAATTAAGCAGAATACTCTCACCCAGTCAAGAGATCAGGGCTAGATCCAACACCGTTTTTTAGCTCACTGCACCATCCCAGCTCAGAACCTGGCTATATGCAAATTAGTTTGTTCCTGTCCCAGTGCATGATGGGAACGGGGCAAACCAAACTACCAAGCCAATTCTTAAACTGGGAAGGAAACAAGCTTCCGGGGACCGGTTTCTGGCATTTCAGCCGTCGTCGGCCCGGCTTGCTTGAATCCTGATGGTGCAATGAGCAAGGGACTCACGTCTGAGTATACCCTTCCACGCTTAGGGTGGACAAAATATTTAACAACAAGGGGTGGTGATGGACAGAGTTTCTGAATTAAGCAGAATACTCTCACCCAGTCAAGAGATCTGGGCTATATCCAACACCGTTTTTTACCTCACTGCACCATCCCAGCTCAGAACCTGGCTATATGCAAATTAGTCTGTTCCTGTCCCAGTGCATGATGGGAACAGGGCAAACCAAACTACCAAGCCAATTCTTAAACTGGGAAGGAAACAAGCTTCCGGGGACCGGTTTCTGGCATTTCAGCCGTCGTCGGCCCGGCTGTTTCCATTACAACATGTTTGTGTCAGTGCTTGTACATACGTTAACATAGCCCATACTAGAATGCAAATTATTTAGTTTACAGGTGGCATCTCTATTGCTCAGTGTGGAGGTCTCCCCCACCGATTGTGTGCACTCTGGACCTGTTAGTGCGTAGATATTACTGTGTCGGACGTTGAAGTCCCCCGTGGGTGTCTACTAGCAAGTAAACATGTTAAGGGGGCACAGATGTCCCTTGGCCTAGAGGCACTAGGTAGCAATTCAGTGTATGTAGTGAGTCTGTCTTGGCAAACCACCAAATCGTCAATCCAGCCCTTAAATTTGGGTGCCCGTCCCCTGCCCCATCTGCAGGCCACCGCCTCTTAGCCATGAGTAATGCAAGGGCTACATACTTGCGGTGTGCCGCCTGTATTGGTTTGACATAGCCGAGCAGAGCCAGCAAAGGTGTGGGCTCATATGTGTAGTCGTCATCAGTGCCAGTGCGTCAAAGACCTGCCCCCAGAATTCATTCACATCCTGGCATTCCCAAGCCAGATGGAGAAAATCTGCTCCAGGAGCTCGACACCTGTCACATCTGTGCGAGTCTCTCAGGTGGTATCTATGCATCTTGGCTGGGGTGTAATATAATCTATGAAGGAACTTATAGTGTATTATGCAAAGCCTTTTGGTGGCCGAGACCCACTCAGTTTGCGAGCAGCAGTATTCCCAATGTCATCTGTCAGGGCAAAACCCAGCTCCTCACTCCATCGTGTGTGGGATAGCGTAGGCGGCAGTTCCCTCTGCGTGTGCACTGGCCAATATATCAGGGATATGAGACGCTGAGACATTGTACTCTTAAGTATCAGCGGAGAGACCGGATCCCCTGTCTGTATAGAAAAACGTCAAGCAGGGTTTGTTGCAAACCCTGAAATACATGTTCAGCAGTGCGGAAGTGGCCATTATGGTATAAGTCCCCACAGCTACTAATGCAGTGCGATCTCTAAAGTTGTGAAATATTGTTTTTTGAAGAAGGGGCATTCTCGGATGATAAGTGGGAGGTAATAATAGAGAATATAGCATGGGAGGGTTCAACATGCGCTCTATGCGTTGCCATGCTGCAATTGTACATGTAAGGGTGGTCGGCGTCTTTTCTCTATGGGTAATCGAGTCATATAGCGCTCCGTCTATTGGAATGCGGTGTGCAAGCCAGTGTTCCGCTGCAACCTGTGGCATGTACCGTGGCTGTTTCACCCAGCACCATGCATAATGGGTTTGTGCGATAATGTAGTATAGTTCGAAATTTGGGACTCCAAACCCTCCCTGGGAATATGGTCTAACAAGTACATTCCATTATAATCTCGGTTGCTCACCCCCCTCATACAAGTCGCGTCAGCTCTGATCTGAGTGTCTTAAAAAAAAAAACCTGGATAATACGGAATATTTAAAAGTAGATAGAGCAATTGAGGAAGTACCACCATTTTAATTAAGGATGCCTGGCCCGCCATGGAGAGGGGTAAAGCAATCCAATGGGTGACACATTCCACTATGCGGGTCATTGCATTGCCATAGTTTAAGCGCTTCAGCTCCCCTCCATCCCTGGTGACACGGATTCCTAAATACCTCAATTCCTCATCACACCACTCTAAGCGATAATCCAGCAGAAAGCGGGATCTTGCAGTCGTCAAAGGGAAAATGCAAGACTTCCCCCAATTATTATGGATCCATGACAGTTTTCCAAAAACAATAAATTCCCTTAGGATCGGATTCAAATTTTGCTGAGGGTCCCAGATGTATAGAGTGATATCATCGACGTATAGGGATATGACTACTTGCCGCATATTACAATGTAGAGCCTTATCATTGTGATGTTGCCGCAGCTTCGCCGCTAAAGGCCCCACTGTAAGAGCAAAAATCAAGGGGGATAACGGGCACCCCTGCCGGGTACCCCTGGTAATTTGGAATGCCTGGGACATGCGGCCATTAATGAGCACTTTATCGACCGGCAGTTGGTATAAGAGCCTAATCCATGAGAGGAAGAGGGGTGGGAAACCCTTTCGCAGCATTACCCCAAAGATGTAGTCCCACTCAATTGAATCAAAAGCCTTGGTGGCATCCAAAAATACAGCAGCCAGGGTCAGGTCGGGTGAGACATTATTTAGAATAGCAAAAAGTGTTCTCAAAATATGGCAGGTGGCCCTCCAGGGGACGAAGCCCGACTGATCAAGGAGGATCAAATTTTCCATCAACAGGCTCAATCAAGTAGCAACTAATTTGGTCAGTATTTTGGATTCACAGTTAAGGAGGGAGAGCGGCCTATAGGAGTCGTACTGCCGGGGTGACTTCCCGGGCTTCAATAGCGAAATGATAAGAACCTCTCTCATTGATGCAGGAAGGCAGCCAACCTCCAGCGATTCTTTCATACACCTCATGTAAAATGGGGGCCATTAGATCTATATATGTTTTATAAAACTCTAAAATAATTCTGTCCGTTCCCGTGGCTTTCCCTGATTGCATGCTCATAATGGCGTCCCCGACCTCGTCCAGCTCAAATGAGGTACATAAGAATTTCCGTTGTACATCGCTCAGCAAGCCTAGCAACACATCTCCTAAATAGTTCTCTAGAGCCAGGTCGTCCTTCCTATTTGTAGTGTAGAGATGATTGTAATGGCATGTAAAGGGGGAAACAACCTTAATACCGAATCCCTAACAACGAGTGGGCTTAACAACGACTCCCCATCAACGACCTGTACCTGAACCACGACCTCCTTAATAACTACTGTATCTGAACCACGACCTCCTCAACCAAAGGTAAGTATCAAAAATTAAATAAAACATTTACAAATATTATTTTTTGAATTGATTTATACATTTACTTATTTTAATTACGCTGTTGTTATAATAGGTTTTGTATAAATTAACCTTGTTAGGCCAGTAGATGGCAATGAAGGTTTGTTTTTCAATGATGCTATTCTGTACGAATGTCTGACAAAATATCGAAATCAAAAATATCGAAATACAAAAATATCGGAACAAAAATATCGAAGTCAAAAATATAGGAATCCTATCCCTAACAAGGTAAGTACCAAAATATCGAAAAAATAATATCGTAGTACAAAAATATCGAAATTAAAAATATCGTTTTTTTAAATGTATTAATAATAATGTAAAAATAATTCTAAAATACATATAATGTTACAAATATTAAATAAAAATATTAAAACATAATTAAAAAATTAAAACTAATACATATACATTTAAAATAAATTAAAAACGTAATAATTTAATGTAATTTTATATGTTTTAATTTCATTTAATTTATTTAATTTAAATTTATTTTATTTTTACCCTGTACGACTGTACCCCAAAAACCCAAAACTGACCCTGAACCCTAAAAATACCCCTTTACCCAAAAACTGAAAACTGACCCTGAACCCTAAAAATACCCCTTTACCCAAAAACTGAAAACTGACCCTGAACCCTAAAAATACCCCTTTACCCATGAACTGAAAACTGACCCAGAACCCTAAAAATACCCCTTTACCCAAAAACTGAAAACTGACCCAGAACCCTAAAAATACCCCTTTACCCAAAAACTGAAAACTGACCCTGAACCCTAAAAATACCCCTTTACCCAAAAACTGAAAACTGACCCTGAACCCTAAAAATACCACTTTACCCATGAACTGAAAACTGACCCTGAACCCTAAAAATACCCCTGTACCCATGAACTGAAAACTGACCCTGAACCCTAAAAATACCCCTGTACCCAAAATTAATTAATATTATTTAATTACCAATTAATTATTAATTAACAATAACAATAAAGTAAATATATTAGCACATTTGCTGTAATTAATTTAATTTAATAATTAATATTATTTTGCACAATTAAGAATAACAATAAAGTATATATAAAAAATTTACTATAATTAATGTAATGAAATAATTAATAATAATTAATTACCAACTAATTAATAATTATAAATATGTAAAAAATTATAATAATTAATTAACTAATTAATAGAAATTAATTACCAATTAATTATTAATTAAAATATGTACAAACATATATCAATTAATTAATTATTATTAAATTACTTCCCACCCTATTCCCCTATAAACCCATAACCCGCTACAGAACATATTTATCAATTAATAAATTAATTAAAATAATTAAAAATGAATTCTCAATTCATTAATTAATAATTCCTACTAATTAATAATTAATTTAACATAATTAAATTACTTCCCACCCTATTCCCCTATAAACCCACAACCCGCTACAGTAGTAAAAGGCAATATTTAATAAAATAACATTAAAAATAAATAATAAAACATAATAAATACAATATAATATACACTAAATTTATTTAAAAATTGATATTAGTAACATCAAAGTTATTAATTTCGATATTATTAACATCGATATTTACAACTTCGATATTACTGATATCATACCAATATCGATATTTAGACTGTCGATATTACTTACCTTCGATATTTTTGTATATCGATATTTAAACTTCGATATTTTTGCATATCGATATTTAAAAATCGATATTTTGTCTGTGTACCATTCTGTACTGTGCTCGATGCGACTGTTCACAGTTAAACTTCGATTTCATTTAATTCAGTGTTCATTTCACAGGTGAAGTGGTCAGAAGAGGGTGGTTAGACTTTTTAATTTGTTTTATTTGAGTTAATTCTTTAAAAAAATGAACATTTTATGGAGTCCGTTTTTTTAATGTCTGACAAAAAAGATGATGACCTTATGTTAAATAGTATTTTTCACGTACATAACTGTCACTCTAAAAATTCATCTGTATTTCTTAAAAATCATTATTTGATTTCTTTACTATAACTAGTTTTAAATAGAAGTGTTGATTAATTTAAATAAATAATTTTCTTTTTTCAATCTTGCATTGTTTTAAACGTAGTAGTAGATTCGGGTTATATGAGAATACATACATTTTCGTGGTTCAGTAAGTCGTTGTACAATATGTAGTGGTAGGGCTGTGGTCGTTGTTATGCCTTCGTGGTTTAGGCACTCATTGTTTAAGTGGTAGTTGTTTAATTACACATCCATGCAAAGGCACTAAGGATGTTGGCAGTGTCTAGATAGACCATCCCATCTAGGTCTTCAAGTTCCAATACGTAGCTAGAATAACAAGGTTTCCTGATCATATGTGCCAGTGCCCTACCTGGTCGCTCTCCCTATCTGTAACATCGAGCCTCGCAGAATTTACCCCGAAACCGTGTTTCCCTCTGTGCTGTGTCCATATACTATGTGAGTGTCTCCCTAAACTTAAGTTGGGCGGAGCTGTTCGGGCCCGCGGCCAATTCCACTTCCAGTGTTTTAAGCTCTGCCTCCAACTTGCGTAATGAGTTAGTTATTTCTTTAAATACATCAGACCCCTTCGATATGCAGAACCGGCAGAGTGTGACCTTGAAAGCCCCCCAAATGGTTTTTACACTGTCCACCGACCCTTTATTACCCGTAAAGAATTCCTGTACTTATTCCTGCAGCTCTAGCAAAATAGGAGCATGAAGTCGCCAGATGCTGTGATCCCAGTAAGTTCTGGCCAGGTATTGTACTCGGAATATTGCAGGGCCAACCCTCGGGACAAAAAACAATAGTCTAGCTGTGCCCATGACGCTGCCTGTGCTGTGGCATGTCTCCAAGCATCAATCAGTTGATAGGCGGTTTAGTACCTTGCATAATTGTACGCGCTTTGGTATAGTGGTGAGGGGCAGGGTGTGACCGATCCAAGCATGGGTTGTATGTAACATTAAACTCTCCACTCCAAATAATGTGACTGGAGCCTACATCAAATATCTTGGCCCAGAATGAGGTGTAAAAGTCCAGGTCATCTACATTTGGCCCATAGCAACAGGCTAGAGTGAAGGAGACAGACACTAGCAACCCCCATGCCAGGCAGTATCGTCCCTGAGAGACCCAGGTGGCTCCCGCTAGGTGGAAGGGCACCTGTTTTTTTATAAGGATTGCCGTTCCCCTCGCATAAGTTTCTGAAGAGTGAAATGTGTTTCCTGTAGCATAGCTATGTGTGCTTGATGCCTGTGGAAATAAGCTAATATGTGTCTTTACTTCCTCAGATCTCCCAAGGCCTTAACATTCCACATGATAACATTCAGTTTCTCAGAATCTATATCAGTCATACTTCTGGACATCTGTTATCAACCTGTACTGTATCCAAAGAATGCAGTTCAAACCATGTACTCTACCACAGGGTAATATATTAGCTCGCTTGGGATGCTCAACCACTAACTCGCCTGCTGTCCTCACTGAACTATAGAGGATAGAATACTGGTGTGTGAGTGTCATACAGAGAACTAAAAATACCCCCTCAGTCCCACCCCCACCCACTGAAGTAACCCCAACCTGCCAGAAATGTTCATCCACCCACCCTCCTCCAACCTAAACAAAAACAGCCCCACAGTCCCTGCAAGTAGCATGCAGTGGACAATCACAGGGGGATACCCATTGGGGGCCATCTCTAGGTGGCAACACAGATACCTCTCGCCCATAGAGCCCACCGCAGATGGTATAGCCGGGCTCTTGAGGGCAGAGGGGGCTCAGTGCACAGTAGAAATAGCTCAAAGTTGCCCATCATTCGAATAGTTTATGCGTCCCTTGAAGTAGAACCAACTACCAAACCATCATCCAGTCTCGAGTCATAATTAGAATGGGTATGAGCAGCAAGGACTGTATCATTGCGAATCATCTTCTGGTCCCATCGACGAAGACTGTTGCAATGCCGCCATGACTCTATCAGTGCGATCTGTGCTCCTTACATGCACCACCTGTTGCAGCTTGGTGAAAAAAGGTTGCTTGCCCTGATGAGCGACCCCGAGACGCGCCGGGTATAATAGTCAATTTGTGCCTTCCGCAGCTTATTTTTGACATCCATAAACTTGCGCCTCTCTTGCTGGACTATGGGCATAAAATCCAGAGAACGTGTTCCCGTCATATGTCAGGGTCTGTTTACTTCTCGCAGCTCGTTGGGCCACGTCCCGGTCCCTATAGTTCGAAAGTCTTGCTATTATGGGATGTGGAGTTCTGCCGGGCAGCGGGCATGGCCCAAGGGTTTGGTGGGCCCGTTCTATAATGAACTGGCTGGAGAAGGACTCAGCTCCAATTGCATACAGCAACAGTTCCTCAATGTATTCTTCCATTTTTCCAGTGTTGATCGATTCAGGAATTCCTAGTATGTGAGTATTATTGCGCCTACTGCGCGCTTCTAAGCCCTCGTTCTTTGCAAAAATAAGTTTCAGGAGTTTATCCATGTGGGCAAGCTGCGTTGTGTTTGAACAGAAGATGTGGTACAAACCTTTGAAGTGGAAAAAACTTCTAGACTTCCACATCTGGTCCTGGAATATTCATTCCTCCCCTACTCAGGCTCCAATAGGTCTAGACTGACAGTAGGCTGGTGTCAAGTTCTTTGTTAGTATGCTGGAGGCAGCCCCTTTGAAATGTAATTGAAGCAGAGAACATTTCTGCCCCTCCCATTGTGCCAGGATGGCCTACCTATCCTGCAACACCTATTTCCCTTTTGTGTCATGGTCAGGGAGGAATACACAATTGCCAGCTACAACTCTATTCACAGTGAATTGACCCAGGACTCAGGCTGCCGTCACCAAATGGTTACGACAAGAAAATTGCATCTTTTTAAAAGTAGCAATTTCAGAATCATGATTTAAAATCTTACTTCACCATTAAAAAGGATTTCGAATTACAATTTTTTTTAGACCAAACACGATATTTGAACATGTTCCCAATTAAAGATTAGCACTTAGTAAATGTAATATGGTAATCCAATGTTATCCAATGGGAGAGGTAGGCCTCACAGTAGTGAAAAACTAATTTGGGAGTTTTTCTCTACCTGGACATATAAAAAGTAAAAGTACATGTTCAACTGGTTAAATACACTGCACCCTGCCATATGAGCTGTTTAGGGCCCACCTCTTGGGTAACTTATATATATTAAAAAGAGAGGTTTACGCGGGGCAAAAAGTTTGTTTTGCAAGGTCGATTTCGCAGTTTAAAATTACACACACAGGCTGCAATGGCTGGCCTGACACATCTTTTAATTTGTGCATAAGTACTCTCTGAACCTACCATATTTCATCACATTTTACATGTTTTGGGGCAAATTCACAAAGACATGGTAGAGTACATGAATGATTACTATAGGTGTGCTGTTTACATGCTCCAAAATGCATTTGTGAATATGCCCTCATGTCTTTAATCTTCCCTGAAACCCGGCATCTCATTGCAAAATGCAGGATAGAGAGGGAAGAAAAATGAGCTGGAAATGAGGAGAGCACTAGAGAGGAGGAGGCAAAGACCTCTCGTGTAATTCAGCTCAATCAGTTAGGCATTACACAACATTCATGGCTCTCGTTATACACATGAGATATGGATTTGACTAGCCATTAAAATGTACATACCGAGAAGGGCATTCGAGAAGCCGGGGGTATTGATTTTGCCATTCGTTCTGCTATTCTGCAGCCTGTAAAATTGTGCATTCTAATAATCTCCATAACTTTCATTCTGACACAAATTGGCATGAGTTAGGCATGAATTTAAAAATATAGCGAACAGAAGAGCGCGGGGACTCCAAGTTGCACGTGTTTTACTTGAACTGCAATTTAGGTTTAGCACTTACACCTCGGCTGATCATAACGTGGTTTAAACTGCAATACAATCTTTTTTATTCGGGAGCTTCGTGTATATATATCCACATGGTAGTAGACGAGCATCATTGAGGGAATGCTAGGCCATGAAATAACCTTTTCGCTTTACAAAAGAAAGAAAGCCTTTGCCATGTGTCAGTTTCAGTGAGAGGGAGGTTTAGGCAGATCTGTCCGATAACAAGAGGGCTCTTTATTGTATGGTTTATTAACCATACATAATTGACATGTATTGGGTAAATAATTGTGGCACGATTATTGCATTTTAGAGCATGATACCTTGAATACACATTGTAAACTTCCTTCATGTCTCTTTTCTATCTCATTGTGGACAAAAAAAAGTGAGAGGAGGTGTACCCTGTTCTCGTGATCCCTGCGAGGGTCATGAGTGTTGTGTTCTGTGTGTGCCAAATCACTTGTCTCTCTGTAATGTTAGGAGGGCAAGTGAGGAACTATAGCTGGTCGGACTTGGGATCATAGATAGTGGTTGATGTGGTATGGCGACTCAGTCCCTTCATACTGATATTCTATGGTCCCAAGCATAGTTCTGTTCCTGAGCAGAATGCCTGTAAATTCAGTGTGTGGGAGTGTTTTTCAGGTGTTTTTGGGCCTGTTTTAAGGTCTTGTGAGCTGGTTTTCACTTTGGAATTCCCAGATATGACAACAAACATTGCCTGCAGCAAGTAAAAATGCACCAATGCCTTACAAAACATTTCCATAGTGTATCTTTATGAGTTCAGAATGTCCCCGATATGCACATGTGGGCCACTTTTTTTTATATCTGCTTGTCTAATGGGAACCACTTTTATTTTGGTGCTCAGGCCAATTTTCTGTTTACGTTTGACCCTGTGCTCACCTCAATTCTAGCTTGGCCACTGAGACGGGTTTTATTTTGAGCAAAGCAGTATTCAGGCTACCTTGGTGCAGCTACATTTATTGTATTTCTTTAGTTGTAAATGTGCCTCGAGGATGTTTTTTGAAAGCTTTAATAAAATAACAATTGAAATCCTGTTAGCAAAGTAGGGTTGAAAAAGTATGAGGGCACAGGGAGATATGTGAAAACCAAGACGTAAACATGCGTGTAGTGTTGTGAAAATTGTTATTACCCAATACCATGAACAATTGAGAATTATCTTGAGTTGCCCTTCCTGGCTGTCCACTAAATTCCATGTTGCAGAGAGCGTGTAGAGTGGGAAGGATGGAAGGTAAAAAAGCCTGCTTACCTTTTCTGTGGGTCCTTCACTTAAGTTGATTGGAAAAATAGGCAACAAGAATGGGATTTATATGTGCTATGGCGTTTGGGGCTCTACATGCTTGCCATCCCGGTACTTCCCGACTCAGTACACCATTTCCACCCAGGGATTTCTAGAGTGCCTCCTCTGGTCTTAGGCACCTTCCTATTGCTGTATCCTGCCCTTGTATGTGTGTCGCAGCAATGGGGGCACACTGTACTTTCAGGGCCATCTGTACCCTGTCCCTTCATCACACATGCTGCAGAGCGTGTGGGTCCTGAATATTGAGTAGGAACTACAGTTATAACTTAGTATCACACATAAAAATATCAGCAACAAAATTATAGACAGATAGTTGTGTATAGATTTTCCATACTAAATTCCACACATGAACCTTTACGATATATATCTTACGGTATGTAGATTTGCAGTTAAGAATAGTAAATCTATTCTTACGTAAATGTGCTTACATTTCTATATTTTAGTCCTCAAAATTGTGGGTACAATAATAAGATATTCCAGGGGGTGCATGTTAAAAATGGGGGGCTCTAGTTGGCAGAGGTAGGTACCTTTGTCCAAATAGGGTCACTTCTTTGTAGTCAGGGTAGGGGGATACACTTCTAAAATAACCCCTGCTTACCCCCTTGATAGCTTCGCACTAGCAGACAGGCTTATGTCAGAGGCAGTGTGTAAAGAAAGTAATCTTTATCTAAACCAAAACAAGACTAAACGAAAAAATCCAAAATACAGTAATATAAATATGAATTTCAGATGGTAGAAATAGTCCCATTCAAACAAAGTTGCAGATCTAACTCTTTTCACAGAAAGAACCTTAGATGCGTCACACAACAAACAAAACGGGCTGCATGGAATGTGATATGCTGATTCCTTACACTCAGGGAAGGGGATGCATCGGTTCCTTGCTCCGGTTGAGGTGAGGTGTTGGTTCCTTACTGCAGCGTAGGGAAGGTGATGTGCCTCTTCCTTACCAGAGAAGAGTTGATGTGTCAGTTTCTTACTGCGTGGGGAGGTGATGTGTCGGGTTCTTACTGCATCCCCCAACGATGAGACAGACTTGTCGCCTCAATGTGATGCGACGATCTGGGATGATGCATCAAAATCATTTGTTCTCTGAAGGTAGAGTGTGTCTGTACCCAGCCAAAGCCAGTTCTGTGGGGCACTTTGCAAGTGCACAACAACCTCTATTGACAGTGTGAGCCCTGGCCCCAGACACACCACAGGGGGGGTGGGGTGTGAGCCGTCATTGTGGAAGGCAGACACAGCCCTATTCAGGTGAAGTTGCTACCTCTTCCACCACTCCAAATGCAGACCAGGCCAGGCCTGACTCATCAGACTTCTGGAGCTGCTACCATTCACCAGCCCCTGTCATCCAGAAGCCAGATGTGCAATAGACAAACCTAGCAGAGACACACTGGATGGTTAGGCAAGAAAAAACCTACTTTCTAACAGTGGTATTTTCCAACACAGAATGTAAAAGCCACCCTCACTAAAAGATGCATCTTAACATTCTGAGTTCAGGCATACTAAACATTGTTTTCCTACCTTGTTCCTGGCGTCAGTTATGCGTATAAGCTGTCATAAACAACCTCCCTATTCTGGCCTATGGGATCACATAGACTTGCAATAGTGAAAATCAAAATTGGCAGTATTGCACTATCAGGACATGTCACACACATCAGGGCATGTCCTACCCTTCACATACAATGCACCCTGCCCTCAGGGGGACCTTGGGCCTAGCTTAGGGGTGACTAATATGTAGAAAAGAGTAGTTTAGGGACTGGCAAGTGTGTGCACTTGCCAAATCAACATGGCAGTCCCAGACTGTACAAAGGCTATGCAATGACAAACCTGAGTCACATCTTACAAACTGCTTCTGTGGGTGGTAAAATCAGTGCTGCAAGCTCACCAGCAGCATTTGATTACAGGCCCTGGGCACATATAGTGCACTGCATTAGGGTCTGACAAGTATATCAAATAGCCAATCATGGAAACAGTAATCCATAACACAATTTACAAAAGAGACCATATGCACTTTAGCCCTGATCAGCAGTTTTAAAGTGCCCAGAGTCATAAAGCAAAATAAAACAGGTCAGAAACAATACAGGAGGAAGGTAAAAAGTCCTGGGATGACCCTGCAAAAAGGGTCAAATCCAACACCACCCCCTTCCAGCCTTAAGCCAGGGTAGACTAATCAATACCTAGATAGGCTTCCCTGCTTGGGGCGATATAATATGGACCATGGCCAGCAACTGCAGGGGCATATTCCAGTTCTACGCCAATCTGAACCCATTTAGAACCCACTGTTCTTACTCTCATGGCCAATAAGCTAACCCATGGGCAAATCTTCTCCTCACCTGTGGAGACCATACTTAGCTTGCTCACAGGTGTGTCCTAACAGACAGATGGCCAGCACAGTGGTGTGGCCCAGTCCACCCCCATGGTGTGACTTCTGTCCCCCTCCCTGGGGCAACTCTGCCGACCAGGACAGCAAGCCCCAGTAGCCACTGACAGTGATGAGAGCCAGGCCCCTGGCCTTTCATGGTTCTCCAACCTCATCAGAGAGTGGGAGCAGTAGCCCCAGGTACCGGTTATCTTTTGTCCACTCCCCCTCTGGTCAGGTCAGGATGACATGCTGACTCTGTCCCTCCAGCCTAGGGTCGGAACCCTGAGACTGGACAGGGGACTGGGGTGGGCGTTCCCACACCCAGTTCCCCTCCCAGGGGCTCTGTACCCTCCCCCTGGAGCGGTACGCCCTACCAGAATTGTCAGGGCACCTAGAATAGGTGTCAGACACAATTTGCCCACCAGTTCACCACTACTAGATACCATCTCTCCAGACATCGCCTTCCTAACAGAAACATGGATGAACGCTTCCTCCGCCCCAGACATCACCATTGCCATCCCTGAAGACTATAAGATCACTCGCAAAGACCGCACCAGCCACACAGGAGGAGGAATCGCTATCGTCCACAAGAAATCAATCCGCATCTCAACCAGCTCTGACGCCAACCTCGCCAACTCCGAACACCTTCACTTCCAGATCCACATCGACCCCAAAACAACACTAAGAGGCACTCTCCTCTACAGACCACCAGGACCCCGAACAAAATTCAGTGAAGACATCACGGACTTCATCACTCCACACGCGCTCCCCTCCAAAGACTACATCCTTCTGGGAGACCTCAACTTTCACCTTGAAAAGATCAACGACCGCAACACCACCACCCTCTTGGACAACCTCGCCAACCTCGGACTTAAACAACTAGTCACTTCCCCCACTCACATCGCAGGTCACACACTCGACCCCATCTTCACATCCAGCAATCATGTCTCCTTCAGCCACACCACGGACCTCCTCTGGACTGACCACAGCTGCGTTCACTTCACCTACAACAAACCAAAACCCAACATCCACCTCCAACCTACCCTGCAAAGAAACTGGAAGAAAATCACCACGGACCAAATCTCCGCATCGCTCCTCCGAAACTCCCCAGCCCTCTCTTCTAACGCCAACGAAGCCGCCGCCAACCTCACCCTATGGTTATCCAACACCGCTGACACCCTAGCACCACTGAAAAAACGTCAAAACAAACCTGGCAGCAAGAAGGCATCATGGTTCAACGACGATCTCAAGAAGTCCAAGAAACTCTGCCGCTCCCTTGAAAAGGCCTGGAAAAAAGACCCAACCACTAGCACCAAGGACGCCTTCAAAAACGCCACTCGCATACACCATCAACTGATCCGAAAAGCCAAGAAAACAGCATTCAAGGATCGACTCGACAACAACGCCCACAACAGCAAGGAACTCTTCAACATCGTCAAGGAATTTTCCAATCCCTCAGCCAACTCCAACGACATCACCCCCTCTCAAACCCTCTGCGACTCCCTAGCCTCATTTTTCCACAACAAGATTGCAGACATCCACAACAGCTTTGACAACCAACCCGGAATCCAACCCACCCCACCTTTTGCTGATCATCTTCCCCCCGTGAACACCCTTAACGACTGGAACCCAATCTCCACTGAGGACACCATCCGCCTGATGAATTCCATCCACTCAGGATCCCCCACAGACCCATGCCCTCACCACATCTTCAACAAAGCAGACTCCGTCATAGCACCGCACCTCCGAGACGTCATCAACTGTTCTTTCAACTCCGCCACCTTCCCAGAAGACTGGAAACACGCTGAACTCACCGCCCTTCTGAAAAAACCAACAGCAGACCCCACCGAACTCAAAAATTACCGCCCCATCTCGCTTCTTCCATTCCCGGCCAAAGTCATCGAGAAAGCTGTCAACAACCAGCTCGCCGCCTTCCTCGAAGCCAACAAATCCCTCGACCCCTCACAATCTGGCTTCCGAGCAAAACACAGCACGGAGACCGCCCTCATCGCAGCAACAGACGACATTCGAACTCTACTGGACAATGGAGACACAGTCGCCCTCATCCTCCTTGACCTCTCTGCAGCATTCGACACAGTCTGCCACAGCACCCTTTTACAACGCCTCAATAACATCGGTATCCAAGGAAAAGCACTTGAATGGATCACCTCGTTCCTCACCGGAAGAACCCAGAGAGTCCGCCTTCCACCATTCAAGTCCGAGGCCTCTGAAGTCATCTGCGGCGTACCACAAGGATCCTCACTCAGTCCCACACTCTTCAACGTATACATGAGCCCCCTCGCGGCCATCGCACGCCAACACAACCTCAACATCATCTCCTACGCGGACGACACTCAACTGATCCTTTCTCTCACCAATGACCCCAACACCGCCAAAACCAACCTACACGAAGGAATGAAAGAAGTTGCCGAATGGATGAAACAAAGCCATCTGAAACTGAACTCAGACAAAACAGAAGTCCTCATCTTAGGTACTTTCCCCTCTGCATGGGACGACTCCTGGTGGCCGGAAGCCCTCGGAAAAGCACCCATCCCGACAGACCACGCACGGAACCTAGGCATCATCCTGGATTCTTCACTCTCAATGAACAGACAAGTCAGCGCCGTATCCTCTTCCTGCTTCAACATTCTTCGCATGCTCAGAAAAACATTCCGCTGGATCCCCGCCGAAACAAGGAAAACAGTCACCCACGCTCTGGTCACGAGCCGACTGGACTACGGAAACACCCTCTACGCAGGTACTACCGCAAAACTCCAGAAGAAACTCCAACGAATCCAAAACGCCTCAGCCAGGATCATATTAGACATCCCACGCAACGAACACATCTCTGCTCACCTTAAAGACCTCCACTGGCTACCCGTCAATAAGAGGATCACTTTCCGACTGCTTACCCACGCACACAAATCACTCTACAACATCGGACCAGATTGCCTCAACTCACGAATATCCTTCTACACCCCCTCCCGCCAACTACGTTCTTCCAGCCAAGCCCTCGCCACTGTACCTCGCATCAACAAGACCACCATGGGAGGCAGATCCTTTTCTTACCTGGCTGCTAAAACATGGAACTCACTCCCCGCTTACCTTCGCCTTACCCAGAACCACCTAGCATTCAGAAAACAACTTAAAACGTGGATATTTGACAAGTAATCCTCCTTCCCCTCCTTAGCGCCTTGAAACCCTCTGGGTATGTAGTGCGCTATACAAATTTTATGACTTGACTTGACTTGACTTCAGGGGTTCTATCCTGCAACTGGGATCCCAGCCTAGGGTCTGTACCCTTAGACTGGGCAGAGGTCAGGGGTGAGGTTTTCCTCTCCCCGCCCCCCTTACTGGGCCCTGCACCCTCCCACCTGGAGAGGTACCCTGTTAGAAGTGGGATTTCTGGTTGGCTAAGGCTCGCGCCAGAGCCAGGCAGAAACCACCACTCTAGTCAGTATACACGCTGAAGATAACCCCTGCTCACCCCCTTGGTAGCTTAGCATGAGCAGTCAGGCAATGTGTAAAAAGTTTGTGCAACACACGCTCACAGCAGCAACACACTAAGCACACCACAAAAGAAACTCCACAGAATGTTATATCAAAAATAGCCTTTGTATTATCATAAAACACATTAGAAACATAATCACACATTTACACTGTGCCAATTGGCACTAGGCAATATTCACAGGGGATTTTTACAGGACCAGGTCAATCTGGCCACCGTCAGAACCATCAGATCAGGTACGTAAATGCAAAACACAACAACTAACTACTGGTACCATAATGACCTAAGCATTAACACATTAGCATTAGACACCATCCTAAAATATCATAGCATGACATTAGGCAAATCCATATTAGGCCCAAACCTCCTCAGCATAAACACATTATGCTCTAGGCCTTACCAGCATAAACACATTCTGCATTACATCCTAAGCATAAATACAATACCCACTAGGCATAAAAACACATTATGCACATCATTAGGCATAGACATATAATGCAATATCACATTAGGCCTAAATCAGCAGTGCACCACAGTACACTACTGCCAGGTTCATACATCACCTTAGGGCCTTCCACCCTTCCACCATCACACAGAGGATTCCCAGGCCAACTGGCCTTCGCTAGAGTTCCAATGCCCTATGTCCAGCAAAGTCAGAGCTTAGCTGCAAATGTAGCAATAATGAAAAGCGTGCAATGCACTGGCATAAACAATGCAGCTGCCACGGTACAGCTGCGGAGGAAAACCTGGCCACTGGCACTCACTGAGCCCTGGGTTCCCAAGGGGACTCTTTAAAACAAAAACCGCACCATTGGTGCAGTTGCCCGCTACAGCGGTGCACCTGAGGAATTAAAGAGGGGCATTGACACTATGGTGCCCTCTGGACCCCTACTGGGGCCCTCCAAACAGGTATGGCCACATTGCAGCTGCCCCGCTGGTGCGGCACAGCCATGATTAATGTGCCTACTGAGCCCCCACTGGGGCTCCTAAACAACAACTGCACCCAACATTGGAGGGGTCCGCTGTCCTGCGGGGTCACTCATGTAACCAGGCACGGGCAATGTGCGGCAGCCTACAGTGCCTTTTAGCAGTGCTACCATGTGGCAGACTGGTTCATGCCCTGGTGTTGACAATTAGGTGCCCGTGTTGAGCACCGGAAACCACCAGCTCAAATTAAGCACTGGGCCTAATATTAAAATCTCGATCTTTTGTTGTCTCACTCTCGCTCCCCCAGGCCAGCCCTACTCACCGGCAGTCCGGGGGACTCTGTGGCATCTTCGTTGACCACCTGGCAGTCCAGAGGCACCGACAATGTGCCTCGGCGGGTCCGCCCTTAATTGGCGCCTCTCTCCTCTCTTCTGGGGAGGACTTTGTTCTTCACCCGGTCTCTATCCTGGGACCAGGACTTCTGCAATGAACCTGCATGTCTCCGGCCATCCTGGGCTGCCCACAGGGCTCCTCCCAACAACACAGTAGCCCCGCTCGGCCCGGCAGCCACTTGTCCTCACTCTCTCCTGGGCAGCACACGGGGCTCTCCCTCCTAAAAGGAGCCTCGCTCCTCCCCAGCCGCTGCTTCTGCTTTCTGAGGGCACGAGGCCCCGCCCACCGTCAGGCTCGTCCTCGCGATAGTGGCAGCCGTTTCTCTTCCTCCTTTCATTGCCATACGGGATAAGCATCAGCTAGACTCAAGGCAGACGCGGGGTGGGCAACCGCATCTTAAGCACCATAACGCGGGGTGGGCAGCCGCTGTAAAGGCACCGATGCGGGTGGGCTCCCGCTCGGTTTCTAAAGCATAAATTATCAGGGTAGGCTCTGGCAACAGCATAAAGGTGGGTTGGGGTGGGCCCCCACCTTTCCAGAGGCATAAAAACAGCTGCGTGGGCTCCCGCTTTCCACGCACTGTGGGGGAATCCCCATGTCGGGATTCCCTCGGAATAGATCGCAGCTTAGCACTGCAGATGTAGGTAAATCTGCTTGTCTCTCCTAGGTAAATTAGAATATAGCACTCATGAGGTGCTAAGTGCCTTGACTGCAACACAAGGAAAAGGGTCGAAAAGCAATGTTCCTAGGAGCTCAGATGGACCCAGGGAGGCCAGCACACAGGGCCCTCCAGCAGGGAGGCAAGCCCTTGTGACGGTTCCCTGTGGGTCCCCAGCAGCAGCAAGCCCCCAGTAAGTCCAAGAACAGCACACCAAAAAACATGGGGTCACAGCCCCTACATTTATACCAACATTTCCTTTGTCTGCAAAGCACAGGGCTTGGGGGGACCATCTAGAACTGGTTCTGGAGCACTCTGTTTACCTGGCTCCTCTTCCCTATTGTTAGGTGGGGGCTCGGCATCAGATACACCACAGGGGGGCGGAGCAAGCATTCACTAGAGCAGGCACAATCCCATTCCGGGATCAGGGACTTCCCTTGCCACTACTCAAAATGTAGATGTCCCATTCAGCCTGGCGCTGACTCACACTGCCCCTCCTGGAGCCACACACACCTCACCAGCCCCTGTCACTCAAAAGCCAGACATGTAATTCACATCAGACAGGCATACACATAGCACACAGAAATGCCAACTTCTAAAGGTGGCATTTCTCAAATAGGTATAATAAATCTGCGCACACTATTGCGTAGCATTTATTATCACTATTCCAAACATACCAAACTTGACCACGCTGCACCTCTCATATCAGGGATTACCACTGAAACGCTTATCAGGGAATCCCCAATGCATTCCTATTGGAGGACAGCCCCACAAGTGTAAAAAATCAAAATGGCTGTTTTTCACTACCAGGTCACTTAAGGTACATGTCCTATCTTTTACCTTCAATGTACCCTGCCCACAGGGCTAGCTAGGTCCTACCATAGTGGTGACTGACATGTAGTAAAAGGGGGGTCACAGACATGTCACACACTCTAGGTGCCACGTCACAGCAGCAGTAACACTGCTCGCACAAGCCTTGCAATGGCAGAGACTTGAGATAGGTTTGAAAGGCTACTTTGGGGGGTGGCGCAATAAGCGCTGCAAGCCCAACAGTAGCATGTAATTTACCAGCCCTTGGTATATGAGATACCACTTTACAAGGGACTGACAGGTAAATTAAATAGGCCAAACAGGTGTAGACCAATCTTACCACATTTAGCACAGAGCGCACATGTACTTTACATTGGATAGCAGTGCTAAAGTGCCCAGAGGCCGAAAACCACCAACACCATGTCAGCCAAAAGGCTAGGAGAAAGGCAAAAAGTTTAGGGATGACCCTGCAAAAAGGGTTAAGTCCAACATGCCCCCAGAAGATAACCCGGTAGGGGCACTGTTAGCAGTTGCCCCCTCCTCCAGGTCAGGGGGCACTCCCTGAACCTGGCCCTCCAACCCAGGGTCTGTACCCGTAGGCTGGATCTTTGTCTTGTGATGCAGGTCTTCGGGGGAGTATACCATCCCCTCCCCATGGGAAACACACTCCTCTGGAGTTGTGTCAGAGTCTGCCAGGCACAGGTTATTATTGTTATTATTATTATTATTATTATTTAATTTTATAGAGCGCGTAGTCACCCGTAAGTATCCCAGCGCTAAAATCAGTACAACTAGGAGTCAGCAAGGGAAGCAGAGAGACAGTTTAAGGGAAGAAGTGGGTTTTCAATTGCTTCCTGAACCGTAGGTAGTTGGATTCGGTTCTCAGGTAGTGCGGTAAGGCTTTCCAGAGACGTGCGGTGTGAACCGAGAAACGTCCTCCTCCTGTTCGGGCCTTCTTAATTCTGGGGTTGACAATGAGGTGTTCCTGGTCAGAGCGGAGGGATCTAGGGGCTTTGTATGGTTTGATACATTTTTTTAGGCTTGGGGGACCATTGTTTTGGAGGAATCTGTATGCTAGGCAGAGGGCCTTGAACATCACACGTTCTCTAACCGGAAGCCAATGGAGACACTTCAGCGCTGGTTTGGCTGAGGCTCTGGCCGGGGTGTTAGTAAGGATCCGGGCAGCTGCATTTTGGACCCTTTGTAGTTTATTCAGTGTTGCCTCTGGGGCCCCTAAGTAGATGGAATTACTAAAGTCGAGCCTAGAAAGAATCAGTCCTTGGATCAGCAGTTTTTGAGAGTTGTGGGGGAGTAGGGGCAGGATCTTTCGAATTGACCTGAGCAGTCCAAAACACGTACCGGCTACCTTTTTTGCCTGTGTTGCAAAAGATAATTCCTTATCGAGCCGGACACCCAGGCTTTTTACCTCTGGTTTCGGATCTGGGATCGGGCCTAAACAGGGTGGCAAGATGTTATGAAGTGAAGTAGCTCCCTTCTGGCCAAGGAGGAGAATGTCAGTCTTTGAGCCGTTGAGTTTCAGAGACGATCTATTCATCCATCCTTGTATCTGTGTCAGACAGTTGTAAAGGTCCGCAGGTTGTTGTTTCGGATGAGAAAGGGACACCACTAACTGAGTGTCATCGGCATAGCTGACGATGCTCACTCCGAACGGGATAACAACCTCCTCCAATGGGGACATGTAGATGTTAAATAATGTGGGGCTCAGGGAGGAGCCCTGAGGCACGCCACATTGGAGGGGAGTGTCGGAGGAGCAGGTGTTGTTCTCCCAGATATGAAAGGAGCTTTGACTCAAAAAGGACGATATCCAGGACAGAGCAGTTCCTTCCACACCGACGCTCATGAGTCGTTGGATGAGGAGCTGATAGTTGACGGTGTCGAAGGCCGCACTGAGGTCGAGGAGGATCACTGCCACTGATCCTCCTTCGTCTAAGAGTGCTCTGGCCTCCTCCACCGCCATGAGAAGGGCAATGTCGGTGCCCTGCCCGGGGTGGAAACCCGTCTGCGAGTTTTTTAGACGGTTGTTGTTCTCCAAAAATTGTGACAGCTTTCTGTTCACCATTTTTTCCGCGATCTTGCTGGTTCCCGGGAGGAGGGAGATTGGTCTATAGTTTGCCAGGTCAACAGGGTCAAGGGAGGGTTTTTTTAGAAGTGCCTTGACGACTGCCGCCTCCAGCCTCATGTCCATCTGACAGAGCATGAAGACAACCCAGGCCAGAAGTGGCCTCACCAGGGTCAGACCTCGGGTTCTCTGACCTCAGAGCTGGAAACCCCTAACCCACTGGTCCTTCTGCTGGGGATTGTGGGCCCCTATCACCCCTCTCTCTGGACTCATGCACCTTCCCCACTAGAGTGGTGCAGCTAGAAACTAGAGCTGGTGGGATGCGAATTACTGCAGGCTCCCCCAGCCCAACTGACACCTTGGGATCCCCCCAGGGGATGGACTCCCAGTAAAGTCTAGGCCCCCTCATGGCGTTCACTCATGGAATCAACCAGGCCATGGGACTGGGTTTCAGGCACCTAAGGACACCAACCACTCACACTCTTTCACCTTTGAGCCACCTCCTTTAGGATCACCCCCAGATGCCTCTTCAGAACCTCTGGAATCCACCAAAAGTTCTGCCTTCAGTGTGAGCTCCCTTGGGTCAGAGAATTCACACTCCACCAGGCATGGCATAGCTCTGGAAAACAGGGACTTAAAATATGCTCTCCTCGAATTGAATCATACAACCCCACACAGGTCTTAACAAAGCCGTCCTTTGACTTACCATCCAGTGCCTCACACAAGTACCCCACACCACTCTCCTGAGATTGGCAAGACAGTGTCTGATTGTCTCTGTCACTCAACCCACACTCTTCTGGATGGTCTCCACACCCAAACACCAGGACTTCTACCAGGATCTCTACCATGGGGGAACCCCTCACCCTGCACCTCTCATCTAGAGTCAATAGAGTGTCCCTCCTACCACTAGGACTATGACCCCTGTGACAGTTCCCCATTCCGCCTCAGGGAAACTGCGCACCACTGGAGCTACCTCATATCCTTGAACCCCCTAGTGTATGCTAACCCCCTCCTTCAAGTCAGGCATTCTTGCACCAATGCAGGCACCCTTGCACCATGGTGCAAGGATGCCTTTATCATGAAGTGATTGTTTATGTGCAGGAAGGGAACTCTTCCTGAACAAAAACAATCTAAAATGCCGTTTTTCAACTTGTATGTGTGCTGGATTAGCACACATAGAAGTTGAAAAACATAAATGTCTCCTTGTTGCGCCTCAGCATTCATACGCATTTCCAGATTTACGATTCCTCGTAAATCAGGAATTGTGTTGCTTTACATTGGTGTTCCGTGGGAACACCTACAGCATGGCCCTTTCACGCATAGTACTGCGTGTAAAGGGGCCATATATACAAGGACAAGAAAAGCCATGCAGGGTGGCTTTTCCTGTCCTTTTTAAATATATGGGGCAGTGTATTGCGCTGCCGGTGCATCACAAAAAGTGACGTACTGGCAGCGCAAGGGGTTTGTAAATCTGTCCCTTCCTATTTTGCAGCCACTATCCTGTTCCTCTCCCAGATTTACTATTAAAACATATACTTACATCTGCAGAGACCCAGCCATCAGGGAAGAAATCTCTGCACCTAAAATGGTAGGAAAGTTGGAGGCATATACTCCACATGTAGGTTTGTGACTTGCATTTTGCTGGACATTTTGTGGTGATTTAAAATGTGGTTTGCAAACAGTTCGCAAAGACTCAACATAGAGGTATCCCCACCACACACACACACACACACACAAACACAAACAGACACATGCACATAGCAAACTCACCTTGCTATTGGCAATCCCTTTTGAAGCTTGACTGTCAGGGCAGTGAGGGTAAGCAGTCACAGGTTTCAAAGGGAGATAACCTGGGGGCAGACACTCAGAAATCAACAGTCAGTCAATAGGCACAATAAAGTATTGTCTAGCCCATTGTTGTCCTTTTATGTAAAGTAATGTATTTTAATCACATAGTATTACTAAATACAACACTTTCCAAAGGTGTTTCAATTAAATAATGTCATTGTTTATGCCTTATGAGGATCAGTCTATAAAAGCTACGCCTAAGGCATAGCCAGGTGCTTGGCTTTCCACCATGTTGATTAACGAAAACGTATGCTTAGGCTCTGCTCCTAACTTGCACTCCTCTGTTTGTGTTCTGCTCTTGAACTGTGTTCCTGTCTCTTTAGCTGAGAAAGTCTTCAAGGCGGTAGCTTAATCTTCTCAGCATGTTTTTGCTTGGAGTGAATTACTGAGCTTCTTCTGAAGCAATACTTTAAAGAATTTCATCACATCGTTGGAACTCTTCAAAGAAATTCCATGCATCCTTGGAACTCCAACCTCTTTCAGTATTGTCTTCATAGGCCTCAAGTTATTGATTAGCTAGTGAAACTTGGATTTTATATGTTTGGATTCAGAATCTGCTGTTAGATTCTTGAACTGGCCTTGGACCTACGTGCTGGAACTCTCCCTCTCCTTGCAACAACTATCTCTTGAATCTTCACAGAGGTCTAAACAGTGTAGAGATAATTGGAACAGGGCCAGTCTCACAAAGAGTTTCTAGGCTCATTCAGTATCATTGTACTGTGCCATTGATTCTTCGAGTTGTTGCTATGATTCATCCGCAGCTAGAGTCATTGTTGTGCATTTATCAGTTTGTGTAGAATTTTAACTGTTGAAAATGTCCATCTTTTATGATTTTTCTTTCAATGTTTCCCATTAGAACTCTGTACACTATCCCACTGTTATGTCATCTCCCATTTAGAGGGGGATTTTTTTTTTCATCCCCCCTTACCACCAGGATTTGTCTGGCAGTTACGGGCAGTAAAAAACATCTACCCAGGGAAGTCCTCTTCCTGTCTGGATACATTTGACACCTTCTCCCAGTAAGATATTTACCTTTGGACTTAGGGCCTGATTACGAGTTTGGCAGTCCAACCACCCGAACATCATGGCCACTGCCACCAGGAGACCACAGTGCCAGCAGTCTTCCAATCACCGTAATACAAGTTTACTGCAGTGCACATGGTGTGGTTGCGGAGATTTGGCAGCAGTAGTGATTACCTTTCTAGATGCATCAATGCCTGTGAGATCATTATAACTGTAAAAATTGTTGGATGCACACATATACATGACACATGTGGACAAAATATCACGTACCCACTGCAGGAGTCTGGCCAGCATGTGGCCAGTCCAGGTAATGGGATTATGGTACAAAAAGGACTCACTTGTGCATCGCCACAAACAGGGTCGTAATCTTAGGTGTGACGATGTCGCTGGGATGGCCAAACCTTGAGAAAGGCATCCACACCCAAGTTTGACTGAAATCATTGGAAGGGGGTGAGTAACCACCCCAAATCCTTTGTTTCCATTCACTTGAAGCTGGCAGTCTCACTGGCTGCGTTCGGGTCATGAAAAAGCCAACTCGCAGAAGCAATGGCAGTAAAAGTTTCCTGGACCCCCCTATGGCAGCTAATTTTCCACAACTGCGACCCCGGTGGTCTGTGGTGTGCTGGCAGTGTCAGGGGTTCAGCCGTGGTCTTTCCAAATGCAATCCCCACATCTCATAGTATGGTGGTCGGACCACTGAGCTTGTTGCATTCAGACTGCGATCGTGGGAACAGCGGTGCATGGACCACAGATGTTATAATAAGTCCCTGAATTGATTTTTTTGGAGCTCAATATCCTCTATCTGGGCAAGGCAGTGATCTGTGCCTAATGATGGCTCCATGAGGGTGGATACCTTTTAACTGAGGTCCTCCTCATACTGATATGTTGGTGCAGACAAGCACAGAGCAGGGGGAACCTGTTTCTTCAGATTAGTGGGGTCGCACCGTGGGCAGATTGATGTGGCAGGTTTATCTCTATCCTCGAGAAATCTTGAGGTCCCAGGGTATCAGGTGTTGTTGACATCCGGTTAACTTCAGCCAAGGGTCCCGGGACCTCAGGAACAGCAAACAGCACTTGGGAGTCAAAACTAACTCCAGCAGGGTCAAGGTCAGGTGCAGTTGGTGCTGGTCATCCGAATTCTTCAGAAAAAAGACAATTTGCAGTTGTGGCCTTCTAGCTTACACAGTAGGTCAGATAACTGAAACTTAGGGCCCGACTACGAGCTTTGGCAGTTCGACGGCAGGTGGTATGCCACCACCGTGCCCCACACCTCTGAGACACTCCACCACTGGCCGGCCAGATTACAGACTTTAAAGTGGTCTGGCAGGCTGGCGACATAGCCGTCATGTGGTGGAGCCTTTAAAAAAGGCACAATAATGGGACCGCCCAGCAAGGTTCCTGTATGGCATGGACTCAAAAGTCCATGAAAAGCAGGAATTGGTATGCATGCACACAGAGGGCCACATGCGGTGGAGGCAAGGATGGCCCAGTAGGGCCCCCTTTCTTTCCTCTCCACCACGATGTACACGGAGGAGGAACCTCCATAGCCGGTGAAAAGGAAACTTGTAATATGCTTGGCGGGATTGCAGTGGTCCCGCCATGCATATTGCGTCCTCTGACTACCACGCCACCTCCAGGGAATGGCAGGTCCCTGACAGTGATGGCGGTAGTTTCAGGGCAGTCCAACCGACCAACTTGTAATCGTGCGGGCAGACCGCCGGTGCAACGGGGGCTGGATAGCCACTACTAAGCCCCCGTGAGTTTAGCAGTCCTCGGACCCCCAGACTCATAATCGGCACACTTTTTGATCCTGGGTACAAGTGGGAGAAAATACAGCCCTTCAGGTCTCCACACAGGTCTCAAGCAGAAGGTGTAGCCCTTCTGTTCTTCCAAAGGTCCAGGTGTCATTGTGTCATATTCATGCCTGACACTAGCTTGTGGGGGGGGGGGACTCCTTTGCTGCTGCATAAACAATTGGGTACAATGTTCCCAAGTGTAACCCTACCCATTTTTGTAACAGTTTCTGTCTGCCCTACTTCAAAAAATCCCACAGTGCTTCATATTTACTAAATACAAGGTAGAGAATCCCATATCCCATTTTTCAGATCTGTAATCACAACCAGATTTGTAGTCAGGGTAATGAGCAGTTCCTCCTCCATTGTATCTCCACACCTGTTCTGGGGACAGATTTTCCTCCATTGGGCTAGGTGCCTGTTTGACAAAGGTGGGTAATGGGAAAATGGTTTATTAGCTGGGGGGATGGAGATCCACACAAGTAATAAAGGCACTATCTTGTTAGCAGTAGGACCATGTAAAGGTTTCAGTAAATTAAACCTGAGCTCAAACCCTGTTACTTATAGCACAGAGCAGAAAAGTATAGATGTGTGAATTATAAAAATGTTAAAAATTGAACACAATGAATATTCCATTCCATAAAAATAGAAAATAATTTAATGACCAAAATGACATAAATCTAAGAAGGGTAACTGAAGATGTTAATTTTTAAAGATTTAGGTCAAAATAATGCAAAAAGTGCACCCGCCTATGTTAGTCAATAATCGCGGTAGACTGGGACCCAAGGTGTAGGTTCAGGCTGACCACAATGGAGTGCCAGTCAGATACTCTAGCCAAGCAAAACTTTTTATTCTTATGTTTATTAAACTGTTCATTCATTTTTTTTATCTAGCAAAAAGAATGCCTGTTTAGCCATGACTCATATACCTTCTAAGCAAACAGACATTGTGACATTATTTAATTAACTATTAGTTCGATTGTTGAGGACCAACCATGTGAATTTTAAAGAACTAACCATGTCAATCAATTCTTCAGAATTTCGCTTGATAATATTGTTGTTTATGAGATAAACATCTCCTACGGAATGATTAGGTTGCCCTAGTGTTTTTATGGTGACTCAAATTTAGGACTCAGGTTATCAAGAAATAAGGAAACATGGTAGACCCAATAAGGTGGAAGGCTTGGTGAATTAGGCACAGGATCTTTACATTGATGCATTGTTTAATAGCATTCTGTTCACCTCTATTTACAGAAGTCCAAACAGATTGCACCACAATAGTGAAACAAGAAGGCTACCTTTTATTAAATTATAAAGTATATTTAAAATATTAAACACAACTTATAAATGAATGCATGTAAGTATTTATGCAGTATTTCAATAGCGTGAAAAGCCAAAAGGCACTCACTAAATCTGAAACTCAAACGATGTGGGCAAGATTTTTTTCTTTTGAGGCTGAATCTGGCAGTGTCAGTGAGTAAGCCTACTGTCTGTTAGACCAGAATGAATACTCACCATGGAAATCACTATTTCTATCTAATTGCCATACAATTTTTCAAAGCAGTTGGCCATCCATCCTTGTAGCATGGAGTAGCTGAATGTCTTAATTCCGTAGTTGTTTGATTGATTGTTTCGCTCTCTTTCATATGTGATCTCTATAGGTTTTTAATAATATCCAATCATCTTTGACAGAGAAAATATCTCTTGGCAGGGTTCCATAACAAAATATCATGTTGAAAAGGTCTGAGGCACAAAAAAACATGTAAAAAATATTGTTCATATTGTTATTGTCTTCCTTAATCTATAATAAAAATCTAAAAATATTGGGGGAAAGAATGCTATCCTAAACAAGATAAGAATAATGATTTTTTCACATTAATTAAAATATACATATATTTAAATATTATTATAGTTGGTAAATTACATAGTAGTTTTAATCAGGTACATATGCAAAACAAGAGTAAATGATTTTTTTTCAAATCTATTCAAATTAAAATAGTAAAAGTAAAGTCAATTTTCCAAATTTAATACAACTAAAACATTGCACATTTTAAATGTTAACAGAAACATATAAAACATTATCTATACAAATGTAAAAAATAGTATTAACATATTTCCTAAGACATTTTTTAAAATAGGATTATCAGCAAAAATTCTTATAAAAACATACATACAAAAGTAGATCAATTAATTATAAAAAATGTAAAATAAAAATATATACATTCTATAAAATATACATAATATTAAAATATAAACATGCAACAACAAAAAGCAATAAAAATGATATAAATGCAGGCTGACAAACAGTTCATAAAACATTTTACTTACAAATGTTTATTTTACTATTCCCAGCCTCTTTTTAAAAAATGGTAACATAAGTGTAGATCTTTGTAGGGCTCAGATTTAGTATTGTCACTGCAGTCTATGCAATAGTAGGGGAAGTCTTGGAGTTTGGAGGTGTTTAGCTTATTATTCCCATTCCAATCTAAGCAACACTAGGGCAAGAATTGGAAGTCAGAGGGGTTAAGTTAACTATTTTCACTCCAATCTAAGCAACATTAAGGAATGTGTTGCACTCTGGAGGGGTTAGATTTATTATTATGTTTCCAATCCATGCAGCAGTAGGGTAAGTGTTGTACTCCATAGGGCTTAGATTTACTTTTTACACTCCAGTTTAAGAAGCAGTACAGAAAATGTAGGACTTCCGAGAGACCCTTAATAATTTTGTAAAAAACATGGGAGTACCTAATTCAAAAAAAAACTTAAATCTTATCAGATAAGAAAAATGCATATCATACAGTAGTAAAAGAATAATTTAAACAAAACATAATAAAATGTAAAACAATTACATTTAATAAAATTTACTTCCCTAGCACAAAAAAGGAAACAGCAAAAAAACATTATAAATATTACAAATAAAAAGACTTATTTGTAAATATTACTTTAACAAAAACAAAAAATGTAAATAAAAACATACATTTGCAAACATTATTATCAAAATACTTAACATTAAATTATTAAATAAGACAAATACTGTACATATTTCTAACATTATTAAAATACCTAATTTTTAACTACAAAAGTAATTTCATTACAAACCACTGCTATATTTTGAATTTCAAACTAAATTGAACCTAACAGCTACAAAATGACACATTTTTAATTATGAACTATAGTAGAAAATATAATGACAATTATAATAACAATACTATATAACAGCTACATTATATATTTTAAATAATATACCATACATTGAAAACAAAATTCTTTACAACTATATTTAAGTAAATAACAATATATTAAACAATTTTATTTAAAATAATATTATCTACCCCAAAAATATTCTTAAGTCAATATTTTGTGACACAATATTTCTGTCCTAAAATTATTTTTGAGACACTATTTATGTATCACAATATTAAAAATTAACATTTGTGCTAACACCGTCTGCAGATTGGGGCAGTGTTTGATAAGTTATGAATTCATGGCTAGTACCAAGTATAGTGCCACATTCCAATGGTAATTGGCCCTTTTTGGCCCACAAGTCCTTCTGCATTTTAAGAAGCATCCTGAGATAGCTGAATAAAATCACAAAAAACAACCTTAGTAAATTATAAGGTGAAGTCTTGTTTGTTTACTGTGTAATTTCCATTGCTTTCTACATGTCACTACTGTGCGGACAATGATTGGGACACAGGAGCCAAGAGCAACACTAACATTCTGAGCAGTCACTCCCTAGTCAATAAGGCATTATTTACTAGTATATCATCTTCATAGCTAATTATTTACCTTTTCCATGAAACAACATTCATGCACCTTCACATATTCATTCATTTATCTATCTACAGTTAGCCACAGTTATCTGACCCTGGATGTTTCTATTTAACATAGGTTTACATGTATTCATCCAGTTTTATTTCTGTCCTCCGACATTCATCCACCCCATAACCCGTGTTTACCCATTTGCCATTCACCAAGCCTCAGCCAAGCACAGTTTTCCTCTACCCATACTGTGCATTTATCTATCAACACACAGGCAAACATTCCTTTTCCATACTCACTTGCATCAATCTTGCTATGCAATTGCACCAATCCACCCTCCCACTATTACATGCACTGATATCCATCCAATCAACTGCTTATCCTTGTATGCAATATGACATCCATGAATCTATCCATCCATGCATAAACTGGAACTCTCTTGTAAAATATATGCACATACAGCAGACATAAATACATACTTCCAGCAACAGAGCACACATGGGGGCACATGTAGACGACATCATAAAAATAAAACCAATAAGCAATGCCAACACCGAAAGGCAAAACATCAATACTAAACAAAATTAATTTAAAAAATAATAATAATGTATTCATTCTTGTATTTTAGTGGTAATGCTAATGTGATAAGTAATCTGACCTACTGCATCTGTGATATCAATAGTAGGGTCATAAGCATTGAGTTATGACCCCTCCTTTTATGGCATGGTTTATACTGCTGTTGTGCGAGGCATGAATTTTGGAGCTAACCTCAAGGCACACATTTCAGTGGATTTCAGGCTTTATTCTATACCTATAGTGCCCGTTACATATACATGTTTTTTTTATTTTTTTTACAATGTGCTTCACTATTAAAATTTAATTTATAATAATGGATTTGCTAATTTAAAATATATTTTAAATATTAGCACAATATCCAAAGGATAACATGTGTCTCAAAACATTGATTAACATATCTGCAGTCTTAGGATGAAGCTCGGATTCTCCAAATCCTTCTAAAGAGTACTATTGCTTTCCTTGTGGACCCTGTTTTTAAGGCCAATGTACATGCTGCTGTTGGGCAGTATTTCATGGAGAATGAGGGAATGGCATTGAGCCCACAAGTAGTATGGGACGCCTTCAAACTGTGATCATGGACAGATGTATCTCTGAAGCTATAGGTATCCGGTGGACACTACTGTAAAATACTTTGTCTGTGGAACAACTATTGTATGACATTGAGCAGCATAGACCCAAACATCGGGAGACACAGAAGATGCTAAAAGAGGACAAAGAAAAGTGGCCAAACAGGTCGAAACATTTAGATGCTTTGATTACAAGAATTATATGATGCGAGCGCATGCAGAAAGTGATTGTCCGAGGGTGATCCTGGCGAGGTTAGCAAATCCTGCCAAAAGAAGCTCGATCATTTTGAAGGTTAGGAAGGAGCACACTCCCCCTATCTATCGGAAACAGGATATTAACCGGCCATTCTATGATTATAATGTTGATTTATATCAGAGCAGGGTTACCTGTACGAATGCGCACATTGATCTCTTTTTGCAGCCGGTAGTCTTGCCGACTGTGTCGGATGAGGTGGCGGACCCCCTGGGATGGGAAATTAACCTTCCCAAGGTCAGGGCGACCATGAAATCTGTGGCCCGGAACAAGACTCCAGGCACAGACGCATTGCCAGTGGAGTTCTACTCGATGTACGTAGAGAAGATAGGCCCCTAGTTGGTGGAATTATACAACTTGGCAAAAATAGCTGGTAGATTTCCCGCAACCATGCGGGAGGCCCTGGTTAAGCCCCTTGTGAAACCCAGGAAGCCAGTTTCAAATAAGACAGCCTACAGACTGTTCTAAATGCTCAATTTGTATGTTAAGGTCCAGAGTAAGATCCTGGCTATGCGTCTCCTAACAAATATGGAGGTGCTTGTCCATATAGACCAAGCCGGATTTATCCCTGGCCGCAACACGGCCATAAGGTCCAGAGACTCTTATAAGTGCTGGAGGTCGACATGTATGACAAGGGGAAAGCCGCAATATTTGCAAGAGACATTGAGGAGGCTACAACAGTCTGGAATGGCCCTTTCTTTAGAGGGTAATGAGGCGGTTCGGACTGGGACCTGGGTTTATAGCCCGAAGGCAGGAGTGCAGATGGGTGACAAGATTTCAGACAGCTATCGGGTGGGAAGAGGTATCAGACATGGGTGCTCTGTGTCACCCCTGCTGTTTGCTCTGACCGTGGAACCTCTGGACTGTCAGGCCAGATTGGGAATTCCCCTACAGAGGCCTGGAGGTTCAGGGCAAACAGCACCATGTTGCATTATACATAGATGACCTCCTGCTTTACCTCCGTACTGGGAGGAAAGACTTTGTAGGAGCAAATGATAACCTTATGCATCTTGGGAGAGTCTCCGGCTTACTGGTCAACTGGAGAAAAGTGTGCCTGTTCACGACGGTCTCTGGCAGGGATAGACCAGTAATAAAAAGGGACGTGGTGTGGGAGCCCTGCAGCCCACTATAACTGTGGGTAAAGGTTTATCACGATGCCACTTACTTTCTCGAGGGCAACATTGGGAATTCTATCAGGGGAGGGGGGCAAGCATGGAATTCTGGACTTTCCCTTATCCTAGTCCTCCCGGTATGGATCCCGGCAGGTGTATTCCAAGACCTTCCCTCATTAATAGTTGGATTTATCTGGTAGTCAGCCAGGCACAGAGTGGCACTGTCCATGATGCAGAGAACAACTGCAGACTTTGAGTGTTATTACTTGGCAGCACAATTAGAATGGCAGTGGGTGGCGGGACGTGTCCAACGACTGGAAAATTTGGGCACCTATGTGCCAGATGCCAGATCTTTATTGTCTGTCCTGCTTGGTGCTGCAATTGCCAAACCCGGGAACAACAGATAGCACTTAATTTAGCTTTAAATCTATTTTATTGTCACATTTTCACATCATGTTAACAATTCTCAACGTGAGAGGTAACCCTTCTACATCCAATCATAGATAATGCACATTTCAAACCCCGAAAGGAAAGAGAAAGAAAGAAAGAAAGAAAGAAAGAAAAGAAAGAAAGGAAGAAAGAGAGAAAGAGAGAAAGAAAGAGAGAAAGAAAGAAAGAAAGAAAGAAAAGAAAGAAAGGAAGAAAGAGAGAAAGAAAGAAAGAAAGAAAGAAAGAAAGAAAGAAAGAAAGAAAGAAAGAAAGAAAGAAAGAAAGAAAGAAAGAAAGAAAGAAAGAAAGAAAGAAAGAAAGAAAGAAAGTGAAACATCCCCCTTCGCACCCAATACTCCATCCAATAGCTGTATAAAGTGTATTGTTGAGGTTTTGATTGTAGGTTGGGTTCTGATGCTCTTCTCACCCTATTTCTGTTTCCCAGTGTTTCTGAGCTAGGGATTTGTCTTCGGTCAGAGAGGGCTGGAGAAGAACGTATAGCTCTGAAATAAGATGTTTGTCTGATTGTTTGCCCAGGAGCCATTTCTCATAAGATGTCAGTAATCTCCCCGCTCCCCGTCCCTGCTCCTTGTTGATGGGTGCATTAGCCAATGTCTGGTTTGGAGATATCGTAAACATTCGTCTTTGGGAACAGCATAGTCTTTCTTTAGGGTTTCAGAGGAAATAGGGACGTCCTGGTCAAAGATGTGTGTTGCCGCTTTACGGGGTGCTACTTGTCACATCAGGAATGATTGCCCGACCCCAGGTGTAAAGTCAGGGTTGTCTATGATTGGTGTTAGGGGGAGGGAATGGTAGTCAATCTTCTACTGCATGTGCACCCATCCCACATCATCAATAGGGAGTGTGTAATCGGTGAGATGTATAGGCTGGTGCTCGTTACCATCTCCCATCACATCTTGGTCAGACGGCTGTGGGAGTATGGTGTCAAAGGGCAGGTTTTAAGGTGGTTTATCAGCTATCTGTCAAATCGAACTACCACACTGCAAACAGATGAAACCTTAGCCAGCACACGGCCAGTTACAAGGGGTGTGCCACAGGGCTCCATCCTCAGCCCTTCGCTTTTTAATGTTTATATGGCCCCTTTGGCCAATCTTATTAGGGCATATGGATTTGACGTGTTATCATATGCTGATGACACGCAAATACTAGTCACCCTTGGCCATGACATCAACGGTACTAAAAAGCGTTTCAAAAAATGTTTGATAGAGGTAAAAAACTGGATGAGTCTGAATCACCTACAACTGAATGGCGCAAAATCTGAAATAATGACATTTGGTCAAGCCAGTGTACACTGGACCCAGGACTGGTGGCCCCCGGAAATGGGGGAATGTCCTGTCCCAAAAGAATCCGTCCGCAACCTTGGAATCCACATGGATAATAAATTATCCATGAAGGACCATGTAAATCACACTGTTGGGACCTGTTTTGGAATCATGCGAAGCTTACGTAGAGCTTTCAAATGGATACCAAAAGAAGCACGCAGAGTCCTAGTTCAGGGCCTCATAATAAATAGATTAGATTATGGCAACTCCCTCTTGCTTGCCATAAATGAGTGCCATATAAAGAAATTACAAGTTGTTCAAAACACTGCTGCTCATCTGATTTTGGGACTTCCAAAACGATCCCCTTCCCTGCCATGCCTAAAAAGTCTACACTGGCTCCCTATAAAAAAAGAGCCATCTTTAAAACCATGTGTCTGGTGCATAAACATATGCACGGCACCGGACCAAAATACTGGAACCGAAAATTGACTTGGTACCAGCCTGGTCGAGAACTGAGATCAAGCTCTAAGTTCCACCTCACGCCATCTAGAGTAAAAACAGCTAGAAATGGTGGACGTGCCTTCTCCCATCTGGCACCACTCCTATGGAACAAACTTCCCCTAAATATCCGTGCAACGATCGAACACATGAGTTTTCGAAAGTTGTTGAAAACATGGCTTTTTAGCTAGGCTTTCTTTTACAGGATCACTCACCTTCTTTATTTCTGGGACTGTCCGCATGCGCCATGAGACTCCCTCACGGGATGTGATATGTCTGCGCAGTACAAATATCCAGACTAGACTAGACTTGGAGGAATGGGACTTTCTCCAGCGAGGTCCCCGCCAGGGCCCTGTCCATGAGCAGCCAGTATTTCCTCTGACTCAGCTCTGGACTATTCCACTAGTTATCGAAGCTGAGAGGCTTGAAAGTTCCAGAGTAAGCAAGGTATTCCGAGGCTGCCTCCTGCTTGGGGAAGGCAGCTTCACTCTTTACTCATGTTAGGCCATTTACCTGCCCAAATGAAATGGTGCAATGTGGCCTCTAGGTCCGCAATCATACCAGCAGGTAGTGTCACCACTGGTCTAATTCAGTGTGAACCTGTTTCATCAATGCTCAATAATTTAGGACATTTGTTCCTACCAGTGTCGGGCAGAGCTGAACTCGCAAATATGGTATAGACTTGGGGGCCCAGCAGATCGTGTAAGTTCTTTTCAGCACCTCCACTGCAGGAGGGGGGTTTGTGAGGTTGAGAGCCTGGGATTTATGAAGATTTATTTGGTGAAATCTGGACACCCTTCCAAACTCTTCCAGCTCATTTAAAAAGTGAGGGAGACTCTCAACAGGATTGTCAAGCATGAACATAGCATCCTCTGCATAGGGGCTAATTCAGTGTTCCTCCTCAACTAGGGGGATCCCATAGATACTGGTTTGGTCTCTCACCCGCTGCGCAAAGGGCTCGATGTAAGAGCAAATAGGAGGGGGTAAAGCGGGCAGCCCTGTTGTGTGCCCCTGCATATTGGGAAGTCCTCGGAGCCCTGTCCATTCACTCGCACTGAGGCCATCGGAGACCCGTAACCGCCGAGGGGCCAGGATCAGACCTCTCCCCGAATCCAAAGTGCACTAGCTTCACACTCAAGAAGGACCAGTGGAGTTGAAAGCTTTCTCTGAATCCACTGATAACAGCATGCTAGAGCCTTGGCTGCAGTACGTTTTGTCTGTGATGTGCAGGAGCCTTTAGCTGTTGTCCGTGCATTGTCTTTGTGTGACAAATCCACGTGATCAGGATGTATATGACCCTGCATGAGTGGGTCAACTCAGGATGCCAAAATGCCTGTGAATATTTTCGCATCCATGTTCAACAATGATATAGGGCGGTAATTGGTGCATCCTTGCTCATCTTTGCCCAGCTTAGGAATGACGACTATGATCGCCTTGAGTATGGAGGCCAGGAGGGTGGCTGAATCTGTAATCGTACTAAAGATACAGATAATAATTTGAGCTAACGCCAAGCAGAAATGTTTGTACAAGCCAGAAGAGAACCCATCTGCCCCCTGGGATTTCAACAGTTTTTGCCTAGAGATGGCAGATATGACCTTTTCGATGCGAAAAGGATCATCGAGGAAGGTGACCTGGGAGTCAGTCAGTTGGTCATGGAGGAGTTGTGGAGGTAGCATGTAATGGCCTCAAAGGGGAAAGGTTGATCTGAGTACAGAGCCAAATAGAATTCCCTAAAGTGGGCTACTATTGGAGCATCCTCTTCCAGCACATCCCAATTTTCTGACAGGAGGGAATTTACTCTGTTGGCCTGTCCCTGAGCTCAAAGCTTAGTGGCCAGGAGCCTGCCAATTGTATTTCCATTCACATAGCAAGAGTGTTAATTCAGCTCTTGGAGAACCTGACCTTATGGGCCTGGCGGCGCAGGGCACGCCTAAGATCTCCGGGTTCACCTGCTTTGGCAGACAGAGACACGTGACACTCTGTTAGGCGTAGAAAAGCAGATTTATTAGCTGCAGCTAAGCACAGTGGTCCTGTAAGTACACCAACTGGTAGGTTATCAGGAGACTGCCACTTCATTCCGTGGCGCACAGTCTATTATAGTTCACATGTTTACAATGTCAACTCCCAAAACATACAAAACTGACAAATAGGAATAGTTTGAAAACAAGCTATTGAATGTCTAAAACACACCCACCTTTCAGACCCTGTGTGCTCCCCTCCCCTCAAGTTAATCAACACTAGTGTCTGTAATTCAATTTGCAGGTGGTAGAACAAACTTGAATGCTTCAAAGCACGGTCTATGTAACAAGAGAACACACGAAGAGAATAGCGGAGGTCAGTTAAACAAGATAGAGATGCGAAGAATGGTGGGGCCCAAACATTGGAGTAAGACATGGATTATTCAGTCTAGACATGGATTTAAAGAACTCGGGAGACCCTGACATCAGTTTCGTAAACATGGGCAGGGGTTACTCTTTAACGGGAAAGACGCGCAGCAGCTGGAAAGGCAAAAGCATCCCGCTCACCACATTCGCCGTGCTGCCTGAGTGAGGCAACACAAAATGACGGTTACATACGAAATGGCGGCAAGATACAAAGCAAAGTCGAAAACCACGTAACCTCACTCTGTCAAGATCTAGACTTGCCAGCTGCTTCCGTGTGGTCTTGTTATGACCAGATTCTCAGACCAGATAGAACCAGCTCACTGAGCAACACCAACCTGGCCAAAACGTCACCACCTCCCTCCTCAGGACCCATCTATCCAGGCACCTGGGTACCTACCTGAGGATGGGGAACTCGCAATATACAAGCTCATATCATCAGAAACACCACTAAATCTATAGGGATTACTAGGAATACTCACTGATTACTAAGGACGTCCATGCCCTACACCACACTCATACCTCACAGTCTCGCGACCACATGGGTCCAGACTAATCTACCCTGGGGCAGTTCTGATTATTTACCATTACACACTGATCACCATCAGTGCTCACTCGACACGCAATCCGGCGTGTCTACACACTAGGCTGCAGCCCTAGTGCTCTCTTCCTTCCAATCCGGTCCACAATCCGGCGGACCTACACATCAGGCTTCCACTTGATGCTCTCACTAACGCCACTTTCCCTAGAGGCGATCTCATTACACACTGTATCCCCCCGGTGCTCTCTCAAGCCACAATCTTGCGGGTATACACACTGATCACTATCAGTGCTCTCACTAACGCCGCTACACAACGACAATCACTTTCCTATGAATACCTTCAACTCTATCTCTCTCTCTATGTTGGGAAGTCTCTCTCACTATTCACTAAAGGTTCGCTACTACAATAATATTATGGGATGGCCGAATTACTTAGTGTCTGAATATTTCCCTAGCTCAAGGGCTCCTCTCTCTCCCTAATTATTCAGTGGCTACTTACCGGATCAGGGGCAGCATCTGTTCTGGCTGTAACACCTGACTAGAAGGAAAGGTTACCTGTGCTTTAAGAACAAGAGACACACACTGTATGCAAGAGTTATTACCTGATTTAAACGCTCTCTATCATAAGAACAACACATGCACATTGGTTCACTAAGAACTGGGGTATCTTTATTACAATAAAAATAGAAAAGGATTCATACACAGATCTGCGGGGTCTCTATAACTAACAGGAACTTTAACACACCGCTGAAAGAAAAGGGATTAGACATATAACAGGGACAATGTTATCTGCGGGGTCTCTGTGACTAACAGGAACTGTAACACACTGCTGAAAGAAAAGGGATTAGACATACAATATAAGGACAAGGTTAATGTTTGGAAATACAGAAGGATATCACCTAGGGAGTGTGGGGTCTTGCTCTAGCTGTCATCTGGGCTCCTCTCTCGTCTGTGCCTTAGCTCCTCTTAGATCCTCTCCTGCACTCTTGGACACACATCTGCGCTGATCACTCTGCACTGGACTCCTCTCCCCCACGGACTCTCTCCACCTTTCAACTTCAGTCTAATGGTTTCTGCCGCTCTGATAATCGTTCGCTCCACTAGCTTCTTCACTCTATCTGATTGTCTCCATGCCAATGTCCAATTCACTCCAGCTGCTCCCACAGATTAATCCACAATATAACTTCAGTCTCTTCTAAAAGGCATTACTCCAGACTCCAGCTATTCACAACTCCTCCTGATAAGTAACTGCTTCTGACTGCTTCCTTCAGTTCCAGCTCACTGACTGTCTGTCTGTCTTCTCTCTGTTCCAAGCATCTTCTGTCTCTTCTCCTCCTGCAACTCCACTCCTCTCCTCCAACTCAACTGCTTCTACCACTCCAGCTCAACTCCTTCTCGCTCGAACTCTCTCCAGCTTAAGCTCTTTCTGAAACTCCAACTCAACTAACTGACTCCGCCTCTGCACCTCACTAATATGGAATGCTGTTTCCTCATGGAAAGTTCCAGCCATCAGCCCGCCGCCCATCAGATCTCTGCACCACTCCGCGTCAAGCAAGGACACACACCCAGCCGGCCGGCCTTTTTTGGTGTCTTCCACACAGAGAATAATACAGCCTACCGATAAGGGCTGGCCCAGACCGGTTCTCTCCAAGTGAACAACAGCTTTAACTATAAACATTACCTTTACCCTTCAAGCATCTCAGCTCTGCAGGGATAGAAAGCAAAATGGAGTCTCTCTAGTTCTCGGCCTTGTAGGTCTGAGAAGGATGAAATAACCCTTAGCTCTGTCAGAGTACCTACACAAACCATACCAATGTGTAATATAAAGTCAGGACCACAGGATCCACCCTCTACTATAGGCAGGATAATGGAAGGACACATAATTATGTCAAAGCCAAAAGGCAATAGATGGATTAGAGTCAAGAATAAGGGATCTATCATCATATAAAGCAGCTATCCTCTTCTAGGTCTGGAAAAAAGGGCTTAAAAGGGCCAACACAAGGTAAGAATACAGATGATGGATGTGAGCAAGCTTAAAGTCTTCATCACTCCGAAATAGAGCCAAAAAACCTGTCAAGACAGCTCTCCAGCTGGAGCCAGCTCCAGTTCTCAGATCTGTTTCGGCACCTCTGCCCTTTTGATTTATGCTGCTGGTTTTTGGCAGCTGAGAGAGAAACCAGCTCTCCCCTAATGACCAGCTTCAGTGCATCCCAAATGATGGAGATGGGCATGTCCGTCTTGTGATTGATATCCAAATAATTAGGCTGGCATTCTTAAGCTGCCGGACCACTTCTGGTCACTGCAGTAGTGTTTCCCTAAGCCTCCAGTGTTGTTGTGTATTCCTCTGTTAGGGGTTGTGAATCTCAAGGATAAGCGCTGAGTGGTCTGACAGAGTTCTCTGCTCAATCTCCATTGAGCGGAGGAGTTTCTGGAACTCTCGAGTTCCCCAAAAAGAATCTAGGCTGGCATATGATTTGTGAGTGTATGAGAAGAATGTGTAATCACGGGTGTTGGGATGGGATGCTCTCCATAGGTATCTCAACCCTACCTCTCCTATCCAGGCAAGTCCCTCGCCCAAGAGTGTCCCGATTCCTTCTTCCCTAAGAACAGAGGAGTCAATATTCTTGTCAAAGACTATGTTGAAGTTACCCCCGTCTAGAACTAGTCTGTCCTGAGATGTCAGGGTCCCCACTATTGCCTCGCAGATAAAGCGCTCTTGCCCCTTGTTACGTACATACAGGGTGTCCAAGGTTAGCATCTGAGTGCTTAGTTGGATTCGGTGGACCAGGAGACGGCCTTTGTGTTCAATAAGCATGGGGCCTATTTAGCCTTGGAATTTTTGTGAGAATAGGAGTGCCACCCCAGCTGACTTGTGCCCTTGGGAGGAGAGAAATTGCCGCAGGAAAGCTTTGGATTTGAGCCTATGAAAGTTGCTCATGAGGAGATGGGTCTCCTGGAGGAGACAGATATCTGCCCCAGTATGCTCTAGAAAGGAGAGACCAGCCTTTTGTTTAACTTGTTTGTTGGTTGAGCCCTTTAATGTTTAAGGAAAATACCTTCAGGGTGTCACCTGACCTCATTGTATATGAGTGTGTTCTGGCTAGGGGCTAGTGGTCTGTCCACTTGTCTCTATGGTTGTACTAGAGTGTAGCATTGGTGCCCAGAATGCTGGAAGTGTTGCAGCAGTGTCCCTGTCACCCCTAGAGTTGTGTCCCCCAGTAGCGGAGCCTGCTGGTACATTTCAACAAATATCTAGAAACAAATAACATACACAGAATCTCAGAAATAGATAGGCCGGTTAGAGGGGCCCATTTCTTCTGGTGAGAGGAATAAGAGATGGGGTCTTGATGGCCATGTGACTTCTTGGGGGCCCCCCAGTATGGCCCTGGATAGCATCTGATGTGCGCCCCCCCTTCTCAATCATGTTTGTAAGGGTATCAACAGATTCACAGCTGTAACAATAACCACCTTTTCAAAACTCAGTCTCACATACATATCAGAAATGAAATGAAATGAAAATGGCACTTTTATAGCGCATGGCTACCCGGAGGCATCCCAGCGCTTGCAGCTACAGAAGTGAAAACAAAGACGATGGATTAATTGATAGGAAAAAGCAAGGTTTTTATTTTCTTGCGGAAAACGAGATGATTGGGCTCCTGTCGAAGGGAGAGGGGCAGAGAGTTCCACAGCCTCGCGACGTTATGGGAGAAGAGGCGACCACCCGTGCGGACCTTAATAATTCTGCTAACTTGTGCCAGGTTCTGGTCGTTGGAACATAGATTTCTGGAGGCCTTGTGCAGTTTGATTAAATTGGCCAGGATGGGAGGGCCATTGCCCTGAAGATTTTTATGGGCAATGCAGAGGGCCTTAAAGTGTACCCGTTCTTTTATGGGTAAAAAGTGAAGAGATCTCAGAGCTGGTTTGGCTGAGGAGCGATGGTTAGTATTTGTCAGCAATCTAGCGGCGGAGTTCTGCACCACCTGGAGTTTTTGGATTACGGAGACCGGGGCTACCAGGTAGAGCGCGTTGCCACAATCCAGCCTTGATAAAATCATGGCCTGGATCAAATTTTTTTTGGCTATTTCGGGGAGTTGAGGGAGGATTTTGCGAGTGGATTTAAGCAACCCAAAGCAAGTGGTTTTTCTGGCTTGTACTTTGAAAGTAAGGTTATCATCTAGCCAGAAACCCAGGCTTTTGATCGCTTTTTTTGGGGTTGGGCTGGCACCCATAGACGGGGGCCACAGCGTTGGGGAGTTGAACGAGGCCTTCCTGCCCAGTAGCATCAGTTCAGTTTTTTGACCGTTTAATTTTAGCTGGGACTGGCCCATCCACTTTGATACCTCTTCGAGGCAACTACTTAGACTTGGGTGCGATGAATCAGCCTGATTGAGGGACACCACAAGCTGAGTATCATCAGCATAGCTGATGAGTTCGATTCCGTAAGGGGCCACTATCTTAGCAAGGGGGGACATGTAAACGTTAAAAAGTGTGGGGCTCAGGGATATACCAAATACATGGCTTCCATTCTTACCCATTTTTCCTTCTTTATATTTTAACACTTGGATTGCTATATACTTAGTATGCAATGAACAAGCATTGTGATGAGCAGCCCAGTTCTTGGCTCTGGGTATTGCATATTTTTAGGGAAACTACAGATCCTATATATCCACATGACCCGAAGAATCAATCGGTTGTAACAGTATATTGCTTTTGTAAATCAATCATCAGATGAGGAAGTTACCTTTGGAGGCATTGTCACAAATGGCTGGAATTTCCTACATATTTTCATATTTATTTGTATCTCAACAGCTAGTTTCTAATGAATCCACACAAATGATGTCTTGCTGAATTCAGAATAGTATCTACTTTTCAGAAATAAATTGATTTCTGGGATTACCCATGGATTTCACCACAAACTGCAAGTAAGTTAAAACCACAACCATTTTAAAATATTCTACCTCTTAGAAATCTATATTGTTTTTGCTACACCTCTGCTTGTTCAAGAAAGCTAGGAAGATGGTGATCTTAGCACAGCAAACGTCCCGTCGATGCCATGTATTTTCTCATTTATTTTTAAAAAGCCAAGTGTAGATACATTTTGGGTATTTTGTTGGTACCCATTAAGGGAAAAACACACATTATAGGAAATAAGCATAACTTTTGTCCTCATACATATAATACTGGCTAGTTATAGTTAGGAAATAGATTTTTAGATTTCCTTATAAATTTGGTGACATTTTACGAATTTTCACAAAACTTTTCAAAAACAAGTTTCATTCACCTCAGTTCCTTCATGGAAAGTTTTGTGGTGATCCATCAAGCGGAGGCCGAGAAAAGGGGGGGCCAAAACTGTTTTCCCCATTCATTTTTTCATAGGAACATTGAGAGAGGGATTCCACAAAAACTGCTGGACTGAATTACACCAAATATTGACAGAAAGCTAGATCTTGGTCCAGAAAGTGTGCTTTTTTTATTTTGTGTACATCTATTCTGGAGCATTTGACTAAATAAGGTTCAAAATGTATGTATATATCACACCTTGCAGGATCTACTGATCCAACTGATCGAAAGATTTGATCTGATCGGCTGCCATCACTTCAACAAAGATGTGGTTGCAGCCATTTTAGGGCTCAGGGACTCAGTACCCTATCATGTCAAATAAGGGGGCAGGGTAGCGATACCCTGCTACATAGGCTTGGTGTGGGGGTCCCCAGGGTCTGTTTTTGGGGAGGGGAAATACCCCCTCTTTTAGCAATTGTAGTCTCAAAGGACCCCACCATGGTAAACTTTTTTTAGAGTAGGAGGAAGGTACACAGCTTACCCCCTGAGCCTTTTTTACGCCCAAGGGGACAACATTCCCTTGGCTCATTCTTTTTAGATTGGAAGGTAGGCATGTGGCCAGAGCCTCTTTGACTCTCAGTGGGCCCCATCCCTCATGGCAGCATGTTTTTTGTGCGGTAAGGAAGTGCCAAACCTCCCTCCTCAACTGGAGATTGTCCCTAGAGGTCTATTGTCTCCTCCCACAGCCGAATGATTTACATGTTGCGGGTTCCCTGGGACGGTACTGTGGTATCCACTTAAAAAAAATTCTCAAATAGCTGACTCTCGCCACAGTGTGGGCTGGAAAACCAGCAGAGAAGCTACGAGGCCTTTGTGTTTTTCCAATGCCCCCAACTATTCCCAATGTTGTTGGTGCACTGGATAGGCATTGGAAAACCCAAAACATAAAACAATAATATTAAAAATTGAATAATTAATGAGCAGCAGGAGCCGCTCATTAACTATTCACTGCTCTGGCAAGGAGCACCCCATAATGATTTAGGACTATTCAAAATTATATTTTCCATCCTGGTGGTGCTCCTAGAAGAGGCAGGTGCACCAGTAGCAATTTATGATGTTGTGTGTGGCTGTAGGATGTGCATTAGTCCCCCAGCAACTTTAAAAAGCTCATTAAGTCTCCTTTGTCATAGAATACACAATCCCAGGAGAACTTACCATATTTTATAAAGCACTCCAGGCTGGAGCTGTTTGCTGTTCAGTTGGAATGCATAGACCCCTTGTGGTGGGTTCTAGTATTGCATTTTGCAGTCTGAAAAATGTTAAAAAAAGACTAAAAGGCATGTGAATTTGTTATACAAGGGCTTTATTGAACATTATATTATGTGAATGTATGGAATCTATATTAGATTAGATTTATTGCCACCTTTCTGACTATGGGTCTACCCTTTATATGTTGATGTGCTGACCCCTAGATTCAATAATAAAAATTTATATTTTTGTGTTTTGAATCTTTGACAAAGCCAGTAGATATGCCTTACTGATAACCTTTATATTGTCACATAGCATAGTCCGCGGTGAGCGTAAGTGGCGAGGCCTTGAGACCAACCCTTTGTCATGCATGGCGATGGACATTATACTTTACATTATGTTAAGTGATATTATAGTTAGGTGAAAATGTCAGTAAAAACAGAGATAAAAAAAAAAGCTGAGATTTACCAAATGGTTAGCTGAAGTAAGTATAACTTGTAACCTCACCATGCACTGCTAATTACTTCATGCATTACGTCCCTAATGATATGTTCTATAAAATCATTGACAGCATTACTGCAACATCTGAAAAATACATCATTGATCACAACACTGTGCATGGCAGGTGAGCAAATTATAGTTACTTTAGGGAACGAGTTAAAGTTACTTGAGGTAACTACTGGTGAATTTCAATGGTATGTTTTAAATGGTGTAAATCTGTTCAGTAGTTCCTGAGAAAATCAAAAGTAAAATCATAGCGATATCTAGAGACGAAGTACAGCACGCATACAGAAATCCGTACAATTACGAGCACGAGCTGCATGCTGATTGAATGTCAACTGTCTGTCAACACTCCAAACCAGTAAGTGTTGGCAGCCATCTTGTGCATCGGTAGCACCGAGTCACAAGAAAACCGTAAAACAGTAAAACAAAGTTGAAAAATAAGGAAAGGTGGTAGGGCAGAAACATGTTGACCCCTAGTCCTGCTCAGGGGGTCTCACATGGATATTTAGGCTCCAAATTTGTTTTTTTTATTTTTTAAATAAAAAAACTGCGTTGTAAGCGTATTGTACTTATTCTTAATTAGCTCCCGGGGGAGGGGGCAAATCCCGGAGGAAATTTTTTTCTATAATGGGGGGCTTGGAAGGGTCCAACGGGAACAAAAGAATGAAAAAAAAAGTAATGTTGAGGACAGCGATGCTCCTGCTTCCTGCGTTTTATCAGGTCAATAGACTGTTTCCCATAACACAAAAGGTTATTGCAATAAATGTATAGAATTTTAACTTGAGCAGGATGAATTTGTGGGTGTGGACTGTTTGCTGAAAATGCTGGGGCAGAAGTTGATGTGCTTCGTGCAGTAGCAGGTGGGTTGTCCTTCAACCTCGTGTTGCAGCTCAAGCAAAGTTGTTGGAGTGTTGGAGTGTAAGTTCTTCACGTGTTGCTCCATATTTGCTGTGATAAAGGAGTATTTTTGAGATGGATCACCCCTTGAAAGAGTTTGGAAAATGTTACATTACAAGTTACTTTTGGAGCATTAACCTTTTTTTGCACATCTGGAAAAGTAAAAAACTGCCAAATTAGAGCTTCTTTCCTCTTCTTTGGAGGTTCTTTAGGAATGAAATATTCCTCTGAAGAATGGCTGGAAGATGAGTCAATTGCTGTTATTATAGTAAACTTCGTTCTATTTGACAAGATTCTCAGAAGAGATGCTTCTTTTTAGAAAGTGAAAGTAGAATTATTAAAATGGGACGGAAGTTTCAACAGTTGTAATAGGAAGTGTTATGAACCAATCAAATCTCTTCTTTTACACTTTGCGTACGGTTATGCTGTAATTATGGTGCACTTAGGATGCGAGTACGCATGATGTTTCACCGCGATTGGTGTGATTGCTTTTAAAAGTAATACATGATTATTGGAACTTAAAAAAAAATATTTTCATAATTATCCTAGATAATGTGTTCTGTTAGTATGTTCAATAAATATATGTTTTTAAACAATTAAAAACATTTGCGTCTTTGCGTACGGGGCGCCATACATGACGTCACTTGGAAGCTTTGATGCGATGTGTAACGTGAAAGCGGATTCGTAACGTATGCTGAGAATGATTAGCAGTACAAACTAAGGTGCGATCACTCTCTCACTGTCAAATCAGAGCACAGGGCGTGCTGTGATAATGGTTGCAGGTGGTCACTCATTGGAAATCCGATTCAGCTGAGTGGCTTATCCACGGTATCTTAAAGTTACTCTTTAGCCTGTTTAAGTTTGCGGTTTGCATGAAATACTATGCTATAGGTAGATATGAATCTTTAGGCAGCGGTTATCTGCATGAAGCTTGGTTGTTATCATTTACATATAGGTGCCTGAGGGAGGGAAAAGAAGTCTATGTAAATGGCGAGGATTGCACAATAGCACCAGATCACTTCTTAATTTGTAGACACATACAATTGCATGGCTCTTGTAATCAAAATGCTCCTAATTTGGTGTGAGTTTTGAAAGGCACTGCAACACCTGCTATCATACCAACATTCAGTTTACTGGAAACGTGAGTTATTTAATTTGAAATAATGCAGCTTGATGTGCAATGTTACCAGGCTTCGGTTAGATGATTACGGTAACTGAGCGTGTGGTTTGCTATAAAACCAGTTGTGTTTACTCCTCTGCATGGGAAGCTGGATGTTTCCACCTGGCCGTCGATTCCGACCTTGAAAGAAGAGTCAACCAAATGAGCCGTTATAAGAGCGCTATTGTCTCAAAAAGAGGTCGCTCTTACATCTGCTAGAGAAACATTTGTCCTTCATGTTGCAAACACCCACACAGAAGTGTATGATTTATTAAATATAGACGTGCCTCTGTATTTTGGGGAGTTAATTCAGAGTATCTTTAATGCATCCTTGAGTATGGGGTTACCTTACTTTTTTAAAGTTAGAAGCAGTGGTCTTGTGACTTCTTTTCAAAGTATATTTTGTGTCTTCTCTGCATTTTTTCATTCCATGTTTTCCAGCATCTTTGATGAATTCCGCTTAATAGTCGCATTGGTTGCCAGTGTGCTTTTATTAATTTGTTTACTTCAATATGGATGCACATCCTGCAGCACACAACAATATGTCCTGGCCTTTGCTGTTCTGCAACCGAATGCTTAGTTTTTACGGAGCGCTGCCTCTGGCAACATTGAGTGCAGTTTATGGATTATCATTTTGATTTTCCTTTTTCACATGCATTCAACCTGTCTTCTATTGCCTGAGCTGCGATTTCGACTGGGCCTTGGATTTGTGTCTCTGCAGTACGGTGTCTCCCAACACGGATTATGACCAGCTGATGAGCCCCTTAGTGATTCATGACTTGCTCTGTTCTGGCGGTGGGATTTTGGCCTTAGCAGCGATACATGGAATAATGGGACGTTGGAATGTTTTTGCAGTGGCGCATGACTTCTTGGCACGCAGTTACATTGAAGATGACCCGAGTTTTCCTCCGATGGTGATAGAGGCTCAGGTCATTGAGGAACATGTATGTTCATTCTCACTATTGAATTGGATGGCTGAAATGTTTTCAGATGAGAACAATGACTTCCTCTTGGATGCTGTTGCTACATACTGTGCTTATATGCTGTTTGATTAAGACTCTTTGATTTTTCTACCTATTCTTTATTATTTAGTTACTGTTTTCTATCAAACAGCGAATCATTTTTTCATGCAAATTTGAACTTGACTCTGCTTTTCAGGCTTAGACTCTGCGTTCCTAGTTCGCCCACGTTTATATCACGTGGTTCTATTGAGGGAGGGTGTCGTGGGCTGAGCCTTGCACTCACACCGTGTTAAGTTAGCATTGGTTCATTAGAAGGTTAAATGCCAGTCAAGGCCTAGGAAGTACCTACAGAAGTACTTGCAGACAGTAGGAGCTGTGGCAAAAGTTATTTCTTATTTCTCCTCCCTCTGCCGCTTTAAGGTTGGCCCGGAGAGACGGCATTACAGGCAGAGACAGGGGTTGGGGCGCAACGAGGTGGCAATCATGGCTGGTGTGGTCGGTGTGGAGGGGTCCAATCACGGATCCGCACTGAGTGAGCAGAGTATACACCACATCCAGAATGAGATTGACATGATTAGCTCTTAGGGGGCTGTAAATGCGCTGGATGATCCTGTTATGCAATGCCTGGTAAACCCTACAAGGCAGGTTGAGACAAGGGGTGCTAAAAACAAAGAAGAAAAATGCAAATATTTGGAGAAGGACAAGGAAAAAGAGAGACAGAAAGATAAAGAAAAGGAAAGGATAAAGGAAAAAAGCAAAGCCAAAAACAAGGATCATGATATTGAAGCAGGTCCTGATAATCAACAGACACTGGCCCAAATGGAATTACTGGCAAAAAAAGAAAAGCGATTACAGGCAATTAAAACCTAAAGTCAGCTGCTAAGACCAGCGGTCCATCAAACGATACTCAACCCCGGTTGAGATTTAAACTATCTTTAGCCCAGTTTCCAAAGAGCCAGTTGATCAGAGGATGCCAGTAGAAATGGATAATAATCTGAGCGACCTAACAAAACTACTGAGCAATCGGAGCAAGCACCAGGTATCCATTGATGAGAAAATCAAGACTGGATCTGTGAGCAGTTTGAGTAGCATTACGACTATTAGACTTACAGAAATCACAGAAATTACAGGAGATCGAACTGTTATACAAGGTGAAGAATGTGTACAGATAGCCGATTAAGGTGCCCTATATACCTTATAAGCTTGATTAGCCCAGAGCTTGAAAACACAGATCAAGCACAATACCCTGATCCAAACCGTTCCAGGACCGTTCGGCCATCAGACAGGCCTGGAGTAGAATCCGAGTCAGAGGCTGAGTCTGAGTCTGAAATCTCCGAAACTGGGATGTCCACCTCCAGTGAACCACAGAGACTGCCATACGGACAGATAAATACTGACTCCCTGAACCATCAGATTCTAACTCTAATCTAGAAAAACGAACAATTCTCCTAAAGACAACAGTGTAAAGAAAAAACAAGATAAAAAGAAAATAAAACAAAGGAGACAAAACAAACTAATTGATGAACATACCACCGACCAAGGAAGTAACGCAGATCGGATCGATCGGATGGATCATAGATATAGGAATGTATTTCCTCATGCCACGACCATGTCTGACCCAAAGACTGAGCACAAACAAATGGGCAATGGAGGAGGGGAAGCTGAACCATTCCTGGGGGACGTATTTAACTCAATTAGGGAAATATATTTCCAAGTATTAAATCACCTGTTCTTCCGAAAGCTACAGGGGACAGGACGTGGAGTTGCCAGCTGCCTGTGGATCACTGAGATGCCCGCAACCTGGGCCCACGGGAACCAGGTAGCCTTATTAGATGGTGGTAGTGGTGGGGGGAAGGAGGGTGTCAGTAGGGGGGCTCCAGGGGGAGGGGGAAGGGGGCGATGGTACAGGCAAAAGAATAGGTCAGAATATATGACTTGGCGCACAAGCAAGATTAGAAATGGGCACTTTTCCAGGATCAATAAAAGCATATACACAGAGAAACAAAAGAAAATTTGCACTTACGAATGGCTAAACTAAGAATATTAACTATTAATATATGTGGGCTCAATGATGTCAAAAAGAGGCAAAGACTAGCAATAGGTCTGCAATCAATTGGAGCAGAAATTGTATGTCTTCAGGAGACCCACATTGAGGGGTCTCAAAGACATCTCTTTAACAACCTGGGATATAGAGTCATCATTGCCACTACACAGGCAAATAAAACTCGTGGGGTAGCTATCCTGGCACGGGTGGGGGATTTTGTTTTATTAGATCAGCCTCAGACCCATGTGGCAGATGGGCTATAACCGAGTGTCAATATGCTAGTGGGAAAAAATTCACAATCTGCTCAATCTACGGGTGTGTCACAGACGATCCCGAACTATTGCTGTTTTTATCTAACGAATTAGCACATCGGCCGGTTCCCATGATTATGTGTGGTGATTTCAATATTAACCTTCCACCAATATGGCTTTCGGGACACACCTTTATTTATCAAGGCAGGAAACCAAAAACATATAAGGCCTTGGAAGCACTTTGTTGTAATCATGGGCTAGTAGATTGTTGGGAGATGAAACAACCATACAACCACGGTTATACCTTTTTCTCCCACCCCCATCAAAAACTTGCCAGATTGGACTATATATTAATGTCAAACACTATTCTTTCCAAATGCACTATAGATCGGCTCCATAGGGTCTTTTCTGACCATAATCCTTTAATTATGAGCTTCGATACTGAGACAATTAAAGACAATCACAGTAACTGGACTTTTGAAAGAGTGTTATTAATCAACGAAAAATACTGTAAACATATGGAAAACTGGATTCTTGAGTTCTTAACGTTTAATATGGGTAGTGCTCTGTTGGAGGTGGTCTAGGATTCACTAAAAGCAGGGATAAGGGGGGAAACTCTCAGATTTTCAATCCAAAATAACAAAGAGGCAAAACAAAATTTGAAAAATCTACAGGACAATCTGGCCAGAAAGGAAAAAGACCTAGTCAGATCAGTACAAGGTAGAAACAATATAGAAGGGGCTGTAAGGGAAGTAACTATAGCAATAAATCTCATGTCTGAAATATTCACTGCCAAAGCAATTAGTAAGGCCACCGCAAACAAAGAGAAAATTTACGAATGGAGCGAACAGGTGGGCCATCAATTGGCAATTAGTACAATACAACAAAACTCCAAAACTATGATTAAAGCAATCAGAGACCCTATCCACGGCTTAACTTATGACCCAAAAGAGATTAGGGATGCCTTTAAGAAATATTACTCAGAGCTTTATACCGAGACAGGCAATAGTCAGGATACAATTGATGAATATCTACACCTAGTTACAAGGCCCTGCTTATCCCAAACAGTTCAAGAAATTCTCGTTGAAACTCCTGACTGGGTGGAAATATTACTTTCTATATGTAGCCTCCCCTCTGGTAAAGCAACAGGCTTAGATGGAATTCCTGTGGAATTTTATGCCAGATTTAGTAGTGTATTAAAAGACATCTTAACTAAGTTGTTTATTCTTGTGTTTCATAGCGGACGCCCTCCGGAATCTTGGGCACGGGCCAAAATTATTGTTTTCCCTAAAAAAAAAGACCCCACTGAATTAGTTGCATATCGCCCAACCACCCTAATTAATAACGATTCCAAAATATATTCAAAAATGCTAGCAAGTAGATTGGCACCCATAATCCATAAAATTATATCAGTTAGGCAGCATGGGTTTGTCCCAGGGAGATCTACCACTGATCATGTCCAGAGGGTGAGCACTCTCTTTGACATGGCCAAAGTAGCAGGAGACCCAATGGGCCTAATACTGCTTGACACAGAAAAAGCATTTGATAGGGTCTCCTAGAAGTATCTATGGTCCGCCATGTCAAAGAGCGGGATCTGGGACCAATTCATTAAAGCCGTTCGGAAAATGTATGTCACTCCTGAAGCAGTGGTTATGGTCAATGGGGACATCTCTGAGTGACGAGAGGTACAAGGCAGGGATGTCCCTGCTCTCCCCTACTTTCGCCATATTTATCGATCCATTTATAGTGAGGCTGGAAACGAACCAAACTATACAACCTATGAAGACCTCTAATGGCGATATTAAGACCTTAGCTTTCGCAGATGACATTGTGATTGTTACAGCCGATCCAATGGTAATAGTTAAGGTAATGGAGGAAGAAGCGAAAAGGTTCGGGGAGATCTCCGGGTATAAATTGAACCAAACTAAAACCCAGATTATAATCAATAACAAAATTAACTTTTCTGATGAAAGGGTTGTGGACAATGCATTATATCTTGGTGTAAATATCACATCCAACTTGAATAACTTAGTGACCCTGAACCTGGACCCAATATTGAAGCAAACAAAAAAAAATCTAACTAGGTTACATAATTTACACTTAACAACCATCGGAAGGTGTAACCTTATCAAAATGGTATTCATCCCTAAATTGTTGTACTTTTTTCGTACAATTTGTCTAAATTTTGACCCATCGCTATTCAAGGAAATAGACAACATCTTTTCTCGCTTTATTTGGGGATATGGAAGAACACGCAGAGCCCATAGATTCATTACCCATGCAAGGGACAGAGGCGATCTAGCGCTGCCTAACTTTAAAATATATTGGTGGGCTACAATTATTAAATACAGTTGTCTACTTTTAACCCAAGGCAAGATTCTAATCCCATTCGGCCAGTTCCAACCCCACAGGAGCTTATCCTTGGCAATGCGGCAAGTAACCACTTATGGAAATTAACGTATGATTTCCATCTCAAAAAAGTGCGCTTTAAAACACTTAAAGGTATTTACACCGTGTGGAACCAGGTTCAAAAACTTTTGGGGATTGGTAGGTTTTCTTATTATACTACGCTAGAGAAAAATACTAATCTTCCTGGAATTTTATGGGTTCATGTATGAGGCGATGGGTCAGAACTGGAATCTCACAGTTCGGCTCGCTGTATGATTCTATGGGTTTTTGCTCATTTGAATCCTTAAAAACTAAATATGGGTTGGATTCCCGCAATTTTTTAAAATACTTGCAAGTCAGGGATTTCATCGTAAAGAAGGGGGGTGGCAGTGGGTTCTTTAAGAAAACTATAGCAATTGAAACCGTGGTTAGATCAGATAGGGTTAAAATTGGGGAGATCTATTGGAGAACTGGGCCTTATGGGCCGGGCGATGCAGGGCACGCCTAAATCCCCGGGTTCACCTGCCTTGCAAATAACAGAGACACAAGACACTCCGTTGAGCATGGAAACCAGGTTTATTAGCTGCAGCTAAGCACAGTTGTCCCAGAAGTTACACACAGGGTGGATTCTAAGGAGACTGCCACTTCAATCCGTGGCGCACAGTCTTTTATAGGAAACACATTTACAATATCCCACTCTTTGTACATACAAAACGAACCAATGAGAAAAGTTGAAAAACAAGCTATCATGTGTCTCAAATACGCCCCTTTCTCAGACCCAGTGTCCTACCCCTCCCGACAAATTAATCAGTGATGGTGTCCACAATCCCCTCTTGCAGGTAACAGGACAAATGATGGTTGTGTAATAGGAGCATACAAGGAGAGAATAGCGAAGGCCAATTGGATAAGATAGTATAAGGAAAGAATAGGAGAGGGCAAATAGATCAATCGAACCAGACATGGATTAACAAACTCAGCCAGACCCTGACATTGGGTTTCATGAACAAGGACAATGGAGTTACTTTTTAACTGAAAGGACACGTAACAGCTGGAAAAGCAAAAGCACATCGTTCGCTGTGCTGCCTGAGTGAGGGCAACACAAAATGGCGACACAAAATGGCGGCTAGATACGAGACGAATTCCCAAATCGTAGAGCCTCAGACCCTCCTTTTGCCATTAATCAGGCAATACACCAGGGACTCAAGTCAATCTGAGTCGATGTCAAAGGCCATGAGGTCATTGAACTGTTGCTGTAGCATCATTCTAATGTTCTCTGTTTTTCATGACGCAGGCTTCGGGACACACATAGTGGCACAAAGACCACATATTACAGGTCCACACTGCACACAAAGACAACAAGAGAAGTTGATAGCCAAGATCCTTCCAAGGAAAGTTAGTATCTTTCATCCCCATGTGGACAGTAGTCCCCAAAACCATCCCATCACAGACCAATCTCCCGTGTCCTGGTGTATAGACTCGGAGATGGAATGTAACTTGGAGATAGCTTGGTATACTGTAGGGGCATTATCAGGAATGTAAACACAGCAACTAGACCCGATCAATTTACAGACTCCACCACGATCTGCAAGGATAATGTCTGAAACTATCCTATTTTGTAAAGTCATAAGACGATCCGCCTGAAGTTCGGCTGTCACATTACTCAAGGCTCCAGAAGTTTCATTTATGGTAGCCTCAACAACACGAGCTAAGTGTCTAATGTCTCTGCTATTGGCCATTGGGCCCCAGAAGGGAAGCAATCCTTCAATGAAGTCAGCTGCCTCCTGTCCTGCTGTGTCTTTATGATCAAAAACTCCCCTACCATGTCTTTTCTTGTAATGACCAGAAGGAGCAGTATACATTGGGGGAAGAAGAAAAGCCACATAACAGGTTCCTGAGAAATAAGTAGGAAGCCATGTATAGGCTCTATCGTGACAGATAAAATATGTGCCTTGTGATGGCACTAGCAGAGAGGGAATCTAAGGTGTATAGACATAAGTATGAGAACAGGTAATCTTCTCCTGCTGATTCTTAAAATTCTGGCCATTAATTTGTAAACAGAAATTACCTCGATGAGGTACAGTCCAAATTGGCGGAGAGCTCCTTAGTTTAGCCTTTTCTGTGAGGCTAGTAACATATCGGGTTATATTCCATCCATCATACGCTCTCTTCTCATCTATAGGAATCCTACTAATCTGAGCAATCTTAGCCATAGTCACTATTCCCTTAATCAAAGTACTGTGACTAAAGTCTGCTCCACCACCATATGGACTTCCAGGAGGATATTGTAGCTGGTTTTGATAAAGGTTAGAGAACATAGCCAAATAAGACCAGGCGGAAACTTCATAGGAGAATGGAAAAACTAAATACGCCATGCCTCTCTCTGTATTATGAGGCACGAGCCCACAAACCCAACAATCAGTAGTATTCATCACTAGTTGGTGTTGATGCAATAACTGGATAAACGAATTATTGAAGTATTCGGTTCTCCAAATCTGTTTGTGTTCTGAAAGTGTATGAAGTAGTGTGGCTCACTGGTTAGAGGCGGCAGACCCGAGAGCAGAGGACGGCCCGGGACCAGGGTTCGATTCCCGGCGCGGCAGGTTTCTGGACCAGGGTCAGCAGACTCGATAATTCTCTCGCCTCGGTGCCCACTCTGATCAGCGATCACACTCGGCAACTCTGGGCATTAGCTTGCCTCATTTTCACTAACGGCCTCACCAGACCGCCGGGGATGCCTGGTCTCACCCTGGAGATACCCATTAAGGGACCATCTCTCAGGGAAGCCAGGAAGGGTTTCGCAGCGGTCGAAGCGCCTTGGGACCCTATGGGTAAGTAGTGCGCTATATAAATGCCTATACATTTACATTTACATTTGAAACCGATGTGGGGAGGCAGTAGTAGGAAAAGATAAAAAGACAGATGTAGGGACAGGTGATGGCTGTAGAACATAAACAGCCCAACTTCCACACGCTAATAAACTACATAAACATATCAGAATACATAGGGTTATTCCACATGGACTAACCATTAGTTTCTTGAATCTATCTTTCATATTTACAGTCTGATCATTAATTTCCACTTTAATATCCATTACTCTAAAAGCGTTGCTCACGATAATCTTCCTAGATCACTTATCTGAGATTGTTACCCGTCCTATGACACTGCAAGTCCTGCAGACCCTAGGTCACTACTCAGGTCACAGCCTAAGACTCCTACCGTGACCCTGCAACTTGATGGATAGTGAAAGAAAACACATTAGAATGTATTTCAAAACAAAAAGGTATAATCAGAAAAATCGTAAAAAAAAGGAAAAGTTCAATTGTTTATGGTCATTCTCGATCGTAAATTATATCGAGTCTTATTAGGGATTGTCTGGTCCTTAAACAAGGCTTCTGGATCCACCGTGTTCAACCGCAGATGTGTTGGGACGGCCTCCTGTAACACGTCGTCGTCTTCTTTGTCAAAGTTTGTGTGGTCCGGGCATGCACTACTAAACGGTACGAATCTAGGTACTTTTTCACTTTCGTTATCACCTATGCCCTCATGAATCCACTGGTCAAAAGGCAAAGGCAAAGGTACCCTCTTACAGTGCACGCCATGGACCCAGTTCTTTTTCCCAACAACCTTCACTGCCGTCCGTGTAGTCAGTAGCACATGATGCGATGGGCCCCAACGAGGTTCCAAATTCTTTTTTCACTGAAAGTTTTTCACGCAGACCCAATCGCCAGGTTGGATGGAATGACCTGGGTCTGCGGAGGCTTCTGACAAAGTGTTTTGAACCTGTTGATGAAGAACACGTAATTTAGTGGTGAGGTCATGCAAGTAGTCAGTCAGCATTGGGTATGGAATATCAGAATACTTTTTAGGTCGAGGGACTCCCCAGACATTTGCCGGGTGCCCAAAAACGACCTCATATGGACTCAGACCTAAACTGGAATGCACATTAGTTCTTGTGGACAGAAGTGCTAATGGTATGGGATCAGGCCAGGCGAGACCTGTGCTCGCCTGAATCTTTGCCAATTTGAGCTTGAGAGTACCATTATAGCACTCTACCAATCCTGCTGACTGAGGGTGGTTTGCCGCATGGAATTTCTCTTAATACCAAGACCTGCACATACTTTCTGCATAATTTGGCCTACTAATTCACTCCCATGGTCAGACCAGACAATGCGCGGCAAACCAAACCTCGGGAAAAACCCCTTCAAAAGGACTTTGGCAGTAGACAAAGCAGCATTGTCCTTTAGGGGGTAGGCCTCTATCCATCTGGAAAAGGAACAAACCACCACCAGAACATACTTGAGATTATTACAACGATCCATATGAATATAATCAATTTGCAATACCTCAAAGGGATACGTAGGGGGAGCAAAATGACCTGCTGGAGTTGGGGTTCCATTTCTGGATTATGCATTAAACAGACAATGCAGGGCTTCACCACGTTTTCTGCACATTTAGGAATTCCTTTGTTTTGACATACTGGAGCCATGATTTTACAGATGCCCTATGCACTAATATGGGCTGGACCATGCGCCATAGTAACTACAGGTAGTACATAAGCGTCTGGTAACAGCCATCGTTGATGCTCTGACAATTCCGTCCAACACCCAGTCGCGTCCAAAATTCCTGTACTCTCTCTCCACTTACTCAGCTCTTTCTCAGTAGCCTCTTCTTGAATCATTCTCAGAAATTCTATTGTGTCCTTACACATTCCTCCTTCTCTGACCCATCTTGCAGGGCCCGCAACATAGATACAACTCGTAACATCTCTCGCTGTCTCTTTTGCTACTTCATCAGCAAAAGCATTCCCACGGCCTACATCATCAGTAATCATTTTGTGCGCGCTACACTTGATTATTGCTATTTGTGTAGGCAAAGCAAGTGAGTCGAGGAGATCAGTCACCAACTGGCCATGCTGTATTTTAGTCCCATGGGAAGTAAAAAATCCTCTTTCCTTCCACAAGCGACCGAAACTATGAGCCACACCGAAAGAATATTGGCTATCAGTGTAGACGTTCACTCTCCTTCCTTTCGCCAAGACACATGCTCTTGTTAAAGCAATTAATTCAGCTGCTCGGGCTGAATTCTGTGCAATACGTGCTGTCTCTACTACCGTATGCAAAGTAGTAACAGCATAAGCTGCAGTTGTCTCACCATTTGGAAGCTTAAAGCAAGATCCATCTACCCATAGGATCCCGTCCGGATCAACAAGTGGTGTATCTTTTAGATCAATTCTACCTTTCGTTTCCTCCTCTGTTCGGAGAAAACAATCATGCTGTTCTTGAATGCCTTTCTCATCCGGTATGGGCAACAATGTTGCTGGGTTCAGAGTATTGCACCGCTTGATATGTATATGGCTAGCCAAAAGCGTTAGCTCATATCCAGACAAACGAGCACGTGTGAGGTGTTTTGTTTTAGTCCTATTCAAAAGAGTATCCACTGTGTGTGGTACCATAACAACAAGGGTGTTGTCCAATACCAATCCAGCAGACTGACGAATAGAAATTGCTGCCGCTGCTGTAGCTCTGAGACAACTAGGGAGTGCCTTGGCTATTTGATCCAATGTAGCCGAAAAATAGGCACATAGCCGTTGTTTGTCTCCAAATTGTTGCGTTAAAACTGACAACGCACAACCTTCTCTTTCATGCATATAGAGTGTAAAAGGCTTACTGTAATCCGGAGTACCTAGCACAGGTGCAGAACACAAAGCATTACGTAAATCAGAAAAACTCTTTTGGCATTCATCGGTCCAAGGGAGAGGTTGTGGCATATCTTTCAACGTAAGTGGCAGCAAAGGTTTAGCTAGCAAAGAAAAATTCGGAATCCATTGCCAACAATATGAGGTAATGCCCGGAAAGGAATGTAACTCTCTCTGTGTGGTTGGCTCAGACATTTGTGCAATCGCTTGAATTCGTTCTGGGGTCAATCGTCTTCCCTCCTTCGACAAGAGATGACCTAATTAGGTAACCTCTTGGCGGCAATATTGCAACTTAGAAGGGAACACTTTATGATGTATATCAGACAAATGAAGCAACAAAGAAACCGTCACATCTTTACAAACATCCTCCGAATCAGCAGCAATCAGCAAATCGTCAACATATTGGTTCAAAATTAGCACCTGGAGGCAAAATTAACACGTCAAGCTGAGATTTCAAAGCCTGACTTTAAATGGAGGGACTCTCACAATAACCTTGAGGAGCACGCTTGAACCGAAAACTTCGGCCTCTGAGAGAGAAGCCAAAAATATCTCTGTTGCATGAAGACGTTTCAACAGATCCAAACCCAACAAATTCTCTGCACCACCCACTTGTGCTGTATCTGCGGCAACTATATAAGCCCAAATACCACCCAAAGCCTGATCATGATCCTCTCTACGAATCCCAGCCCACAATGCTTGTGGAACTACATTCCCCATCAGCATATCAATATCAGGCAAATTCATAATACATGCATCAACAGTCTGGGACAACTCTTTATAATAACCAGCAGGATTTTTATGAGGGTCCGGCAAATGTTGCTTAAGGGCTAAAACTTCAGCTCGTTTCCAAGGGACATGTACCCATATACCCTTGAAATGAGCAGGGACAGCTGGAACAACGCCGGCTTGCGGAACCTCTTCCCTCCATACTGGAGGAACTTCTCTCATAGAATAATTTGTTGTTTTCTGTCAAATTGCAGGATCAGGTTCGGGAATAGTCCGGGAAGAATATAAGGACCTAAAGGTAACAAGTGTCTGTATAGCACCCTCAACGTCAGGACCCACAATAAGTCCTTTATCAAACCTGTCCTGTATATCTAATAAACCCTGAGGAGTTAGATCCAACTCTATGTTCTCCCATCCTTTAATAAGTGCGTCACACATAACATGAATGAATTAATGAATACTTTCTTGTAGAGCGCATGGCTACCCTCGAGCATCCCAGCGCTATAAGACCAGAGGACATGAAGAAGACATTATAGAAACAAAAATGTCTTTAGTCGCTTCCTGAAAGCCAGATGGTTGGTTTCCTGCCTGATGTTATCTGGGAGTTTGTTCCATCCCTTGGCTGCTTGGAAGGAAAGCTGGCGGCCGCCCATCCGGGGTAGCTTCACCCTGAGTACTACCAGCAAATTTCGCTGGTTAGATCTCGGAGGTCTCACCGATAGATGGCGATGAAACAGGGGACCGAGAATGGTAGGGCCAACATTGTGGATGGACCTTTGCGCCAAACACATGGTTTTAAACATAATCCTCTCCTGAATCGGTAGCCAATGAAGCGACCGAAGTGAGGCCTTTGACGAGCATCGTTTGGGACTTTCATGAGCAGACGAGCTGCACAATTCTGCACAGATTGCAGAGTTTTTATAGAACCTGCTGGGGCCCCCATATAGACAGCATTTGCATAGTCCAGCCACGAAAGAATCATCGACTGGACCAGCAAGCGTCTGGCTTCAAATGGAAGAAGATCCAAAACTTTCGTAAGGACCCTCAACAATCCATAACAAGTCGCAGACACCTTCTTGGCCTGGTACTGGAATCCTAAAGAGGAGTCCAGCCAGACCCCCAAGCTTTTTATTTGGGTCTTAGGCACCGGAGGGGGTCCAGACAATGTGGCCACCAGGGGTCCAGGTTAATTGGGGCTTTGTAACCCAGAAGCACGATGTCCGTTTTGGCCCCATTTAACTTTAAAAAAGAGGAGGTCATCCATTCCAGGACTTTGGTGAGACACGGGGTCAAATTATTGATCCCCTGATCTAAAGCACCATCCCTCACCAGGGAGACGACCAGCTGCGTGTCATCGGCATAGGTAACAAGTTGGATTACCCAGGGAAGCACCACCTCAGCCAAAGGTCTCATGTAGATGTTAAACATGGTAGGCCTGAGTGAGGATCCCTGGGGAACGCCGTGATTCAATTGCAGCTGGCTCAATGAAACCTCTTCCTCAAAGAAGGAGAAACATCTGTCCGATAGAAAAGAATGGAGCCATTTAAGGGCCAATCCGGAAACCCCTGCAAGACATAGCCGGTGCAACAAGAGGGAATAATTCATAGTGTTGAAGGCTGCGCTGAGGTCCAACAGGACCACCGCAGCCTCCCGCATCCACAATACCACTGGCCGCCTCAACCACTGCCACCAGAGCCGTCTCCGTTCCTTGCTTGGCTCTAAACCCTGTCTGGGTAGGATGTAGTGAACCCGTGGTCTCAACAAAAGAAGACAGGATCTTATTCACGTGTTTTTCAGCCTTTTTTCTGAGACCAAGTAGCAACGAAATGGGCCTGTAATTAGCCAGGTCTTCAGGGTCCAAGCTAGATTTTTTTAGCAGAGCCCTGACTTTTGCCATCTTCCAATTGGGGGGGCACTGCTCCTGAGGCCAGAGACGCTTTAATGACCTGCATTATCACCGGGCAGACCAGCATCCAGAGAGGAGCCCGATTTCGGGTTGCTGAGGAGACTTTCCACGGTAGCCAGATCTAGCAGCGGGAAGGCTTTAAGACCTCCAGACAAGTCTGGGGCTACCTCCTTAAACACCCCATTTTCGCTCTCCATCCTGTCTGGAGTATGTGCAGTTGGAGCAAAGCTGGAGTAGATGTTAGACACTTTGGCAGTGAAAAAAGCGGCTAGGTCCTCACAGAGTTTCTGTGGGTTCGGAGCGGGCCTAGTGGCCATAGGGGTGGCGACCAAAGTTTGAAATTGTTTTTTAAATTCCCTGGGCGTATTAGCTGCTTCAGTGATTTTACCCTGATAGTATGCAGCTTGTGTAGATTTTAATAATTTTTTGTAAGATCTCAAAGATGATTTGTATTCATTTTTTGCTGCAGGGGCAAAGTCCTTTCTCCACTTCCTTTCTGCCCGTTTGCATAGTTGTTTATGCTCCTAGAGTACCACTGTTGTTTATTAGTGCCCTCCCGATGCCGAACCTCTTTTTTGGGGAGGGTAGCATCTAAGGTAGAATTAAGCCACTTATCAAAGGCTTCGTTAGCTACCACTGGGTCATCATGGGGAGCCGGCGGACACCTCTACAGGGCCGCCTCCCAGTCCTCTACCGGTAGTCTCGACCATATTCGACTGACTTTCTTTGAAAGGGTGACCCTGTGATTCTGTATTGAGGGGGACCACACAAAAGAAAGTAGGGCGTGGTCTGACCAAGGAACAAAGCTAGCCTGACAACAAACAATGTTTCCAAGATTGGTAAAGATGTGATCTAGTAGGTGACCAGCTACATGAGTGGAGCTGGCCACAATTTGTTCCAAATGTACTACTCCCAGGGTATCCAGCAGACACTGGGATGAAGCGGCATTGGCTTCATCAAGGTGAATATTAAGGTCGCCCAAGATGGAAAAATTAGACGCACTACTGATGGAAAGAGAGATCTTGTCTAGAAGGTTGTTACAGAAGACGCGATAATCACCCGGTGGTCTATATACCAAAATCCCTGAGAAAGTACAAGTGGGTGAGAAGAATATAGAAAAGCCAAGACTCTCGCACTCTACAAGTGGACTCTCAAAGGTTCTGCACACAAAGGTGTTCTTATAGATAATCACCACACCTCCTCCTCGCCCTGTCTTACGATCCTGCCTGATAATAGAATAGTTGGGCGGGAGCGCCTGGACTATATCCTGGTCAGATGCATCAGTCAGCCAGGTCTCAGTTAATAAAAGTGCGTCTAGATCTCGTTCCTCTAGGAACAGATGGATTTCCACTGCATGCCTCGGGAGAGATCGGCAATTTAGCAGGGCAAATGTAAAGGAGTTACTTTTGCCACTCACTAGCTTTTTAGGCTTGCAATGTGGAAAGAGGGACATTACCTCCTCTGGTAGTGTCTCTTTAGGACAACTAACCTTAACGCCTCCTCTGAGTGCCCTAAGCTGTTCCCCACTATAGCAGAAGGTTTTAGGAGATAAGGGTTCCATTGTTATAGCCCCCAAGCCACGTCCTAGCCCGGCCTGGCACAAATGGGCACAGATGGGCTTTCCTTAGGCGCTCCTTTGGCGCGGTAAGGCGCGTACGCTAACGCGTACGCTGCGAGTAGGAGGACTGTCTGAATATATGCGCTTTAGAGTGGCGGGTCCTGCCCTACCTCCCAACAACCAGCGCAGCAACCTCGTCCTCCCCCAAGATGGTCGCTCTGGTGAATCCTCCCCTCTAGGGCCGGCTCAGCAGAAAGCCCAAATCGGCTAAGGGGACAAGAGGTGAGTCTGTTCGCTCACGCGTGGGGAAAGGTGTCCGGTGCAAAAATGAGCAATTTAAATTTTATTAAAAGTGCAGACAGTAAACAGTTAAAAAAATTATAAACAGCAGAAAACTAGCTCCCGGTTTCCGCCTCCGGAGCGCTAATACGGTGGAAACAATTAAAAGAGATTAGCAGCAACCTAGCTCCCGCCTCAGGAGCAAAGAACATTAAAAACGTATCTCTGAGTAGGCGCATTCCACTGGAGAAAGGTACTCAATATGTCGGATACACTATACAGCGAACCATTCGTCATCCATTTATGAGCAAGGGAGTCAAATACAACTCATTCCTCAGAATCTGGGATTTGGCTATGGGATTGGCTTCAGGAAAAAGCAGGAGACAACTAACCGATTACGAATCGGAGAAGAAGTAGGAAGTAAAACTGGAGACGCGGTATTAAGCAAAGGAAGAGAAGCGCTACTCGTTGCAAGAGACACAAAAGGCAAAGGAGAATGAGCTACAGAAGTTTGTGGCAAAGGAGGTGCAGGCGGTAATACTGGAAGAGGTAATTGTACGGGAGCCGGAGCTCCTGGCTGAACAACAGGTTGCTGCACAGGTGGCAATAATACAGGTGAATTTGCACCTGGCGCATAAGGCGGAGGTAATTTCAACAGATGAGACATTGAGGGATCTTCATCAAGATCTTTGCGTTGTGGAGGTAACACAGGATAGCACCTATCAATTGCCATTCGATGCTGTCTATCCAAGACCTCAATCACACGATCAGTCTCATCGTCTTTAAATTGTTGGGCAGCCTGTATGACTGTCATATCTTTCATTTTCCTATCTCTTTTTGCTTGTTTAATTTCTCTCTGCTTGGCTTCCTTACGCCAAAGGTGGAAAGAGTCCAACATTGGCGGCCGGGCTTTTCTTTTAAACAGAATTGCTTCCAAATTATCTAATATGTCTGGCTCAAAGCTACCATTTTGTGGGCACCGTAAGACACCATCTTTCTTCGTGTATAGGATCCATGTGTCGTTAAAGGCAATGGGACCAACATCATGCTTAGAATAGAGCTCATAAGTGGGAGTTCCAACCGGAGGAATCGGGCATGAATCCTCAAGCCGGGAATCCCTAGTACAACAAAAACAACAACATTTCCTAAATCGGCTTAGACCAGGCATCTTTAGGCACACTGATCCATTTACTAACTTCAAGGAGTGAAAGCAAAGAACACAGTACAAAAGTACTCACCCCTCGGCTTCGACTATTACAACAGACGAATAACAAAAATCAAAAACAAAACAAAGAAGTGGGTGCTACCCACAAATACTTAACTAAATGGTCTTCTCACGGCAACGGAGGTCCCTCTAACATCTCGCGATACCAATCATCACCAGGGGGTCCAAGGCAGGGCGGTAGTCAGGGCAGGAATCATCAGCAGCCATCAGAAAAGAGTAGCCGCTCTGTAAAAGACCTTCTGTCCACTTCGACATACAGGGGTCGCTTGACGTTGCTCGCGAATCCTCTGGAATTTTCTTGCGAGGCTTCTCACAACTCTAGGGCTGAACCGCTACCACTGAAACCGCCCTACGTTGGGCGCCAGTTGGAGAACTGGCCTTATGGGCCAGGCGGCGCAGGGCACGCCTAAATCCCCGGGTTCACCTGCCTTGCAATTAACAGAGACACGAGACACTCCGTTGAGCGTGGAAGCCAGGTTTATTAGCTGCAGCTAAGTACAGTTGTCCCAGAAGTTACACACAGGGTGGATTCTAAGGAGACTGCCACTTCAATCCGTGGCGCTCAGTCTTTTATAGGAAACACATTTACAATATTCCACTCTTTGCACATAAAAAATGAACTAATGAGAAAAGTTGATAAATAAGCTATTAGGTGTCTCAAATACGCCCCTTTCTCAGACCCAGTGTGCTACCCCTCCCGACAAATTAATCAGTGAATGTGTCCACAATCCCCTCTTGCAGGTGAAAGGATGTATTTGTGTGCCTCAAAGGATGGTTGTGTTACAGGAGCATACAAGGAGAGAATAGCGAAGGCCAATCGGATAAGATAGTATAAGGAAATATTAGGAGAGGTCAAATAGTCGGCCGAGACAGGGATCAATCGAACCAGACATGGATTAACGAACTCAGCCAGGCCCTGACATCGGGTTTCATGAACAAGGACAATGGAGTTACTTTTTAACTGAAAGGGCACATAACAGCTGGAAAAGCAAAAGCACATCGTTCGCCGTGCTGCATGAGTGAGGGCAACACAAAATGGCGGCTAGATATGAGCCGAAATACGAAATCGTAGAACCTCACTATAAAGATTTAACTGCAGCACTACCAGATGATCTAGATAAACATGCATGTAATTGGCAGAATAAATTAGGTACCTCAGAGGTGCTGGCTCATAAATCATTGGAACTGTCAAGCTCTATATTAATCTCCACCAAACTACAAGCCCAATTTTACAAAACTTTTTTCCAACTCTATTACACCTCTAGAAGGATATATAAATAGAGTGTGGGCACAGGTACACTTTGCCCTAGATGTATGATGCCCGAAGCCGATTTGACACATATGCTGGCCACATGCAACACCTTAGACATTATTAAACGAGAAATCTCTATATTTCTATCCGGAATTTTAGAGACTAGTATAGAGATTAACACAACAGAAATAATATTAGGGGTGGATAGGGCTATTAGACCTAATGTCATGCAGGGACTCATATTTATCTCGATGGCTGTACTAAGAATTTGCCTCACATCCGCCTGGCTAGATCAATATCCACCTACATTCCAACAATGGCGGACGCGCTTTGTAGCTACATACAACCTTGAAATAGCTATTTATAGTCGGAAGGGCTTGAAGAAGAAAAAAAAAGGATTAGAAATTTGGGACCTGTCAGATTATGGGTAGGGAGACCGGATTAGTAATGATATAATGAGTAGTAATGATATGTAATTACTAAAATGGGCATGTCCTTGGACCTTCATCTGCTTTTCTTGTTCTTCTTATTTATTTTATTTTTTTGTGTTTTGTTTTTTCTGTTTCTTGTACCGCCTTATTTAAAACTATTTTATTTGGGACAATACCAAGGTGATGTATTTGAAAGTATAGAATGTTGCCTGTGTCGGGGTCGGGGGGGTTCTTAGGGGTGGGGAGGGTGGGTTAATCTAACCACTGCAAAATTCAATAAAGAATTGTTTAAAAAAAAAAATAAGAAGGTTAAACGCCGTTTTTGCTTTCCTGCTCTGCTTTGCACACGACATACAATTTTTATATTGTTTAGAGAAGGCTGAGTATTTTGTTTCACATGAGAATAATTAGTTATGCTACATTTCTAGACTGCCTCGCTAGTTTAGTGTGTATAGTGAGAGCATGAAACATCAAGGTTATCTTGGATACTGTGTCTGTTATTCGGAATGATCCTCGCACGTACGACCTATAACACATATGCAGCTGTGGCCACGTCTGATACTGGTGCGTTTAATAATGTATTGTGGAGGCATAATTAGACACAGTTGGACACATTGGTATCCTGACAGTTTGTGTAGAACTCATTGTGATCCACTACTGCTGAGTACCAGAGGTGTGGGACAGTTCATGTAATCCTATGAGACCTTCTGTAGTTATAAACTAACCTGGTAGGTAGGGAGGGTGGAATGTAGGTATATTTTAAACCTGTTTCCCGTTAGCAATATAAGATGTTTTCTCCCTTTGTATTTTATGGAATAGTAACAATGCTGACAACCATGTTTCTAATGATATGTTTGGTTGTATTATCTAAGGTACTGTGCATGAGATTACGGCGTTAGAAATAAACATTTCAAACTTGCACGTCTTTACTCCTTGTTTTGGACTGGTGTAAGACTATAACGAAAGAGTGCTCTTTTTATCTACCTTACTTGAGGTAATCTAAGTTGCATATTCTGGGTTGACTAGTCATTGGTGTTTTTGCTATAGGACGAAGAACCAATGAGTCACTGATTGCTAGTCTGGTAGGGGATTTGGGTACTAAGGTAGGTTTTGGTACACCGTAATTCATAGAGGTCATAAGTCTTTATGCACAGTTCTGTGTAGGAGCAGAATTCCTGCAACAGTAGTTACATCAAAAAGGCTTGATGAAGGGCCTTGAGTTTGAGTCAGAATATGAAATTGAAGAATAATTGATAACCCTAGCCAGGAGAGGGAGCAAGTGTGCAAATTTACAATGTCTTCGGCTGGGGTACTTGTTACAATAAAAAATTTCGATAAAGGCCTGCACCTTGAATAGGAATATGAAATAGAAGATTAGGTGGTAATCACAGCTATGGTATGCAACAAGTAGTTGTGTGTATGTGTGGATGATGTGTTGATTGAGTGGAAGATGAAAAAGGTGAAAAATAAGAAAGACCGGAGACACACAAACTACCCACTGCCTTGTCAGTGAAGAGAATCTTTGGATTTCCAGCTCATTACACAGATAGGGTGTTGGATTCCGCAGTGGGAGCAAGAGAAACGAGTAGCACATCTAAGGAAGCAAGGTAATGCATAAAGTACACATAGTGTGCAGTAGTAAGGACGCAAGAAAGGATGGAAGTGTGCTAATTACCCACTACTATTGATGGGTAGTAGTTTCGAAGAAGGCTGAATAAAGGGCCTGCACTTTGAATTTGAATTAAAGAAGAATAATTGATAATCCCAGCCATGTAAGGCAGTAAGTAGGTGTGTGTATTTGTGGATGATGTGTTGATTGAGCAGAAAATGAATAAGGTGGAAAATAAGAGAGGCTGCAGAGATGCAAACTTTCCATTTCTTTGTAAGGGAAGTGGTTGTTTAGTTTTCCAGTGCATGTATTACCTACTGGCGATAGCCAGTAGGTATATATAGTTAGGATTTTTTCTCTATGGAACTTTTGAAAATTCTATGTCTAATAACTTTGGCGTTTGTGGACGGAATTGGCTGAAATTTTCAGGAAAATGGCACATTTTGTTTCTAAACAGCCCCTGAAAATTTGGGGGGGTTCCGTCAAGGGGGGGCCGAGAAAAAAGGGGGTCCCAAAACGCGTTTTTCCCATTCATTTTTCCATAGGGCCTTTGGCCTCACTTTTAGCTCGAACGGCTGAATGGATTTGCACGAAACTTGGCAAAATTGTAGGGACTGTTAGCCCAATGTGCCTTTGCTGGGTCTCAATATATGTGCTCCAGTGGATTTTGAGAAATTAACGTTTAAATAAACAGATATATCTGTGACAGCGTCCTGGATAGCGCACTAGATCGCGTACTTTTCGCGTAACGGAGCTTTGCGAAGCGAAGCTGATTGGCTCTCCGGTGTCTGTCAACATTCTAAACAGTCCGGTGCGGCCGCCATCTTGTCTCTCTAGGATCGAGAGACAAGAGGAGGAGAAAAACGAAGGGGGAATTTAATGAAAGGGGGCAAGGTAGACCCCTCTTGACCACCTAGGAATGATGTTGGGGTTATTAAAGGGTCCCATGGGGAAAATAAGAAAAATAAAATTTTTCGCAGTAGGACCGCTTCCCGGTTCGCGAACCGGGTAGCGAATCGGGACGCGAAACGGGAATTCGCCATTTTGTGTTTCGATTTAATTAAATTACTAGATGGAGGAAAAACTATGTGAGTATTGGGTATAAGGGGGTACGGGAGACATATCCTGACCCCCTATGTTTTCTGAAGGTGGTTGAGGAGGCTCATATATGTTGATACTTGTCTTCCAGCGGTTGCGCATGAGCGTTTTTTTTTTTTTTTGCCGCTTGACTTCTGTTAACGTTCGATTCGAAGGAAATTAGGAAGTGTTGATCGCCATTTTGACACTGCGAGTAAATATTTTGTTAAAAATAATTGTTATAAATTAATCAGTATTGATAAACATTGTCTGCGCCATTTTGCTTTTTTTCCAATGCCACACTTTTGTCGTGCACGGCAGCCATTTTAGATGCCTTGACCAGACCCACTCTCTGCACGCCGCCGATCCTCAGCATGGCTCCCCACCCTCGCAAGCATCTCCCCCACGCACTGGTCACCCCTGCTCTCTCTCTGATGCATGGGCCATAAACTTTCCCCCATCTGCGCTGCTCTTCCCTGAGTATCACACCCTGTGCCCGCCCGACACCTCCCTTTCACCCTATTCACTACCGCACCCTCTGACAGTCCTCTTCCTCTGTTTCTGATTGTCCAGGCCTGTCCCAGGCTATCACCTAGCCCTGCGGATGTAGTTTATGGCCCCAACTGTAAAGAATCACCCCTGTTTAAAGGAGTTACAGTAGATCAAGGTCGCCACCTCATGAGATCCGTTACACCACACGCGTTCCTACTATCTGATAACGTTCCTGTATTGTGATTGGGGAGGGGATTCTCACTGTAAGGGTGTGTGGGACCGAGCCTGAAGCGGAAGATTCCAGGGATGCCTTTTTGTACATCAAAGTCTTCACAATTATGTGTCACATTAAAAATATATAGCACTCCAACAAAGTTGCAGGATTATAACACTTTAATAACTTATAAATATATACAACGCTCCAACAAAGTAAACACGTTAAAAAAAACTTTTTAAACAACTATTTATATGACATTGCTTTAACCAGGATAGACAAAGAAATGACACAGTGATGTAAAAGTTTCTGAAAGAAATGCCAAGAACGTCCCATGTGAAAGTGAATTTTATCTGGCAATTTTTTTTCATTTCCTTCTCATGAGAAGAAAGTTAATGCCAGGTTCGTTACCTGCTTCATCTGCAAAAAAAAAAACTCTCGAGAGGGACCGAAAAAAATATAGCTATGGTAATCATACCATGCATCGGCACATGGAGAGGTGGCACCCTCCTAATTATTCTAAAGCACAACTTCGAGATTTGGTGGATAACCCCCGACCAGCAAAAACATCCATCAATGACTTAGCAATAAGTGAGTCAGAGGCAAGGGAAACGGTCCCAAATCTGCAAAAGAACTTTGGGCAGATGAGATTGACTTGTCTAGCATGTGGAAAATTAATTTCATGCGGAGAGATGAGTATTACTTTAATAAATAGATCATATGAAAATCATCAATGTCCAAAACGTCCTAGAAAGTAATTTTTGTCATTTTTGGGGAAGAGAGATAACCTACAGTGGTACGGGGTCGTTTTCGTTCGTACTAGGGGGGCCAGGTGACATTCCTTCGGGGTGGCTTAGGGGCATTTAAAACAACTTCCCTGATACAGGTAGCATATAAAGTAGAGGCTAAATACCAGGATCTTTATCGATTGCTTTATGCTGTAAAAAAATGAAAAACACATACAACAAACCTGGACCATTCATATTTTCAATGTTTCTGCGTACTATACTTTTTAACCCTTAACTAATTGAGCTGCTTCATTTCACCTGCTTTTTTGTAAAAAAAAAAAAATCGGAAACAGTGGCCATTTCTTCGAAACTTACCAATGTATGCGTTACGACTACTACAACTACGTTTGCTTTTTTAAAAAACTTTAATAAAAATGTTGGTGCCCAAATACGGGCCTACAACCCCGTGGGCCGGCCACGGAGCAGGCTGGAACTGTAAATGGGGGGGGGGTTTATTTGCGGAAAACATAACAGAGTCAGTGGTCGTTGATTTCATAGTAAAAAGTGCGACAAGTGCAACAAAATCATATCGATAATTCATTGTGAGCAAGTACCATTAGTGTCGACAATTCCAACCTTCAATAATAAATACAGTAATCAATGATGCATTAGAACTTAATATCAATTCATTGTTCGAACGTGTAATCAGTCTTATCCCATATCAATTCATGTGGTAAAAACTGCATACATATCTCATGATATCAAGGCTGAGCAATCAGGGCACAACAAGGAGTTGAGAGTTTCATTTGTACCGGCGCCATTTTGGGTGAGGTCAGGAAGGTCCAAGTATAGTCAAAATGTCTCCACCAACTCGTGGTTGGACCGTGACCTCTTTCGGTAGTCCAAAAGTTTTTGTTGAAGGGTAGCAGAGGGGACTGGTGACATGAACCATCAGTGAATGTGGGGTGGGAGGAAACAATCTCTCCTACCGGGTCATACTGGTGTCCCTCCGGAACTGATCAAGTTGGTAGTCTTGCAGGATTTTGATCATATCAAGACTGAGGCCGGCGCCGGCATGAGCGCGCTGACGTCCCTCGGCTACGTCGTGGTCGTTCCGTGGGTGATCATGGCAGTCATTTCTCATCGGGGGTCGGGGGCCCCCGTGGCTCTTATAGAATCTTTAAAGTTGAGGAGAACGTTTCTGGACGCAGGACTCATTTTCAGGCTGAACTGAAAAGCGTCGTACCGCAAAAGTAACCGAGGCTGTCGGGTGAGTGCAGCGCCGCTGCATCGCAAGAGTGGACGAACCTTTTTGGTGGGTGAGTGGAGCGTTGGGGGTGCAGCTGAGGGGCCCCCACCTGGGGGGTGGGAGAGGCTCGTTTGCGCCGCCTCTCCCTCCCAGCGCACCCCACGCGACACCTGGTGTTGATATCCGTGATGTCCGGACCAGGTGATAAGAGGGGGGGGGGGTCGGAGGCAGAGGCAAGACATCCCCCCCCGTGGCCTGCAGGGCGCCAGAAGAGAATGGGAAGACCAGCACATTCCGGGCCGACCATCCCACGACTTCTCCGGCTGATGGCGGCTAGTCGGGCCCCGCCCTGCACGTGTCGAGGCCTCATCTTCCGGATGGGCGTAACCGTGGACCTGTTGCACTTTGGCAGTTTCCGGAATGGGGGTAGGTATCTGCTGATTTGTATCTATTTCATGTTACCGTTATTGGGTGTGGCGGGCGGTGGGACAGACATGCTTGGAGCAGTGGGGGGGTGGCAGAGGTTAGCTACCTCGTGGCTGCCGTAACGTCAAGCTTGGCTTCTCTCACCACTTCCATGTTTCTTATTTCTAGCGAAGTCAAAAACTCATCAGTGGCCTACTGATTTTGTTCGATTTCTTTCCCTTCTTTTTCAAGTGTGTTTCATTGTAAAGTTTCTGTTTAACAGGATATAGTTTTTACTTCGTATTTTACATATGTCTTCTTTATTAGGGGTACTCTCCGGTTGAGCCAGATGATGTACCTCTAATAAATGGTCCGGGTGGAACTAGTTTCTCAATCAGTGGGGAGTAGATGGGCATGACAGATTACAACGGGGGACAAAGGTCCGCATTACCCATCCTTCACTACTTGCAAAGACTAGACAGAATATTTCTATTCCACGTTATTTGCAAACAGAGAATACCTCGTTAGAACTATTCCTTGAACAATAAATGTCCAGCCAATCAATCAATCAGTGGGGAGAAAAACAGGCATGGCGGATTACAACTGGGGACAAAAGTCTGCATTACCTATCCTTCACTATCTGCAAAGGGAGACAGAATATTCCTATTCTTCTCTGTTTGTAGACAGGGAATATCTCAAATAGCAATACTTAATAAAAAATTTACAACTTTAAGGTAAATACTCACAATATGACTACTGAACGAAGTTAAAAAGTAACGGATATAGGTACTTGAGAGGTTTTCGGTGGCAGATAATCTACAATATACACTTGTACATATGAGTCTGATACAGGGGGAATCTCTGTATAACTATGGATAATTAGATATTAGGATGGCATACTTTGACTTGTGATGTTTGATCTCATTTAGTCACTTCAATCTAATTTTAACCACTAATTTTTCTTTTTGTTTTGCAGATTAACTACAATACTTATGTTGGACTCCATATTATATGTTGTTTCTGATATTGTTTTGTTACTTATAGTTCTAGTTATTTATTGTAGTGTTATCTTTTAGTTATAGTTCCAGTTATTGTTTTAATAAAAGTTAATTAAAAAAGTACATACGTCTGTTTTTTTGTGGGGGTAGCAGTCATCAATAGAAATGATATTTATAATTTGAACTATAATGCTGAAGCTCACTCATTAGTAACATATTGTGGTGAAATTTTAACCTATGTGCTGACGTAAGTGTTCCATAAACTACTACTATGGTAACAGGCAAAATACTGTTTGGGGGTAGGGTATAATACGCAGGAATGCTGTAAAAATAAATGGGCAAGGGCTGTTTTGTTTTCCACTGTTGCAACATAAAGTGATCGATAAAAATCCGATAATCAGGTCTATCAGCGACTAAGACAGCAGGCCGAGTCTCTTTTGCTCAACGACTCCCTCATGGGACGAAGAAACGTCCTTTTTCACGAAATAGGAATATTTTACTTGCAGGACAGTTGTTAATTTCCCGTGAAAATACATTAGCCTGGAACATTGTTAGTGATAAACTGTAAATGCATCTGGGTCCTTTGCTTAAAAAAAATATATAAAATATATTTGTGAATTAGAATAAGAATATATGTTACAGCTATAGATATTTGCTATTAAAAAACCATTGAAATTCACTGAAAAAACCATAGGTTTTAGGCCATATATAGTTAGGGATTAGCATTTACAAAACCTTCATTTACTTGCACAAAACCATAGAAATTCGCATATATAGTTAGATGCAATAACTATATATCGCGCACCCGCAATCCACTGCTGATGATGTCACATATTACATCAATCATGACATGATCAGTGACATCACTGATGACATCACTGATGACAACAACAAAGGAGAAAATTTGCCACCTCTTGTGTCTCGATCCTACCGAGACACAAGATGGCGGTCACTCCGGACTGTTTGGAATGTTTACAGACACCCGAGAGCCAATCAGCTTTCCGCACGCGAACTCGCGTAGCACGCTGGTTAGCGCTCCGGTGCGCGTACCGGGGCGCGCTTATAAATATATATATTTTTTTGAACCTAAATTACTTATAATCCACTGGAGCACATATCTTGAGACATAGCAAAGGCACATCGGGCTACCAGTCCCTACAATTTTGCCAAGTTTGGTGGAAATCCATTCAGCCGCTCGGGCTAAAAGTGAGGTCGACCGCCCTATGGAAATTAACATGGGAAAAACACGTTTTGGGACCCCCCTTTTATCTTGGCCCCCGCTTGACGAATCCCCCCCAAACTTTCAAGGAAGGACCGGAGCTTCGCGAGGCAAATTTGAGGATATTTTCAGGCAGATTCGTCAACCGGCGCCAAAGTTATTCACAATAGAATTTTGAGATTCTGCATTGAAAGAAATCCTAACAATAACTACCCACTGGTGACCGCCAGTAGGTAATATATATATATATATATATATATATATATATATATATATATATATATATATATATATATTCACTGAAAAAAAATTAGGTTTTAGGCATCATATAGTTAGGAATTAGTTTTTAAAAACCTTGCAAATTCACTGAAAAAACCATAGTTTTTAGCCTAGTTATAGTTAGGAATTAGCCTTTAAAAAACCTTAGAAATTCACTGAAAAAACCATAGGTTTCACACATGTTATAGTTAGCTGGATGTTTCACTCATACAAAACCATTGAAATTCCCCCATTATAGTTAGTTCAGCTAACTATAACTCGGGTGCCCGCAATGCACCGCTGATGACGTCACATATTACATCACTCATGACATGGTCAGTGACATCACTCATGACATCTCTGATGGCATCTCAAATGACATCACTGATGACATCACTGATGACATCATCCTTGTGAAAGAGTGGCAGACCTCCTCTCGGCGTAATATAACCCTTGATACACACATTCAAAAATAGAAACTAAAATTTTCAAAAAAATGGAGATACCAATACCAGTTAGAACAACCTATTCAGTAATTCCAAAATCTACATACACAATCACTCATTCACCAACAGTTCTATATAGTCACTCATACATGTACTCTCTCATCATATGTACTCATACACCTATACATCCTGTTACACACCGACAGTCATCCATAGAGTTACTCACACACATACTCACACATGCAAATAAACTATCAATCATCCATTTATTTGCATATACAGCTATACACACACCACTACACTTACTTTTACAGAAACATATACATACTTATTCTCTTAAACAATCACTTATAGCAACACATACTTATTTATACAGGAACTTGTCCAATCTCTCACTCTTACATATAATCACTTGTATACATCAATACTCACATATACTAGATTAAAACATATGTATTTACTCATAAATATACTATTGAGACAGTCATAGACTCAACAACACACCCATACACACACTCACCCACCCATACAGTCCTGCACACATGCTGTCTTCATAAAACATACAAACAGGAAGTCACTCATTCATGCATCTATACGCTAAGTAATATCCCCCACCGAACCATACAGACACTCATACTGATACAAAAAAAACAAACTAATAACCCATATACACACTCATGTAGCTACTCACCAACCCATGCAGCCACTTATAGACAAAGTGAGACACTGATACAGATATTTACATATTTAAACATTACTCACTAATACATGTATTCACTAAAATACACTTAATAAGTCAGTTATGCAATCATGTTTAAAAAAAAATATCTATTCAGACACTTATTTACCCATTTATTCTTCCATCGACCTTTAAATATACATATATAAAAAATATTTATTTTTCAGAAAGACACACATTCAATGGATGATGTCATCAGTGATGTCATCAGTGATGTCATTTGAGATGTCATCAGTGATGTCATGAGTGATGTCACTGACCATGTCATGAGTAATGTAATAGAATTTGAATTTAAAATTATTTATAAAGCGCACGTACACCAGCGGTGTCATGGCGCTGCAACTAACAGATATCTGTAATAGGTGACGTCATCAGCAGTGCTTTGCCGGCCCGCGAGTTATAGTTAGCTGAACTAACTATAACGGGGGAATTTCAATGGTTTTGTATGAGTGAAACATCCAGCTAACTATAACATGTGTGAAACCTATGTTTTTTTCAGTGAATTTCTAAGGTTTGTAAAATGCTAATTCATAACTATAACGAGGCTAAACCCTGAATATATATATATATATATATATATATATATATATATATATATATATATATATATATATATATATATATATATATATATATTCCGGTACTCTATCTTAAGAATCCACTCCACAACAGGACTCAGATAGACAAGCGCGGACCCAGTATTTCGTGCTTTCTTCAAGTTTATTTAAAGAAAAGTTTCGCCTGCATCAGTATGCCGCCATGACGCGTTTCGGTCCGACCTGGACCTTGATCACATGACGCGTTACTCATGGACCCATGCCTCATTTAAAGTGACAAGCAATTAATGATTAAAAACAGCTGAAACATTAGCACAATAGAACTGAAAAACAGACTGTGCGTTAATGTGGATATAAACAAGACTGCTAGTAGGATACCTATGTACATTTCTTGTTGATATTATGTACAATTAAAATAGATAATATTTACAAATAATTTCATAAATATACACCTATACATTGGTACAAAAATATATATAAATAAATACATCTCAATACAAAATCATGTATATAAAAATATATAAATATACATATTTAAATAAAATAGAGATATATTAAAAGACGATTCCCCAATAATATAAGGAGATCCTCCATAATTATATATGTGTATCCATTCACTTTAAAAGCAGTCTTGAAATATGCTGTTCTCGTTAATATAGCCCAAGTGGGCAAGTACTTCAAATTGGGCAAAAGGGTCCTCAGATATAGAAGGATCGATGTTATCAGCCGCCTTAAAATGTACAGGCGAAAAAATTAATAAAGCGATAACAAGTGCAACAGTGAAAAGGATAATAACTGAACATATAGGACTCTGTACCAATAACAGAGATACCATGTAATGTGTACTAGTGATTAAAATTGAGTAAATACCCAAATATGTTTTATAGCGCCCAGATGTAAACTAGCAAGAGACATATAAAAAGGGCGACTTAAGAGATTCTGAGACAAGATCACATGCAAAAATTATTTCAAAGTTATACAGTAAAGTTATTCACAAAGTGATCCCAAGACCTGTAAACCACATTGATATTCAGTAAGAAGGCAAGAGAGTAGTGATATTACAATTTATATACAGGTATATAAGTCCTCCGTGGTATTAAGACCATTTGGGACCTTGGAATTGAATTCCAAAATATATCTGGTTTCTAATACTCTCAAAGCACTGTCCCTGTTGCCTCCCCTGCGTGAAGAAGGTATGCAATCAACAGCAAAATACTGCAGCAAAGTATTGTCACTATCATGTTTGGCTTGAAAATGACGTGCTACAGGATAAGCCTGATCCTTATTATTGATTGCCCTGAGATGTTGCAGGATTCTCATGTGTACCGGTAATTTGGTACTGCCCACATAGCGTAATGCGCGAGGGCATTCCAACACATATACGACATATTCACTTTTGCACGTTATGCGTCGCTTAATTTTAACAGGGTCAGGCAGGAATGGAACACTGTATTCTTTGACATTCTTAGCATGTTTACAGGCTTTACATAGGAGACATTTGAAAAAACCTTTTTGCTTGGACAGCCAATTGGAAGGAGGTCTGATTTCAGGATTGCATTTGTTTAAACAGTTCCCCATAGATCTGGCTTTACGAAAAGTTATCTGTGGAGTAGGGTTGTCTTTAAGCAGATCATTGCCTATGACAGGATCCTTCAACAATAGATCCCAGTGTTTCCTGAGAATCTTTCTGATGGCCATTTGTTGTTTGTTGTAAGTAATGATGACCCGTAGTTTACTGTTAGGGTCATCGGCCATAGCAGGAATTTTGGGGGCTAGGATGTTATCCCGAATTAAAGTTTCAGTTTTTCGAATAGCCTTATCAATAATTCCGGGTTTATATCCCCTTTGAAGGAACCTTTCCTTGCAACTTTCCTGAGCCAGTTTACATTCCTTGTTGTCACTACAGATGCGTTTGATCCGCAGCATCTCCCCATAGGGGATGCTGTTGATCAGGTGCTGGGGGTGATGGCTGGAGGCGTGGAGAACAGAGTTTCCAGCTGTAGGCTTACGATGGAGTTTAGTGCATAGGTTGTTATTACTGATATACACTTCCACGTCTAGAAAGACTACAGAGGTTTTACTCATATTTGCAGTAAATTGCAAATTCAAAAGATTGTCATTTAACAGTTGTATAAACTCCCTAGCTTTTGCCTCCGACCCTTTCCATAGAATGAAGAGGTCGTCTATATACCTCAGCCATAAAGGGACATGTGTTTTCAAAGTATTTTCGTATTCCCTTTTCAAGACCTGCTCCTCCCACCAGCCCATGTGCAGGCAGGCATAGCTGGGGGAGAAGCAGGCCCCCATAGCTACTCCCCTTATTTGCTGGAAAATGGTGTTGTCAAAACAGAAGTAGTTATGTTCTAAACATACTCTAACCATTTCTACGAGCATTTTATTATGTAGGGTGAAGCATGCCGGTCTGCGATTAAGGTAATATTCAATCGCTCTAATTCCATCTTTGTGACCGATAGACGTATAAAGGGATGTAACATCCATGGTGATTAGAATAAGATCATCAGACCAAGTGATGCCATTGATTTTTCTTAAAAAATCAGAGGTGTCTCTGACATAAGATGGCAGGTTGAGCACCCATTCTTGTAAGAAAAAATCGACATACTTAGAGGTGTTCTCCATAAGACTGCCTATGCCCGATATAATGGGCCTACCAGGTGGTTTTGTTATACTCTTGTGCACTTTAGGAAGAAAGTAAATCGATGGTACAGCTGGATATTCATTATATAAAAACAAATATTCATCATTACTAATCAGACCACTACTTTTCCATGCCAATAGTTTGCCATAATATGCTACCCAAGATGCCTTCATGATTTGAATATTACTACGTTTGTAGCATGCCACATCATTAAGTTGGCTGTAAGCCTCGTCCATGTACATCAGTCTGGGCCAGAGGACAATGTTGCCCCCCTTGTCTGAATGTTTAATCACCAAATCATCATTGCCCTGAAGTTTTTTCATAAGTTCTATGTAGCACCTTTGTTTGCAATTCATATTGGTACTGCCATGATTCGTGACTCTGTACAAATCCTTTAGATCTGAGGCAACCAATTCATGAAAACGATCTAGGTTGTCATGCATCATAATTGGCAGGAAAACTGATTTAGGTTTAAACGGAGTTTTAGTAGTACAACCAAAATCCATACCTTCTAACCCCAAAGCATCGGTGGGTTCAGTCTGTTCCTCCTGAAGTTGTTGCAAATCAAAGAATAGATTAACATCACCAGCTGAAATGAGTGGTGGACTCGTAGCATATTGAGGTGTAACATCACTTGATTTCGTCCCTTTTGTTTTATGAAATTTTTTCAATTTTAACTTCCGAATGAAACGAAACACATCCATTCGGGTTTCTGAATAGTTAAAATTACTTTCGGGACTGAAAGAGAGACCCAGAGACAAAATTTGGCATTCTGCTTTATTTAGTGCTGTATCCGACAGGTTAATCACTGTGTTAGCCATATTGTCCATGTTCATTTTCGGTTCCATCTGCCCTTCGTCGTTTTCTTCTTTTGAGGCTTGTTCCCGTTTGCGTTGCCGGTTGCATTGGCGCCTGGCCCCTCGCTTGGCATTGGCGCGCCTTTTTGCTGCTGCTGTTTGTTCCGGGGTCTTAGCTTGCCTCTCCAATCCTGGCAGAGCACATTTATTTCCTCTGCTCGAGACATTATTAAAACTCCCTCTTTTGGTTGATTCGAGGGGCCGGCTTCCTCCTCATTTTCGCTCCCACTAACAGCGCTTTGTTCCGAAGTGGATGTGAGCGAAGGTGTACTATCACTGGTATTACCCTGTTTTTTCCGTTGGGAGGCAATATTGCTTTTTTTCTTTGCAGCGCCATATCTTCGGGCAAAAGTGAAAACGTTCCCGTTTTGATAATCCAGTTTGTCTCTGTTAAATTTAAACGCTTTGCGCTTTTTAATGGCATCTTCATCTTTGCGCAATCTGGTTAACATGTCTTCTCTTAATTTGGTAATATTTCCATTTTGCTCAAGCGCAGATATTTCCACCTCCAAAGCGTCGATTTGCGCTTGCAATTTTATTCTATCGCTTGCTGCATATTTAACCAATATTCTAAGCAATTTAGCTGACGATTCAAGGTTGGCGTCCGCCCATTCTCCAAGCATGGCAGGGTCCGGGTTCTCGTAACTTGGTGCTAAAGTAATCCGCAACCCTCTGGGAACCCTGCCCACCTCCAAGTAGCGAGTGAGTGATTTTTCTTCCCACCACTTAGACTGTTCAGCACGTCTCAGTTTCTCTAAGCGCCGAAATGTCTCTCTCGCGCTGTTATTCACTGAAGGAGCAGTGTTCTGTTCCTGCACCGTCACAACTGATCCCCCGGCCGGGGAATCAGAAAAAATGTCGATCGCCGCCTCCTCTCGGCTGCGTAACGCCTCTGCGGCCATGATGCAATCTAGGCGATTTAAATCTCAAATAGCGGGAGTTTTAAATCAAAACTTGTCACCCCACGCATTGCACACTCCTTACTGGACAATCCGATATGTTGCTTCCACGCCAGATATCTTCAGGTTACACAGACTCCAGACTCCGTTCACCTCGATTCCGGCTTCCAGGAAGGAACTTCTCCACAGTATCCAGGGGCTTCTGTGTGGCTCGCTCTTCACTAGAGCAATGAGTACGTCCCGCCAAACGGAACCAGCTGCTTCCAATGCCACAACGCCCAAAGCAAGGAGGGGTTATCCGCAAGTGTCAAAAGAAGCAAATTGACACAAATACTCCGGTACTCTATCTTAAGAATCCACTCCACAACAGGACTCAGATAGACAAGCGCGGACCCAGTATTTCGTGCTTTCTTCAAGTTTATTTAAAGAAAAGTTTCGCCTGCATCAGTATGCCGCCATGACGCGTTTCGGTCCGACCTGGACCTTGATCACATGACGCGTTACTCATGGACCCATGCCTCATTTAAAGTGACAAGCAATTAATGATTAAAAACAGCTGAAACATTAGCACAATAGAACTGAAAAACAGACTGTGCGTTAATGTGGATATAAACAAGACCGCTAGTAGGATACCTATGTACATTTCTTGTTGATATTATGTACAATTAAAATAGATAATATTTACAAATAATTTCATAAATATACACCTATACATTGGTACAAAAATATATATAAATAAATACATCTCAATACAAAATCATGTATATAAAAATATATAAATATACATATTTAAATAAAATAGAGATATATTAAAAGACGATTCCCCAATAATATAAGGAGATCCTCCATAATTATATATGTGTATCCATTCACTTTAAAAGCAGTCTTGAAATATGCTGTTCTCGTTAATATAGCCCAAGTATAAGTAAGAAGAACATATATATATATATATATATGTTCTTCTTACTTCTTATTGAAACATTTTAGTTGCTTTGTCCCCACAAAATATTGAAAGGCTCGTAAAAAATGCAACAATTTTATTTTCCTTGACTTTGACACAAATGTGTAAAAGCGTTTTCTAGTTTTGCTGGGGCATGGCCCACCATTTAGGGAAAGGAAAAGCAAATAAACAATCCAGTACAGTCTGTCTGTCCAACCATTGATTTCCATCCATCTATGTGGTCCCACGGGTATCATTTTTAATTCATCATGTGAACAATTATTTCTCTCCATCTATCAAGCTGTCTGGTTGTTGTTTAGCCAGATAATTCTTTCTGTCACCGAGCAGTTATGGTATAGGGCTCTGGCCTCTGATCATTGACTCTCACATATATCTGTTGTTCCTGGGGGTATGTCTACTTAGCAGTATATATCGACTAACTGTGGGGCAGTCAATAAAACAGCTTTCCAAATGCTAGATCATCCGGTAGGATGTTGATCTTCAATGGTTTTCAATTGACTACGCGGCACTTTTTTTTTTTTTTGAGAGGTCTTGTTATAAAAATCTACTGTTTCCTTTCTAGGAAGACTGCCCAAAAATGCATCGCTTTCAACAAAAAACAAAGTACTACTTTGTTTGTTTAGCTTTTCCGTTATGTTAAAAAAAGGTATTGCTAATAGAGGTATTAAATATTAACAAAAGAAATAAAACAAAAGGAAGAACCTCATGACAAAAAAAATATTTAAGTAGTTCGTTATTCACTTGCTCACTTAATCGAAACTGCAAAAGTTTTGGATGTATGTAATTTTTTTTTTTTTAATGTTATGAACGCTTATGTTTATTGCATCGTGCAAGGCTCAAGGCTAGTGGTCTTGAATCCACCCCAGGCCTCCTTAATCCTCCCCTTTATTCACTATTGCAGGTGCGTCTTTAATTGTTCTTTCTCCCCCTGTCACGTTTCCCGTCTAGCTCCCTCTTTTCTCCGTTTTGGTCTCGTGTACAGTGTAATGAGTTAAAATACGTTTCGGTCCCCAAAAATGAGTGCGCGTGGACCCCACTTGCAACCACCCGCTCAAATTACGCACTTCATGCGCCACTGCCCAGGCGCTCTTCTCAACGGGCTTCTACAACATTATAATGCAGGTAGTAAAGCAGCAATACATCCATGTTTAGCACGCCAGATAAAGGCGCCATCAAGAGGATGACGCCGGAAAAGGTTGTAGAAAAACCACTCATTTAACAAAGAGAAACGATGGAGACCCATTTTGGTCGTGATAGTTGATGTAGCACTGCCCAAGAGAACGCCCGATATACTTCTCACAGATGGCTTCTTGACAAGGATAGATTCCTTGGAATGGCGAGCTTCGGAGAAAAAGTGTGATCCGTGGAATTTAGAACTTAATTCCGAAGAAAACCATAACAGAAAATCTGTCAAAAATAACTGATAAGTGTTCCTGTTACGCTCTTCACTAAGGACAGCCCCCGACTTTGAAAGGGGCTGATGGGGGTGATTCTAACACCCTATTAGAATGGCTGCATCACAGTCATGTCAGGCAGAATGGCATCTGTGGAGAATCCATGGATACTGTGCTGGGAATTCCAGGAAACATTAGCAGGGTAACCTTCGACATACTGGTAAACTAAAACCCCACGTTTTCTCGGTATTTCTTCCAAAGAAGATAATTCTTGCAAAATACCAGATCGAAAGATGTCAACAATTGGCAGATGTCCTGCCTGCACTCCCTGCACCCACTCACCTCGTGTAGGGTGGAGTACCACTAACTTTTCAAAGAAGGAGCCTTAGCTAGATCTGCCATCAAAAACATCTTCCTGAAAGGGCAGTTTCCACAGGACCCCCTGCTTCATGGCATTGGAAGACACACTGGGCCTCATTTATGAGACACCTTGCGCCTCTGTAATGTCACTTTTTGTGATGTTCAATGGCGCAGAAGCCTGCGTGATATTTATCAGGCAGCACTAAGCCACTTTTTTTTGGCCTAATGCTGCCTGATAAATATAAATCCCTTTAACAAAGTGTTCTGAGTTAAAGGGGCGTGCAATGGGTATTACTAGGGGCGTTCCGAGCAACATCCATTGCCTTTGGACACTGCCCCAGATTTACAAATCGTAAACCTGAGGCAGCGCCAAAAGTGAGGCACAACAAGGAGAAATATCTTTATTCCTCCTAGTTTTTCCTTTTGCCATGTGTACTGCATTCTGCAGCACACATAGAAAGAGGAAAAAGCCTTGTGATTATTTTTGTAAAGAAAGGTTTCCCTTATTGTCCAAAAATAATTATCACCGAAATACAGGCATGCTTGCACCATGGTGCAAATGTGCCTGCATTGGCGCACGGCAGCCTATTGTGCGCCGGTGCAGGGGAAAAGGATAGGAATGGGCTGTATATTATAGATACGGTGCATTCCTGCCCTTTTCTTTTGCAGTAGGGCAGGGCAGCAGAAGGCCTTCTGCGCAGCCCTATGGCAAAACCTCATAAATGAGGCCCACTCTCTTCAGGGAGTATTTTGTGATGTTTTTTGGCAGGTGTTGGGACTGCAGCACATTGGCAGTGCAGCGGCAGGCTGCTTGAACAATAAAAAGTGGTGAATACCACTGCGTCAGTTTCAATGTAGGGGTTTCTGATAAAATGCCTACCTTGCATCTTGTAAAAAAGTGACGCATCTGCCTTCATGTAAGTATGGAGCAGATGCAGTCCTGCTATTGAGTCAAAAAAGTGACACAACGGTTGCGCAAGGGAATCTGAGTCTGCTGACATGGAAGATATTTCAGGGGAAACTGGGCTTTCCAGTGAGAAAATGCCATGAATTCTGTTTGCAAGAGTCAAGCTGTGGGAGGGCTGAACACAATTGTTCTCCAAATTAAAACAAAATCTTTAAGTATAATTTCCTTTAGCAAATAAATAAAAAAAATACGAAAAAAAGTTCTGGAACCATATTGATGAAGATAATTCAATGCACTTAGTACTATCCAAAGTTCAGCATACTATTGGTACAGATTACAATGATGACAGCTCACCCTCTAAACTTATCTGTGTCAAACAATGGATTTTGTAATATTCTCATCTATTGCTCATGTGAGAGTTTCTGGTGTGTTTTTGTAGAAATACTTATATATTCATGAACAATATGTACAAATGTTTGCAGAATTGCACAATACCCTATCATTGGTATCCATGATACCACTCTAGATACTTGCAAAAAATCTTAGACTTTCTCATCCATCTCTAGTGACACACATCTTATCAAAATATGAGAAAGAGGAGTTTGCTATCTTCTCTCAAGATGGCTGACAAGGAAGTGAAACAAAGTAAAGTGGGTGCTGGTTATCTTTTGGGTTGAAAGAGGAGAGGAAAGGGTAAAATTGGTCAGTTCAGAGTCATTAGCAAAATGAATTCCGAAGTCCATATTTATAATTGCAAAACTGTCATCAAATATATTATCTAATCTTTCCGTTCACAATGAATTGAAGCCCATTTAATTTGTTTGGGAAAAATCCTTCCTTGAGAGCACATTTTTTCTAGAGCCAAATATTTAATAACAATGATAGAGATGTCAATAACAAAATATATTTAATCCTAAATGCAGTACATGTCCCTAATGTAGGGAGGGTACACAATTTCAAAAACACTTACTGAATTTTAACAGCAAATTTACCTGTAGGAAGCCCAATTTAAGCCTTGTCAGGATGAGCCACAAAAATAAAAAAAATTAACATATGCTTAGCCCTCTGGTCGGGAGGCACAAAAGCACTCAGGTTTAAATTACAGGTAAAGTGTAACACATTTATGCAGCACACAGCACACTCACAGTAATGAAGCAATATTTAAAATGCAACAACAACAACAAAAATCCAATCAGTAAAACTGGAGATAAGCAATTTTAAAGTTTTTAGTATGTGTAGCAGCTACAAGCACAAAGGGCCCCTTGCGATCATCTGGTCATGCTAGACCGGGAGAAAGTCATAGGCTCAGGCCGACTGCCATGGAGCACAGGCCAGACACATGGACCGGGTTAGACCAGGTGAAAAAGATACCGGCTCTAACTCCGGGGTGAAGAGTCTGATTCACTTTGGAGACGGCCAAAAGGGACAGCATTGCAGATAGTCATCACTGTAGTGTAAAGAGCAGGTCTGGCATCACAGGAAGTTGTCGCTGTAGCTCAAAGCTCTGGCTGGGCATTGTTAGAGCGTTGCATTGGTTGTGACCGCAAGCTGTCATTAGCATAAAATCTCAATAGGTCACATGTTATCTTATCACGAGCATAAAAACTCAATAAGTCTCTGTTACTACTATGGTATTCCTGAAAATATCTAACAACTGGATGGTAACCATCCAACTTCTGTATAGCTCTCATGTGTTCCATCAGTCGTTTATTTACTGGGTGTATAGTACTGCCCACATATTTATCCCACTTGGGGATACAACAGTGTATATAGCATGGTCTAAGGTACAGGTCAAAAATGCATTAATGAATTTTCAATCTATCTCCAACAGCTGTCACAAATATATTTCTATCCTCACTGAATCCGCAGGCTTTGCAAACCCTGCACCTTACAGATCCTTTCCTCTGTATGATGGGCTCTCCAGTTACTCACTATATAATTCTCACTTCATCTGTCCCTCAAAGGGGGACTCTTCACGAATGTAATCTTGGGGCCATCTGTAATTATATCAGTGAGAACTGGATCAATCTATTAAACTAAGCAGTGTTTTCTCTATATCATATGCATATTATCTGCCCCTCCTGTCTTCTAAGTGGTGATGAATCTATCTCATTTCATTCTCTCTGTTCCTCTCTCCGATTCATGAGGAGCTGTTCCCTCTTAATCTTGTTTACTTTTGGTGCTGCCTGATCTAATACCTTCTTATAATATCCTCTTTCCCTAAACCTGAATATCATTATCTGTTGCTCTTTTTGAAATCCTTCCTCAATGTTACAATTTTTCTTAGTCCTAATGAGTCCCCCATTAGGATATAATCTGTATAAATTTTTGGGGATGTGTACATCGTGCATGTGATAGGCTGTTCTCTGCTGTGGGTTCCGGAATAAGTTAGTTAAAACTAACCCTGGGCGAAGGACTTCGCTACGCCCACGGAGAGGGCGTAGTGTTGCCTACTTCGACTTTGCAAAGTAGGCGTAGCAGGCAACACTACGCGTAGCGAAGTTGCCCGCCACCCGTCTCCCTCCCGCCCTCCCCTACATACCTAATTTGTGTTAGATAGTCTTAGAAAAGTAAATAAAAAGCACTTACCTTGTCCACTGCGTCCCAGGGCTCCCTCTTCTAATCGCGCCGCCGTCTTGGATACCAATGCGCATGCGCGGCCGCCCGCGCATTTCTTGTGAGAAGACTAACTAACACAAATTAGGTATGTAGGGGAGGGGGGCAGGCGGCGCGTAGTGGGGCTACGCGAATTGCATAGGTGGCCGTAGTTTCTCGACCACTTTGCGTAGCTTCGCGTAGCCCCACTACGCATATTACGCCCACATAATTCAATGGTGATATCTAAGAACTATATTTGCTACAAAATGTAAGTTCCAGTTGTTCCTATTCAAAAAGTTAACAAATTCAACAGCCACATCATAGTGATCATTCCAGATAGCAAAAACATTATCAATGAAACTTACCCATAATTACACATGTTCTAGGAACATAAAATTCACTCACAGAACCTGCTCCTCCCACCAGGCCATCAATAAATTAGCATAGCTGAGATAGAAGTAGGCGCCCATACCAATCCCCTGTGTTTGGTTGAACAATTCAACATCAACCAAAAAATAATGATGGGTCACACAAAAATGTAACATTTCATTTTGAAGAAGATATGATAGTGACCCTGTCCTTAGAAAGTGTCTGCATGCTGCAAAGGCTATTTTATGCTTGATGCTATTGTATAGGATAGTGAAATCTATATACCATCCTATACCTCTAAAAATCGAACTGCCCATAAATAACACATAACAAAACTAAATCAGTATTTCATAAATGACATAATAAATATCATTCATATAATTGAATCATTTTTATTAAATAACTCTTTATTAATTATTGCCTAATTAACTTCCCACCCTATCCTCCTACAAGTCCAACAACCGGCCACATCAATATAAATTACTATTAAAAATGACTGAATAATTCTAAATCACCTCAAATTTCAAGCTATGTTTTAAAAGCAATTAACATTGATATAAAAAGCAGTAACCCAAAAAAATAATACATATCAACTAAAACACATTCAAATTATTTGAAAATGTTAATTTTATCCACTACATTAGTGAAATGATTTAAAAAATGTCAATATTATTTACAACAATATTACTTACCTCAAAAAATAATATTCTTGCCAACATTTGTGCATCATAATATTTTTGAGTCGCTATATTTAATATCCAATATTCATGTTTCCTGATATTTTGAATTTGATATTTTGTCCAAACACCACACTTATTAGTTGTGTAATATTACACAAAAAGACAATTTTATTTTGAAAGGTAGAACCTTCATTTGACAATGTTACTGGAGACACATATAAGTCAAAGTTGTTGACTTCTGTCAATGCCTCTGCTTGACAAAGTGCTCTTAGTGAGCTCCTCCATGAGAATGAGAGGGTTTTGGTTGCTGCTTAAATTTTCTGGGTGGCCAAATGTTTGGAGCATAGGAACAGAGGTCATGAGAGTTTTTTCTTATGGTGTGGCTTGGAGCCTGACAGGCATGGCGGCACCTTCATGAGGGTCCCGATGCTGCCGCTTCCAAGATGCCACGAGTGAGGCCACACGGTTCAATACATTGTTAAAGTGTTGTGGGCAAGAATGAGCTAAGGCCTGCAGTTTCTTCCCTAACACGGAACGAGATTCCTTCAGGTAAACGCTTCGTCGGGAATTTGCGGCACCGCAGCCGCCATTTTAGACTTCATTTCAGTATAACAAGCGTTTTACTAATGGAATTTTGAGGAGAATGACTCTCATATAAATGCTTACCTCACCTTCTGAACCAGATTTACTTAATGGGCTTTAGTAAAGGTTGTCAGTGATGACTTGTTCCATTAATGTTACCTCATAACCTTGCAATAATTAAGGTGTCAGTGAAACAACCAGCATTTTGAGGAACCGTCAACAACTGCCTCAAGATACCCTCTCAAGCGCCGATGAAGTCTACAATGTTTCCATTTCTGCTCTCTTATAACTTCCTCACAACAAGAGACTATTTTTTAATTTCCTGTCTCTATGTTCTATATGTTTACAACATTTTGAATATTAATTTTACATGACATACTTTAAGAGAAGGAGGCATATTCCTCGAGGAGCATATTAACTATTTTGGTAGCAATGGCTGTAGAGATTCAAGTGCCTCGATGACTGCAATTTGTTTTCATTGTTTAACATATGTTTTTTTTCATAATTGCTGCTCAGTCTCCACTGTCGTTTCCTCACATATCCATTGGCGCGCTACCTCTTTCTGAACCTAATCTCAAGTCTTTTTGCTGGGATTATCATTCATGTTCATTGGCAGAACATAAACATTTACTCACAATACATCAAAAACTCAGTGTTTTTTATTAAAATTCAAAGCTTTTTTCAAAATTTTCTAAACTGGAAGACTCAGGTTTAAACATTGCTGAAAACATCAACAACGAGATGGATTCCTTACATGGAGTGTCAGGAAAGTCCAACATGAAACGCTTGAAAAAAGACCCTCCCTCACCACCTAAACCATCTTCACCAGTCTCAATGGAGTTAATATTGCAAGAGATAAGGGCCCTCAGACCCTTCATGAAAGAGACTAATTCTAAATTACAAATCCTCTCCGACAACTGGTATCAACTGGACACCAGACTCACAGCGGTCGAACATAATGTTTCTCCCCTCAACAAAACTACTAAGAACGTCACTTTTTTGCATTCTCAGGTCTCTACACTACAGAAGTAGGTCGAAGATATTGAAAATCGCAACAGAAGGAACAAATTGCGTATTTATGGCCTGGTGGAGGGGGCTAAAGGAAAAGGCTCTTTCTCATTTTTCAAATCATTCCCCCCTAAAATTCTGCACATACCAAAAGATACTGTACTTGACATACAGCGTGCTCATAGGCTGGGACGAGCTCCCACAACAACCTCTTCTTTACAAAGGCCAAGGGGAGTCATTCTTTTTTTTTTAGAATACACCGACTTGTTAAAGGTGTTAGCAGCAGTTAAAGCTATTCAAAGGATCTCATGGTCTGGTTCTACCTTGTTCTTTGCACAAGATTACTCGCTACAGCTGCAAGACGTAAATCCTTTCTTAACATATGATCTGTTCTTCACTCCTTGGGGGCTAGATATGGCCTTTTTTCACCCCTGCCTTTTTAAGGTCACTTACAATAACAGAACAATATCATATGAGGATCCAGTTCGGCTGCAGAGCTTTATAAATGCGCAGAAAATGGTGATTATGGACTCTTCTGGTCCCTCCTCATCTCATATAACATGAATGGTTTGATATACATTTGTGAGATGTTATTTCCCTACCGTTAAAAAGTCTTATCTTCTATTGCAACTTAGATCTTGTTTTCAATGTTTTCATGTTGAGGTTCACTTTCTAACTTATAGTTAAACATGTTATTTTTCACTTCACTTTTAAGTTTTGTTGAGATATGGTCCTCCCCCAGTCTAGTCGAGTCATCACTTGATGTCTGTTGGCTCAATGGGGCTCCACCCACCCCCGCATTCAAGTTCCCTTTATGGAGGTATGTCATTTGTTTTATTTTTCATTATTTGTCTTATCTTTTGTTTTTGGTCTCTTTTGCATTTCTCTGTTTTTTGCATATTTGGTGTCTTTATTATTTTTAATTCCTTTTGTATTCTCGTGTTTATGCTTAACTTCACTGGTGTGGACCATAGTTTGTATTCAGATACACTACCTGTTTTGTATTTTGTTATTCGTTTTGTTATATATTTTCTCATCCTCTTCTTCTTTGGTGTCCTTATTTCTGCCACTTTTCTCTGCACACTTGTATTGTTAACATATTTTCTATCACCCTTTAATCCTCACCATAAATTTGTTCTTTTACTACACTTTTATAATACATTTTTCTCACTATACAGTTATCTCTATTTACCATTTTTGGTTTAAGACCTGTCTCATCTATCTTTTTCTGTCTTGTCACTGAATTGATTACTCATCTCTGTTTTCTCTCCTTTTAAACTGTCTATTGTCACATTCATAATTCAGGCTTTTATTTCGTATTCCTTTTTCAGCCTTTTCCTAAAATGCGATGTCTTTAAAATTGATTTCAAGGAATGTTAGGAGATTAAACTCCCCCATCAAAAGGCAAAGAATCTTATCTCATCTAGCTAAAATGGGTGCTGATAAAGCGTATCTGCAAGAAACGCAACTTATGGAAGCTGAGTCTTTGAAATTTAAAAAGATATTGGGTTGGGGAAGTCTTCTTTTCTCAAGGAGATGGCAAACGTAATGGAGTTGTGATACTTTTTCAAAAATCACTTTCTGTTAAACTTATATCACAAGAATCGGATGATGATGGTAGATGATTGTATTTTAAATTGTCTCTTAAGAATTTTCCAGTCTCTTTCCTTAATGTTTATTCCCCAACTGGCGGTGATGCCTCTTTTTTGGCACACACTAGCTCAGCAAATCACTCATTGTATTGAAGAAAATTTCATATTTGCTGGGGATTGTAATCAGATTTATGACTCGTTCATAGATAGATGTTCTAAAGTTTCTTTGGTCCCCAATACACCTCAAAAATCTTTTGTTCACACTATCACTCAACACAAACTCCTTGATGCATGTCGTTTATGTAACCCGACCACCAGAGAATACACTTTTTATTCCCCAACTCACCATACTCAATCACGAATTGACTACATATTTGTCTCTCACAATATCTCTCAAGCCCTTAGGAAACCTTAAATTGGCCCTAACCTATTGTCCGTTCATCCCCTTGTCTCAATTGATCTTGATATATTACCCAAGGTCAATGTCCCTAGAAGATGGCATTGTAACAATGCTCTTCTTTTTAGATCCTGCTTTTACAGCCTCCTTTTCTTCCTTTTCTTTTTTTTCCCTGAATACTTTGCGATAAACCAGAACAAGTCCATGCCATTCTCCACCATTTGGGGTGCTTTTAAGCCCTCTGAGAGAGATTTCATTGTTAGTTTTGTTTCCAAGACACGAAAAACAGCATGCAAGTTCACTAATGATCTTTTTCATGATATTAAGAGACTGGAGCATTCATATTACACATCCCCTTCGCAGAAATGTTTGACTGCTCTTATAAATGCTAAACTGCAATTCAATAAGAATTCTACAGATAATGCTTTACTTTACTTATTAAAATCTAGTGCTAAGTTCTATGGTGGCAAGAATAAAGCTGGGACGATATTGGCTAATTATCTAAAAATTCGGCACAACAAAACTAATATTGAATCTTTCTATGATGTTGTATCTGCTTTGAAATTTAAAGATGCTGAGATAGTGAATTCATTTTCTACCTTTTATAAATCACTGTATACATCCACAACACAACCCTCAGATCAAGAATGTCATACTTTTTTTCTAATTTTCAGAAATCCCAACATATTCCTTATGATTTATCTTCCTTGGATTTAGACCCATCACAAAAAGAATTACTTAAAGCTTTCCATTGTCTCAAAAAAGATAAAGCGCCAGGCCCCGATGGTTTTACTGTTGAGCTTTTTCTTCATTTTTCTACACTTCTCTTACCCAAGGGTTGCCCTCTTTCTCCCTTTCTTTTTAATCTAGCATTGGAACTATTCCTATCTAAATTATGTCAAAATCCAAACCTGCATGGCTTCCAAACGGTAAACTCCCAGATTAAACTTGCAGCTTATGCTGATGATATTTTACTTTTTATGTCCAGACCAGTAGAATCAATCCCAGCTTTTTAGATGGAGTAAATGCGTACTCTATTATTTCTGAATATAATCTAAATAACTTCCTTTAACCAAATATACGTTTAAAACACACTTTAGTGCTTCTAATTTTACATGTAGTCCTAAACATATTAAATATTTAGGTTTACACTTCACTTCCTCAGTTTCAGATACAGTAACACTATCTATGAATAAATGTATACAAAAGATAGCAGAATTAACTACTAAATGGCATCCCTTGTATTTGTCATGGTGGGGATGCTTGGACACTATAAAGATGATGTTATCACCCATTGTACTATTTCTAATATTGCAGAACCTATTTCTGCTAAATTATTTCAAAAAGTTAACTCCATCCTTTACTCCTTCTCGTGGAACAATAAGAAATCCTGAATGTCTTTACTGAAATTAATTCAACCTAAATTGGAGGGCTGCGTCAACTTTCCAGACTTCCCGGCATACCAAAAAGCCTTCTTTCTATGTCAAGCCTCCTGTTTGTTGTCAAACTCCATGGAGGGTTGTCCTCTCTGGACCTCACTTGAAAGTCTATTTTTAAACCCCTTTTCCTTCCGGGAGTACCTCTCCTTCTCAGGCAAACCGCAATCTTTGTCTACTCACATAATTAAACTTACCTCCAAACTCCTTAAACCAACCCCTCCCTCACCTCCTAACACTCTAGACTCTTGTTTTAACTCACTAATCTGGCATAACAAGAATCTTCTTATCCGAAATCAACCTTTCTATTGGAAAACTTGGAGACAAAGAGGGCTAATTTGGATTAATCAATTATTCATAGGATCAAATCTTCTACCCTTTTCCTAGCTTAGCAAATTATTTAATTTACCTGCATCATTTAATCATCAATATATTTCAGTCGAGAAAGCTGTGATGGATATGTACCTCCAGTTAACTAACACACCTGATACTTCAACCATTCCAAACTCCACCTTGAGACTTCATACTCTGTTACATTCAATGCCCAGGGCTTCCACTATTTATAATTATTTACAAAACCCAGTTACTGATAGGCAGAAGTCTAAAACAGAACAGCTATGGTAGCATGACTTTATGACGTCAAGGCCGTTGTCACTTTGGACAAATATTTGGACCAAGATCCGTAGGTCTTCTAGAGCTGTCAATACAATGCAAACACTGTTCTTTGTATATAATGGACTCCTACTAACCCCACTTACTTTGAGTAAAAGTTTCTCAACGGTGTCCGATACTTGCTCGACATGTTCATCCACAAATTCCGATTTATTTCATATGTTATTTTATTGTCCGTGTGTATATGCATTCTGGAAACATGTATGGGCCCAAATCAATTCAATATTGGGTACTCACTCTCCTTTCTCCTTCACTCACATTTTTCAAGGAAGTTTTTCTCCTATTTAGGAAATTATTATGTTAAATATTAAGAATATTGATTTATTATTAGCAGTTGCCTTTCAACAAATTACTATTAATTGGAAAGATTTTACAAAAATGTTGTACTGGACACTTTTTTTGTTTACCCTTTGCATATGGTCACGAAACGTTTGACTGTGTGGTCACCCGTCACAACATACCTTGACGCAAGTGCCCAAAAATGCTCTCTTCCTCAACCATCTCAGCAAGAAGTCCTTAAACCACCATGACTATTCTGATGATTCCTGCAACTTTTTTGATTTTATGTTATATATAATTCATTTATATTGGCTTACTTTCTCTACTGTTATAAAGAAGTTTGATTCAGGTATGTTTTATTGTAACTAATATTTATTGTATAGCAATGTCTCCATTATTTTGTAATATATGTGGACACCTATATTCTTTTCAATAAAATTATTTCTGAACTAAAAAAAATGAGTTTTTTCTTATCTTATCAACTACCCTATTTTTTGTTTTAAAAGCATTTATGTACTGTTGTATACAAGCCCAGCTTTGTTGGTGAGTTACTCGTTGGCACGCATGCATTATAGATAATTATGTACAGCTCATTATCAGTAAATTTACACTTTCGTTTCCTTTCATCCTCCTCTTCCTCATGGTATTCTTGGTCGCCAAATTTTTCCTTGGTCTGTGCTGATCCTGTTCTCTTCTCTACTGCTCTTGAGGAGTACTGAGTTTAGACTGCTGTTGCACTTCTTAGTTTGTGATGTCATCAGTGATTGCTGATGCTTTAGATGTAATCTATGAGCATCTCCAAAAGTCAGTTTGCAATTTTATATTCACTGAGTGTGATCATTAACATTCCAACAGTTTGTTCCCAACTGTGGTGGTAAATTCAATTTGGGAGTTGGTATTTGTTGCAAATTCTGAATCACAAAATGTATGCATGTATCACTCAGCTATTGAACATATTTATAAACCTTTCACACAAGTTGGCACCCCATGCTAATTTGTTGCACTAGATTGTGCAAAGAGAAAAATGGAGCCCAGGGCCATATCTACTAGGATTGGTCTGCTCCTACTGTCTTCCCCTGTGCTGGCGAACAAGCAGGCGGCATTGTGCCAATCACAGCCTTGCACGATGATGGAACGCTGAGTGTGCTTTGAACAGCATACGGTTTGTACAGAAGGCACACCATTCCAGTACAGATTCCTATGTATAGACAAGCTGAGAAGGATCCTTTGCATTGGATATTTGCTGTGCATGGGAATACACATGCAATGTATTTTTATGTTTTTAAATTATAAATTAACACATTTTCCTTTGTTTGTATATGCTTCAATTAGGCATTTATTGTAGTTTTGTTCTGATCTGCCCCAGTAATGACCTTGTGAAACAAAATGGCCCTGAGCGTTTTTTGCACTGTAAAAAGTGCAACGTTTTGGTGCGAAATTCAGCTTTCGGAAAGCCTTAGTAATTCTGGACATAAATCTTGTAGTAATCATTAATTCCTAGAGGTTTGACCTGATCCTAAATCATCTCCAAGGAAACAGTATTATTTACAAAATTGTATGACTACTAAGCATGGGCGGATTTCGCGGATCCACGATCCGTGAATATGCGGATTTGCGGATTCGCGGATCCGCAAAATCCACGAATTTGCAGATTCGCAGATTTTTTTAATGGGGGGTCTTCTGTGCGGCCTCGACAATGCTCACGATTGTTTTTGGGCTGATGAATGAGTCACTGAATTTGAGCTTCAACGAGTTCCAGCGACCATGTGTGTGCTACTATGCAATCGCCCCGAAGGGCGCAGGGGTCCCTTGAGTGAGCTGTCCATTATAGTGGGTAAATGGCGGGAAAACAGTGCACACCGCGAGTTTGTGAGCGGGGCCAAACGGGCGGGGCTTCCATGCGAGTTCACATGCCTCTTGTGTGTATAAAAGGTCAGAGACCGATCAGAGCAGCAGATCAAGAGAAAGAAGCTCCTGGTCACAGGAACAGCACGAGGATTGCACTCGTGAAAGTCAAGGATGCAAAGGCCTCTATCCAGCATCACAGCTGATTTTCGACTGTAGATTTGGGAAGAAGGCACACCTGCCCAGCCTTGACGGCGCTCCCTTGAGTGAGCTGTCCATCCATCATCTTCCTGTAACTATTTTAGGATGGAGCCGGCAAGCTGCCAGCACCAGCCTAAAATAGTTACTAAATTAGCTTCACTAATAGATGAAATAAAGCGGTTGCTCGAGCACCTGCTTTATTTGATCTATTAGTGCTTCCTGTGCTTCTTGTTGAAGCTAACTTAGTAACTATTTTAGGATGGCGCTGGCAGCTTGCCGGCGCCATCCTAAAATAGTTACAACAACAACTTCAAGCTTGAAGGCTTGAACTTTTGCCCCCCGAATCCGCCGCTCGCGGATTTGCGGATTTTCGGTAAATTCGCAGGAGTTCGCGGATTGCGGATTTACCGAAAATCCGCGAAATCCACGAGCGGAACGGATTTTGCGCTCACGCTTAATGACTACCAAGATGTCTGCAAGCTTGCAATGCATCTTCACCCTTGAATGCTCACTTCCTGCCCTTGCTGGCATACTTGATCTCATGCAGGATTACACTATACCGGTGTGGTGTTCGTTTTAAACAAATCACAGTGCAGTGTAAATTCATTTTTTGCAAAATTGAAAGTGAATTTACAGTCTTAAAACACTTGTGGACCTATGTCTGGTGTGAGCAGTTCATCCCTCAGCTAATTGTAAGCAATGTTTTTGTAGAAACTTGGAATTTTCTCCACATTCCCGAAAATAAATGTTGATTATACTTAAGATATTAGAATAGTACATTAGAAGTGTAGCATTGTAATATGTATACATTGAATCAAGCACAATGACGTTCAGGTGTGTGCTGGTTTCCTGCATACTGTTTAGTGACAAAGCAAGCGTGACATCGGTCATAGGTTATTTGGCTATCGAGCCAAGTGGGTGCACGTTAAACCTATTTGAGTGGTAAAATATATCCACAGTTGTGGTGTAGTGTGTCATTCCTAATCATCGGCCCCAGCACAATTGTAGGGCGCCTTGAGACCCTAACAGGTGATGTGTCGCGCTTTACAAGAAACTTGATTGATTGCTGACCAATGATAACCACACCTCGGTGCTGCCTAAAGTCTCTATTCTGCACAAAAAGTGCATGGCATCAGAATGTGTCCCCGTTCTCCTGCTGATCAAGTGGTCCTTCCCAACGACATCCCTAGCTCATCAAAACATGCATACCAAGCAGGCATCATAAAACACACGACCCACGCACGTCGTCGCCAGAGCCTTTTTGTTTACGTTTTATCAGATTATTTCCTTCCTGCTGTTATCACCTGACACTAAATGCGCACTACATTTTTGTTTGAAGAATAGATGCAGCTCGGAATGTGACATCAAGAATCCACACAATCCATCAGCCTGAGAAGGCCCTGCCATTGTGCAAAGATGAAACGGAGCACGTCGCAGGCGGGCGATTTGTATTCTGCTCACACAGCCCATCATGTGTGTGATGATACTTTTGCCCTCTCTCAAATGATTTCTGAACTGTAGACTGATCTGCTTGTCAGAGTTTTATATTGCCTGCACTTTCTGCAAGTGACAGCCTCATCCTTATAATCCCCACAAGCACCACCAGCAGTGCAGGGAAATTGAGTGTTCTGTAGGAAATTATTGGTTGCTGCTTTTCTGATAAGTCTGCCTGCCATCTATATGCTGCTTTGTGTGATTCCAATACAGCTCCTCATTGTGGGGCATTGTGTAAGGCTATTCTAAAAGGACACCTGCTCATGAAAGTCTCCATCATCTATTTCTGCTTTGGGGGTGATTTGCGATTTGTATGATGGCACATCACTTAAAACTGTATGCAGTTACTCCTTGCTTTTGTGCAATGGCTCTCAGGAGTACTCACTTTATTAGTATGACCTGGCAAATGGAGCATCATATTGCTCTCTAATCCTTGCATTATACAATGGACATCATTCACACATTGAGTCCAGACCTGCTCTTCGTCCTTCTCCTCCTCCCTTTCTCTGGACTAACCGCCCGATTCATGACCCGAAATTGCGCTCGCAAGGGGCCGGATTCTGAGAATCCGGCCCTTTGCGAGAGCGACTTTTGCATTTGGGATCCCAAATGCAAAAATCGCTAATTGCGATGTCGCAAATGTGCGAGGAATTACATTTAAGGAATCTCTATTAGAGATTCCTTAAATGCAATTCAACATCCAATTAAAAATTGCGAATTCGCAATTTCTTGCCGCAATTTACCGCGAGGTCAGACCTCGCGGTAAATTGCGAAAACTCAGAAAAATGCATTTAAATGCATTTTTCTGAGTTGCATGTTACACACACACATGTCCTTTGGACATGTGTGTGTGCAACACCTGTGTGAAATTTCATTTGAGGGGTGCTACAGGGTGTCCTGTGGACACCCCTGGCACCCTTCAAATCGCAATCTTATTTGCGATTAGCTAATTGCTAATCGCAAATAAGGAATACTCCCCATTCATTGGCGAGTTATTCCTTATTTGCGATTAGCAATTTGCTAATCGCAAATAAGGAATCAGTAGGAATCGCATTTTATTATGCGATTCCTACATGATTACCGTTTTGCGAGTCCTTAATAGCGAATCGCTATGATTCGCTATTAGGGGCTCGCAAAACGGCCCGTTCATGAATCAGGCTGCTAGGTAGGAAACCTATTTTGAGATATCTCATTGTGAGCTAGCTTGGTCTTTTTTTTATTTAATGAAAAAACACATTTCCTCTTCTCTGCAGAGTCTCTGTGTTGCAGGTCAGATAGGATGTTTGAGCCAGGAGAAATGAAATGAGATCCATCTCATGGGACCTTTCCCTCACTCTCGCCCTTTTTTATTTCATTCTTCCCAAAGGGAAAGGAAATGCTGGTTGTTGCCTTCACTGCCGCAGATATTGCGTCTAATGCAGCGAACTCTAAGGAGATAGCGTTACAGTATGGAGATCTGAGATCTCTGGCAACACACATCAAGAAATGCAGAACAGTAATTAACATCACACCACACCTGCAACCACATTAGCTATTGTTGGCACCCACACCATTGATTAACCTACTCAAACAGCAGAAGGGACTCTGACCTGATATGGAATCTTTGAGGCCCTGCTACGACCCTGTACAGTGCCTTGCTTTTTTTGGTTAGGTTTACACTATAGGAATACCACATATAAACATAGGTGCAATAAAATGCTATGCAAGTCTCTGTTAATATAACATATACTGATTAAACTGCATGGACTTCTTTTTTGGAAAAGCCATCTCCATGTAAACGGTAATAAAATATATAGTTGAGCGGATCTTACTAGTTACTAGTTTGCTGTATTTGTTGTTGCTGTAGTGTCAGACCCTACAAAGAAGGATAATCATCTTGACATATTTATAAGGCCATTAGATGAACATTTGTTACCTCTGGGTTTTAGCAGTTATATAGCAACATTAGTAAGGAACCAGAGGTTAGTCACTCTGCCCATCTCCTCTCTGCGGTACCCAGGCTGATACCTTAAGGTAAACAATCTACTCTGGTGAACTCACTGCAATTCTTGTCACCCGGATTCTCTGCCAAGGTCAACTTGTTGGCCCAAAGCTTTTCAATCCTGTGCTTTTTAATGTATATCAGTTTTTTTCCCACAGTGAAGAGTCTGCTCCCTGTGTTACGGATTCCCTACTTTTGTTAGGACAACGTCCCATGATAGCCAATGTCAGGTCCACCATCAAGCACCGGCAGGAAATTGCCAATCTGAATGACAAACTTCATAGACCTAATTTGAATTATAAAGTTATCACTTGCACAGGATACCAGACCCACACTGGACAAATCCCTTCCTTACAATTTCGAGATATTGCAATCAAAAAGAGAAAATAAAGTTGGAGGATAAGATGGTAGTGATAGCTCATACCACACTGGACCGTCTGTTCCATTAAAACCTTCCTGTTGGAGCTTGTGAGATATTGGTCTTCTACTACAATTTGAATAAGAACAGGTTCCACTTACTGCTCATCTACCAACCCCATAACTCTGCTCTTGGTAACTTAGTACCTTTCGGAGAAGCCACCATTTTGCTTCCTGCTGAAAGACGGTCTTACCATGTGGGGGGACCGAATAGGCCAAGTTACAATGCATGCGTTTACAACGTATGCCATTACAACGCAGTCATTACAACAACCGCATTGTTACATCGCATACCATTACAACACAAGTCGTAACAACGACTTGGTGTAGGGGAAGCGCTGGATTTTGGAATAGTACAATTTGCTATTCCAACTCCAGTCTGTGCAACAGTAGGCAACGTGTTGGATTTTTAAATCCAACACCTTCTGCCCCCACAGCAATTTGTTGTAACAACCAGCGTTGTATTGGTATGTAATGTAACAACATGATTGTTGTAATGACCCCGATGTAATGAAATGTGTTGTATCGTATTTGTTGTAAACTTTGTTTACCGAGGGAACCTTACACCTCTGGCACAAGGAATTGTCCATTACCAATTCTAAATATTTAAAGAATCAATAAGTGCTCAATTTAAGATCATAAACAACAAAGACACTTACAATGCAAGACACCTATTGAACTCAATGTTGCCTACATTGACCAACATCAAACTGAAGGTCGCTATCCCACTTGCATGGACTGATCATTTTGGCATTCCCTTTCCTTTACCTGTGTTAAAAACCTCCAACTTAAAACCCTCCAGCGGCAGCTCCTCTGCTATGGCGTAGGAGTGTCACCCCTCCATCAGCAGCCTCAAAAAGTTAAAAAATAAAACGATAACAAATTGTGTTTACTATTGTTTTATTTTTGCTCTCTGAGCCGAGGATTGGGGTTAGAGCTATTGCTCTAACCCCAATCCTCGGGGTTGGGGTTAGAGCAACCCCAACCCCGAGTTGGCGTTGGGGATGCCAGTCACAGGGGGAGAGGTCAGTCACAGGGGGAGAGGTGGGCACTGATGTCAGTGTGCGTGATGGTTTGGCCAGCCATCTCAGACTGGCCAAACCATCATGCGCACTAAAGCTGTCTCCAACCTGAGCTGCGTTGCCAGGTTGGAAACAGCAGGCACAGGCTCAAAGTCTCCCTGGGAGTGCACATTGAAGGCACTGGGGCCAATCCTGACATTGCTCTCGTGACATGAAAGTAATGTCAGGATTGGCCGCAGGGGAGTCTGGGAGACTGTACTACCTGCAGTTTAGCCGGAAGATTGGAAGAGCGGTAATGCAGCAGGTAAGTTCTTATTTCTATTTATTTTTTTTGTTTTCCTCCATTGTTCATCTTCATCCTTACCCTCGCCCTACCTCTCTCCCCTGACACCAGCCACCACTGAAACCTTCCAGTGCCTGTCATGCAACTGTAGAAATGTTTACTCCGTTTTCTATACCGTTTACACCACCCTTCCAGCCAAGAGAAAACAACTTAACAACTCTTCCACACTAGTAGGTTGTTCTCCTTGACTTAAGGAAATGGAGGTCTTATTATTCCTGTGAAACTAAAGAAGCTTATTTTAGACAGCTGCCCAAACTTCTTTAAAGGACTTGTTTTGGCTCAACTCCGAATTAAACACCTCTTGCTCCACTCTCTCCGATATTACTTATGCTATACTCTGAAAATATTTCGCTTCCACCTAACTGTAATAGGTTTCTCGCCCGTTCACAACATTACCAAATCCCAAATAGCTGAAACTTCCTACTCAGCTAGAATCACAGGCTACTGCCTCAAACGTGTCGGAAATCTACCATATACGTCTGGCAGGGGCTATAGCACATTTCTAAAGTTCATTTCTGCTGTGTAAATGACCAGAATGCACCAGCGTAGCAGGGTCATTTCTTCTTGATTTTCAGTGACAAATTCCAACTGCGGCGATTTACTTCAGAAAGTAAAAAGAATATGCAGGCTGGCCAGCATCTATCAGATGTTTGCCAAAAGTGTACTCACAGTTCCCGTCTACTCGGCAGATTGGTGGAGCGCCCCCTATGCATTGCATAGCAATGTTTGAGAATAGATCCCAGAGTCTGCTGTGGAGCAAGCATCGACTACTGATGACCTCTGTTATGGCTGCAGTTTGTGGCGACTCAGGGAGGACTGAATATCTGATAGTGATGTCAATGGGTCCACATATGTCACTAAAGTTACTCAGCATCTTAACTACTTCGATTTCAAACGTTAAGACAAAAAAACTGTGTAATAATAGGAATAGTTTTTATAGTTCAACAGGGGCTGATTTTACATCACTTATGATAACGAAGATTGTATTGATTATTGAAACGGCAATGTATTCAGATGGAAACACAATCGTTTAAGTCAAATCAATATTTACTTTACTCTTTAAAGTTTGTCATATTAAAAACACTGACTATAATCTCAATTTAGTTCCTCACGCTATTTAAAACCGGGTGCAAATCAAAGCAATATACATGTCATTCAACTGGCATGAATATTCAGTGCACATTATAACTGTAGATTGCATGTACAAAAAAATTCCTCAATATGTGGGTTATATCGCTAACATGAAACAAATTAAACATAGCAAGATAAAAACAATATAGAAAACATGTTGCAATGAAACAATGTAAAATGTTACAATTTACATTGATGAAATCGTGGATTTGGTGCATCGTGTTTGTAGAATATACCATAACAGGTGAACGATACTGAGGGGTAAATTGCTTGAAAAGGATTTGCTGTATAGAGTTACAGTGAAGTAAATACGATGATGCTTGCATGTACATTTGCGAAATAACATATGTATTTCTCATGATGCTGCTAAAGGCATCAGGTTGTATGTCAGAATATTGTGTCAGTAAAATCATTCTACCAGAATGTGGTTGACAAAATACTGAGGACCAACATAACAAGAAGGTAAGTGCAGGTACCTAGATGTAGAGCTAAGAACGGTAAATCTTCACTTACATATATAGTTGTCTTGTCAATATTTTGGCTCCTCTGTATTTTGGTGCTATATTATGGTACAATATTATTGAGACACTATTCTGTGGATTAAATAAGCAACACACATGGGCATTGACTTAAGGGCTTATTATGAGTCTGGAGGCGCAGCGGTGGCGGTCTTCCTACCGCCCTATTCGGACCAGGACGGTTGGTCTGTCCTGAGACCACCGCAACCAACTGCAATCTGGCGGGCAATTCCTACACGAGTTTGGCGGTGCGGGAGCAGGGCGGTCCAGCACTCCCACTGCCAGGCTCATATTAGGGCTCTAGACACAATAAATGAGGATAATAAATTAGAATTGTAATGAATGAAGGAGGGGTTTGTAGAGTGTGCCGCTATTTAATGGTGTCCCAGCACTAACAGCAAAGCAAGAAGGCATAGAAGGTTTGTTTTAATCCTTTAGGAAATTAAACTACTTCTTATCTAGTCCAAATATGTATTCTTGGACCCCTAGGTGGTCTGTTGCCTGCCAAACATATCTTATCAATTGTATGTCCATGTAAGGTGGTGCTTCTTGTAATCATAAATTAAAATCTGGAAGATTGAGTTACACACAAGAAAAAGGCGCGTATTCAGGTATTTCTTCAACTGCTCTGCATTGAGGATATCCTTGGATTTGATAGAAGCTCGCTCCACAGTTTCAGTTCCAGCAACTTTTAGTGTTTTGCATCCAAAGCTCTCATGGCTGAACCATCTGCTTGACCGCTCACATTTTCGGGTTCTAGTCAATAGGCTGAGCCTAGCTGATTGGCCGTAGACTGGGCAAAACACCATGACTCAATAATGAACCTGCATCCAAAAAATAGGGGTAAGCCCTAATAATCCTCCTGCATCTGGGCTGCAAAAACACTCTCCAAACAAGACTGTGATGCTGAGGAACAAATCTGCCAATTGATTTATCCTAGGGAGAACTGATGTGGTCCCTATCTATGATTAATCAATCTCTACCATTTTTCATTTATGTGTAACACCAATACTTACTCAAGGAGTGGTTGTAAAAATATTTGTATTTTTCAATTTATCAAATTTATCACAAACAGAGAAAGCAAATACATATATCTACATGTATCCAAACAATCTTTCCTGGCCGTTATTTTTGCCTGTGGATGTACCAACAACGTAATTCCACCCATCACTAGAAAAAGTGAAAGAATTAGGAAGTCCTATACATGTTCGAGGGGATTTTTTAACCCTCACTCTCTTATCCGGAACATGTACAAAATAATGAACCCAGGCCTTGGCCAGAAATCACTGTAAAGAATGCAGAATAATTAAACAGATATAATAGTTTGGAATCAAAATGCTTTACTAAATGAGTGGAACACCAACTAGTCATGCACTAATACAAAGAATCGCACTACATCACAAAAATGAATGACCAATTAAAATGTATGATACAACTACCCATATCAGACTGCCAGTTATACCAAGTTGTGCATCATTCACAATTGCACATATTGTTTGGATATAGGAGAATTGACCAACATGCCTAACAAGCACTTGTTCTGCCAATGGATGTCACTAATAGAAGACCTCGTGCCAGCTGCACTTGTGACAGTTATTCTGTCCAGCTTGCATACAGTCATCTACCCAGTCAGTCAGTCAAAATACACTTTATTCGATTTTTGTTAAAATCATAAAAGGCAAGAGAAATACATACATTAAAAACATTTCAAAAATACCCACAATTCGTTTTGTTTTTACACAGTGTCCGTAAAAGAGTCACTTAATTAATCACCATGATATATAAAATAAAGTTACAGTTAATATATTGGTTTTTAGTTTAAAACAGTACAGTTCTAGGGATTCTTTTGTTTCTTCCTCTATATGCGGCTGTTAGAAAACTTGCTACACAAAAAGTGACGTGTGCATCCGGTAATCTTTGAAGATAAAGCAAGGCTGGTCTCACTTGTATGAAGCCAAGAATTTTCAGGAGGGGAATTAGATATTTTCTCCTCTCCGTGTTATGAAATGCACAAAAAAACAGAAAATGGAGAGTGTCCTGATTAGAAAACTGGTCACACTCACACGGTGGTGCATGCTCCGGTTTACCCCACGTGGGGAAGGTGCCTAGTGAATAGTGGATCAGGTTCATTCTAAATCTGGTTAGCAAAAATCTGTGCAAGGGTTTAGAAACATATTGCAGGTATGGTTCCATCGAGGGGGAAGAGGACAAAACCAAGTGTGCTCTTACTAATGGTTTGTTAACTTCAGATTCCTCTCTCTCTAAGCGTGTCCTCCCCTGGAATTCCTTCTTGATCCATGCAATGTCTGCTTTCCTAATTATTGACGGTGTTGTATATAGGTCAGGTCTCCCGAGGGCAGTGAATGATGACTTTATGTATCTCAACCAGGGTATGTTCATTGCCCCCTCCCTTGCAGTCACATCTTTAAGAATTGTATGGTTTAAAGACAGCTCAGTATTTAACCAGGTATTGGCCCAAAAAAGTAAAGGGGCCAATTTCAATCCATCTATAATATAGGGTATGCCAACTTCTTCATGTATGGAGTAAGTAGGTGTGGAGTTTGGAACCGACAAGATTCTTCTAATAATCTTATTCTCTACCCTCTGCATACTGTCCAGGTTGGTGTAACCCCACAATGCTGCACCATATGAGGCTATAGAAATGCATTTACTTTTGTAAACTTTTAACACAGCTTCCATTGGTTTAGCCCCTAGTCTTTTAGTGAAATCCATCAGGGCTGCTGTGGACCGGGCTAAAGAAATATGCTTGGCCTTAATTTGCGGGACCCAGGAGCCCTTCTCATCAAACAGGACCCCTAAGTATGGAAAAACAGGGACCCTGGAGAGAACCTCGCCTTTACAGAAAAAAGTTTTTGTGTGTGATTTATTTTTCTGTGGACCCACGATCATTGTGTGCGATTTGGTCACATTGATTTTTAAATCTAATTTAGCCATAAAGGAACCAAAAAGCTCCAAAAGGGTCTGTAGACCAATGCCCGTGCGGGCGATGAGAACAGCATCATCCGCATATAGGAGAGCCGGAATCTGCTTCCCACCTACCCGCGGGACATCAGCGTTGCCTGCTAACAAGAACTTTCCTAGATCATTAATATAAATGGTGAATAAAAGTGGGGCCAAAATGCAGCCTTGTCGGACACCCTTATTTGACCTAAAGCTGTCAGAACATCGCCCTTCCCTGGTTACCCGGACCTTCGCAGTAAGTCCTTGGTGCAAACTTGCTATGAGGGCCACCAAGGAATCCTCGATACCAAGCTCACGGAGTATAGCCCAGAGCTTGGCCCTATTAACCAAGTCGAAGGCCGAGGAGAGGTCCATAAAGGCTAAATATAGTGAGCCCTCCCCGGCCACCGTGTACTTAGATATTAGGAGATGTAAATTTGAGCATTGCTCTAAGGTTCCCCGTTTTTCCCTAAAGCCATATTGAATCTCTGCGAGGCCCCCACAGAGCTCCAGGTTTGATCTCAATTTAGTCAATAGTACTCTGCCCAGGATCTTAAAGGCAGAGTCTATTAAAGAAATTGGGCGGTAGCATCCCGGATTCTCCCTATCTCCTTTTTTAAAAATGGGTACTATGACAGATGTATTCCAAGTTTCTGGAAAACATCCATCATTTGTTGCCCTAAAAACATTTGTGAGGACTTTAGACCAGGTGGTTGGGGCGTATATAAAAAAGTCTACCGGGACTCCATCTGGTCCCGGAGCCTTATTCTTCGTGGAGTCCGTTATAGCTTTATATACCTCCTCCTCGCAGAATTCTACTGCCGCTAGCCCACTGGTCAGTCCTATATCGTTTCCATTCACAGAGTCATTACCGCCGTATATGTTTTTAAAATGATCAACCCATTTCTCATCACTGATAATGCAGTCCGAGATAGTGTTAATCTCCCCAGAGAAGAATTGGTTATTTATAATGTCCCAGAATCTCTTACTATTACGTAGTATATCCACGTCAAGCAAGTCATTCCAGGCATTTTTTTTAATTGTGTTTTTCCTATTTTTGATAGCCAATTTATACTCCCGTCTTAATTTAGAGATTAAGGTTTTATCCCTCGGCTTTGCTTTAATTGCATTTTTCAGGTCTTTATGGGTTTTAGAGCAATTTCTGTCAAACCATTTATGAGGCTTGGGTGGCAAATTGGATTTGGGAACTGTGAGTTCTTTAGCTATTTGTGAGCAAATAGAGTTAAAAGCTAAAACAGTCTCTTTACTAGTGGCATTTTGGTCTAGACAAATACACATGGGTTCCTCTATCTTTGGGCACAGGGAAGCCATGAAGGTTTCCTGGACCACCTTACCCCACTTAAGCCGTCTGCCCTGGTCACTGGGCACCGTCGATGTGCAAGCCCTAGGAGTACCCAGGTGTTTGCTCCATAAGTCACTCCAGTGAACCTGTGCAGAGACTGGATTGTGGTCACTATGTGGGGAGGCAGTTACCTCATATATCCCCATCTTAGAGGTTAAGCCCTTAGAAACAAAAATGAAATCTATCACAGACCCACTTTCAGACCCTTTATAAGTGGGCAAAGATTCGTCACTACCAGTGCTGAGGGGTTCAAACATATTAAGGCTAGCAAGGAAAAATTCAAGCGCCTCCCCCGCTTTGGTGTGAGCAAAGTGCAGATTGCCACTTTCAGTCTGACCCTCCAGGTTGCCTAAGTTACATTTTAAAACACATTTTTGAATGTTAAAATCACCTAAAATTATGAGATCGAAATTAGTGCAAGATTTTTGACTGTAATCGTTAAGAACATTTTCCAAATGATCCACATGGGCTGTGTCTGTTTGTCTAACCCAGGAATTATAGAAATTTGAGACCACTAGGACCCGCCCTGGTGAGATAGTCCACTCTACCATTAGAATGTTTGGAGAACCAGACTCTAGTTGTTTAAACGTCCCTGCCAGTTTAAGTGAGAAGAGGAGAACTAGTCCACCCTTAGCTCTTCCTGCACTACTTGGGGTTGCAGGTATAGTAAAACTTGTGAACCCATCCAACCAGAAAGTTGGTGAGGTGTCCCATGTTTCTTGGAGGGCGATTACGTGGTTACTGGCTATGAAGTCTACCCATGTGGGATCTAGTCTTTTAGCTCTAGTGCCCGCCACGTTCCAGCTAAGGAACCGACATGGAGTGAGTTCCACCTCCCCTAAGGAAGCTAAAGGCGGTGTCTGAGTATGTGTTGGTTGTTTATTAACTGCAAGCATAGGATCCTCCGCCCTATCTATTTGGGTTTGCAGGGCCGAATGTCTTTGCCCCTCTAGTGTTTCTGCTTGGGCGCCCTTTTCTGTGATCACCTTAGAGGCCTTATCTGTTTGTCAATCCACCCCCTCTAGGCCGTTTAGACAATTAAACCGATTATAAATTGGGAGAAAAGGTGCCGGTCTACCCAAGATTGGCCAGGGATGAGAAGCCTGGTGACGCCCACTACTTCTGACTCTCTCCCATCTATCATGATTTGGGGGTGGGTGATGTGGGCCTGGGGTAATAGGGAAGAAGAAAGACACACGGAGGGTATGGATGGTAGATTCCCTTGATATATTTTCCCCTTGGCATATATGCGACACCGTACCCCTGTCCCTGAAACTCACCAGAACACAGTCCCCTGTGATGGATTTCCGGGTTCTCCCCACCCATGGAACCCTTCTTACCATTATAATCTCATTGTTAAGGTGTCTCGGGAGGGGTCTATTTTTATTTAGCCACTTAATGACCCTAGTTTTTAGGGCACAAAAATCCTCTACTTCTCCTTCATCAAGTGGCGGGACCCCTGCCATAACTACTGTAAGATCATTAGTCTCGGGGGGTAGGTTAGGGCGACGGGGTCTTGCGGGGGGCATTTTTTGGTGGTCCGGAATGTTATTGTCTATCGTATGTGCCTGAGGTACTGATACAAGGGGGGGGGGTTAAGCGTGTTAGTATGAAGTGAATTGGTAGCTGCAGGATTTGATTTTAGGGATTTTTGGGGGACTACCCCATTTACAGCCTGAGATGGAACTGGCGCTGGGTTATCTACCCTGGGTTTTGACCCTTGCGAGGCAACAGGGGTGGTGATGGGTGCTAAATCGCTTTCCTGACGACCACCGCGAGTTTTCAGACTTCCCAGTGTGGCCTCCAGTATGGTTAGTCTGATCTCGATCTTTTTTACGCTTTCACTGATCGGGAGTAACAGTGACCTTAAGAGAAATTCCAAGTTTCCCAGCGGCACAACAGAGAGGGGGACATTAACACTACTAGTTCCTGCATCTGTGCTCAAGGCGGGAACTATAACTTCCTGCACATTAGATTTAGGGGGTGACACTGCCAGTGGTTTTACTGTGGATACAGAATGTTTTTGAGATTTGCCAAAGTCTAGGTGTAGAGTCTTGGGTTTACTACCACCCTGCACTCCCTTTGCCCTTCTCCTGCGTTTTTTTGGGGGTGGTCCCGGGATTACTTGTGTGGTGACTACTTTCAATTTGGGATGCCTATCTTTATGTGCTGTGGGCGGTTGTGAAGTTAAATCCATAATCCCCCTAACGGGACTGGAACTAATAGGTAGAGCTGTGCTCGTAATTTCAACTGGGGAGGTGTTCGTACCCTCCCTTAACAGGAGTGGAATATCCTCAATTCGAGTTAACTCCTCCCTTAATGTAATAGATTGTTCTCCCATGGGGGTGTTTTTCAAGTTGTCCACTGATCGTCTCCGTTCCGCCCTTAACCTTGACAAATTTCCCTCTTTGTCCACCTCCCCCACAGCCCGTGCAAAATAGTTTTCAAGAGTCCCGCTTTTCACTCCTCCCGGCTTCTGGGGGGTACTCTCCCTTGTCGGTGAGGGCATGATTAAGCTCCGGGAGGGTCAGTCAGTTATGCCTCCCAGGGCGGGTGCAACAAAATAATAATAAGTCCAGTAAATACCTGCACAAGTGGGAAGCCAAGAGAGTGGGCCCAGCCCGGCCTACTCCGGCCGATGACGGCCTTGGACGGTCCCGCCCTTGTCCCGGGCTTCTCCCGGCGCTACCGCGCGCTACCGCGCAGCGGTGATGGCAATGTCAATTTATGTACAATGTAATGGGAGGGGGAGGAGCAGACAGGGAGAGCGGCCCAGGTGGTCACGATTTGGGCAGGCAGGCGCTCCTGGGAGCTGTAGTCCCGCTCCTGCGCCTGCTCTTCACTCGCAGCCCCGCCTGACAGTCTCCTTCTCCAAACGCTGGTCCCACGTCAAAGGAACAGAATCCACCCAGAGCGAAGCGGGACCCGCGAAGCGGGTACCGCGAGAGGTAGGCTGGTGCTAGTGCAGATGGGCTCTAATGGTCACTCCGTCCTCGCGCTAGCTGCCACAGAAAAAGAAAGGCGTCCCAATGCGAGTCCAGGGCACAGGAGTTTTAAAATCCAAGGGAGGGGGAGGAGCAGACAGGGAGAGCGGCCCAGGTGGTCACGATTTGGGCAGGCAGGCGCTCCTGGGAGCTGTAGTCCCGCTCCTGCGCCTGCTCTTCACTCGCAGCCCCGCCTGACAGTCTCCTTCTCCAAACGCTGGTCCCACGTCAAAGGCACAGAATCCACCCAGAGCGAAGCGGGACCCGCGAAGCGGGTACCGCGAGAGGTAGGCTGGTGCTAGTGCAGATGGGCTCTAATGGTCACTCCGTCCTCGCGCTAGCTGCCACAGAAAAAGAAAGGCGTCCCAATGCGAGTCCAGGGCACAGGAGTTTTAAAATCCAAGGGAGGGGGAGGAGCAGACAGGGAGAGCGGCCCAGGTGGTCACGATTTGGGCAGGCAGGCGCTCCTGGGAGCTGTAGTCCCGCTCCTGCGCCTGCTCTTCACTCGCAGCCCCGCCTGACAGTCTCCTTCTCCAAACGCTGGTCCCACGTCAAAGGCACAGAATCCACCCAGAGCGAAGCGGGACCCGCGAAGCGGGTACCGCGAGAGGTAGGCGAGAGGTAGGCTGGTAGGCGAGAGGTAGGCTGGTGCTAGTGCAGATGGGCTCTAATGGTCACTCCGTCCTCGCGCTAGCTGCCACAGAAAAAGAAAGGCGTCCGTCATCTACCCTCTGCTGCATGTCTACCTGCTGCCCTCTGTTTGTGCCTCCTCTGCTCGTTTCTTTCTCTAGTTTGCCTTTTCTGCACATTCTTCTGCTCGTTTTTCTGCTCTCTGTTTTGCCTTTTCTGCATGTTTTTCTGCCCTCCAATTTGATTTTCTGCTCATTTTTCTGCCCTGTTTGACCTTTTCTGCTTTGCCTTTTCTGCTTGTTTTCTGCTCTCTGTTTTGCCTTTTCTGCTCACGCATTTTCTTCCCTCTGTTTTGTCTTTTTCTGCTAATTTCTTCCTTCTTTCCACCATTTCTTAATGACCTGGCTTTTCGACGGAGACCTCTCATCCCAGTGCCCAGATACCCCCAGGAGTGACAGTCCAGCACTCTCCAAATGCTGTTTGATTAAGTATCAAAAACGTAGATTACCCACCGGGTTTTTACAAATAGAAAATAAAATCAACATTAATTACCATCTTGGGTAATCCACAGACAAAAAAGCAATTGATCCATTGCGCAGTGATTATATGGTTTCTGTAACACAATTAATGGCCTACAGTACATCCTTCAAGTCTATTTAGAGGCCTTATTGCATGACCTCTTTTACTGTATAAATTATGATCTCCATAACAATGGCTTTCATTACCATTTCCTTGGCTGTATAAGGACAGAGTAACAAGATATGTACAATATTTAGTGGCTCCAAATGCCATGACAACATCTTGTGTTGAGCCTCTGTTTTTCATGCCAAGAGCCAGTGACATCAAGGACATTGAACTGAGAGATGCAAAACAGAATGAATACATGTCCAATTATTGGCCACTCTGTGTACATCTTTGAGAAGTGATCATGCTGATCATCCAACAAAGGAACACTTTTTAACATTCTCAAGGAAAGCTTCCCGTCCCTAAAACTCATGTTCTACAGCTGCTTACTAGTAACATCTTGGAATAATGATTTTTAACAGGGTGGTTCATGCCTTGTATCATCAGGGGTATATTTTTTGTTACAGGTTTCAATGTATTTTACTTGATGTCTGAGACCATTGGATATCTCTTGCCCTGTAGAAGTGCTTCACTTTTGCGGCCTGCATCCACATGACTTCACCAGGAATTTCCATGATACATTTAGCTTCAAAGAGAAAAAAGTTATCCTTGTGGGATGAGCATTATCTACATACATTCACACTAAACAACGAGCTACGTTCTTACTTTTTATTATAATATTAATATTTTTATTAACAAGTTGAACTTTATGGGCTGAGGGAATGTTTACCATACAGATGCCTAAATATGGTAGAAGGTTTCAAAGGGATGTGCAGATGCAAATTAAATTTAGTCACCTAAAGGTGAAGATTAAGCAAGTTATTTCTACTTTAGCAAAGCAAGATGATGTACCATACATTTGTGGAACTCTCATTCTATGGAACTGACAGTTGCCCTTTCCATTTAATGCCTTATTCTGAGTGTCTAGGTATAGCAGTATAGCACAAGTTTATCTGTGAATTAATGTGTGTGTGTGTCCCTGTTAGAAATGGGGTCTCTAGCTGGCAGGGCTATGTACCTTTTGTCCAAGTAGAGACCCTTGCTTCTAGTCAGGGTAAGGGAGTTACACACTCTAGATAACCTCTGCTCAGCCCCTTGGTAGTTTAGCAAGAGCAGGCAGGCTAATCCCTAAGGCAATGAGTAATGTATCTGTACTCAAAACACACAGTAACACAGTGAAAGAACCACAAATGGACACCACAACAGTATGGAAAAATTAAGTATCTTTTTCTAAACTCAGCAAGATAAAAACACAAAAATCCAACATTCATGTAGTAAGATAGAACTTAAAAATAGTTATTTCCAAAATGAAGCTTGTAGAAAACAAATAGCTCCACCAGGGGCTGTTATGACGTCGCAAAAGCAATAATCATAAATACCGGCCGCAAGGTGCGTGTCGTCGGGCTTGGAGTCACATGAACCCTCAAACAAAGTCTATGATGATGCATGGCGTTGTGGAGGTGGAGCGTCAGTGCTGAGTTTGAAGATGACTGACAGGCTGCCACGGGGAGGAGAGGTGTAATGTCCACAAAGAGGCGAGGTGTTGAATCCAGGACAGGGAAAATCGGTTGCGTCGGCAGTGAAGCATCGGTTCTGGTGAGGCGATGCCCTGCAAAGTCTGCGAGTTTGTAGAGTCACCCTTGCTGGTTTTCAGCACAAGATGCCAAAAATTGGAACAGACACCCCCAGGCGGGTCAAAACTCAAAGCAGTAAAGATTAAGTATGACCCAATTTTGCGAATTCGCGATTCGCAAATTTGCGTATATACAAATTTGCAATCCGCAAAATTCGCGAACTTTCACGAATTTGCAGAATTTTTTTTTGTGTTTGCAAGGGTTTCTGCCAGTTCGCGAGGGTTTTTTACCAGTTCGCAAAGGCGAACTTACTTGTCGCGTTGCAACGGTCGCGACCATGTTGTTTCTACATCTGGTTCAACACATCACCCTCTGTTTCACCACTGCCACCCTCTGGTTCACCCATGCCACCCTCTGGTACATCACTGCCACCCTCTGGTTCATCACTGTAGATTATGGGGGGAAAAGCACACCTGCCCTGCCTCAACTGACATGAATTAATTTGGGGCTGATTAATGTGTCACTGAATTTGAGCTGGCACCTGCCTCCTTAGCTTTAAGTGCTTCCTGATTAATGATGAGCTTGAACTTTTGCACCTGCTAAGTGCTTTCAGTTTTGCAAATTTCATTAGCACACCTGCCCTGCCTCAACTGACATGCATGAATAAGGGGCTGTTTAATGTGTCACTGAATTTGAACTTCCAGTCTGGCACCTGCTTGCTTATCTGTAATTGCTTTCTGTTGCAGTGTAATTTTTTTTAACAGGACCTTTGTGGCATACTTGTAGCTATTCTCTGAGCCTGCTGTGAGGGTCAGAGCAGCGTCATAGAATAGTTGCAAGTAGGCAACTGAATTCTGGAGGGGCCCCTCAAGAAGCACTACAGGGAATGGTTAATAATGATGAGCTTGAACTTTTGCACCTGCTGAGTGCTTTCAGTTTTGCAAAAATCGTTTTTCTGCAATTTCGCGGGATTCGCGGGGCGCGAATTTGCGCGAGATCAATTTCGGAAGCTGCAAATTTGTTTTTTACAACGTGTTAGTTTGCGTGGTTTTTTGCGTTTTCGCGAGCCGTTTGTAGCGCAACGACGCGAAGTTACCCTAGCGGTCGTACATGGGCGCGGCCATCTTGTTTACGTGATGTATTTCCGTTTCTGGCCGCTATGTGTAATCTCACGAAGTGTGCGGCTCGCTAGTACAAGTTTGCGTGTGATCGCGGGGGAAATCTCGCGTGAACTTACCCACGCGGTCGTGAACAGGCGCGGCCATCTTGTTTTTCATTCATTGCAGCAGGATCCAAAATGGCACATGCAAACATGGAGAAAAACAACTCTTTAAACGCTGAATGACGGTAAGTGAACGCCGCACGCCGCAATATTTTATTTGGCAAGCGCGACCAAGCAAAAAAATCCGCTGAGCGCAAATTTGAGAATTTTCGGCAAATTCGCGAGAATTCACATATCGTGAATTTGCCGAAAATCCGCAAATTCCGCGAGCAGAACGGATTTCACGCTCATACTTAGTAAAGTTCAAAGGAGCTGAGAGTGACGTCTTTGTGTCCCTAGAAATTCAGAACATGAGGCCAGCACATGCAAGCCCTTTGAAATTCTTCTTCAAGTAGGTTTCTCAGCAAAGTTCCAGTCTTTGTCTTTTCCTTGGCAGAAGAAGCGACTGTAGGCCAACCCCACACAACAGACAGCAAAAGGAGCATTAATCCTCCTCACAGCTCTCCCGCTCTTCTCCTTGGCAAAGCTTACTCTTGAGTCCAAAAGTGATCTAAAGTTCTGGGGTTTAAGGTCCACTACTTATACCCCATTTTGTATTTGTTCTTCTTTGTGCAAGGGTTTCTGAGCACAGTCGAAACCAGTTCTGGTCTCACTGGAGAAGTATGACCACAGAGGGTGGAGAGAACATTGTGCAAGGGAGACAGGCCATATTCAGGTGCAAGGAAACCCCCTTGCACTACTCTAAATTCAGCCATGATCTATTCAGATCAGCTCCGAGTCATCCAGGAAAGGCCAGGCACACCTCACCCCGTGTACAGTGGCTGTCTACACTGAATGCACATCCCAAGCCACTGTCACTTCAAAACGAGACAGTTACCATGCCTACATTTAACTATGTCAAACAGTGCTATCAAGTTTTAGTCAGCTAATGTGTGTCATTTCATTGTTTAAAGTAGCTAATGTGTGACATTTTCAGGCTTCATGTGTGACACCCTAGGGAAAACTGTGTATTTGACCCAAGCAGATAAATTGTATGCACACTTAGCAGGAATTTTCCCTGAGGCACGTTCCAGGACCCTTTGTGGGCAACTTACTCTAATTGTGTATGGAATTTCTTCCTTGCAGTACAATTTGACTTCATTTGCACCTCTCACAATAACATGACTCCCTTTAGCAATAGCTCTCTTAGGGCCACCTGCCACTATCATCATCTGCCTAATAAAATCATGTGCTTGGTCTCCTTCCTTAGCCTCTTAGACCCTTCCTTGGTATCACTGACTGCCTTGTAATACATGAGGAAAAGATATTAGTTTGGAAACTAAAATAACCAGTGAATCTGTACGTTCCTGCTATGTGAGCTACCAGTATGAAAACACAAACGTACTTTTGTAGAAAGAATGAAGGAAAAGGCTTCCATGCTCCATGAGGGTACAAAAAAGTATCAATTTTACCTTACACTGTGACCTCACATTTTTCTATTTTAGCTATGAGTAGCTAATGCATTGCAATCTCTTACTTGCAGTCCTGTCTATAATGAGAGCCTGGTTTAAAAGACAAGATATATCTGATAAGAGAGAGGTTGAGATCTCTTCTACAGAATCCTGCAAAATAAAGTGCTTATATGAATATTGAATTCACAGTTTTTTTCTATGTAACAGAGAGGCTTCACTTTGGTTAGAACATAAAATACATGAAGCAGTAGTAAATATTCCAGTAAAGCTTGCCACTATAATGTTTCAGTGCTGTGCTTCTATTGCTATACATTTGTCAATTATTTTTAAACTGTATGTACTGCATATCGCTTTTAACTTTGGCCTGGCACATTATTCAAAGTTATTCAAAGCATGCACAAAGGAAATAGGAACTCTGGGTTTGCATCAGATCCTTTAATGGCGAGATTGTGAAATGACCAGTAATGACTTGCATTTACTGTCCTGGCCTTATGATTTTCCCCTTATCAGCACATAATTTATGCAGCTAATGTAAAAAGAAAATACTTTAGAATATGTTCTACAACAGTCCTAATGACCCCCGACTGATACATTAAGTAAACAAAAACATAAAGGCAATGTTACATTGAATACAGATTATTTCACATAAAGTTTTACTTAACAATGGTGTGTAGGCCTTCGCATAATCTTGAACTGTGGAGAGCAGGCTGACAATTTCTCTTGGACAGGGGACAATCCTACCTCTACTCCTGTGCTGCCTCTAACCTCTCAAACGTGCAGTCCTCTATGGTGGACTCTCTCTCTCATGGCCCCCCTACCCTTTCCTGTTAGGTGCCCGGCAGGCTTGGATTGAAACGAAACACATACATTATTGTGTTTCCATTTAGTTACTAGGCCAGAGCTGCAACACACTGCAGCTGCTTTAGAGACACACACGCTGCAGAGACAGGCTAGTGGACCCCATTCCTGCAGAAAGCTGCAGGGTGTATATTACGCCCCATTCTAACTTCAGGAGCAGAATGCATTGTAGCGTAAAGGTGTGCGAAGACAGAAGTTCTCCAAACCAGTTTATTATCTGAGTAAAGAAGCCAGCATAGAATGCAAGCAGAGTACATTATTGAAGGATTTATCTTTCTGCAAAAAACGTGCCTGAGCTGGTTCAAAGATCTCCATTCAACTTTATTTTGAAAGCATTTCAAATCAAAAGTACTGTGTGAAGTCTTATGCTTAAATTAAACAAACCGAGTGCCCAGTTCAAATTAGATTTTAATGTGACCTCTAGATATTTAGACAAATGAAAAATAACAATTGATGGACAGAATGCAGGACAATATCATACATTCACCCAAGTACAGAGATCTGGGCCTAAATCCATTGTTTTTTTGTTCACCATGCCATTCAAGTTTAGACCCAGCCATATGCGAATCAGTCTTGACCCTGCGCCCAATGGGAACAGTCCAGCCTCAACTGCTAGGCCAGGTCCTCCCTGGACTGGAGACAAGTATCCTAGGACCGGTTTCAGGCTTTCAGCCCTCATCAGCCAGGATCGCTTGATTTTAATGGCATAGAAAGCACAGAGGCATACCCGTCCCACTCGGGGTGACAAATGCAAAAAGAACGATTGATGGGCAGAATGCAGAACAATATCATACATTCACCCCAGTCCAGAGATCTGGGCCTACATCCATCATTTGTTTGCTCACCATGCCATTCCAGTTTGGACCCAGCCATATGCAAATTAGTCTTAACCCTGCGACCAATGGGAACAGTCCAGCCCGAACTGACAGGCCAGGTCCTCCCTGGAATGGAAACAAGCATCCTAGGAGTGTTTCGAGCTTTTAGCCCTCATCAGCCAGGATACCTTGACTCCAGTGGCATAGAGAACGATGGAACTACGTCTGGGTATTCCCGTCCCACACGGGGTGACAAATGCAAAAAGAACAATTTATGGACAGAATGCAGGACAGAATGGGGTGGTGCAGTGAGCTAGAGAATGTGATGGATACAACCCAGATCTGTGACTGGGAGTGAGTGTCGAAATGTTTCAGCGCTCCGTCCATCGTCTCCTTGTGTTTGCTTTGTTCGCCCTAAGTTGTCAGGGTATGCCCAGATGTGGGTTCCTTGCTCACTTTGCCACTGGATTCAAGCTAGCCTGGCTGAAGCGGGGTGTTACCCTGAAACCGGACCTATGATGCTTGTTTCCGGTCCAGTGAAGACATGGCTTGGCAGTTCGGGCTGGACTGTTCCCATGAAGCACAGGGCCGGACTGATTTGCATATAGCTGTGTCTGAACTGGGGTGATGATGTGAGCTAAGGAATGATGATGGATTCAACCCTAATATGTGATGGGGGTGAGTGTCTGAAACATTTCAGTGCTCCTTCCATTGTCTCCTTGTGTTTGCTTTGTTTGCCCTATGTTGGCAGGGTATGCCCAGACGTGGGTCCCTTCCTCACTTTGCCACTGGATTCAAGCTAGCCTGGCTGATGAGGGGTGTTAACCCGAAACCGGTCCCTGGATGTTTTTTCTGGTTCAGGGAAGATATGGCTTGGCAGTTCAGGCTGGACTGTTCCCATGAGGCACAGGGCCACTGAGTCTGAACTGGGGTGGCAAAGTGAGCTAAAGAATGATGATGGATTCAACCCAGATCTGTGACTGTGGGTGAGTGGCTGAAACGTTTCAGCGCTCCATCCATCATCTCCTTGTGTTTGCTCTAGATATGTAGGACCTCATTTATGAGGAACTGGCGTAGGGCAGTGGCGCAAGTCTGCCCTGCGCCAATGTGAAAGGGCAGGAATGCACCATATTTATGAACTATTGTGCATTCCTGTCCTTTATCCCTGCGCTTGCACACAATTTAATGCATAGTGCCAATGTTGACACCTATGCACGATGGTGCAAGAGTGCCTCCATTGCAAGCAGGATTGTATGGAGCCTGGACAAACTTATAAAGTGCACAGTAACAAAAGAATCTCTGTGACAAAAGTAGTTACCTAGAACCTAGGCACATAAAATACTGCTTTTTAAGATGCACGTTACACGTTCTTTGCAGTAGGCACATTAACCCTCTGTGCTACATTAGTTAAATCAAAGCTGCCACTGAAGAAAACTCTCTTCACTCTCCAGCAGGTACATTAAACACTGGCATTCTCTTGACACTTTTATTGTTGCTGAAAAGCTGCTAATTATACAAGAAACTTTTCTGTGCTTTTAAAACTGTTGCCTACGGACCCCCAGGGAATGTGTCACGGACCCCTGGGGGTCCGCGGACCACTGTTTGGGAAATACTGCTCTAAAGCATTGTTTCCCAAACTGTGGTCCGCGGACCCCCAGGGGGGACCACAGTTTGGGAAACACTGCTCTAAAGCAGTGTTTCCCAAACTGTGGTCCGAAAACAATAACCTGGCTGGTATCGGTTTTTAAAATTCCTCCAGCCTCCTTGTATTATCTTGTGCCTATATTTAGGCAAAGGGGTTTGATCCATCTTTTTCTAGGCACAGCATAAATCAGAAAAAAGAACAAGATGTGTAGATCATCTTCCTTTGCCTGACTAGGACATAGGGTACATTCAGTATTACTATTTTGAGACCACCTTGATGAACAGTCATTTGTCCTCAAGATACCATATCTATATTTTATATAGAGTGTCTTGGCTAGTTGTGGATACACCTCATCAAGAAAGCTTTCATAAAGTGCTATATCTTTAAACATTAAAAATCTGTTGTCAATGATCCATATACTCTTCCATTCAACACATCATGATTCATGTATGGCCAAAAAGACCATTTTTTTCCCCGAAGTTTGGTTTAATAAAGATGGATTGTCCCAAAAATGTGCCAGGCCAATTTTTGTTAACCAAGATCTCACATGTCTAAAGCCATAGAAATTTGTTACAACAATCTAGTTTCATAATTTCTTTTAGACCATCCTTGTAATCTGTCAGCTCAGGGGTCGACCAAAGTCTGACCCAGAGCATCAGGGGTCTCAGAATTGCATTGTGGTCAGTACGTTTCATATTAAGATCTAAGAAAAGTGGTACCAACGGCGTGCTGACTGGTAGTCTTAACAAAGCCCTATAAAATGTATTTTCACTGGCTTCAAAAGATTTCTTACATATGGGTCCCCATAATTCTGCCCCGTATAGTGCAGCTGATTGTGCTTTAAACTTAAAAATCTCTAAGGCTGGTGAGATTACTTTGTTTAGACTATTACCATGTCTTATCATTATGGGTAACAAGTTCTGCGTAAATACTATTTTACTTTTTTCTATCTGGGTTTTCCATGTTAAATTGGAATCCAGGGACACACCCTGATAGCTAAAGTTCTGGACATGTTCTAGTTCATGACCATTTAATATCAGATTTTCTTTAAAGTTTTTGTGGGGGATTATAGCCATGTATTTTGTTTTCTTTACATTGATCTCAAGGCCCTTTGTGCTACAGTATGTATGGAACTTATCCAATAAATTCTGAAGGCCCCGGGGTGTTAGAGATATAAAAGGTGTCGTCAGCGAAAAGCAGGAATGATACCCTCTCGCCCCCCAATTTTGGCGAGTCATTGTTACAAGCTTCCATACAAGATGGGATGTTGTTGACGAACAAAGAGAACAATGTAGGGGCCAACACACATCCTTGATGGACTCCCCTCTTTATCAGTATTTGTTTTGTTAGCTCCCCACCTATACCCCATCTAACCTTTGCATAGTTATGTCTGTGTAATTTTATAACCTGCTCTAGAAGGTTAGCAGGAAGTCCTTGATGTTTAAGTGTGTCCCATAACAATTTTCGAGGAATTAAATCAAACGCCGCTCAAAGGTCCACGAATGCTACTTATAAATGACCTTTACGCAGAGTGACGTATTTCCAAAACAGACAACAAAACCTTAGGACCTGGTCGATAGTACTGATCTTGGCTCTGAACCCTGCTTGGAACTTGGTAAGCACTAATTCTTCATCCATCCAGATATTTATATGGTTTGAAACATGCCTTGCATAGATTTTCTGTAAGATATCGATTAAACTAATGGGGCGATAGTTTGCAGGATCATTCCTATCGCCCTTTTTGACAATAGTGATTATTTCCGCACCTCTCCACGTATCTGGGAAATCTGCACCCGCAGCAACGGAGTTACATAAACAATTAATATAAGGAACCCAAATATTGGTTTCATATTTATATAAATCGCCTGGTATTTTGTCAAGCCCCGGGGCCTTCCCACTTTTAACTAAAGTGATTGCTGGTTCTGTTTCCTGTATATCAAAATGTAAAACTAAACTCTCCTCATTTGAAGTTGGCAATATGTTAACATCAGGAAGAACCTGATCCCCTTCAGGGACATCATATAACTTAGTGAAATGGTTGATCCAGGTGGTCTCATCGAGAAATACCTCCCGAGATCCCTTTTCTTTTCTCCTGCCCTTTGCCACTATATCCCAGAATAACTTTTGGTCCCTCGTTTTGGTGGCTGATAGCATACTGGACCAGATTTCTTCGTCCCAAGAAGATTTTGCTTTCACTTGGGTTTTCCTATATTTGGCCCTTGCATCTTTAAGTGCTAAAGTATTGTTATTTTTTATAGCGTGGACCAGGACAAACTTTGCATTACGGCACTCCCTATTAAACCAAGGTTTCTCTACTGACTGAGAGTTGACGGCTCCTACCATCTTCTTTGGTTTCTTTGTCATTAGTGGGATAAGATCCCTAAAAAACCTCACGTGTAAATCTAGGAATGTGTTTTTCTCTTCTTGGGAAGTATCGTTTGTGTCAAAACTGTTGGCAAAAGAACTATAAATATTAGCCAGCAAATCTCAATTTTCCAGTATATATGCCCATCTGACTGTGCGATGGTTGTTGCTGACTATAATGTTGTCTGGGATAATATGGAATATTCTCCCGTTCTCACTCTGAGTCAACAACTGACTCCTACAAAAACCAAATTCAAGCGGGTGATGATCATTTTCTGTTCTTAATTTAATCTCCACATCTACAGCAAACGACCAAATGTCCAATGATAGGATAAGGTAGTCAATTTTACTCTGGCACTTGTTTCTAAAAAATGTTGGGGCTTTGGGACTGTCCGATGGTAGATGCCCATTACATGCTCTCATACCATGGCCACCCATTATCCTTGTAATTTGGAGAGCTAAGATAGTGCCTGAAACTGTCCCACTATTATTCAACACTGGTATCTTGTTAGCACTGTCTTCATACTCCAGCAGATTTTCTAGCCCTGTAATGGGTTCATAGTTACAGTTCAGGTCGCCACCTACTATTTTTCTTATAGTTGGATCTACTGCATTTAGAAGTGAATACAGTTTTTCTTTGATTGGTGACTCCATGTGAGATGGGCATGGTCTATTATAAACATTATATAGGTGTAGGACTCTTTTGTCTTCAGTGACTATTTTGATTCCAAGTATATCGGGTGATTCAATACATATTTGGGTGACATCAATTCTCAGGGTCACTTTCACCCAGATTATGAGGCCACCAGAGGGCCTTCCTCTTACCTATGGAACTACACTTGTTTGGAAGGTTTTGAATCCTAACCCATGTACGGTCTTTATAGACCAAGTTTCCTGGATGATACAAATATCACTCGTATTAATGTAAGTATTCCATTCAGGGTCTTTAAAGTTTCTTCCCAAACCCGCTATATTCCAAGATATCATTTTAAGGTCAGAGTTATATTTGGGACTTGTGGCACTAAGTTATTCATCTCTTGACATAGGTTCTATCCCATTGACCCCCTAGACATCACTGTTTCACATAGTGTGCTTAATGTAGGAATACGGGGTATAATTTCGCAACCACCTTGATTCTCCCCTCTCAATGAATCCTCGGGACAAATAACATTCTCATCTGAAATGCAATCTGTGTGTCCCACTTTCACTTCCACTTCTGTGACTATATTGTTCGCCATTTGAGGTCAATCAACCGCCTCCAAAGAGGATAATTCGTTAAAAGTATTCAAGCTTTCTGGAAATGTGGGAATCCCGAAGTTTTGTATCGGTTTTGTTACAACTGGTTTCTAAAAGTAAAGCATAAATATCAGAGTTTTGGGTTGGCGTCTCCTCACGTGCTTTCAATAGCTTACGGACAGTATGGGAGTGTATAAAATGTACAACAATACAATCACCTTCTATGTCTTTGGGTGAAACCCCTACCCACCCTACCCTTCTTACCATCAAAATTTCACTAATTTTGTGTTGGTTAAACCTTTTATATTTTGCGAGCCAATCAACTACTTTGTTCCTGAGATTAACCTATGATTCCCTCTGATCTCTTTTAAGAACTGGCACACCCGATAATACTAAAACATAGGGACATTGTAAGGTAGTCTTTCTTCTATTCCCATTAATGTATTATTCTTCTGTTTGTTAATGTGTTCTTAGCTTCCCACGTTCCATCCCCTGCATCCTCGAGAGAGAGTGTTCCTTCAAACATGTTTATGTTTGAAGGTGCATCTCTTGAGGATGCCCTTTCAGTTCAACTCCTGTTAAGATTTAGAGTTATAGAAACATGCATTAAACTATTGTACTTTCTGAGAGCTGGTGGCGCTCCAGTGTATGCCGTGATTACTTGGAAATAAACCCATTGGATTAAGAACTTCGTCCTTTGAATCATCCTTTCTGGATATCCATCTACATCTTTACATTTGGTGACAGGATTTGGGAAAATTTCAGATATTTTCGGCATTTTCACTAATTTCTTGGTTCGTTATTTTTAGTAACGATACTTCCCCAAGAATGTATTTGTTCCACTGTGCCTGTTTTAAAAAAAAGAAACGTGTGTTCATCACTTACCTTTTTCTATGGATCTTCAAGGACGTTATTTCACTGACTTTTGGATTTTAGAGCAAATCTGTGATTTGAGACGGTGCTATTTGACCTCAAATCACGTGAGAGCAGACCGCGATTACGTCATCGCGCAACGTTGGTATTTCATTTCTTAAGCTGATCTCTTAAAGAGCACTACGCGCATGATTTGGATTGCTTATTTCCGATTTGAAAATCGTTGCGCAAGTGTTCAGATCTAAAAGGAAATCTACTCGAAAATGGTATGTGCACTTTATTAACGTTTCAAGAATATATTTATATTCCTGTTTAGCAAATTGGAAACATTTCTTTCTTCCATTTTCAAAGACTGAAATTTATATTGTTTAAATACAGGAAGACTGCAAGTCTATTTTAAATACTTTGAAGGTATTGAAACATATTTTAACTTGAAGAAAATATTTGAACATGGAAAATAATCAACAAGTGATTATTTTGAATACATTTTTACTGGTTAATGGAAAAGCAGTCGAACCTTGGAAAACATGGTTTATGAGTTTCGAGAATAGCAATTGATGCTGAAGAATACACGGCTAAAAGAAAATTGGCCATTCTTGACAGCCATTTGGGGAGAGCTGGAAGAGAAATATATGATAACTTACCTCCTGCTGTTCCACCTCCAGGAAGGGGTGATGGATGGAATGTTTACAGGGATGCAGTTCATAGATTAAATAGAAAATTTTGGGAACAGCCAAATGTTATTTTGGAGCATTTTAATTTTAGGAAAAGAAAGCAAAATATGGAGGAAAGTGTAGAAGATTTCATTTCTGTGTTAGGGAACATATCAGCTGAATGCAACTTTGGAGCCGATTTAGACATTTACATCAGAGATCAATTTGTTTATGGTTGTTGCCATAAAAAAACCAGGAAAGAATTTTGAGTTGCAGAGATCCTACGTTGGCTGAAGTCATAGATATGGCTAAAAGCATCGAAAGAAGTATAGTTTCTTCAAAAAGTATTCTTGCTGAAAACTCTGTGCCTGTTAATTTTGTACAAAATGATTTATCAATTAATGCTTTAGCAGTTAGAAACAAGTTTAGCAAACCTCAACAAGCTCGAACTAATACATTTTGTTTCAGGTGCGGATCAAGAACTCATCTTAGCAATAGCCCAATCTGTAATGCCCTTGGTAAGAAGTGTACAAACTGCCATAAGTTTGGTCATTTTAACAGTGTATGCAAAGCTAAACGTACTGTGCATGTTAGAACCGTTGAAACACATGAACCTGATCAGATTGAAAGTTTATCAGGTTTTGATGTTTTTCTAGAGTCTGATATGCAGCATTTAAACATCAATACTATAGAATTACCAACAATGTCAAGTGAGGTTAAAGAAATTTTGGCTTTTGACTCATGTGGAAATTTAGAATCACTGAAATGATATCGAGGGACAAAATATCGACTTGCCAAAATATCGTGGACAAAATATCGACAGTCAAAATATCGAGTTTGTATCTACAAACAGGTAAGTACAAAAATATCGAGTACAAAATATCGTTAACAATAATATAGATGTAAAAAATATCGACTTTATTAAAAACAGTGTTAAATTAAATTAATATTAAATTTTAATTACTAAAATATACTTAAAACTACTTAAATTAAATTATAATAATTAAATAATAAATGAAAATAATAAAAATAATTTTTTACAATCTTATTTGTTGACCCTGAACCCTAAAAATACCCCTTTACCCAAAAACCCAAAACTGACCCTGAACCCTAAAAATACCACTTTACCCAAAAACCCAAAACTGACCCTGAACCCTAAAAATACCCCTTTACCCAAAAACCCAAAACTGACCCTGAACCCTAAAAATACCCCTTTACCCAAAAACTGAAAACTGACCCTGAACCCTAAAAATGCCCCTTTACCCAAAAACTGAAAACTGACCCTGAACCCTAAAAGTAGCCCTTTACCCATGAACTGAAAACTGACCCTGAACCCTAAAAATACCCCTTTACCCATGAACTGAAAACTGACCCTGAACCCTACAAATACCCCTTCACGCTAAAACTGAAAACTGACCCTGAACCCAAAAAATGCCCCTTTACCCAAAAACTGAAAACTGACCCTGAACACCAAAAATACCCCTTTACCCTAAAACTGAAAACTGACCCTGAACCCTAAAAATGCTCCTTTACCCAAAATTTATCAATATTATTTAATTACCAATTAATTATTAATTAACAATAACAATAAAGTAAATATATTAGAACATTAGCTGTAATTATTTTAATAATTAATATTATTTTTTCCAAATTAATTACTTAAAAATAACACAAAATTATATATATTAAAAATTTACTCTAATTAGTGTGATTAACTAATTACAATTAATTAATTAACAATTAATTACTAATACAAAATATGTTCAAAATTATATCAATTAATTAACTAATTAATATTAATTAATTATCAATTAATTGATTATTAATTAAAAATATTAACAAACATATATTAATTAATTAAATATTATTAAATTACTTCCCACCCTATTCCCCTATAAACCCACAACCCGCTACAGAATTACATTACGCAATTATTATAAAAACAAAATTCATTTAATAAAATATTTTATAACATTAATACACACTATTCACACATATTATTACATAAAAATACACTATAACATATTATATATTATTAAAAATTCGATATTTTTGCTATCTATATTTTATACAGTCGATATTACTTCACTTACCTGAAAAACGATATTTTTGTAGTCGATATTATGTCCAGTCGATATTTTGTCCAGTCTATATTTAAAACTCGATATTATGTCCAGTCGATATTTTGGAGTCGATATTTTGTCTGTACACCGGAAATTTATTTGATGGTGAACATGTTCCTGATCCTACCTGTCAGGTACTTATTGGTAAACACTAACTTGACAGGATGGCTGATTCTGGTGCTCCGGTCACAATTGTTTCTGATGTTATTTTTGACAAGTTATGGGCTCCTTCAACTGTTTTGTGTAAAGTTGACATTATACCGAAAGCATACGGAGACAAGGATATTGATATGCTTGGTTTCTTCATGTCTGAGATAACATGTTTGGGTAGGAAAAATTATACTAACGTTTATGTAGCCATTAAGGGAAAAAGTATAGTTGGTTGGCAAGATTTAGCTAAAATGAATTTAAAACTTGTCCCTGTGTCTAAGAATCCAGTTCAATTGAATGATGTTGTAATTTCTCTGGTAGAAGGAATTCATGAGTCCTTTATTAATGATATTATAAAACAATTTCCAGAAGTGTTTAATTCAAATGTGGGTAAAGTTTACTTTCTAGATTGCATGAATTTAATTTTACAATTCGTCATGTGTCTGGTGGTCTCAATGTCAGAGCGGATTGTCTCTCAAGACTTCCGCTCCAGGAGGATTATGTAGAGACAAAGTTTAGTGATGTTGAATGTGTAGTAGAATCAATTTCTGATTCAAGAGAGGTTTTTCCATTTTTAACTCAGGATTTATGGTTCAAGGTCTATAGTGATGACAAAGTTTTACAGGCTGTAAATAACATGGTTATTAATGGCTGGCCAAAGTAACGTTCTTTACCTGCTTCCCTTAAATCTTTTGCTCAGGTTTCTGAAGATCTTTCCATTGTAAATGGGATTTTGATGCGTGGACATCAATGCATTCCACCTTCTTCTATACGTATGAAATTGGTGGAATGTGCACATGAGGGTCATTTAGGCATTGGCAGCACTTCCAGAAAACTTAAAGAGTTTTTCTGGTGGCCTGCATTAGACAAGGATAAACACTGGAGAGTCAATAAATTGCCTCTTCATCCTGTGTCTGTTCCAGATGAGGCATGATCTAAAGTTGCCTAGGACTTTTCTGGTCCTTTTGATTTATTGCCAGCTAGTGATCACTTTATAATAGCTTTAATTGATTACAATTCTAAGTGGGTGGATGTAGATATTTGTGACTCTCCATCTTCTTCTTCTGTTATCAAATTATTGGAAAGAGTTTTTCACATAGAGGGTTATCCAAAAGAAATTGTGACAGATAATGGTTCACATTTTTGTTCCCTGGCTATGCAAGATTACTGTAAAGCACATGAACACAAACATTTAAAAGTAGCACTCTTATACCCCTGCTGCTAATGGTTTAATTGAAAGATTTAATAGATTTTTAAAAGAGGGTGTGCAAACAGTTTTTGCTAGTAATTTCCCAGTTAAAGATTTTTTGAAGAAGAAAATTTGGTCTTATTTAATCACACCAGATTCAACAACTGGTATTTCTCAGTTCAGACTTTTGAAGAAAAGAAATCCGAATGGTGTGATTTTGCCAAACTGGTTGAAGGATTTAAGGAGGGACACTTCTTCTTGTCATGATAAGAGTATTTTTAAGGAGAATGTTATTAAAAAGCAAACTTTGCAAAAGAAGTACTTTGATGCTTCTTCCCATTTTGTTATGAAAGATTTTCAGGTGGGTGATTGGGTTTTGTTTAGGAACACGAAGAGATGTATAAAAGGAATGTCAACATTTTCTTCTCCTTTTCAGATTGTGAAGACTTCTAAAGGGTCAGTCTTTCTTGAAGAAAAGGGGTGGTGGAGTAGAAGGGCTCTTTTGAAAATTTCCAATGATCAAGCTAAAAGAATTCTTGTATTTAAAACTGATTCCAACGATGTTGAATGTTCACATTTTCCTGTAGGAACTCCCTCTGATTATCTTCATAACAATGCTTGTTCTTCTGTTGTTCCTTCCACTTCATCTGCAGGTATGGATTTGCAATCTTCTCCAATGTCTTCTCAAATGTCTTCTTCTTCAAGTGGAATATATGAACCTGTTAGGCCAAATTGTAATTGTTCCATTCCCACTAGGTTTAAGGATTTTTATATGTCTTAGTTCTTTTGTTTGATTTATATTTTTGTTTTTTATAAGAAGGGAGATGATGTAAGGAAGTCTTTCTTCTAGTCCCATTAATGTATTATGCTTCTTTTTGTTAATGTGTTCTTAGCTTCCCACGTTCCATCCCCTGCATCCTCGAGAGAGAGTGTTCCTTCAAACATGTTTATGTTTGAAGGTGCATCTCTCGGGGATGCCCTTTCAGTTCAACTCCTGTTAAGATTTACAGTTATAGAAACATGCATTAAACTGTTGTACTTTCTGAGAGCTGGTGGCGCTCCCGTGTATGCCGTAATTACTTGGAAATAAACCCATTGGATTAAGAACTTCGTCCTTTGAATCATCCTTTCTGGATATCCATCCACATCTTTACAGACAGGCAGCTGGGGGTAATCTCAGAATGTCTGCATTAGGTATCAAATCAGTCCCCTTTGGGCTATAAACTATCTCTTTCGTACTGCCATTCCCAGTGTAATTCAAACTATTAGTGGGCAAAATGGGAGTATCATTTGAGGGCATACTAACCACCAATCCCTTTGGGCTATTCCCCACTCTACCATGATTTGCCAAAGCAGAACTAGATTGTTTAAAACTTTGAGCAACATGATTAGCTTCTTCAGTGTCCGTATATTTTGCCTTCAATTCTGATAATAGGCAAGTTCCATCCTCAATTATCCTATTACCATCTTCAATTATTGTGCACAATTTCGCGGTCATCTGGTCTAACTGATTTATTTTATTATCAAGAGCTATCAATTTTAAACTTAAGCATTCATCTATCTGGGACTGTATCAAGTCTAAGGCATTTTATAAAATTCCCACCATTGTCTGTTCATCTCCTTCCACTCCCCCATCATGCTTGCCTTGATTCAAATGATAATCAATATCAGTTTGGACTCCGATTGATCTACATTTTGCTTCCTCAGAATCTTGCACATTACTGTACCCTTTGTTAGATTTCGCTGTTGCACCAAGTTTCCCTTTATTTCCACCCAATTTTTTCTTGTAAAAATCGCAGCTACCCCTAGTTCTTTTTGTGGAAATCCAGACTCAGAATGGTTCGTACTTAGTTAAAATGTTTTAGAACATCTGCCCTCATTCTGATGTGGAGCAAAATCCAGTATCTGATTAGTGGATTTTCTATATGTTGGAAGGTTTGACGGGTCAAGTGAAAGCCTCCGCTGCGTCAGTTCAATCTCACGGCACAATACTGACTCCGCTCTAGTTATAAAGTCATCAAGTGTGCCTGCAGCACCTTTTCGTTTACTCATTTCAAACACGATTAAAAGCTCCTGGAGTTCAAATGTAGAAGATAACTATAAGCTTTAAGTAATGACAACGCTTTCAACAATTTAACATCCAACTTGAAAAGATTATTGCTGCAAGTACCTTCACTTTGTAGGGGCTAAGAGTGGTGATCCAGCCCGGCCTCTGACGGCCGCAAACGGTCCCGCCCTTGTCCCGGACTTCTCCCGGCGCTGCCCTCACGTGTCCCGCGTTGCGCGGGGAAGGGCGGCGCTTTATAGCGCAATGTCAGCGACTCCCCCAGCAGCAGCTGTTACCACTCGGGCTGAGGCAAATGAAGCGAAACAATGTGGGAGAAGAAGTCTCACCAGGGTGTTGTTGCACAGGAGGCAAGCGTCTCGTGGTTGAGAAGAACACAGCACAGCATACGGCGATATGGCAGAGATAAATTTCAAAGGGCCCCAATTCAGTTTGCCCTCGGTTTTGAGATAGCAGAGTGTTGTAGACTGTACAGATACAAAAAGTGAAAATCTGGGATTCCGAGGTTCGGGTGACTAAAATTGCTCCAGACATAATCTCGGCATGATTTCAAATAATTTCCTTCATTTAGGTTAAGTGATTTGCGTAAAAGTTTGCCATTATGGCAGGTTGCGTAATTAGTCCGTCGTTCAGGAAACATCCAAACAAGGGAAGATGGGAACACCGTGAATGACCAAAGTGGAAGCAGCCGTTGTTCACGTTGTGTGCAATTTAGTGCTATGTTAGTTCAGAATAGATGTGAGTGCTCTTTTCATGCTAAAATATCGAGCAAAATGCTGGATTTAACCTCTAGCCTAATATTGTGTAATTGTCATTAAATTTCTCATAACTGGTCAAGAGGAAATTATGTATATTTTGCACAGCCCTTCCTAAAGAGCTTGAACTGTGTGATGGTGTCACAATAGCACAGGGAAACCTTTCAGTTTTGTCCATGTATAAATTCCCACATAGAGACAAAGTTGAAAGTAATATATATTCAGGCCTAGAATTACTGATCTTTCAAGCAAAGCAACACAGTCATGGAACTTGCTACATTATGTGAACAGAAGAGAACAGAACTACGACATATTTATTAAGAAATGGTGCACTTGTGCTCTCTCCTTGCACTGGTGCACTTGTGGCAGCCAAGCGCCAATACTGGAGCGCATTTGGTCAGGGTTTTTTTCGTAACGTACGACATACCTTGCTGAACAAAAACAATCTTCAGAGGATTACTCCTCTTTGGATGTGTGCATACATGCAAAGAGAAAGTAATGAGAAATAAAGATATTTTTCCTTGTCACATCAAACATAGGTAAATGAACCATTTGGTGCAAACCCAGATTTACTAACTTTAGCAAATCACGGTTTGCGTCAAAATGCATGGTTGGATGCAGGGGAACGCCTGCGCTCCACCCATGTAACATCTCCCTGATGCAGGGTAACGCAAGGCAGCGAGAGACCCCACATTACTTTGTGGGTGAAAAGGGATGCAAGGACATGCAATTATGAATTTTCATGACTTTGTAATTGTCACTTAAATACATTTTTTGTATTTCATTGACTTGTGTGACACAAGGTCAACTTAAGTGTGTACTAAATCTGGCCCTTAGTCTTCATCATAAAGGCAATATATTGGTTCATAATTTGAGCGTTAAAGGGATGAAATGTTAAAATGTTACTATAGTCTGCAATGAAGTAATGGATACTAGATATAATGCAGGGCTTTTAGTACGTCCTACATTCTGAAGAATAAAAATAATCTGACATGAACTTATTTTTCGGGGCGGTTTTCGAATACGGCAATTTTTGGAATGAAAGGGGCATATCACAGCCCTTGGTGCCTCGAAATTTATGGGCTAATTTTGGTCCACGAGGTATTAAAATTAGGAACTTTTCAACTCATTAGCAAGCACGTACGCATTAAATCAAAGAATTGAAATAAAGATCTTACCAATTGGTCACCTCTTTTTAGAGATAACATTGGATCACCTCTTTTTAGAGGCAACATTGGACCACTCTCTACAAATACAAGCTGTCCGAATCGCAAGGGTCATTATACTCTTATTTTTGGATTGACAAATATTCTACCCTCTAAAATTTTTTGGTGTGGTTCTCGCTACGGATTACATTTATGCAGTGACTAAATAGGATTTGGTCAACTTTACAGGAAGACCCTGTGTGTCTACGACATTTGAGCTAAACATTCAAGATTGTTTTTTAAGCCTTGAAAAAGTTACCATGTAACGAAACACGTCTTGACTGCCGTTCCATGGCTCCACAGGAGGTTTACTGTATTACACCCCTGTAATACTGTGTCATTGCAGTTCATGTTTTTCTAACTAAATTGAACCAAATGTATTGACAGTGTTTGTTTCCTATATACATTAAATGGAACTGTAAACTGTTAATTGCTCCTTGCTTGAATTGAGTAAGATAACTTTCCACAAACTAATTGCTGAACAGGTCAGAGTGCCGAGGTTATCTCTATATATAGCATGTACAGTGAGTTCAGTTTAGCCACAGTGGGTTGACACCTGTGCCAGTGGGGTGTTTTGCTCTTAACCTCGAGGGGCACCAGTACTATATGCCAGTTTCTAATCTACACAAAAATTGATCTGTGTTGGACTTGGCCATTCTGGCAGGTACACCCTGAATGTTTTTGCTTTCTCCTAGCCTTCTTTTGTAACCTGGTGCTGGTGATTTTAGGCCTCTGCGCATTTTAGCACTGTGGCCCAGTGTAAAGTGCGTGTGGTCTCTGTATATGTGTGGTGAGATGGGCCTGCCCTCCCATAGGAATGCATGGGGGATATGTGTGTCCCTGGTAGTTCCTGGTAAGAGAGGAGTGCAGGGGCCAATTTAGTATGTGTGAACTCGTGAGACTAAATGCTGGGCAATGGTGTGTGCAGATTTATGGTGACTGGTGGAGAAATGCCACTTTAAGAAGTTGGCATTTCTATAAACTGTGTGTCTGCCTGCCTGAAGTGAATTGCATGTCTGGCTTGTGATTGACAGGTGATGGATGATGTGGGGGTTTCAGGAGTCAGGAGGGGTCTGCCCAGTGATGAATAGGGAGTTCCGCATGTAGATGGGAGGGAGGAGTTGCACCTGGGACCTGAAAAGGACGTTGCCTTCCCTCCAGAATGCTGGCTCCGCCCCCTGTGGTATATCTGAGCACCTATCCCCCACCTGACAATGGAAAGAGGAGAGAGGAAGAGGAGTTGAGCGCAACAAAGTGCTCCCAAGATTCCCCAAACCAGTTGCATCTGGTTTTTCCCCAGCCCTGTGCTGTATCCCAAAGGGAAAATGTAATATAAATATAGGGTCTGTGTCCCCAATAAAGTTGTGCAGTCTTGGTTCCTGATTCCTAGGGTGGCTTGCTGCTGCTGAAGCCCAGGAGGACATGCCAGGAGGGCTGCCTCCCTGGGCACAGCTCTGCCCCAGGGACCTTTTTGCTCCATTACTTTCCCAGGACTTTAAACCTAGCGCCTGGAAGTGGACTTTATTGACTATATGTGCAGAGCACTTTATTTTGTGGAGGAGCGCTTATGGGGTTCCCTTGCAGCATGCGAGCGCTTTCGGGGGAATCCCGATGTAGGGAGTCCCCCTCAATTCTCATTTCATTGAGGGCGCCTACCCCTCCTTGCCACCTTGCTCGTTATGCCTAATGCGGGTGCCCACTCCGTTCATTTGATTCTCATGGCGGGTGCCCACCCCACCTATGCGCAGGTTATGACGGGTGTCCTGGCATGGAAGAGAGCTATGTGTCCCACTGCATTTGTGAAGATGAAGCGGAGGGGGCCAGAGGCACACTGTCAGTGACTGCCTCTCCGTGTTAGAGTCCCACCGACGTCTGGAGCCTCGCAGGCTCCCCATCCGAGTCCCAGGTCTCAGGAGGGGGCCCAGTGAAATGAAGAGTGAAGACCGGGGAGAGTGGAGTTCCAAGCCGGTGAGTGGAGCTGAAGGTAGTCCCTGTTGGGCAGTACAGAGTTAGAGGGGCCCCGTATGGCAGTGGGCCGCTCCAACTTTTGGCATCCTTATTCTAAGAGCCCAGTTGGCTCCAACGCTCAGGGGCATATTTGTTTCAAGGGCCAGAGGGGCCCGTGGTTGCCCCAGTTGTACATGATTAATTCAGGAGCCAGTGCGCTCCATGGGGGGCATATTGATTTCCAGACCGTGTGGCTCCAACGATGGCCATAATTGTTTGGGAAGGCCCAGAGGGGCCCATGCTTATATTGTTGGGGCACATTGGCATAAGAGGGCATAATGGTGCCAGGCCTCATCTGATATTTACAGCTGCCCATTGTAGTGGGTAGCTACACCGTTTAGGCCACAATTTTTTGGGGGACATGTGTTGTAAGCTAGGAGTGAGACACACTCCCTCGCCCTCATCCCTTCACAGCTGTGCAGCACTTAGTGCCAGCTGCTACGTTTAGGCCTGCGCAAAGTGCCACCTTTGGCATTTGCTACTTTGGCAGCGCACCCTGACTTTTGGGACACAGGGCATTTGAGCCCATTTTTTAGATAGCTAGTTCGCCAGGGGGACTGTTAGGATTATATCTAAAGATATCTGCCTTGTGTCATACTCTAACTCTCCTATGCCCCCTCCCCAGGATAATGCTGTGGACGAGAGACTCCGATGGAACTAGCTACCCGGTGTTCTCTCGAGGAAATTGACAAATCAGTCGGTGCCGTATTCTCATCTTTAGCGGCAACATATCGATATTATCTTGGAACGCTGCCGGGTTGAAGAATAGCCCCGAAGAAAATTCAATTCCTCATGTCCTTAGAAGCCAGTGTGATCTGTCTCCAAGAGACGCGGTGTTCGGAGAAAAATTTAGTAGGAAGGGATTACTTCGCACTGGAGGGTTGTGCTTCCCCCTCCAGGAGAGGCCACGCCAGCAGGGGTATTGCCTGTCTATTGTCCAACCAGATAAAATGGAATTTCTCCCATTATCTGGATCCCTGTAATCTCTTTCAGGCTGTAACGTTGTTCAGTTATGATAAAGTTGAAGTCTCAAAACCGTTAGTTCTGATCAACGCATATATTTCCCCTGATGCTAGTTCTAACCCAATTCTAAAAAAGGTCTTTGCCTATATACAGAGAAGCAGAGAGAAAACTCCCTCGCCTCATATAGTTCTGGTAGGGGACCTGAATTGTAAAATTTCTAATCTGAGTATGAGCCTGCTTCGAGATAAATACAAAGAAGAATCACAGCAGATTCCACAGGCTTTCTTCCCTGAGAACATTAAAACAAATAAGCGAGGGAAGATACTTCTTGAAGAACTTTCTGAGATGGATGGGATAATTGTGAATGGAAGGCTTCCTTCTGATACTCGTGCCAATTTCACCCATAAATCTAATCATGGTAAATCTATATTAGATTATGTAATAGTGGAGAATTCTACCTTTGCCCTACTGAAGGACTCAGGGTTATTGCAACCCTATTTAGCGACCACAAATTACTATCTATTTCTGCGAAAATTAACCCCCCCAAATCAGACCAGTGGTCACTTAATAGTGATTTGGTAAGTTTTGGTGTTAAATCCAGGAGATGCTATTGGAATACAAAGGCTCTAAGAGGCTTAGAGAGCATCCTTGATTTAGCAATAAATGACCTTGCTAATTGGCATGGTTCAGAAATTGTGTGTTTTTCTGACTTTATGAAGGTGGTGATTTCTGTCGCTAAAAATCCTAATAAGAAAAGATATACTACAATACCCTTCAGTCCCCTTCAACTGCTCAACATAGAAATAAATAAGTTAGTAAGGGAACAACATCTATGTAAATCGTCTGAAGGAGCGTGCAGAATAGCCCTATTAAAAAGAAGGAGGAGAAGGTTACAAGCAAAATTTCGAAAAGAGAGGGAGGATACTATTTGGATAAAACTAAGAGAGGCCGCCTTTATTGGACAAAGGAAACAATTTTGGTCTCTCATAGGCGAGGGCTGTGGGGCCAGAAAAAATTTGCTTTCAAGTCCTATCGAAGAGCAGACATGGGTGGACTATGTCACAGCCCTTTATGCAAGTAATGGAACAGTGGTCCCCCGCATAAATCTCAGTGAGGATAGTCAGCCTTTGGTCCCACTCTCGGAAAGGGCTATTGAATTGGCGATTAGGGAAATGCACTCTTCCGGGGCAATGGGACCGGACGAACTTTCAATTTCTGTCTTAAAGCTAAATAGTATACAATGGAGCAAATTGCTTTGCCCGGTGTTTAACATTTGCTTTTTGAGCGGAAAGGTTCTTCCATCTTGGAAGGGGTGTATTTTGGTTCCCCTTTTTAAAAAGGGCGACCGCCTGTCTCCCCAAAACTACCGCGAAATTGTGCTCCTGGACGCAATTGGCAAAGTCTTTGCAAGATGTCTTTTGAAATTAATCAATGATTGGGTGGACCAGACCAATATACTTCCCTTATAGCAGACGGGGTTTAGAAAGTACCATGGCACCATGGATAATTTAACAGCTCTGCAAGTAATATCCGAAAAGTATATCAGGGTCAGAGGCGGGAGAGTCTATGCAGCCTTTATAGATTTCTCCACAGCTTTCGACAAAGTTGATCGCCCTCTGCTGTGGAGGAAACTATCGGCTTTGGGTATGCCACCTCGGCTCTTAGACTTAGTTTAGGACCTCCACTCTGATACCTGGTGCAGAGTATTATTAGGAGAGGAGAGAGGCCTATCCCAAGCGATTCCCTCGGCCAATGGTCTCAAACAGGGTTGTCTATTGGCTCCTTTATTCTTTTCCCTTTATGTGTGTGATCTCCCTCAGACCTTATCCTTAAGTGTAGGTATTGCCCCTCTTCTGGGGGACAAACCTATTACATGCTTGATGTACGCAGACGATATTCTACTACTAGACCTTACCTCAAAAGGACTAAATAACCGTCTGCAGCCACTACATGTATTTGTCGAGTCCCATCATCTGAAGATAAATATCTCTAAAAGCAAAGTAATGTGTATGATGGGAAAGAAAAAACTGAAATCTGGGAATTTTAACTGGTCTCTAGGTGGTCACAAGCTGGAAATTGTAAAATCCTATGTTTTTCTAGGGAAGATAGTATGTGGTAACCTGAGCGATAAGGCCCACATAGATAATAACACTCGGAAGGCTATGACACAGGGTAAAGGATTAAGGGCACTTTATAAAGCCACAGGCAAAAGACATTTTGTTCACTTGCTAGAGGCTTTCCGGGCAAAAATTCCTGCCTCACTGCTCTATGGCATTGAACTTCTTGATTTGGGACAATGGGGTTTCTTGGATACTGTCGAGGGAAGACTGTTGAGATATCAAATTACGGTCAATAATGCTTGTACGGTGGCATCTCTTGGGCTTGAATTTGGCATACGAAGCAGTTGGACACAGAGCCTAGCGAGAGTAATACGCTGGGTTTCTTGTCTGGCAAAGGGAAAACCGGCCACTTTAAGACACCTCATGCAAAAAGAATTATTGGGCCCCCTAAAAGAATATTTTCTACTTATAAAGAATTTCAGAAGGACCGTTACACTACTTGAATTGGAAGAATCAACTCTTTTTTCACTTTCTCCACATCAGCTAAAGTCCACCCTAAAACTGGCAACATGGAATTTAAGTTTTAGGAGGGATAGAGATTCCCTTATCTTAAAGAAAGGTGCATCTTCTGTTATTAATTCTTGTCTACTTAAACGTATGCAACCTTATGCCTCTTGGAACCTTCCTCGTGGCTTACGACGTTTTTGGTTCCTTCTGAGGCAGGATCTCCTCCCTTTAAATAAATTATTAGCTAGATGGTATGGTTCTTCCGACAAATGTAACTTGTGTACTAATTCGATCCAGGATACTGCCCACGTTCTTTTCGTATGCCCTGCCTTAATGGCTCCCCGTCGAAAGTGGGTGAGACCAATCTGTTTAAAATTAAGTATTTTGTCTGCCAACTCTCTAGTAGATGCTATTCATAACCCCCCAAATGAAATGTTTCGCTACAGAATTTTTTACTTTTTTAAATGTTTTTTAGAACTGTACTAATGGATATGACTTTTATTTAGTTTCGGGTTAACAGAGTGTATCATATGGATTTCTTCTATTTGCAATTGCTGTTTCTTTTTTTTATGTTTTGTGTATTTTTATGTGGACCTCAATCGAGTTCCAAATCATAAATCAATAAATTGAAATTGAAATTGTTAGGATTATAGGGCGCCAGGCCCTAGTGTGAGGGTGGTGCTAGGAAATCTAATGTATGTAGTATGTTTTTCGCCCCCTGTTTGATACCTCTGAATGTGTTTATATGATTAGGAGGTTGTTTTGCCTATCAAGGTTTATGCTAATGAGATTAAGATTCACTGTGTGATTTATGCCCCAATGTGAGTTAGGCTTAGGACGTTAGGGTCTGATGTTAAGACTGGTTTGAGGATTGCATAACGTGTTTATGTTTATGTGAGGTTGGCGCAGAATGTAATTCGTGCCTGATGTGATGCTGATCATAATATAGCTTATGTTGCAGGCTGATGCTAAGTACAGTGATTATCAGTGGTTACTGGTTGTACGCTTATGATCTGTTTTACTTTCACTAAGTTCACTTTGAGATGGTTGTGAGAAGTTAGCCTGGCATATGATGTCCACTATTCTAGTGGGCACCTTACACCAGTCTAAACAACCCTTATTGATGGTGGTTGTAAAGTCAACCTTATAGACAAGATATCCTAGTGGTAGCATGGACCAGCGTCTTAGGCTAAAACGTCAGAGAGCATGTGAAGCAAGCTGTTTTACCAAATATAATCCCTTGAGTACCAAATGAAAGGACACCACACCAGGTATATATCAAATATATATGTATTTATTTCTAACACAACCCCACTGAACTTTTTATGAGGTCAGAGATCGAAATACATCACAAGTTACTCATTAAGCATACTATAAGTTGCACAAATACAGTTCTGCCCTAGGGGCCTCACAAACCATATACTATGGTATAAGAACCACTTCAGGAATAGGGAATAGGCCTTGGGCCTCGGAAATCGCTGGGGCTACACTAGACAACCAAAGGTCAGGAAGTAAGATACCCAAGGGAGACGCGTCCAGTGTCTAAACACAGTCGCGCGTTACCATTGACTTACAATGGAGAACATAGAAGTTACAAAGTTACAGTTTTAAGACACGTCCGGATGGACTACGGTAAAACCCCTTTAAATTAGAACACTTTGAGAGTCAACACCCACGGGAGCACCAGAGTACTCGAGTTACCTCACCCAGGGAAGCCGGGTGCATAGGTGTCTTTTCGTGTCGGGTTTCGACAATGTTTTCTATGGAGATCTGCAAAGAAGTGCTGCAGGCGACCAGAGGAAAAGTGTCCGGATGGATCCAAGGATGGATCAGAGATGAGAAGAACCTGAAAGCAGAGGGGACAGAGTCTGGGTCACTAGACAGTGACCAGGAAGGAAACAGGCAATGTTGAGTGATTTCAGGTGAAGATGTGAAGCTTGTCTCTGCAGCCACGAGGAGCAGGAGGAGTTGATGACAACCAGGAGCTAGATTTGTGCTGTCCCACAAAGGATCTAGTTGACTGCGGTATCGGTATCCAGATTGGACCCAACAAGCCTTGGCAACCACAACCCACGCAGGAAGTGAAGATTGGCTTCAAGTCAGACCAGCAAGGTCTGGGGAGCTTCTCCTTTGCAGGAAAGTTGGAGCAAGCCTGGAGCAACCAGGCCAGCAGTGTAGTTTCAAAGGTTTATCTTCAGAGGGCTAACTAGCCATCAGGCAAGCAACCAGGAAGACGCTTCAAGCTGAAATGCAGGAGCAGGCCCCACGTGGTACTCGTGGAGTGTGGAGGGCTGAGCTTTGGTACAAATGGCTGTCGGGTCTGGGGCTTCTTAAAGCCTAATGCACAACTTCGAGGGTGCCTCTGTAGTTGCACTGTTAGCAAAATGCAGGATTTACAGGGTGTCTGGTCCCACGTCTCTTGTGTCCGCCACGGGTCTCAGCTTTGCTGTAGATGTGTATCAGAGTCAGAGAAGTCTGGAAGTCTAGTTCCTGAGTAGCAGAGTCTTTGGGTTCCAGCAGGAGCATCATCAAAGCAAACCAGAAAGTTACTGGGGGTGACTTTGCACAGGGTGGTCACTCGTTGACCACAAGGGAGGTGTCTTCAGTCTTTTAGTCGATATAGAACATCGAAGGTCCAAGAGTTTGTGTCAAAGTTTCTTCCAGGATTAATCTAAAGTCTCATGACACAGCTCCTATCTTTATACTGGTTTTAGGGGCTGGATTACCTGCTAGGTCCCTCCTGGCAGGACCCTAAAAAGGGGGTGGACCCTGAGAAGGGGGTGGTTACACCCCTTTCCCTTTGTCGAGTTTTGCTCCAGAGCGGGGCTGGAGTGCCCCAGCAACTGGCAGTGTCTGGAAAAGCATCTTTCCATTCAACCCATCCTGCCCCAATACACTACAGACTGTCTGGGGAGGTGCTAGCACCTCCCCTGAGAAGAAACCTATTGTCCAGGCCTCCCTTGACGGAGTTTCGTTCAGCAGCAGGAGGTCAGACTCGTGTTTGTGGCAGCAGAATCCATTTTGTGATGCGGAGGCTCTGTTTAACTTTAACCGGGTAAAGCAATAACTACATGTCTTCTCCCTCTAGAAGGGTGGAATGCTACCCCCGCCGCCAGAACTGGCGGAGGGGGGTGTAGTATTCCAAAGTGTTTGACACCCTACACAACATGTTTTGATAAAGCCAAACCAAAGTTAGCATTAACCGTGAGGATAATAATGCACTTAAGGGTATATGGTATGGCTATATCATAGAACAGCTGTAAGGAGATGGTTCCGAAAGCTGCAGAGAAGCTCAGCTCATGCTAGGGCACCCTCCCACATAAAACCAAACACTCTGCCTCCAGGATTGTTAAGTCCTGCCTTAGGAGTGACATATAGGTTACTATGTGTCTATATATAAGCTAGATATATATATACTATATCTAAGTAAGGGGTGATTGCACCACATTACTCAAGCTGAGTGATCAACCTGTGGTGTCAGTTTAGATGGCCAGCCAGGGGTGGCATAATACATGCTGCAGCCCCTGGTAGGCCTTGGATGCACCTATGCCCTAAGTACCTATGGTCCCCTATATAGGGGCTCACAAAGGTGACCCAATATCCAATCTGGTATGTACCTAAAGTACATGGTATCAATTTAAAGAGAGAACAGCTGGGCTGTGGATCTGATCAGCAGGCCGACAGCCACACTAAAGTAAATAAAACAGAATCACAGCAAAAAGTGGGGGTGACCATAGGAAGCAGACCCTACTCTCCTACACAACCCCTCCCCGAAACGCAGGGACATTAAACTAACCTTGACCAGTTGAGTCTTCATGTTCTAAGTGAAAATATCTGGGAAGTCCATCTGCATTGCCATGGTCAGTTCCAGGTCTATGCTCCACTGTAAAGTCCATACCCTGTAGGGAAATGGACCACCTGAGCAGTTTGGGATTTTCACCCTTCATCTGATTAAGCCACTAAAGGGGTTTATGGTCTGTCTGAATCTTGAAGTGAGTACCAAACAAGTATGACCTCAGATTCTTCAGGGCCCACACCACAGCAAAGGCCTCCCTCTCAATAGCTGACCAACTTTTCGTTCTAGGGGTCAGCATTCCGCTAATAAAAGCTATTGACTGGTCTTGACCATCTTTATTCAGTTGTGAGAGAACAGCTCCCACACCCAACTCAGAAGCATCTGTTTGGACAAAAAATTCTTTGGAGTAATCTGGACTTTTCATAATAGGTGCAAAGCACATGGCCTGCTTCAGGTCATCAAATGCCTTTTGACAGATTACTGTCCACTGAACCTTCTTTGGCATTTTCTTTGAGGTTAAGTCATTAAGAGAAGTCACAATGGACCCATAGTTCTTAACAAACTTTCTGTAGTACACAGACAGGCCCAAGAAAGCCCTGACTCGTGTCTGGGTGGTGGGTGGAGTACAGTCCTTTATGGTCTGGATCTTGCTCTCCAATGGTTGAACCTGCCCTCCACCTACAAGGTGGCCCAGGTACAAAACCTTATGCTGTTTAACTTTAACCGGGTAAAGCAGTAACTACATGTCTAATACCAAGTGCCTATCTGGCACTTGGGAGCCTTGATAGTTAGGCCTGCCTTCTGCAGGGCCTCCAAAATATTCTTCAGGTGGATCAGGTGATCTTCCCAAGTGGAGCTAAATACAGAAATATCATCAAGATAAGCTGCACAGTAGTCATCCAGACCTGGGAGGACTTGGTTCACCATCCTTTGGAATGTGGCAGGTGCATTCTTCAAGCTAAAGGGCATTACCACAAATTGATAATGACCTCCAGGGGTTGAGAATGCTGTTTTGGCTTTTGCTTCATCAGCTAGTCTGATCTGCCAGTAGCCAGCTGTCAAGTCAAATGTACTCAAAAACTTGGCAGAAGCCAATCTGTCAATGAGCTCATCTGCTCTTGGTATTGGGTCGGCATCTGTCCTATTGACAGCATTGAGGCCTCTGTAATCCACACAAAACCTCATCTCTCTCTTACCATCTTGGGTGTGAGGTTTAGACTCTAGGACTACAGGCTTGGCCCAAGGGCTCTCTGAGGGCTCAATGACTCCAAACTCCAACATCTTTTGGACCTCTGTCCTGATACAGTCCCTGATATTATCAGGTTGCCTGTAGATTTTACTCTTTACAGGCAGACTGTCACCAGTGTCCACCAAAGTGTTCACCAGTTTGTCTGACTTGGAGTCATGAAAACATATGTCTATAGGACTGTAGAACTTGTCTGCAGTCCTGCTGCTATTGGTCTGTGAGGCTGCCTGCCAAGGCTACACCATCAACTGAACAATCATCAGGGTTCTGAGAAAGCAGGTCTGGGAGAAGGTCACTCTCCTCCTCCTGTCCCTCATCTGTAGCCATGAGCAAGCCCATTGCTGCCCTGTCAACATATGGTTTCAGCCTGCTGACATGAAGAACCCTGTGGGGGCTCCTGGGAGTTCCCAGGTCAACCAGATAGGTTACTTCTCCCTTCTGTTCAACAACAGTGTGGGGTCCAGACCATTTGTTTTGGAGTGCTGCTGGGGCCACTGGCTCCAACACCCACACTTTCTGCCCAGGCTGGTAAACAGCCAGCACAGCCTTTTGGTCATGCCAGGCATTTTGGAGTTTCTGGCTATTCTCAATGTTTTTGGATGCCTTTTTCATATACTCAGCCATCCTGGAGCGGAGACCAAGTATATAGTCGACAATGTCTTGCTTTGGAGCTTTGAGAGGTAACTCCCATCCTTCCTTCACCAGACAAAGGGGTCCTCTTACAGGGTGCCCAAATAGAAGTTCAAAAGGGCTGTAGCCAACCCCCTTCTGTGGGACCTCTCTGAAAGCAAACAAGAAGGATGTCCCATCTTCGCCCAAGCTTTACAGGTAAACATTTGATCATGCCCTTTAAGGTCTTATTGAATCTTTCAACTAGACCATTGCACTGTGGATGGTAGAGTGTGGTGAACTTGTAGTTCACTCCACACTCTTTCCACATAGCAGTCAAATATCCAGACATAAAGTTTGCACCTCTATCTGAGACAACCTCCTTCGGAAAACCCACTCTTGAGAAAACTCCCAGGAGGGCTCTTGCCACAACAGTTGCTGTTGTGGTCCTTAGGGGAATAGCTTCTGGGTATCTGGTGGCATGATCCACTACCACCAGAATAAACCTGTGCCCAGATGCTGTTTGGGGATCCATTGGTCCAACAATGTCTATCCCAACTCTCTCAAAGGGAACCCCCACCACAGGTAGTGGTATTAGGGGGGCATTTGTGGTGCCACCTGATTTGCCTCTGGCTTGGCAGTTGACACAGGAGCGACAAAACTCCTTGGTATCTTCTGACATGTGGGGCCAGTGAAAGTGAGTGACAAGCCTGTCCCAAGTCTTGTCCTGGCAAAGATGTCCTGCTAGGGGAATATCATGGGCTAGGATGAGAAGGAAGCCAACCTCCTTTAATCACCAGGCTTGGGGTCTCTAGCCTCAGAATACATGAACCCTTCATCCCAATACACTCTATGGGTACCTGTAGCATTCCCAGCAGCCTCAGCAGCAGCTTGCTGTCTGAGGGATTCAAGAGAGGGGCAGTCCAACTGCGCCTGCCTCAGATCTGCCCTTGAAGGTACCCCTGTCCCAAGAAACTCAACCTGACCAGGCTGAAGCTCTTCTAGAACAGTTCATTCTTGGGTCTCACAGTCAGCTTCCTTGGACGGCTGATCCTCATTCTGAGGCAAAGGGGAAGGCACTGCCTTATCCCCCCTGCTCTTTCTCTTGGTAGGCAACTGATCCATAATTTCAGGATCCAGGGCCTGTTCACTTTTGCACTTTTTGGCCTGTGACCTGGTCACAGCAAGGACATGTGCTGATATGCCTAACATCTCTGCATGAGTCCTATACTCCACTTCAGACCAGACTAAATATTCCAGATCATTGCCAAGCAGACATTCTACAGGAAGGTCTGAACTAACAACAACTCTTTTGAGGCCAGTTACCCCTCCCCATTAGAAATTAACAATTGCCATACTATGGGTGGAAGTGACATTGCTTACATTGGTCACTAGGTAATTCTCACCTAGTATGAACTGTCCAGGGTCCACATAGTTGGGCGTCACCATGGTGACACTGGCACGTGTGTCCCTGTAGGCCTGAGCCACTTTATTATTAATCAAAGGAGTCTGTCTGTACTTGCCCAAGTTACTGGGCTCACAGTAGAGGACATAGCCATGTTCACATCAGATACAAGAACAGCTTGAGTTGGTATTCTGACTAGGCCAAACTCCACCTCAGTTCCCAGGGTCAACCCTACTACACCCTTCTGTTGAGAACCACCACTATTAGCTGTACTATGGGGAACAGTTGCCTTAGGGGCAATGGTGGCTGGACTTGCCTCCTTCTTGGTGCAATCACTGGTCCAGTGAGTATTACTTTTACAAAAATTACACCATGGTTTCTTGGGACTTTCTTTCTTTTTGGATTTCTAAGAACCCCCCTCATTAGACGCTTTTTGGGGACCTGGCGAAGACTTCTGGTCTTTTGCTTTCTCCCCACCCTTTTGGTCTTGCTTCTTCTGATCACCACCTTGGTTCTGGACCTTCTGCTTCACCCTGGTTCTGACCCATTTGTCTGCCTTCTTTCCCAATTCTTGGGGAGAGGTCAGATCAGAGTCAATCAGGTGTTGATGCAATAACTGGTTCTGACAGTTGCTAAGAATTTGTTCTCTCATAATTAAATTATACAATCCTGTATAGTCCTTAACGTTACTGCCCAGTAACCAGCCCTCCAGAGCCTTAGTGGCACAATCTACAAAGTCAGTCCAGTCCTGAGTCTGTGTCTTCTGGGTGTCTCTGAACAGCAACCTATACTGCTCAGTGGTTAAGCCAAACCCATCTATCAGAGCACTCATCAGGACAAGATAGTTGTTAGCATCCTTGTTGTAATTTGGCAGCGACTAGATTAAGCATTAGCAGAAGACATGCTGTATTCAGCAACTATTGTAACATCGTGCAGACTCCATTTTGTATTTCTGGCAGCTATTCTGTCTGCCACATGTTGCAATGTGCTCCTCATGTGCTTTGTCCTACCTCCTTGTTAACTGCGCCTGAAATCTGCCCAACAACAGGCTATATTTAGCATCCCCCACTTTTAGCATGCCCAGGCATGCCCAATAGGGTCTGCAGCTGTTACTAATTAGTTCCAGATAGGAATGTGCTTACTAGTTTCTGAAAAATGTTAACTCCGCCCACTCATCGATTGTGCCTTCCAATATACCCTTATATGTACATAAAACTTGCTCTTGTATTTTGTACCGCCTTCTTTGAGCCCCTGCGTGGGTATTAAAGGACCATACTTTCTTTGTCCGGTGTGCTACTTTGTAAAATACTGAAGGGTGTTGTGTGGACTGTATTACCACCTTTAAAGGTTTAATAAACTATGCTTTAGTATTTTCCAGTTTCTGTGCCAACTTCTTCCTATGGTCTGAGGACTTTGTGCAGGGAAGGGCGACCCCTTGCACTGGCAGGCCTATCTGAGGCTTGCTTACATCAAGTGGTGCCCGACACGTGCGGCTCATCGGCGACTCGGATGCCCGAAGGAGCGGTCGTGACGAAGGATTGGAATCTCGCCGCGAACGTGATCACTGCCAGCAGCGACCCGAGTCCTGGCATCCAAGGCAGTTTTTTTCCTTTCTTTCCGATCTGACCGTCTGGGTGGTGCCGGTCCTCAACTGAGATCTCTTCTGTTGGCTTGCTGTGCAGTGGCCGTTTGGTCGAATTTAGAACTTGACAGTTGGAATCTGGACGCCCTGTGATTGGTAAGAACCATTGTACGATACTTGCTGTGGGTTTTGGAAGCCTGGGATTGGGAAGGCAGTTTTAGAATACGCTTGCTGTGGCAATTTTGGTTTGATATGACTAGTCATAATGTGTATGTATAAGTGTAATATATGCGTTGCAACACATATAGGCAGGTAATGAGGAGATTTTTCTCTAAAATTGTGATTTTGATTTGAACGGCACATCGTATTAAAGATACCTTAAGTGCTACTTTGATTATAATACTGCATATTTTGCATTATTTTTGGCATGCCTGCTTTTAGCGCACTTCGTAGGTTGTGCTGCTGTTGTGGAAATAACCGGTTAAGGCTTGAGGAATCGCAGCCGGCTCCCCCAGAGGAGACGCCTAATAGAGAGATGTATATAAAACAGGGTCTTTCTTCTATAATGTACAGCACATTATGGAGGATATACACGAAGAAGGATCCTGAGTTACGCTGGCCAATGTATGGGTCATTTGATAAGCGTAAGATTGAGTATGTGGAGCAGTGTATGTCTGAGCGGATATCCAGACAAGATATGTTTGAGTGCATGCATATGTGGGTGAAAGAAGTACATGAGCATGAGAGACGTGAGCAAGCGCTGATTGAGAAAGAACAACGGAAGAGTGTGCATGAAAAGGCGCAAGAGTTGAGAAAGAAAGAAGCGAAAGAATTGGAAGAGAGACAGGAGAAGGAACACAGATTACAGATATCTGGCCAATATGCTGTTCGGCAACATCTTTATCCTGTCCTTAATAAACTACAAGATGATTTTTTGTTATTAGACCATCCTCCGCCTCCGTATGCCGTTCCGTCCACTCCGTCGGGCGAAGATAAGGATTCCGGGGCAGATAAAACTAAACCTGATACCCGCTCCATGATGTCGGTCGACCGTACTGCCGAACTTAGAAAGATCGCCTGTCAGGCACTTCATGATACTGTTACTGTTTCTAGTATCTTAGATAGTTTAAAGGGATGGCAAGATAGAGAGCAAATATATTTTACTGAGCATTTTGCAGAAGAAGTTGTTGACATGTTCCGAAAAGTTTCTGATATTCTCGAACCTGATGATGTAGCAGCCGATTGTAAGCAATTCCGTAAAGATCTTTTTACTCTCCCCCAGGTGACTGATACGATCAAGCGGCTGTTTAAACTACGAACTGAGGCGCTTCATCTACAGGAGGAGAAACGAAAAGCTAACACAGATGGACGGACGGGCTCGGTCGACGGGAAACAATCATCTATCTTTAGAACAGATAAGGCCGCAATAGTGCATGCAAAACCTATGCGAGAGGCAGCGCCTTTATATGCTCCTCCTAAAAGAGCGGGTACAAGTGATGATAAGTCTTCTATGGATGCAAAGGGATATTTTATTCATAATTGGGTGTATATTCCCTGCAATAGGGCGGATGTCATGGCACTAAAAGCTGCATTGCCTGATCCGCTGAGAAATCCTGCAGCCTTCTATAAGGAAGTTAAGGGAGCTATAAATTCTTGTACTATGACGTTAGCTGATATTGATTTATTTTTTGGCCTAATATTACCGCCCGATATGTGGAGGTCCGTGCGTAAAATTGATGATCACGCAGCTTATGGGGCGAAATGGGTAGACATTGAGGTAGAAGATGAGGAAAGGGAACCAGCGCAAAAGCCATGTAAATTGATTTTAGATCTTCCCTCTGCGATATTAACTAAGTTAAAAACAATTCATTCCCCCTAAAAAGATTGACTGGAACTATTTTAGCATCTTGTAAGCAAAAGGCAGATAAATCAGTTTCAGATTTCTTTTACGCGTTTCGAGGACACCTTTCATGATTTTAGTGGCCAGTCGCTAACGGACGATACAGGCCGACATCTGTTTTTAGACAAATATGTTACGAATCTTTTGCCAGAAGTGGCTAGCCGTTTAAAAGCTAGTGAAAGCTCTTGGACTACCTCGTCTCCAGCATCTCTCCTGACGATGGCTCAATATTACGAGCATCAGGAATTAGAAGCGAAGGGTAGTGAGGATAAAAAGTCTAAAGAATTGAAAACAAAGGTTATGTTATCTCAGGTGTATGGTCCGCCTCCTAGAGGTAATGATCAAGGCGGATGAGGATTCTATGGTTCCTCCTATACCCGCTCGAATCTGGCTGTTGATCAATGCTCGTATTGTGGAAAATTTGGCCATTGGGCTGATGAGTGTCAATCAATCAATCAATCAGTGACACTTATATAGCGCGCTACCTACCCGTAGGGTCTCAAGGCGCTGGGGGGGGGGTGCCGCTACTGCTCGAACAGCCAGGTCTTCAGCTTCTTCCTGAAGGAGAGGAGGTCTTGGGTCAGGCGCAGGTCGGTCGGGAGGGAGTTCCAGGTCTTGGCGGCCAGGTAGGAGAAGGACCTTCCTCCCGTAGTCGCTCTTCGGATGCGGGGGACGGCGGCGAGGGCGTGGTTGGCTGATCGGAGGTGGCGTTTGGGAGCGTAGAAGTTGATTTGGCTGTTGAGGTAGCTCGGGCCCTGGTCGTGTAGGGCTTTGTGTGCGTGGGTGAGGAGGCGGAAGGTGATTCTTTTATTGACGGGGAGCCAGTGAAGGTCTCTCAGATGTCCGGTGATGTGGCTGGTTCGTGGGATGTCGAGGATGAGTCTGGCTGAGGCGTTCTGGATCCGCTGGAGTCTCTTCTGGAGCTTGGCGGTGGTACCGGCGTAGAGGGCGTTGCCGTAGTCCAGTCGGCTGGCGACGAGGGCCTGGGTGACGGTCTTCCTGGTCTCGGTGGGGATCCACCAGAAGATCTTCCGTAGCATGCGTAGGATGTTGAAGCACGCCGAGGAGACGTTGTTGACTTGCCTGGTCATGGAGAGGGAGGAGTCCAGGATGAAGCCCAGGTTGCGTGCATGGTCTGTCGGTTTGGGTGCGGTGCCCAGGGCGGGAGGCCACCAGGAGTCGTCCCAGGCGGAGGGTGAAGAGCCCAGGATGAGGACCTCCGTCTTGTCAGAGTTCAGTTTCAGGCGGCTGGTCGTCATCCACTCGGCTACCTCTTTCATCCCTTCGTGCAGGTTGGCTCTGGCGGAGGCGGGGTCGTTGGTCAGGGAGAGGATCAGCTGGGTGTCGTCGGCGTAGGAGATTATGCTGAGGTTGTGTTTGCGTACGATGGCCGCGAGGGGGCTCATGTAGACGTTGAAGAGGGTGGGGCTCAGAGATGACCCTTGAGGGACGCCGCAGATGACTTCGGAGGCCTCTGACTTGTACGGTGGTAGGCGGACTCTCTGTGTTCTTCCGTCGAGGAAGGAGATGATCCATTCCAGCGCCTTGTCCTGGATTCCGGCGTTGCTGAGGCGCTGTACTAGGGTGCGGTGGCAGACAGTGTTGAATGCCGCGGAGAGGTCTAGGAGGATGAGGGCCGCTGTTTCTCCATTGTCCATCAGGGCTCGGATGTCATCGGTGGCGGCGATGAGGGCGGTCTCGGTGCTGTGATTGGCTCGGAAGCCGGACTGTGAGGGGTCGAGGGATCCGTTCGTCTCGAGGAAGGCGGCCATCTGCTTGTTGACAGTCTTCTCGATGTCTTTGGCTGGAAACGGGAGGAGCGAGATGGGGCGGTAGTTCTTGAGTTCGGTGGGGTCCGCTGTTGGTTTCTTGAGGAGAGCGCTGAGTTTGGCGTGTTTCCAGCTCTCAGGGAAGGTGGCGGTGTTGAAGGAGGTGTTGATGATGTCCCGCAGGTGGGGTGCGATGACAGCGTCGGCCTTGTTGAAGACGTGGTGAGGGCAGGGGTCGGTCGGTGATCTGGAGTGGATGGAGTTCATTGTGCGGATGGTGTCTTGGGTGCTGATCGGGGTCCAGCCGTGGAGGGTGGTGGTGGGGGGTGGTTGTTCGGTCATGGTGTGCTTTGGTTGGTTGTTGAAGCTGTTGTGTATGTCCGCGATCTTGTTGTGGAAGTATGAAGCGAGGGAGTTGCAGAGGTCTTGCGATGGGGTGATGTCATTGTTTCCTGCGCTGGGGTTGGAGAGCTCTTTCACGATGTTGAAGAGCTCCTTGCAGTTGTGTGCGTTGTTGTCCAACCGGTCCTTGAATGCTGTTTTCTTGGCGGCGCGGATCAGCTGGTGGTGCTTCCGGGTGGCAAGCTTGAGGGAGGTCCTGTTGTCCGGTGTAGGTTCCCTTCTCCAGACTTTCTCGAGGGCTCGACAGTTCTTCTTGGAGCTCTTGAGTTCGTCGGTGAACCACAGGGCTTTCTTGCTGCCGGGTCTGCTGGGCGGGGTCGACAGCGGGGCGAGCTCGTCCGCGCAGTTGCTGATCCACTTCGTGAGGTTGTCGGCGGCCTGGCTGGGGTTCGCTGAGCTGGCAGGAGGGTGCTGGCTCAGGGAGGTCGCGAGCTGGTCTGCTGTGATCTTGTTCCAGCTTCTGCGGGCGGCCTGTTGCTGGTGGTGGTGGGTCGTCGTTCTCTTGAAGGTGAAGTGGACGCAGCTGTGGTCCGTCCATTGAAGCTCTGTGGCGTGGCTGAAGTCGATGTCTGGGCTGGAGGAGAAGACTGCGTCCAGTGTGTGTCCGGCGAGGTGGGTGGGGGTGGACACCAGTTGCTTGAGTCCAAGATTGGCGAGGTTGTCGAGCAGGGTGCTGGTGTTGCGGTCGTTGTTGTTCTCCAGATGGAAGTTGAGGTCCCCCAGGAGGATGTAGTCAGCGGAGGGGAGGGCATGCGGGCTGACGAAGTCGGCGATGTCCTCGCTGAATTGTGTGCGTGGTCCAGGGGGTCGGTAGATCAGGGTGCCTCTGAGGGTGGTGTTCGGGCTGGTGTGGATCTGGAAATGCAGGTGTTCGGCGGTGGTCAGGGTGTTGTCGGTGCTGGTCGTGAGACGGATGGTGTTGCCTCCTCCCATATGGTTGGCGCTGCGGTCCCTCTGGACGATCTTGTAGCCCTCTGGGATAGCGATGGCGATGTCGGGAGCTGAAGAGGCGTTCATTCAGGTCTCCGTGAGGAAGGCAACGTCAGGGGCTGTGGCGTCTAGAAGGTTCCAGAGTTCGATGGCGTGTCTGTGGACAGAGCGGGTGTTGAGCAGGATGCACTTGAGGTGGGTGCTGCTGGCGTTCGACTTGGCGGGTGCTGGTGCGAGGCAGGTCCGGATGCAGGTGAATTTGCAGGCGTGGCAGCTGAACGGTCCGTGGGTGCGTCGTGGAGTGGCTTGATGGCATTCTGGGAGTCGGCCGGTGTTGAGTGCGATGAGGGTGGCGGCGGAGTACGTCAGGCGGGTCGGTCGGGGTCTTCGTGGGCCAGGGGTCCTGGCACTGGGCGCGGTCCAGGCGCGGACGGGCGTAGACGGGCTTACCTTTGGCGCGCCTTCGGCGCACAATCGGCGCGCCTGCTGCGCGTGACCGCTGCGCGTTCGCACGGTCGCCATTTAAGGCGAAGTGCGTGGGTGGGCGGAGCAGCTGGGAGGCGGGAGCGGGTAGGGAACAGAAGAGAAAAGGGGCGGGGCCAATGGCGGTGGCAGGAAGCGGGGAGGGAGAGCGGAGGGCGGCGAGGTAGGCGGGCAAACAGGAAGGAAACTGGACACGGCACAGAGGTTACAATTGAATTAACAGGCACAAATGGAGGGCAAAATAAAAGGCAAAACAGAAAGGAAAACGATGTTACGGCACAAGGAAATACAGGCACAAATGACGGGCAAAACAATGGAAAAACAGCTAAATAAACAATCAGACGGCACAAAAGAAACAAGCACAAATTTAGGGCAAAACAACTGGCGAAAACCAGAGGGGAGCGACCAAGGCGTCAGCGAGGCCGGCGGCGAGGCAGAAGGCAGGCAGAGGGAAACACACGCAGCAGCTGGTGGCCGTGCGGCGCGGGGGTGTCCCACAAGTGTCCATTGTTGTGCTCACAGCGTTATACTCGTGGCCGGGGACCAATGAGAAATCAGCGCGGGATATTCAGGTCCCAGGGGAAATACTAACAATCGTGCTAGGTTTGATTCTCATGCACGACCACAAAATGGGTACAACTCTTTTGATCGGCGTAATCAATATCAAATGTCTGATTATGTGCAGCCTGATTTACATGACTCTGCTTATGCATAGGATTGTGCAGGATGGGGTAAGGAATCAGTTGAAATTCTAGTAGATCAGAGGGGTCCTTATGTTACAGCACATGTTTTGGGTTCTACTGATCAGTTTCTGGTGGATACAGGAGCTACTCGTAGCGCTCTGTCTAAACAATTGGTTCCGAGGGCTCCCCTGTCTGGCTTAACGATTACATTGATAGGGTTCTATGGAACACCTTCCCGTAGCCCATTGTCACAACCACTTGCATTTCATGTTGATAAGTTTGCTGCTCCGTGCCCATTTTTGCTCTCCCCAAATACACCAGATAATATTGTTGGTCTTGATCTGCTTAAGTATGTCAGAGCTACAATAGGATGTTCTCCTGAAGGAGTACGTATAATTTTAAATGACAATTATCCAGTGACGGACAGAGTTTGCATTGTTAATGAGGATGCTGCATTAGCCTCCCTTCCTAAAACCTTGTGGGCTACCTCAGATACTGATGTGGGACAGATGGTTATTCCTCCGGTACATATTAGTGTAAAGGAGGGAGCTGTGTTGCCACTTTTGCCTCAATATAGAATTTCGCAGGAAGGCGAGGAAGCACTTACTCGAATTGTACAGGATCTCATTGAAGTGGGGGTGGTTGAAGAAGTTCCATTTAATGTCTGCAAAAGCCCGATTCTCCCAATTTTGAAAAAAGACACTGACACTAGGATTTACCGATTTATAATTGACCTACGGGAGGTAAACAAGATAGTGGTGCCACAATACCAAGTGGTTTCAGACATTACGACACTTCTTACTTCAGTTCCACCAACTGCAACCACATTTTCTGTTATAGGCTTGAAGAACGCTTTCTTTTTGATCCCTATTCATCCTGATAGACGATATTTGTTCAGTTTCACTTTGAATAATCGATCGTATAGATTTTGTAAAGTTCCTCAAGGCTATACTGAGAGTCCTAGTATTTACAGTCAAGCAGTAAAAAGACAATTAGTTTCCTTTGTCCTACCCGAAGGTGTGGCGCTCATACAATATGTCGATGATATTTTGTTGGCAGCCGATACCCCTGAACAATGTGAAAAGTGTACCTTGTCTTTGCTTTCTTTCCCTGCTTCACATAATCACAAGGTATCAAGGAAGAAACTACAATATTGTAGATCAAAGGTGACCTACTTAGGTCACCTTTTATCTAAGGAGGGGCATGCACTCACATCAGATCGCATTCAGGCAATTTTAGACACACCAGTACCTTCAACACAAATGCAATGTTCGAGCATTTTTGGGTCTTACTTCCTTTTGTAGGCAATGGATATTGGGGTTTTCATACATTGTTAAGCCTTTGTTAGCACTTTTGACAAAAGACACCCCAATACCCCTTCCATGGACAGATGAATGTGAGAATGCTTTTCAACAGTTACGACAAGCCCTTTGTTCAGCACCAGTGTTAGGAACTCCAGATTACACAAAGCCTTTTACATTGTATGTACACGAGGGAGATGGATGTGCATTGTCAGTTTTAGTACAGACACATGGTGATAAGCAACGTCCTTGTGCATATTTTTCAGCAGTACTTTATCCTGTTGCCCGAGCGTTGCCTGGATATTTTCACTCGGTTGCAGCAACAGCTGTGTCAATACGGCAGAGTGAAGGGATAGTCTTATCACATAAGTTGTTGGTGTTGGTACCCCAGGCTGTTGATGCCCTTTTGAATCAAACAAAGACGCAGCATTTAACTAGCGCTCGTCTGACAGGATATGAGCTGACACTGTTAGCTCCTCATATTACACTGAAGAGATGTGCAACACTAAACCCAGCCACATTGTTGCCATTTTCGGCGACTCAGCCTGAGGCGCAAGAAACACATGTTTGTATTTTCGTGATTGAGGAACAGACAAAGGGTTGTATTGATTAGCAAGATACGCCCCTTCCAGATGTAGATGGAGAATTGTGGGTAGATGGGTCTTGTCTGAAGTTACCGGATGGTACAAATTCAGTCGCATATGCAATTACTACGCTTCACACAATAGTGGAGCCAGCTCACATACCACAGTAGTCGGCTCAAGCAGCAGAACTAATAGCTTTAACACAAGCATGTGAGCTTAGTACATGTTTATTTGTGAACATTTATACAGATAGCCGCTATACTTTTGGAGTAGCGCATGATTTTTTTAGTCGCTCTGGAAGGAAAGAGGTTTTCTGACATAATGCACGTAGAACTAGTGCATAATCTTCTGACTGCATTAACATATCCAAAGAAAATAGCTATAGTGAAATGTAGTGCGCACAAGAAAGTGACTGATAAGGTGGGACAAAGAAATGCTTTTGTAGATCGAGTGGCAGGTGAGACTGCGATGCAGCCAGACACTACTTCTATGTATGTAGTGAAGTCACAAGCTGAGCGGTGGCATGATGCTAGGAAAGAAGCATTAGACATACAGAGGACCGCTTCTGACAAAGAACGGGAGCAATGGTCCAAGGATGGAGAGTTGGCTGATGAAGGTTGTTGGCGAAATAAACAGATGGACAAATGGAAGTTACCTATAGCCTTTGTACAACCTATGGTTCAGATGGCACATGGGCTAGCACATGTTGGAGCTTCAGCAATAGTGAAATTGCTTACGCAAGTTTGGGAGCAATCAGAAATTGCTAGCACAGCTAAGAGAGTAGTACAGTCCTGCATGGTTTGCCTGCAATTCAATCCTTGAAAAGGGACACAAACTCCAGCAGGAGGGTTTGCTACACCAACGGCACCTTTTGAAGTTTTGCAGATGGATTATATTCAGCTTGAACGCTGCAATAATCTGAAATATGTCTTGGTGGTGGTATGTGCCTTCAGTAAATGGATTGAGGCGTACCCTACGAAGGACAATACTGTAATTACTACGGCAAAGGTGCTTTTGAAGGAATTCTTTCCTCGTTATGGTGTTTGCAGACTTTTGTGGAGTGATAACGGACCTCATTTCATAGGGAATGTTATTAAGTATGTCCTAAAAGGATTAGGGATCAAACAAAAGTTCCATGCAGTGTTCCACCCACAATCAGCAGGACTAGTGGAGAGATACAATGCTACTCTGGAGCTGAAATTAGGTAAGATACAGGCCTCTACTTCACTGACTTGGCCAGATGTGTTGCCACTGGCATTGTTGTCTATTAGGTCAGTGCCTCATTCACGAACAGGCCTCACTCCTTATGAGGTACTGTTCGGTCGACCCATGAATATCTGGGGAATTCCAAAACCGAGTTCTGTGTACGATGTACCCTGTGTCTTAATGAATGACTATTTGGCACAATTAACTGATAACTTGGTTTCTTTTCATCAACAGGTTTGAGAAGCACTCCCTGACAGATCTACAGCTGATGGCCATAATCTCCGACCTGGGGACTTCGTCCTGCTGAAATCCTTTGAGAGGTTGAGCAGTCTGGATCCGAGGTGTTGCGGACCTGAGCAGGGTCTGCTTGCTACGAGGACAGCGGTTCGAGTCACCAATCGGAAAAATTGGATCCATGGTGTGCACTGCCGAAGAGTGCATGCTGCTTTGGTGGAGCCAGCTGTGTTGCCTGATCATCGAGAGGTTCTGACTGTGGAGAAAGGCTGTGCTGTGGTACCTGACGAATCTGAGGAGTTCTTCGCGGACCCAACGATTTCTGGAGCGACGAGATATAATTTGAGTCCAAGAAAAGAGCCTGCAGTTTTGTGAAAGTTGTCTTAGCAGCCCCTGGGTTAGTGAAACGGAGAGCCGATGTGGCAAGGGGGGGGGGGGATCAGCCCTTCATTAGAGTAGTGACACCAGTCTTGGCCCGTGGTGAAGAAATCAACGGCTGCCCAGGGGGAAGAGCTCTGACAACTACCTTAGTTTCAGGAAGAATTGTTCTGTGTTTTCGCTAAAATGGAGAAGAAGAAGATTTGTTGTGCTCTAGGTTTCATTGTTGCCTTGGTGATTGTGGTGACAATCACATGGTATGTTGAGGAGACAACTCCTGCTCGTGAGTTGTTTGTTGTTACTACGCTGGTACCTGAGGACCATTACTTTTTTCATCCTTCCTTATCAGGAATTGAAGCACCGGCAGTCCTACCTAAATAACACTTTCATTCAGATGCTACATCACACCCACACAGCTACAAATGCCACAAACTGTTGGATATGTGGGATGATGCCTGTGCATCAAAAGAAAGGGGGAACACCATTTATACCTCACCCTTTTTCGCATAATGGCTCTTGTCGAGCTTGGTATACTTTGCTTTTTGCAACTAGGAAGCCTACAATAGGCAGACTGCTTTTCTGGTTGAATAAAGAATGTCACCAAGATAAAGATGGATATCCTCAAGCGAATGGAACTAAATGGGAGTGGGAGGAATTTCAACGCCTTATATCTTTACGAATACAAGAGACACTATTAAAAGTGAACATTTTGTAATCTGTGTAGCTCAGGCACTAGCAGATTTATGTGTACAGAGTATTGGACATATTCCTGTCGGAGTCAGTGATTGTATTACTGTTTTGAATATAGATGGACTTAACAACAGTACCTTTTTAGCTTCTCATAATACATATTTTATATACGGGAATAGAGGATATTACCGACTACCAGCTGGATGGTCAGGTGTTTGTTATATCTCATTTTTGTTGCCTCCTGTATTCTTGGCACCTGCATCCTATCACCGAGATTTAAATTGCTTAATAATGTTACTGTTAATCGTTTTAGGAGGACTTTGTCCACCGATGATGTAGATCAAACAGATACTAGTCTGCAACAATATGTAGATTTCAATTTAGGATTGTTCTTCTTTGAAGGTGCTGCATTAAATAGTAGAAAGGTGCGATAATTAACTAGGGTTGTGGAAGCTGTCACAAATCAAGCTGCTGTAGCTCTGGGAAACCTCACCGAAGAATTTCAAATTGCTAGAATTGTTGCTTTGCAGAACCGAATGGTTCTAGATGTTATGTTAGCAGACAGAGGTGGTGCATGTCGCATTATCGGAAGTAGTTGTGTGTTCATTCCTGACCCCACTCCATCTGTGTAAAAAATGATTAACAAACTTCATAAGATCGCTGCAGACTTACATACAGAGAATGGCACTTTGACTCTTGCAGGATGGTTTTGGACTCTAATTTCTGCCTGGGGTTGGAAAGTACTGACCGTTTTATGTATAATAATTGCAATGATCTTTACATGTTGTGTGTGTATTCACTGTGGTCCAATGTTATGTTCTATGTGTCTTACTGCTTGTATACCAGCCAAGAAAGATATTGCAGATATGAAAGTGCAAAAGATTCTAGACAAAGAGGTAGTTGAAATGATGAAAATAAATATACAGGACGAATACTTAAGACTATCCCAGAAAGCCGAGTGTCTTCAGCTAATGCTGAAAGGGTCGTCTGTTGTAATTTGGCAGCGACTAGATTAAGCATTAGCAGAAGACATGCTGTATTCAGCAACTATTGTAACATCGTGCAGACTCCATTTTGTATTTGTATCAGCCATTTTGTCTGCCACATGTTGCCATGTGCTCATCATGTGCTTTGTCCTACCTCCTTGTTAACTGCGCCTGAAATCTGCCCAACAACAGGCTCTATTTAGCATCCCCCACTTTTGCCATACCCAGACATGCCCAGTAGGGTCTGCAGCTGTTACTAATTAGTTCCAGATAGGAATGTGTTTACTAGTTTCTGAATACTGTTAACTCCGCCCACTCATCGATTGTGCCTTCCAATATGCCCTTATATGTACATAAAACTTGCTCTTGTATTTTGTACCACCTTCTTTGAGCCCCTGCGTGGGTATAAAAGGACCATGCTTTCTTTGTCCGGTGTGCTACTCTGTACAATACTGAAGGGTGTTGTGTGGACTGTAGTACCACCTTTAAAGGTTTAATGAACTATGATTTTGTATTTTCCAGTTTCTGTGCCAACTTCTTCCTACGGTCTGAGGACTTTGTGCAGAGAAGGGCGAACCCCTTGCACTTGCAGGCCTAGCTGAGGCTTGCTTACATCATCTCATCACTAACTGTGAGGAGCTTGTCTCTTCCTTTATCTGAAAAGGAGAGCCATAACATTGCTGCCCACTGACTTTGGGGTACCTGCTGTACTTTGCAGGCCCTCTCCAAAGCAGTTATCCATTTGTGGATGCCATCCCCACTCTTGTAGGGAGGGACAATCCTATTTAGGTTTTAATGGTCATAAGACCCTTCCCTATCTCTTGGAATGTTGCTGCCACCAGTGGGTTCTAACTCACTCACCTTTTGCTCTCTAGAAAGAGCCAGGGTCTCTTTTGCAAGGGCAATTTCTTGCCTCTTGATACTAAGATTTACTTCCTTCATCCTAGCTTTATGCTCTCTCCTCTGAGAGCAGAGGCATCAGACCCTACTGAGTCATCAGAATGCTCAGAGCCACAGTGACCTGTGCCGTCTTTGTCTCCTGTCGAAAGGTAGGAGGTGGCCTACCAGATAGTCCTGTGTTGCCCAGGATAGGTTTAGCAACCTCATCCTGTTCAGCATCCTCCTCCTCATCATATAGTGTTGGATCTTCCCCAACATTATCTTCTGTGGATGGATGGCCCTCCTCTCTGCTACCTTGGTTATCTGTGTCTCATGCATTCTCTGTATCAAGGGCCACTAAGATATCTACCAGGTGGCTAAAGGTTGGACTCTGTCCTTGTCTCAACTTTCTGACTGCACACAGGCTTCTAAGCTCATTAGAAGTGAATGAGTCATACTTAGAAGGGATCCTGAGAGGATCCTCTTCTTGCAGAGGCACACTAGACCCTGCAGTCAAGGACATTTTCTAGTGAGGTGTGGTGTGTGCACCTACCTACACTAAATGTTTTCCTACTAGAACCTCTCCAGGAGTTGCAGTCAGGGTGTGCTAAGCCCTTTGCTCTACAACAACTAAGTTCAGTATAACTTAAGTATTATAAGAACTTGATTTATATGTACCTCCAGGTACCTTAATGTGTTCTTTCAAATGACATCTCAAGATTATATAGTAAAACAACAGCAAGCTCTTATCCCAACCGCTGCACACCAATGTGAGAAGTTAGCCTGGCATATGATGTCCACTATTCTAGTGGACACCTTGCACCAGTCTAAACGACCCTTATTGATGGTGGTTGTAAAGTCAACCCTATAGACAAGCTATCCTAGTGGTAGCATGGACCAGCAGTCTTAGGCTAAAACCTCAGAGAGCATGTGAAGCAAGCTGTTTTACCAATTATAATCCCTTGAGTACAAAATGAAAGGACACCACACCAGGTATATATCAAATATATATGTATTTATTTCTAACAGAACCCCGCTGAACTCTTTATGAGGTCAGGGATCAAAATACATCACAAGTTACTTGTTAAGCATACTATAAGTTGCACAAATACAGTTCTGCCCTAGGGGCCTCACAAACCATATACTAAGTAAGTGGTATAAGAACCACTTCAGGAATAGGGAATAGGCCTAGGGCCTAGGGAATTGCTGGGGCTACACTAGACAACCAAAGTTTAGGAAGTAGGAGACCCACGGGAGATGCGTCCAGTGTCTAAACACAGTCGCGGGTTACCATTGACTTACAATTGAGAACGTAAAAGTTACAAAGTTAAAGCTTTAAGACACTTCCGGATGGACTACGGTAAAACACCTTTAAACTAGGACATTTCGAGAGTCAACACCCACAGGAGCACCGGAGTACTCGAGTTACAAATTCCAATGCACAATTTCTAGGGTGCCTAGGTAGTTGCACTGTTAGCAAAATGCAGGATGTCCAGGGTGTCCGGTCCCACGTCTCTTGTGTCCGCCACGGGTCTCAGCTTTGCTGTGTATATGGATCGGAGTCGGAGAAGTCTGGAAGTCTAGTTATTGAGTAGCTGAGTCTTTGGGTTCCAGCAGGAGCATCGACAAAGCAAACTGGCAAGTTACTGGTGGTGCCTGTTGGCACAGAGTGGTCGCTCCTTGACCACAAGGGAGATGTCTTCAGTCTTCTAGTCGATATAGAACGTTGAAGGTCCAAGAGTTTGTGTCAAAGTTTCTTCCAGTATTAATCTAAAGTCTCTAGACACAGCTCTTATCTTTATACTGATTTAGGGGCTGGATTACCTGCTAGGTCCCTCCTATGGGTGGACCCTGAGAAGGGGGTGGTTACACCGCTTTCCTTTCGTCCAGTTTTGCGCCAGAGCGGGGCTGGAGTGCCCCAGAAGTTGGTTTGAACCGGGCTATGCATGAAGCACCTTGTGTGCCCCAGGCAGTATCTGGAAAAGCATTCAACCCACCCTGCCCCAATACACTACAGGCTGTAGGGGGAGGTGCTAGCACCTCCCCTGACAGGAAACCTATTGTCCAGGCTTCCCTTGCTGGAGTTTCATTCAGCAGCAGGAGGTCAGACTCGTGTCTGTGGCAGCAGCATCCATTTTGTGATGCTGAGGCTCTGTTTAACTTTAACCGGGTAAAGCAGTAACTACATGTCTTCTCCCTCTAGAAGGGTGGAATGCTACCCCCGCCACCAGAACTGGTGGTGGTGGTGGGGGGGGGGGGGTTAGTATTCCAAAGTGTTTGAGACCTTACACGACATGTTTTAATAAATCCAAACCAAAGTTAGCATTAACCGTGAGGATTATAATGCTCTTAAGAGTATATGGTATGGCTATATCATAGAACAGCTATAAGGAGATGGCCCAGAAAGCTGCAGAGGGGCTCAGCTCATGCTAGGGCACCCTCTCACATAAAACCAAGCACTCTGCCTCCAGGAGTGTTAAGGCCTGCCATAGGAGTGACTTATAGGTTACTATGTGTCTATATATATAAGGTAGATATAGATATACTATATCTAAGTAAGGGGTGATTACACCACCTCACCCAAGCTGAGTGATCAGCCTGTGGTGTCAGTTTAGATGGCCAGCCAGGGGTGGCATAATACATGCTGCAGCCCCTGGTAGGCCTTGGATGCACCTATGCCCTGGGTACCTAGGGTACACTATACAGGGGCTCACAAAGGTGACCCAATATCCAATCTGGTATGTACCTAAAGTACATGATATCAATTTAGAGAGAGAACAGTTGGGCTGTGGGTCTGATCCGCTGGCCCACAGCCACACTAAAGTAAAAAAAAACAGAGAATCACAGCAAAAAGTGGGGGTGACCATAGGAGGCAGACCCTACTCTCCTACAATGGTTCTGATAGTGTCTAGTGGGCCTGGCCAGGTGTATATAATTCCCTGTGAATATTGCCCGTGCCGGTTGGCACAGTGTATATTATGTGATTATGTGACTAATGTGTAATGAGAATACAAAGGTTATTTTTGATATAACCTTGTATGGAGTTCCTTTTGTAGTGTGCCCGGGATGTTGTTGCTGTGTGCGTGCGCAAATGCTTAACACATGGCCTCCGAGATAAGCCTGACTGCTCGTGCCAAGCTAACAAGGGGGTGAGCAGGGGTTATCTTTGGCGTGTAACTACCTTGCCCTGACTAGAGTGGTGGTTTCTGCCTGGCTTTGGCGCAAGCCTTAGTCAATCAGAAATCCAATTTCTAACAACGTGCTACTATTGTAACCACCACTGTCGTTTGTTGATTGTAGCAATTGAGTTTCTATTAAGAACTTACGTCTCTTCAGAGTCAAGGGAGTTCTGAAGTAATACCTACACAGATACGATCCACTGTAAAATAAAATGATTTGATTGTGTGTAAAAGCTGGAGTCTTGGGGGGAGGCAAATATTTGTAACATAAAACAGCACTACTCTTGCACGATTGGGAAGTGACCACTGTGAATATATGCACACTTTAAACCACAGCATGTAAGCATAAAGTAAATTATATGCTAAAATGCTGCTAAACACTGTATTTCTCTCTTGTTGCTCCTAAAGCATGAATTTACACATAGCACAGTGGCGCCTGTTGTGAAACAGGGGTGGTAAGGTGGGGATGCAGATGAAAAAAGAACACTTACCTGTGAACTGCCACCATCTCTCCTCCATCCTCTTCTATTCCCAGAAGCAGAGAATGGAAGCACACAGGTTCCCTGCCTCTCCTAAGCCAATCATGAAGCTGCTGTCACCAGTATGACAGTAGCGTTGTGATTGGTCTAAGGTGCCTCTTTAGCTGCAGAGGCAGTGGCTAAGAGCCTAGAACACAGTCGGTGGAGAAATGCTAAGACGTCTACCTTCTGCTTTTAAGCCATCAATCAGGGTTGGTAAAGCGTAACGAATCACCCATGAGGATATCAAGGTGCTGACAGCCCAGCCCCTTCTCCACTCTACCCTAGCTCCGAGTCAGCACTGAAAAATAAAATGAGAATAACATTGTTCATTTTACGTTTACTTTTTTTGGCACTGCTCATAGAGTAGTTGGGCGACGCTCCTCCGCCTTAGTGGAGGAGCCGCCACTGCATACCATGCACAAACTCCTCATTCTTATAGCTACGAAAGACTTGGCAGGTGCAGTTGCTGCAAACTCTAATCACGGAGTCAAATGTGAGCAAGCCTCACCCTCCTGCCTGGCTGTGTTTTCTTAGCACAGAACTTTGACTTCTCACATGCTCATTCCACCTAATGACCACAAACCAGTAATTATCTTCAGGGTACAGATTTACCATGTGATTTCCTTTACCGGTAGGCAGTATTTTCACCCCCAACCATCTCCTGCACAGCGGCAGTGAATCAGAGCAGATGCTTCCTCCTCGGGGAATCCATTAGCTGCCACACCCCGGGAGGTGCAGCGCTTCCTCCAGCTTTCAGAGCCATAAGGCGAACGGGGGAAGACAAACACAACAAAAACACACACAGCAAAAGCAAACACAGCTCATGCTTTGAAAACTTGCTAGACAAGGGCATGCTGCTGAATCAACCTCTTTAATGGAACACATGGATCCACGTGAGGCCCCGTCGCCGCTGCAACATCTGTTTACCTTTTGTGTTTTCAATTTTTAGAGATCAGCACAGAAGAGTGAAAAAAAAAGAAACGCACGAGCCAGCTCAGCGCAGACATGCCAGAATGCGCACATTATCTGTTTCCTGATTGCTAGATTTTGGGCCCGACACACTGAAGTGATCACATGTGGAAATGTACATTGTTTAGGAGCTTCACCGTCAAATGATAGAGCTGGATTATTCTGGATTTTTATTAAGTTATGGTAGGCAGTGAAAAGAGTGCCGATCACAAGCCTGTTTAGTTTAGTGCAGTGCTCTTTGCGAGAGATCCCAAAACGATAATAGAATCAGGTTTTGTTTAAAAGTTCACTTTTTGCACTTATGTACTTTTTTCAAATACACAATCTTCATATGTTAGTGTGCCTCGATACAAGTTGCTTTCTTCACCATACCATTGCAGCTGTGACCATCAGTTGTATTGTGTCTCCTTCAGTATGCGGAACTGACGGATTTACAGGGCCTTCCTGGAGATTTTAGTACTTGGGGCAGATTTACAAACCTTTTGCGCTGGGTTGGCGTCACAAAAGTGATACTAACCATCACAAACTCTTTTTTCCCTAATTTACTTTCCAGCTGGAAAGAACCCTAAATGTAACGCAAACGGCGCAAGACACTGCTTTGTGATACTTAGCGCCAATGGGGTGTTACATGGGTGGTACATGGGTGTTGCCATACAACCATCTATGCCTTTTGATGCAAAACTCTATCTGCAAACAATAGTAGACAGAGTTTAGTGCCGAATGTTAACGCCGATTGAAGGAGGTGTTAAAAGAAGAATTGTTTTTATTTCTCCTTTCTTTTCTGACTTTGCATGGGTGATGCACTTTGCAGTACACATACAAAGTAGGACAACTTTTAAAGTGTGTCTAAGTATCGTATTTTCCAATAAAAAAACAATACTATACTCAAGCACACACCTTAGCACTCCGGCACTACGGTGTGTGCATGGCCCACGGCAGCTTAAATCTGTGCCAGCTCTAAGGCGAGGGGATAAGAAAGCCATTTCTCTGTAGATACGGCACTATCCTGCTCTCTTCCTGTCATGCAACGCAGCGCAGCATTTTTGGCTCCTGCGGTGTGATCCGTGATAGTTTTGAAAATCTGGGCTCTCTTCTGTCAATGAGAGGATCCCGGAGGTAGCAGATATGATCCCTGGCTTGCTTTTGTTACCATGCACAGCCCTTGCTAACCCTGGTTACAGGGGTCATCGCGGAAGTGTCATGTATTGAAAATAAAGAGGGCTCTCCAATTTAAACTAGTTCCTCCCTTCTAGCTAAAATGGGACAAGGGAAAACCTGTGATGTCATCAAGCTCAAAGGGAGAATTATACAATTTCTGATATACTTTACATTTTTAATTATTGACAAAAATGTGCTTCTTGTTACTCAAATTACATGTGGAAGTCACAGCTCTACCCGGCCACCAAGGATACTACCAGCATCTCTTGTCTGCGCAAGGCAGGCAGAAAAGGTTGCCTCATTTATGGGGGAGGTGAATTGTGTTGGACTGGTCCTTTTGCAAGGTTTATCCCCAAACTGTTTGTCTTTTGCTTCCTATTTCTCTGACCCTATTTCTGTTGGCTTTAGGACTCTAGGTACTTTACCACTGCTGATCAGTGCTAAAGTGCACATGCTCCCTGCATAAATTGTGATTCTGATTGGTTACCTAGGATTGGCATATTTTATTTACTGGCAAGACCCTAATAAAGTGCACTGTGTGTGCCCAGGGACAGTAAATCAAATCCTAATAGTGGGCATGCAGGACTGATTGTGCCACCCATATGAGTAGCCCTGTAAACTTGTCTCAGGATTGCCATTGCTGTGTCTGTGAGTGCAGTTTTAAACTGCCATGTCCACCTGCAAGTATACCGACTTCCAGGCCCTAACCTTCCCTTTTCTACATGTAAGGAACAACAATGGTAGGCCCAAGGTCCCCCCATTGGCAGGTTGCAGTATATGTGAAAGGTAATGCATGTACTGGTGGGTTTTACATGTCCTGATAGTAAAATACTGATAATTTAGTTTTTCACTATTGAAAGGTTATCTCTCCCATAGTTTATCACTCGTAACCAGCAGATTCGACTACGGAAACTCCCTCTAAGCCGGGATCAATAAGTCTCTGCTCCACAAGCTCCAGACCGTACATAACACCGCAGCCAGACTTATATTCTGCAATCCTTGACAATAAAACATCACCCAACACCTGCAAAGCCTCCACCGGCTCCCTGTTGAGAAGAGAGTCACGTTCAAGATACTCACCCACACCTACAAAAGCCTTCAAAACAGCGAACCCCAATACACCAACAAAATAATCTACTTCCACATACCCAAAAGAAACCTCAGATCCTCCGACCTCCCCCTCGCCGAAACCCCTTGCATCCGCAGAGCCAGAATAGGTGGAAGAGCTGGAGATTTGGAGTTTGGGCTCTCTGAACTCAGAATTTAAAAATAAATATTTTAATAAAGTTGGTTTTTAAATTGTGTGTTTGAAAATTCCACTTTTAGAAAGTAAGTATTTTCTTATTTAACTATCCTGTGCCTATGCCTGCCTGTGGAATCAACATCTGGTATACACTGACAGGGGCTTGTTTGTGCATTCACTCCAGACAGTCACACAAAGGGAGATGCGATGTGCCCTGTATATCCTGATGGCTCACCATCAGGCTGATGGGTCTTCCTGGGATTGAGAGTTGGGAGGAGATATCACGTACACCTGAATAGGGCTGTGCCTCTCCTCTCTCAATGCTGTCTCCACCCCTAGAGTGTGTCTGGAACCAAAGCTAGACTAGGCAGGAACTTGTAAACAACAAAGACTTTCTTTTGAAGTATGCTTACTTCAGAGGCCAAAAAGGGTATACATATTGGAGCTGACACCCCAGACTTTTAGAACACTTCTTGATCAAGAGGAACCTCTGCCAAGGAGAAGAGATGCGGAGCTGTGAGGAAGAGTACTGCCCCTGTGGTGTGGTCGCTTTGCTGGGTTGGCCTGCAGTTGCTGCTTCTGCTTTGAAGAGAAAAAGGACTGGACTTTGAAAGTGTATCCTGCTTGTGAAGTTTCTCCAAGGGCTTTTGTGTGTTTGCCTCCTGGTAAGAAGTCTCAGGGCCATCAAAGACTTTATCTGCAGTATCACTGAATGCCACTGCTGGGAGGTATGACCTACCTTGTGGTGCCAAATCCAGTTTTATGCCCTTGAATGTTATCTATGCAGCGACTGCCCCCGGCCTAAGAAGCCACTGCAGTCCAAAATCACCGCCCTGACTCCAATGCAAGCCCTGCTGTATGCATTACCAGTCTGCTGCCTTGGGAATTGACGCAGCACCTTTTTCACTGCAGCATCAACCTGCAGGATCTGGATTTTCCACACACTGCACCTGTGCACCAAGACTGCATTGACGCTGGGCTTCAATAAGTAACTGAGGCCGTGTGTCTGGAGAATTGATGCATCACCTTCCCACGTAGAAGGAAACAACACATCGCGCCCCTCTCAGTAAGAAACCGATGCATCAACTCCTCTCTCAGTAAGGAACCGACACAGTAGTAGTAAGCAACAGACACATCACCTTCCCAGGAGCAAGGAAATGATGCATCACCTTCCCTGCATGTAAGAACCAATTCCTGATCTTCCATGAGCATCATTGTGCCTTTGGCACCTCACCTCCCCTGCACCTGTTATCGCTTGTGATTTTGACGCATCCCAGGGAATTTTTACAAAAAGTGATGCATACATAGTTTACATTAGTATTTAGAACAGCGGTCCTTAAACTAGACAATAATGTAATGAGAATAAATATAGACTGGAATCAGTACTATTTTGTGAGTGTCCAGCCAGACACAAAATTTTATAATTCAATCAATTGTTGGTGATCAAAAATATAAAGCAAAACAATACTATGGGACACAGTCCTGTATCCTACACAACACATTACATTAACATTTAGGACAACAGACTTTTCAGACAAGACGGGGTAGCTTGTGGAATATTGAACACAATTTCAGACTAGCTTAGGGAAACAGTAATTGCACTTCTTTTATCAAATGTGATTAATGTGCACAACTGTAGTCAAGGACGTTTTGATCCATTTAAAGGAATAAGAGGATCTTCATCATGACAATTAAAATGTCCGCTGCACTTTCGCCACTGAGCGTTGCACTCCCGCCATTGAGCACCGGTCCGACTGCTATGTGCATTGCCACATGCAGCTACACTGGACCGCGCCAGTGAATTGCCTCCCTAAACCCGGGTGTTGAACTAACACCGTGTATCACGGATCCATCTCGTTCCTCCAGAATCCGCCGCCACACTCCCGCAAGCCGGCGCTCGGCTCCACCATAGGCTATTAGCCCTCTGTGATCCTCCGCCAGCACCTTATTGTAGCTTTATCAGGCTATTGTCAAATTGAATCAGGCTTGCATTTTAATTGTCCTGATGATGATCCTCTTATTCCTTTAAATGGATCGAAGTGTTGTTGACTACTGTAAACAGTTGTTATTCTCATTACATTATTCTCTAGTTTAAGTACCGCTGTTCCAAATACTAAACTGTTACCCAATGTCCTTATCTACCTTTTGGGTTCCCTTGTGTTTGTAATAATATTTCCATAGTTTTATATGGCTGAACTGTTTTTTCCTTTTAAAAGTGAAATTTTGATATATGTATGTTGAATTTGTGTTATTTTGGTCTTGTTTAGTTTAGATAAAGATACTTTATTCTGGTTCTGGTATGGAGTCCATTAGTAGTATTTTCACTGTGTTACTGTGTGTGCTATGTACAAATACTTTACACATTGCCTCTGAGATATGCCTGACAGCTCGTGCCAAGCTTACTACAAAAAGGGGCTTACTCATTTTGAAGTTTAACAGTGCGGCCTCTGGCCTAAATAGTGTGACTGAATTATCAAAAACATAATGTCTAGTATTATAATGCTGCTAAACAACTAATATCTTGCTGTTTGCCAAAAAAACTGCATTTCCCATAATCCACTGGGATTGTGTTGGTGTGAGTCTTCGAGGAATAATGCTGCCACTGACTGGTTTGAGTCACATGTTAGCTCCATGAGCCTTTGCACAGTTATGTGGGTTATTTATGCTACCAGGAAATGCATGAAGCTGCCCGGCTTGGATTCGTCTGGTTGTGAGAAAAGGAAGGATTAGGTTATTTTTTCAAGTAAATTGACACAGACGGGGCCGTGCAGCTAATGGCTCATGTCTGCATGAATTTCTACATTAAACAGACGCCTTTGTTATTGCAGGAATGTGAAGCATTTAAAAACAAGACGGAAAATTATACCGACTCGGGAGCAAAGCACCCATTCTGATACGTCCGTTTTTAGTTCCCATAAGTATTTGTTACATCTGCCAAAGAGCAGGGCCAAGTGACAGACTGATTGGGTTCTTGAATTTTTCAGATTAACTGACAATTCCTTTGAAGATTCGATCCATGTGTGAACATTGTTTCACTTGTGCAGGTATGCGTTGAAGTTTGGTTTTTAAAACGTTTCAAATAACGCTACAAACTTAAATAAATGACAGTGTATTTCATTTCAATTTCATTTTTATTGAAAAAGAGTAGGAGGTTTACCTCAAGATCCACTGAGAGCGGTTGGACTTGTGTGACCAGCTTCGATCAGGTAATGCTGTCCACAAGAACATGTCAGACTCAGAAGGATTTGGGGATTGGGAGCATTGTTATAAAAGATTCCTTTTAAATGATATCCCCCTTTTTTGTGCACCTTTCATTTTTGGATTATATAAACTTTTTACAATCTCCTAGCCCTGATTAGAGCCTCAGTACTTCTTGCCTGGGATTCGAAATGCGTTGTCATTTAGGAACACAGAGGAACTTCGAATTAACATTAATTAAATTAGAGGGAAATGAAATTAAAAGTGTCTCCCGCTACTTGTAGTAAATGTTCCCCATGTTTAGCATTCCTTTGAGGTAGACTGAGTGGTAAACTCTAGATTTGCCTTGTTTAGAAATGTGATATGGTGCATTGTAATGTTAGCCATTAGTTTTATGTAGTGATATTGCATGTTTTAAATGGTTACTGTTGAATCTTTGACTGTTTTGTTTGTAACTGTTTAAGTCTTTTGGAATGAATAAGTGTTATTCCTCATACATTTGAATTAGTGTGAAAAAAATGAAAATACTAATGAATTAAAAGGTAAAATAAATAACCAGATCAAACTGCAGTTTATTGGTGTTTGACCATTGCTATAAAATGACAGCACAGAAGTTAAGCAGGTGTCAGGTTTCCCTCCCTTTTTTTCATGAACTTTTTAGAAGGGACATTTTTAGAATTCTGACTTAAATTCAGACTCTGTCTGGTCTATTGTCTCTCACTCTAGACAAAACAGGAGCAGAACGATGCCTATGTCCCAATGCCTCCCTCAGTATGTCCATGCTTGGTATTGATATACTTCACAGGTAAGTACTAAGGGGGGAAAGGGGATTGGGACAGAGAAGAGATAGCCCAGTGGTCTTCTGCCTGTTAATTTCGTCTTCTTCTCCTTCATAGTGCTATAATCCATATACATCACTAAATAGCTATTCAGAACTAATTAACTTACTGTATTTTTAAATAAGATAACTTATCTGATCAGATTACCCCTTGGGCCAAACCTCTCTTCTTTTGACCTTCTCTAGTACTGTTGTTATTGAAAACTGGAGAAGATGCTGACTCAACTCTCTCTTTTTCTTTCTTTTCAGGAAGTGAATGGATGTCTTCTTTTTACTATTCTCAAAACACACACAAGAAACTTAAGGTAAGTATTTGTTACAGGGAATGCTATTGTAATGCCTAAATTGGATTCCACTCATGTGTTTCACTCACTTGTTGAGTCTTTGTTCAAGCTTTCTATGTGACTTCTCTTTAAGAGGAGAAACTCTTCCGGTATTTACAGATTTTAGGATAAGAGAAAAATATACTATTGTTTAGTACGTAACCCTTTACTGGTGACCTTCACTTATCTTTTCTTTCCCGCTCTAGTTGAAGCCCTGGCTCTTGCAGCATGAGAAAATTATGCGCCTGTGTAACCCGACTCTGATTTAGCTAGAACACTACACTAAGGCTCATGCACTGGACATGATTTGAGTTCGCAAGCATGCGCCGAAAACAGATAACTTGGGAAAAAGGTGTGTCATGGGAAAACAAAAACTGTACATACCCACATTCTCTAAGCACCAGACTCTACTGAGATACACGACTTCCTTGGTCATGCACAATACTCGGTTCAACGAGTTTCAAGAGCAGGCGCCAAAAACAAATACTTTTAGGGAAATAAGATGTATCGTGAGAAAAGCAGTACACGGCCACACTCTCTAAACCCCAGACTCCACTGAGAAACACACCTCTCTTAGTCATGCACAACACTCTGTTCAACAAGTCTCAAGAACATAGACAGGAAATAACACTAACCTTGGGATTTTCTGAATGCTAGAAACCGCCAGAACTAACCCAGCGGCACGAACAATAACTACCCTGACTAGCTACTCGACGGATAACGGTGAGCTGCCATTCAGGTGTAATTCCTCGGTAAAGTACGCCATGGAATGTTGGTGCGTGCTTCACCTGCCCTGAATTCTTAGGGAGAACTAGACAAAGAGCAGCAGGCATGCTGGCGGCCATGTTGGAGGATCTACGTCATGCGGCATGCGAGTCTGAGAATTTTGGAAAAAGAGATAGTGGCAACAGCAGAGTCTCGAGGAGGAAAACTCATGTGAACCCTGACAGACTTCCCCATTAAAGAGGATTTTAAATTAAAATTAATGTGAGGATAAAAATAATATTCCTACCTGCACCCTTATTAAATGTAATAAGGTAACCCAATATAATCCATTGGTAGAGACAGGCCTTATGAAATGAATTTCTCAGTTTCTCACTACCAGGACATGTAAAACCTGAGAATGCATGCCCTACTTTGTAAGAATGTGATGCACCCAGCCCTATGAACCTTCATGGCCTATCTTAGGGGTGACATATAGGTATTAAACATGCAGGTTGAGAACTTGTATAAGGTTTCTTTTGCCAGATTGAAATGGCAATTTGAAACAGCATTACAGGCTGCATTGACAGGCCTGATACATGTTTTAAAAGTCTACTTTAGTGGGTGGCACAATGAGTGCTCCAGGCCCACTAGTAGCATTTAATTTACAGGCCCTGGGTGCATATAGTACCACAGATTAGGCACCTACAAGTAAATTAAACGTGCCAATCTAGTGTAGGCCAGTTAACCAAGTTTTTAGCAGAGAGCACATGCACTTCAGCGCTTGTTAGCAGTGGTAAAGTACACAGAGTACTAAACCAAACAAAAACATATTTTGAAAAACAGAAGGGGGGAAGGCAAAATGTTTGGGCGTGACCCTGCAGAAAGGAGCAGGTCCAACCAGGTACAACATACAGAGTTACCTTCACCATCATTATTTAAAGGAGCAGAAGACAATACTCCTCATTCCAGAAATCAACTGTGGACTCACTAGTTATATATGGAGGGTCATACTCCTTGACCAGAGAGATGAGGACATTGTCAATATTTACTGAGTCAAGAGCAACGGCATCAATGTTTTGTTGGACCAAACTGACCCCACCTTGGTTCCTAAAGCCACCTGGTCACAAAGCATATCAGCTCCTGTCAAGCTCTTAGCTTCACTCCATCTGCTTGGTTCTGGGTCACTTTAGAGAAAATGTGTCAAAGTGGCAGGAATGTCACAAATAAAAATATGTATCAATATGGTACTCAAATCTAGAAAAAGAAGGTGGGCCAAGAAGATGTTACCTTGCAAGACTGCCAGTAGTCTTGGCAGGTATATTGACGGATGCACCTGTAGAAGAACTTAGGATATGTATGTGCTTCTTCCAATGAGTATGTAGGTGCACCTGATGACACTGTTACCAAAAGTTATGGATATTTGAAATGTGATTCTTTACCAATCAAGATTTTAATACTAAAAGTCCAGCTACATGCTTCAAGGAGGCTGAGGCAAAGTAAATTGTAGGATTAAAATTTGATCTGTGTACCACAGGCAGGAACAAATAGGTTTCTACATTGATCACACTTATCATCAAAGTTCAAACAACATACCTAATATGTAACACATCTCTCACCTTAGGTGAACAGGGGAATGCCCTGCAAGCAATAAGACATTTGATAACATCCAAGACTGCAGCAGAGTTGTCACAGAATTATGCTCATCACTGGACCAGATCCTCATTGGAAGGATATTTGGGATCTTGGATTTGAGATCTCATTACCTGGATCTCTCATGTGACAGGGGAATGTACAATCTAAATGTGGTGTCTTAAATACACTTTGTTGTATAGCGTTTTAGGACCCTAGTGTAATTTACCGATTCATGCCCTTGTATAGGTATAATTCACCTTGCCCTTATATAGGCATAGAAATCATAACCATATTTAGACATAACCCATCCAGTCCAAATACAGGCATGGCTACTTTCACTAGTTCCAAAAAGCCACAACGATTTCTTTGGAAAACTAGGCTTCAGCAGTCAGAGACATCCCCTTTTCTTGAATATTGATTTGTCCTAGAGATCAGGGTGTTTTCAAAGAACTACCATTCCCTTGGGGTTCTTTGGTGAAGTTATTATGTGCGACTTTACCTCAAACCAGGCACCTTCAAGGTATAAATATGCCCACACTTGCCCTAGCAAACACACAGTGGTATTGAGCAGTTTGACTATCTACATGCCCGACGCAGCTCGCTACAGCAAGTGCCGAAGCAAGCCGACCCTCCAGCAGATGCACTGACGGAGAGGCTGCCTTTCTCTCGCTAAGAATCCAGCTCCAGTGTTTGCAAGCTCCCCTCGCTGGGTGTAGGGAAATCGAGTCCAGAGACAGAGATACAGAGCTGATTAGACCCTAAGAGAAATCTTGGATAGATTTTTGGCAAAGAAAAACTAAACCTATGCTACACCTCACTTACTTCTTCCCTCGTACTAGACTTAGGTTAGGTACATTGGGGTAGGCGTATTTTAGAAGCACCAGTTATGTACTTTTAGCCTTTGTTATTTATGTATGTATGTTATGGCTTAGAAACCATACCATGCTGTTACAGTATTATTTTATAATACTCTTCTTGCTGTACGCATTATACTTTACAGCCAGTATTACGTTTGTAACAGTTTATTTCTTCTGTATGAGAAAGAAGACTGTTCAATAAATACTTTTATTGAAAACACCTGTCTCTCTATTTCTCTGCACCTCTGATGAAACTAAGCATGCGCGATTTACTGAGTGAAATATCTATCTATTGTTTCCACGACTCTGAAGATCAGTTTTATTCTTGGGGAAACAAAATTGTCATGTTTGTGCGGTTGTCAGAAACTAATCCTGTCTTGTTTATTCGAGAAAGTTTCTAGTGACCTCTGAGCTAGCTGGCACTCACAATTAAGTCTAATATATTTGATAGAGACCTAGTCGACCTAAGTCCTATGTCAAATCTATAGAATATATTATTCTAATGCGCAGACCCTATTTGGAATATAGGAACTACACTACAACTTATCTGTGTCCTACTGTACTTCATTAAAGTGAGTGGAAGCATATACATTGAAGAAGAAGACCCAAAAACATTGGATAGAAATGTATATGACAAATTTATTTTCCTAAGAAATCTACTTTGGCATTGAGTTATAAATTAACATGTCTCAGTAATGAGGTAGATTTGTTTGATTAAACAGTAGCGAAAATTAGAGCAGAGGTTGTGTCCTGCACCATCCTGTCAGCTATGATGGTAAAGTCTTTGAATTTCACCTTTCCTTAATAATTACCTGTGTGAAAAACTTGAAAAAACAGGAAGAAAAACTTGGCTATCCATATTTGGTTGGACCTTCAGGGGACCTTTTCATGAGAAGACTACTTTTTGGAGCCAAAATTGTCTACCTTTTATCTGAACTCTACTTCGATACATTTTAATAAACGTTAATGTGATCAAACAACATATACAGGCACATAACATATATTGGCCAACAAAACTAACATAATTCGACTGTCAGGTAACTTTAGCTCCTGTCTGACCAGAAAGAATATGTGCAGGAATGTGTCTAATACTATATTCCAGATAAATATTAATGAAAAGTTAATATTAAACATTGTGAAATATGTCACCAACGTTGTGTTCTTCAGAGTAGCGTGCCACTAGGCTCCACCTTCACTCCATCTCAAACACAATACAGAATCAAAAACATGTCTTCCACAAGAACATTCAAATAAAATGCTATATCCAACGTGCCAATATGTAGAAACGGTTATTAATGCTCCTGATGTTTATCAAAACATGCCTTATGAACCACTTCATGTCATATACTGTATAATGCCATTTATAGCCTTCTATGTGGTATGTTCTTTGCTCAATGTGGCCCAAACCAAGACCCTTGTCTGCAAGGTTAGCCTTTTGCATTTTCCTGGGTTGATTGTGGATGAATGTTGTTGCCTATGCAGGTCTTCTCCTGCATTCCTCTCTTTCATAATTATACAGTAAATATTTTAAAAAGTCTAAAAAATATATCCCAGTGCTTTCCAATAGAACAGCTAATTTTTTGGTACCTTGTCAATGTACGCACATATTTAACATTACACCTTTACATATCCACCCTGCCTTATTGGCCATTGCGTCCTACTTAGGGGTAACTCATAGAGCTGTCCCATCTGACAGAATCATTTATCCACTTTTTAATGATGTAGAAACCTGACATGCCCACTGGTGTAGAACATGGTACAGACTAAACGTATTGCCATTAACATGCTCTAGTTCAGTCTAAATCATCTGCCACGTTTTACAACACTCTTATAAGAAGTATTGGGGCCAAGTTGACCCCCAGCAGACATAACCTTGGGAGTTGATGGAGAACAACCCACAAGAGGCCCTTGCCTCCCTTTTTTAACAATATTAGCCTGTCTTTGGGTGTGTAAGAATGGCCAAGAGGCAAGGACAAGACAAGACAATCTGCACAAATCCAACCACACAAATTATACACAGAAACAACACATAGCAGCTAGAATGATGGGCATGGACACACGGATAAAAAGATGGTGGTCGGGGAGGCAAACAACAGACACAATAGCGACTTAAAAAATGTAAAAACCAAAACAAGCAACACCAGAACACACCCTCTCCTAATCTTCTAAACTACCAACAAAAGAAAATGGCTACCATGTGCTCCATGCAATACTTTTTCCATGTAATAACGTCATAAAATATGTTGTGCAATATTTGCTGATTGAGTTGTGCATCTGCATTCGTTTCACAGAGGCAAATTAAGATGCATTACCATGCTTTAGTTAATGAGTTGGCCGCATATGGTCCAAAGTGCCATTAGGTAAAGCCTGGTCACACATAATGTAACTTATACCTTCGCATCATAAAAAGTTAGGATAGGTGATTAATCAATGCTCTGGTATCTTGGATATCAATGACATCATCCGTCATGAAAAATGGGACAGACATTACAAGCGAATATACAGTCACAGGAACTATGTTTGCCAAAAACACACGCTTTGAGTCAGTACTGAGGGGCTGATTATGATGGAGGATTTTCCGCATCCTCCGGGCCGGCGGAAGCCACCGCCGGCCCGGAGGATGTGTAAAATCCTCTGCAGACTCACCAAAGTCCCACTGCCACATTAGGATGGCTGGTGGGTCCTGGTTTCAGTCCGCCGTTTTTCCGCCGTGGTTGACTTACAACCGTGGCGGAAAAGCTGTAACGTGGCTGGCGGTGTCTATCAGACACCGCCAGTCACATTAGGATGGTGTAAAAGAGATGCCTTTCCACAGCGGCTTTTCCGCCGTGGAAAAGCATCTGCAACTTCACTGAGGGGGCCCGTTGCGGGCCCCCTGGGTGAAGGGGGGGTAGGGGGTGCACATGGGGGGTACCTATGGTACCCCCCTGCAATTGTATGCAGTAATCGGCATGCACCGCACAGTGCCTGCCGCTTTCTGCATACAAATGCAATGTATGCATTTTTACCATTGTGGTGGGTGCAGCTTGAAGCCGCACCCGCAGCAATGGTAAAAATAGAGGATGTGACCGCCAGGGTGGCGGTCACATCCTAATTTGACAGGAGGGAACTCCACAGGCCATGCGGAGGTTCCCTCCTCCTCTATGGTCACGGACGGTCATAATGAGCCCCTTAATTTGTAAAAGCAGAAGTGCTGGGCCCTCGTCAAGAAGTCACTGCAGCTTGCACCACCCTATGCCCCTGCCAACGCTGCCAATGATAGTGATAAAACAACTCCTGTCATCACATCATACAAGTATGACAACTGAGACTATTCTAGGCCCCCAAAGCTATAAGACTGGCTAGGGCTGCATATTGAATTATTAAACAGCTGTTGTTGTGCTAATCACTAAATTAGATAAACAGCACCACCATGTGGCAGACTGTCATAAGTCCTGTTGTTGGCAATTAAGTGCTGGTACTGAGCACCGGAAACAACCAGTTCAAAGTAAGCACAGATTTGAGTACAAAAAAGTTGTTTGTGATGAACATACATTATTTAGAGAGTGTAGAGGGTGTTTTAAGTTAAAAAAAAGTATTGCAACTCATTGAAAATGGTTGGCAGTTAGTAAGCAAAATGAGGTCTCTTGAAAGGGGAACTCATCACCCGTTTGCTACTCTGACTGGTTTGTATAAATGGTCTGTGTGAGAAAGTGGATTATTAGTCAGGGTTGATAGTAGGCCACCTCAAGTAATAATGGCACTATCTTTCTTAGTTCCAGCAAAGGTTTTAATGTAAAGTTCATAAAGCCAGAGTCTGAGCAGGCCAAGGCTTGAAGGACTGGGCTATTTAGAACCCAGCGGTGCCAGGGCACAACACCTGAAACCTTCGTGGGTAACCTGCTCCGGCGTACGAATCACAGAGACACGGGACACTTCCTTCGGCGTCAAAGATTCAAGGTTTATTTGCTGCAGGGAAACACAGAAATCACGGAAGTACAACAAGTGTAGTTCAGAGTGACTGCTTCAAATTGGTTCTGTGGATCGCTCCTTTTATACACGATCTTCCCATAGGTTTGCATAGCAGACAAAAGTTTACAACCCGGTTCCCACAATTATCCCCCAGAGGGGTCGTTTTGGTCAATTTGATTCACATAAGGTCCGGAATATAAGTGCGGAAACATTTGGCGGTTCCCAACTGTAAAAACCCATCTTCCCATCATTAGTACATTCCAATCAGCAGTAAAACAGATCGTGATAGGAACAAGGACAGGTGCAGAGGAAGATGGAGACAGTGGGGAGATCGGAAAGGGTGTAAAAAGGGGAAGTATCAGGAAACACGAGCTACAGGCATCAATGGGACGTGCCTAATGAGATGCACGGCTGAGGCAATAAACCGGCCGCTCGAGATGGGCCTCGAGCAGCGCCATCTGCCTTACAGTATCATCCCCCTCGTCATAAAGACATTTACAAGAGACATGTGTCTTCCGCAAATATCTTGGGAGTCCCAGGGTCGCGAAGCGGACAACGTCCGTTCGCTGGCTACTTGAGGGCAAGAGACAAAATGGATGCCGTATCTAAGATGGAACCCGTGGGTACAGATAGAAATACCCACGTAATAGACAAACGGTTTAGGTTAGCACAGCGAAACTGCGTACACCCACTAAACTCATCATTTGCGGTTCATAGATACCAGACTCGACCATATTCGTGCGAGTTAAAAACACCACTTGCAATTGTCACGGAACCTCAGACGCTCCTTTTGCCCTCATGTAGGCAAGCACTAGTCGGAATCATACTCGATATTCATCAGACCGTCTAGATGTTGCTGTAGCATAGCTCTGTCCAACCGAATTCCATTGGTAACAGGCGGCTGTCTTATACACGTTGTAGCACAGAGGCCACATAAGGCAGGGCCACACTGCACACAAAGGCAACACGTGAACAGGAACGCCACGACAACTCCGATGATCATCAGAATCTTCCAACCCCAAGTCGACATCAGGCCCCAAAACCACCCAAGTAGCGTCCAATCCCCTACATCCACGTGTATGGATTCGGAGATCTTATGCAACTTTGAGATGGCTTGATAAACGGTCGGAGCGTTATCAGGAATGAAAATACAGCAGCTCACATGGATCACCTTACATACCCCACCTCGATCTGCTAAGATCACGTCTAAAACCATACGGTTTTGTAACGTCATAAGCCTGTCCGCCTGAAGTTCTATGGTGATATTACCAAGGGCACTGGCAGTAATATTAGCTGTCGATTCTACCACTCGAGTCAACTGTCTCAGGTTCCTACTATTAACCATAGGTCCCCAAAACGGGAGGAAACCCTTGAAAAAGTCTCCTGCCTCTTGACCGGCAGTATCCTCTTCGCTAATTACGCCTCTCACAACTCTAGTCTTGTGATAATCTGCATCTACAGTAAACGTCGGAGGCAACAAATTTGCAATAAAACATGAGCCCATGAAGTCAGCGGGCAACCATGCATACGCACGATCATGACAGATAAAGTATGTACCCTTGGCAGCCAGAAACACAGGGGACGAGACCATCGGCAGAATGTAATTTTCGGTGCAAGCACTCTCTCCAAGTCGGGCTTTCGATCTTCGGCCACGACCTATGAGACAAAAATTACCAATGTGGGGTACGACCCATATCGGAGGCGAGCTTTTAAGCTGTTTTTCACTAGTGAACACACTATACTCGCCTCTACTCAGGACCCTATAGGCTTGTACCTCTTCTTCGGGAATAAGCGAGGGATCATAGATATCGCTATCTAAGTCCTCTATTGCTATAGATAAAGGTTTTTGATACGAGGTAGGACCAGAGTAGGGGGAACGTGGTTCTCGAATGGGGTGGAAACCTAGTGCGCTTCGAAACATTGTTTGAAATGCTCGAGCAGACCCTTGGGAACTATACGGTAACACCAGATATGGAATTCCCTTATCCGTAGTATGTGGCATCAACCCACACACCCAACAATTAGTAGTGTTAACCACTAACTGATGCTGGTGAAGGAGCTGAATAAAGGAATTGTTGCGGAATTCTGCACGTCTAGCCTGCTCGTGTTCAGGTAAGATGTGAAAGGAATGAGGAGAAACAGTGGAGGTAAGTGTAGGATATGGGGTAGGAGTAGGTATAGCAGAAGGTAAGAAGTAAGACGTCGTGTAATACACCCCACCCGCCAATAATGCAGAAACAGTCAAAAATAATACAAATATTTGGAACATAAAACATTTGGTACGACTAAGTTGTTGCAACTTGAACCTTTGCGCCTGAGCTTCTTCCAAGTCCATCAGCTTTGAAAACGCCATCCCCTATGACCGTCCGCAACGTTTCTTGACGCACTTCGTTCTGTGTAGCAGTAGTCAATTCCCAGGAGTTCCCAGGAACCGACGGTCTTTAACCTAGCGTCAAGACCTACTAACCAGAAAGAAGTACGCGCGCGGCCCTACGGCCTTTATTTATAATCAATGTCTCTCAACTGTGGAAGCAAAAGTATAAGGAACAAAACTCAATGTATATATATATATACAAGAATAATCACAATAATACGAATGTTCAAACTGATCACGGAAAGCCGGATAATGCAGTTGTCAATGAATCAAAGCAGGATCTTTTTATTAGTCTTTAGTGCTAGATTGCAAAAAGTATCGGGTTTTCCCAGGACGTGTCTGTTCGTCGAACAAAGGATCCTTTGAAGAAACAACGTCCTGCTGATCAGTTGAGTGTTCTGGTCTTGAGTCTTTTGATGACAAATGTTCAACGGTGTCTTTCTGCTGCACTGAGGATTCTCCGACAGGTTGTGCGTCGCTAAAAAGGTACAAACGCCGGTAATCCTTCGGTTTCAGTAGATGCAATGCCTCTCCTCACCCACGGGTCCGCCGGCAAAGGGATAGGGACTTTCTTCGTGTGGGTGGCGTGCACCCAGTTCTTCCGTCCCTCAAGACGAACAGCAGTCCTCGTGGCGAGGAGAACCTGGTAGGGTCCAGTGAACCTCGGATCCAAATTGTTCCTGCGCGAAAAGTTCCGCGTCACCACCCAATCTCCGGGTTGGAGCTGGTGGCCTGGACCCTCCGTCTGCGTCGGCAGTGCGTCGTAAACCTGTTGGTGAATTAACCTCAGTTTAGCAGTCAAGTCATGAAGATAATCGATCAACATTGGATACTCAAGATCACAGAACGCACCTGGCCTAGGCACCCCCCACACATTCGCAGGGCGACCGAACACTATTTCATAGGGACTAAGCCCTACTCGGGAGTGTACAGTCGCTCTAGTTGACAGTAATGCTAAGGGTAAAGCGTCAGGCCACGAGAGACCAGTCGTAGCCTGAATCTTTGCTAGTTTCAGTTTAAGGGTGCCGTTGTACCCTTCAACCAAACCAGCGGACTGGGGATGATTGGCGCTATGGAATTTCTGATTAATTCCAAGGCCCTTACACACACTCTTCATCACACTCCCCACAAACTCACTTCCGTTATCTGACCACACGACTCTAGGCATTCCATACCGAGGAAAATATTCCTTCAGTAGGATTTTCGCAGTAGACAAAGCAGTATTGTCTTTGAGAGGATAGGCCTCGATCCATCGGGAGAATGCGCAAACCACAACTAAAACGTATTTCAGGTTATTGCATCGCTCCATATGGATGAAGTCCAATTGAATCACCTCAAAGGGGCATGAAGGGGGAGCAAAACTACCAGGAGGAGTTGGGGTTCCCTTACCAGGATTGTACAACATGCACACCATACAATTCTTAACCAAGCGTTCAGCACATTTCGTGATACCCTCATTCTTCCACACAGGGGACAGCAACTTACAAATACCTTTCGCGCTAATATGTGCTAACCCATGCGCCATTGTCACAACAGCCAACACATACGCATCAGGCAACATCCATCTTTTCTGATCCGATAAATCAATCCAACAACCATTCGCATCCAACTTTCCCGTACTTTCTTTCCACTTCGTCTTTTCAGTCTCGGTGGCCTCATTCTGAATTTCTTTCACACTCTCAATAGTGTCTTCGCACATGCTCGACTCTATAGGCCACCTAACCGAACTCGTCACATACATTCGAGTGCTAAGGTTCCGGGCAGTCTCCTTAGCAATCTCATCCGCAAACGCATTACCACGACCAACATCATCCGTCACCTTACGATGCGCACTACATTTAACAATCGCTACCTGCTTAGGCAACGTAAGTGCATCCAAAAGATCATTCACAAGCTGACCATGCTGAATCTTCGTACCATGCGATGTTAAAAAACCTCTCTCTCTCCACAATCGTCCAAAGCTATGAGCGACGCCAAAAGCATATTGGCTGTCGGTAAACACATTCACACGTTTCCCTTTCGCTAACACACACGCTCTAGTGAGAGCGATCAGCTCTGCAGCTTGGGCAGAATTCTGATTCAACCTTGCAGTCTCAACAACAGTATTCAACGTTACAACAGCATAAGCAGTAGTCACATCGCCATTCGGCAACTTAAAACATGAACCATCCACATACAGCGTTCCATCTGGGTCTTCCAATGGGGTGTTTTTAAGGTCCACTCGACCTTTGGTTTCCTCTTCTGTCCTCAAATAACAATCATGTTCTGTTATTTCATCTGACTCTGAGTTAATTGGTAACAAAGTCGCCGGGTTCAGAACATTGCAACGTTTTATTTGGATATGACTTGCCAGCAACGTCAACTCGTACCCAGACAATCTCGCACTCGTCAAGTGCTGAGTTTTCGTACGATTCAGAAGAGTGTCGACTGCATGCGGAACCATCACCGTAAGCATATTATCCATGACCAATCCTGCTGATTGTCGGATGGACACCGCAGCTGCCGCTGTTGCTCTCAAACAACTCGGCAATGCTCTAGCTACCGGGTCCAAGGTCGAGGAAAAATATGCACATGGACGTTGCTTACCACCAAAAGGTTGCGTTAAAACACTCAACGCACAACCTTCCCTCTCGTGAACATATAATGTAAACGGCTTGCTATAGTCAGGAGTACCTAGCACAGGAGCCGAACACAATGAATCACGTAATTCAGAAAAACTTTTCTGACATTCTTCCGTCCATGGTAAAGGAGTTGAAACATCCTTGCACGTAAGAGCCACTAATGGTTTCGCTAGCAATGAGAAGTTAGGAATCCATTGCCTGCAGTACGACGTGATACCTAGAAAGGCACGCACATCTCTTTGGGTTGTTGGCACAGCCATTCGTGCAATTGCAGCAATTCTTTCAGGGGTCAACCGCCTTCCCTCCTTTGACAATAAGTGACCTAGATAGGTTACTTCTTGACAACAATATTGGAGTTTAGAAGGTGACACCTTGTGATTTAACTCGCAGAGATGTTGCAGCAACGACACCGTAGCAATTTTGCAAATGTCCTGAGTATCAGCAGCCACCAATAGGTCATCGACGTATTGGATTAAGGCCGCACCATCCGGCAACCTAAACGCATCCAGTTGTCCCTTCAAGGCTTGACTGTAAATCGATGGACTTTCACAGTAGCCCTGAGGAGCGCGTTTGAACCGGAAGCTGCGTCCACCGAGAGAGAAACCGAAAGGTCTCTGCTCTCCTCTGCAATCGGGATGCTGAAGAACGCATTCTTCAAGTCAATCACCGAAAACCACGATGCAGAAGCTGGAATCAGAGTCAGTAGCGCCGTGATGTCATGCACAACAGGGAACTGAGGAATCACAATTTTATTTACCTCCCGTAAATCGATAACAAAACGATAAACAGGTGGCTTCGAAGGATCAGTACGTTTAAGAATGGGCAGTACAGGGCTGTTGCACACGTTTCCCCGTGTTTCCTCAATAACGTCTTTCTCGATCAGATCATAAATGATCGCTAACAGTGCTCGTTCACCATCAAGAGAGATACGATACTGGGGAATACGTGGCAACCGCACATTAGATTTCAACTGAACAACATAAGGGGAGATGTCAAGCAGGCCCACATCATTGGGACCTGTTGCCCACAAAGACGCAGGAAGAGAACTCAATTCCGGTGGAAGCTTATCGAGAGACAAATACATAGGAGAGACAACCCTCTCTCCCAACGTAAGCTTTACACCCGCAGGAGAACAATACAGAGTTGCATACAAACGTTTAAGCAAATCCAGGCCCAAAAGATTTTCACCACAACCAGTAGTCAAAATCAACGGAGCTTGGAGCTCACGAGGCCCAATTTGAAGGGGCAAAGGGCGCGAAACTGGATTGCTAACCGGGGCGCCAGAGAATCCAACGGAAACATTTGTTAAGCCAGACAAAGGTGCGCCAGGGAGTTTCGAATGCATAATGGAACTTTTCGCTGCACCAGTGTCCAACAGAAAAGGCTCGACGACGCCCGATGTAGCAACTGCGACGTAAGGCCCTCTCCGATCAACCGGAACTGATACCACTCCCTCTCCTTGTCTTTGGCTGTCCTAGTAATTACTGTCGTCAGTTCCCTGATCGACGTAGTAATCGTCTACATTGTACTGCGCAGATCGTCCTTGCGATGATCCACGCTGATCAAAACAGTTGTTAGAATTTGATGAGTTATCTGAACGATCATTCTGAGCGCCACGACCTCTACCACGTGACATCTGCTGTGAACCACCACGACCTCCTCTAGATGAATTACCACTATTACCATCGTTCAGAACAGGACAATTGAATTTGATATGACCCTCCTGTCTACAATAGGCACATTGATTGTACCCTAACGAGGATCTTTGGGAGGAGGAGTCATTACGTGATTGTGATCGGTTCGACTGCGGCTGTGATCTATTTTGTTGCGAAGCATTCTGATTCGAACGCGGAGGATACGCTTGCTGTAACAACACTTTAGTTTTAAGCTCTTTCGTCTTTTTCTCAGCACGTTCGTTCTCTTCTTTCTCTCTATTCTCATAATATTGTGCTGTGGCCAATATCTGTGCTGAGGTAGAAACGGCCCACGCACTTTCTGAATTCTTTAATTTATTGCTCAAATCGGGCAATAAGTTGGAAACAAATTTATCCACGAACAACCGCTGACCACCCTCAGTGCTCATATCCTGACCACTATGATCAATGAATGCCTCCTCAAACCTCGTAAAGAAGTCGGAGACACTCTCGTCCTTCTTTTGTTTACAAGCTGACAATTTGTCCCAATTTACCCTCATAGCTGGCATAAGAGTTTTCATTAACGTTATTATTCTTTGAGGAAGATCAGCAATCAGCTGGTCGGGTTTAGCACCACCAGTTTGTCGGGCATCCGCCGCTACTATGGCAGCCCAAGCACCACCTAATTCATTCGGATGATTTTCCTGACGAATCTTAGCCCACACCGGTTGCGGTACAACATTGCCAAACAGCATATCAATATCAGCAAGGTTCATTATCGTAGCATCTACGAGCTGCGATAATTCTTTGTAATACCCTGTAGGATTTTTGCGAGGGTCAGGCAAAGATTGCTTCACCTGTAACACTTCTGAGCGTTTCCATGGGAGATGTATCCATACTCTCTGGAAGAACGGCAAAATCGGAGGAGCAGCTGCGGGATTACCTGGCATCCACACTGGTGGAACTTCGCGCATAGGAAATTGACCAGACTCATCTGGCTGTCTTTCAATATCCTCAACAAACAAGGCTTGGGGTATAGGAGTGGGACGAAAAGATAGCAACCGCTCAACAGCACGTCGAACGTTGGTATCCACTATCAGTCCAGTCGAGAACTGAAGCTGTAGGTCAGACAAAGCGGTCAGCACCTCGTCAGGTGCATCAGCCGATATCTGATCACGAAGGACCTTACACATTTCCTCGAACACGTATCTTTGGGTTGGTATATTGAATTGACAAAATGTGTCGAGTACAATACGGGGTGGATTTCTAAGAGGATGTGTCATCCAACCCATCGCCATATTGTATAGCGAAGCGCGTTCTCTGTTACCAGGAAGCTGACTACGTCTCTGAGGACCATCGGAACCAGCGGACCCAAGAACAGGTCAGAGCGAATGAAAGAAACTAGCCGCAAGAGGAGAATTACGGCTACGAGTAGAGGGAGAAGTATAGGACATAGGACTAACAAGTGAAGGAGTAGAGACAGAAGCAACAGCAGGGGTTAACAGAGCAGGAGCAGTAGCGGGAGCAGGAGTATGTGGAAGCGGAGGAGCAGTAGGGATAGCAACAGACAAAGGAGCAGGAACAGTCGGAAGAACGGGTGCAGTTTGAGGAACAGGCTGAGGAATAGGTGGCAGAACAGGTACAGGGGGAACCACTGGAGCAGCGGCACCCTGTACATACGGAGGTGGTGACTTCAGAAGATAAGACATTAAAGGATCCTCAACTGGTTCTTCCTTCTTATCCGACTCCGTAGGCAAAGCAGGATAGCATTTATCTATGGACATACGCTGTAGCCTATCGAACACTTCCTTTTCCTTATCCTCCTTATCACGCTGAAACTGCTCTGCTTTCTTTACAATGGTAGCAACACCATCTCTCTGATTTCGTTTAGTCTGTCTGATTTCTTTCTGTCGGGCTTCTTTACGCCACAACCGAAAGGCATCAAACATGGCCGGCCTTGACTTTTTCGCAAATAGCTTAACCTCTAGATTATCTAAGATTGGAGTCTCAAAACTACCATGAGGTGGCCAACTAAGGACACCGTCCTTCTTTGTATAACGGATCCAATAATCATTAAAAGTAATCGGGCCTAGCCCATGCTTACTGTACAATTCATAAGTCGGAGTTCCAACCGGAGGTATCGGACACGAGTCCTCCAGTCGGGAATCCACACCACAAGGTCTGAAACAACTAAACAAAGTACTGCGACTAGGCATCTTGCACACTAGCCGAGTTTCACAAACTTCAAGGGTTACGGGATTTACCAAGTCCCAACAAAGAGCGAAAACCCTCGGTTTTTGGCGGCTGCAGTCGTCAAACAACACAACAAAGTACCAAGAACTACAAATGCAATGGAACCATGCAACCACTAAGTAACCACAACCAAGAACTCTGGGAGCGACCCACAAATACTTAACTCAAAGATCGATGGCGTCACCAGGAAGGCCCGTCAATCGTCTCGCTCTACCAAGGTCTACGCCAGGCGCCAAAACAGGTCTACAGTCAGGGCAGCAGTCCGTCGCAGCCGTCAGGAGGCGGGAATCTTCGCGGGAAAAGTCTTCGGGCCACTTATTTCGACAACAGGATCGATGAAGCGGAGTGCACCTTCCCTCGGAGATTTCACACGAAGTTCCTCACGATCGTCGGGCTTGGACCGGTACCACTGATGCAGCCCCACGAGGGCGCCAACTGAAGGACTGGGCTATTTAGAACCCAGCGGTGCCAGGGCACAACACCTGAAACCTTCATGGGTAACCTGCTCCGGCGTACGAATCACAGAGACACGGGACACTTCCTTCGGCGTCAAAGATTCAAGGTTTATTTGCTGCAGGGAAACACAGAAATCACGGAAGTACAACAAGTGTAGTTCAGAGTGACTGCTTCAAATTGGTTCTGTGGATCGCTCCTTTTATACACGATCTTCCCATAGGTTTGCATAGCAGACAAAAGTTTACAACCCGGTTCCCACAATTATCCCCCAGAGGGGTCGTTTTGGTCAATTTGATTCACATAAGGTCCGGAATATAAGTGCGGAAACATTTGGCGGTTCCCAACTGTAAAAACCCATCTTCCCATCATTAGTACATTCCAATCAGCAGTAAAACAGATCGTGATAGGAACAAGGACAGGTGCAGAGGAAGATGGAGACAGTGGGGAGATCGGAAAGGGTGTAAAAAGGGGAAGTATCAGGAAACACGAGATACAGGCATCAATGGGACGTGCCTAATGAGATGCACGGCTGAGGCAATAAACCGGCCGCTCGAGATGGGCCTCGAGCGGCGCCATCTGCCTTACAGTATCATCCCCCTCGTCATAAAGACATTTACAAGAGACATGTGTCTTCCGCAAATATCTTGGGAGTCCCAGGGTCGCGAAGCGGACAACGTCCGTTCGCTGGCTACTTGAGGGCAAGAGACAAAATGGATGCCGTATCTAAGATGGAACCCGTGGGTACAGATAGAAATACCCACGTAATAGACAAACGGTTTAGGTTAGCACAGCGAAACTGCGTACACCCACTAAACTCATCATTTGCGGTTCATAGATACCAGACTCGACCATATTCGTGCGAGTTAAAAACACCACTTGCAATTGTCACGGAACCTCAGGCTCAATTTTCTCAAAAATACTAACATGTCTGCATTTGACACAGATGTTCTCTGTCCTTATCTTTCCAAGAACCTGTGAAGTTGTCAAGTCATTCACAGACAATGACATCTATAACACCTGATGTGACATTAATCTGGAACAAGGGACAATTTATCTCTATCTCAAGGTCTGATGATAATAATGATAAGATAAACAGTGTAGTCTTAATTGACATGTTTTCACACTAATTCCTTATAAGAACTTATCTAAGATTATCATATTGATGCACATAGGTTTTTCCAGACATTCTTAATGTTATCTCAGAAGTATCTATTGCAGATAAGAGACAGTATAAAAGACCCATCAATTCACCACTTGAGAAGAGGGGCCCTTCGCCCGAATTCATCATGCAAGAAGTTCTTCAGACTGCTGTGATACTGCTGCATCCCATTCTGCACACTGACACTGAGCTAAGTCTTGGAGAAAAACACGGATGGCTTTTTGTGTTTTTCTTTTGAGGCAACACTTCCTCCTGACTACTGATAACTACAACATTTTGGGGCCGATTTCGATCTCGGTCGGTCAGCCCTCCGAGATGTGTTAGTAGCCTTACCTTATGTCCAAACCGTACCAGGAGCGGACCCGTCCAGGCGAGGAAGTTCGATGCAGAAAAGTGCCACATTCCCGACCGATCCGCACGCTCCGACTCCATCATCAATTTCCGTACGAGCCTGACCCGGAAACACCCAACCCGCGTCGCACGCAACATAAACACTGCTACTTCCGGCCGGTCAAGTATGATGCGCAGTTCCTACGTTCCGGACGGGTCGCCACGTACAGGATGTCTCAGCACCCGGAAGAGCTAGATATCAACTACAATTTGCGCCATTAACCCATTCCACGGATTCGAACCGGAGCAGCCAGCAACGGATAGAGCGGAGCATGAATCCAATTGCGCAGGTCATACCAGTCCTGTACATAAATGACCGGATCAGGAACAGACGCGGACGGCGCAGACAGTAAGTCGGACACCCACCCTACCAACAAACCCAGGGGGTCCACACCCTGTCCACCAATACCACGCCTCCTCAGGGAACACATGGCCACCACTACTGCCACCCCATCCATAGGGGCATGTTAGTCACCCCCACTGCCACCCCACCCATAGGGGCATGTTTCAGAACACAGATGCCACCCCACCCATAGGGGCATGTTACCCACCTCCACTGCCACCCCACCCATAGGGGCATGTTACCTATCACTGATGACACCCCACCCATACGGGCATGTTACCCACATCCACTGACGCCCCACACATAGGGGCATGTTACCTAGCACTGATGCCACCCCACCCATAGGGGCATGTTACCTATCACTGATGGCACCCCACCCATATGTGTCATGTGCTCCATCACTGATGCCACCCCACTCATAGGGGCATGTTACCCACTCCTACTGCCACCCCACCCATAGGGGCATGTTACCCACCCCACTGCCACCCCACCCATAGGGGCATGTTACCTATCACTGATGCCACTCCACCCATAGGGGCATGTTATACACCCCCACTGCCACCCCACCTATAGGGGCATGTTACCCACCTCCACTGCCACCCCACCCATAGGGGCATGTCACATATCACTGATGCCACCCCACCCATATGTGTCATGTGCTCCATCACTGATGCCACACCACCCATAGGGGCATGTTACCCACCCCCAATGCCACCCCACTAATAGGGGCATGTTACCTATCACTGATGTCACCCCACCCAAATGTGTCATGTGCTCCATCACTGATGCCACACCACCCATAGGGGCAAGTTACCCACCCCACTGCCACCCCACACATAGAGGCATGTTACCCACCCCACTGCCGCCCCACCCATAGGGGCATGTTACCTCTCACTGATGCCAGCCCACCCATAGGGGCATGTTACCTATCACTGACGCCACCCCACCCATAGGGGCATGTTACCCACCCTCACTGCCACCCCACCCATAGGGGCATGCTACCTATCACTGATGCCACCCCACTCATAGGGGCATGTTACCTATCACTGATGCCACCCCACCCATATGTGTCATGTGCTCCATCACTGATCCCACCCCACCCATAGGGGCATGTTACCCACCACTACTGCCATCCCACCCATAGGGGCATGTTACCCACCCCCACTGCCACCCCACCCATAGGGGCATGTTACCCACCCCCACTGCCACCCCACCCATAGGGGCATGTTACCCACCCCCACTGCCACCCCACCCATAGGGGCATGTTACCTATCACTGACAGAAACCCCACCCATAGGGACATGTTACCCACCCCCACTGCCACCCCACCCATAGGGGCATTTACCTATCACTGATGCCACCCCACCCATAGGGGCCTGTTACCTATCACTGATGCCACCCCACCCATATGTGTCATGGTACCTATCAATACTGCCTCACCCACCCATAGGGGTCAGTGTGGCAGTCAATATTGACACCCCCACCCATAGGGAGGATGAGGCGGCACACATCATCAAACATCAACCACAGGCATGTCAGCCAAATACATTTTACAACAACATAAAGCCAACAGTGTGTAGTGCCCGACAAATACCCCCAACAGTGAATTTGATTCATGACACACAAAGTAACTACCATCACATGTGTGAACAACACCAGAGTGTGGGTTACACAAGTCAAGCTTTGAAATAGCACTTGGCCAATGTGTCAAAAACCCCCATCAGTGTGTACATCCAATGTAAAATGTGTGGACGCAAACTGCAGCTAAAGTTGAGCATTGTGGCAAAGGGTGACAATCTCCCATCATCACAGTGAGCACAAGGTAGGTGTCATCATGGATATAGCAGCACATGCCAAACAGTAGGTAAGATTCCTGGGCATGTCAGCACAACACCTGTACACTCAACCTTCATCTACCACCCAATGCAGGCACTGGTGACATACGCCTGGGTAGGGTAGTGCCCCTTAAGTCACCTGCACATAGACAATACATATGTCTACCAAGTTGCACTGAGGACACAGTTGACTTTACACCAATGATGAACACACCTGCATGTACAGTGGAGATGGCAGGCACAACAGTCAGGGAAAATGTCAAATTGGACATTGAGAAGCACATCATATGTGCATGGGTGCAAGCCACAGATGTGGTCATGCCTATAAAATGTTACCATTCCTGTGCTAAATGAGTTAACCATGACACACCCACTCAGCTGCAAAGGATGACATGGATACTAACCTGAACATGAAACACATCTCACGGGCCACACGGAGTACACCACATCAACACCTCAGTAACAGACATTTGAAAATCCTGCATCATCACACACAAAAAATGCTTTAATCATCAATCTGCCATCTGGAAGGGAAAATCAACAAAGAAATGTAGTCCAATGTCCCTTTGAAAGTCCAATGTCCAATGATGGTGTGCGTGACACCTGTCACCCATTGCTTGCCTGCACTGATAAGGGCTGGGGAAATCCACTCTGAGTTGCAAACATGGGGCAGGCCAGGCACCGCAAGGACAGGGCCAGGGCTCAGCAGAAGGAGGTTGTGAAGGGGTGCTGGAGAGTCAGTGGCAACTGCAGTGGAGGTGTCTGACATGAGTTGTGCCGTCACAACTGTGGGGCACAAGTCTGATGGGGTGGGTGCTGGAACCACTGCAGAGGGCAGGTCAGGTGTAGTGGACATGGTCCCCACTGCAGTGAACATGTCAGACTGGGTGGACGTGGACCCCATTGCCATGTCAGACTGGGTGGACGTGGACCCCACTGCAGTGCCTAACCCCATGGGAGTAGAAAGGGGTACAAATGAGGTTGGCAGGACAGCTGGGGGCACACGCTCCCCACAGTAGTTGCAGCAACAGACAGACTGGTGGTGGTGTCAGTGGAAGAGCAAGTGCGAGTTGGGGAGGGCCTGAGCTTTTTAGCGATGATGTATCTGTGGGTGGGGGAACCTAGGACAGGGAGTGGCGGGGAAACCTGTGGTGTGCTGACCTGGGGGACGGAGGAAGGAGACTGTGCGGTGGAGCTGCAGGGTGGGGGTGGGGTCTTGCTCTTCCGGGTACAGGGTGACTTGCGGATGGGGGCCTCAGTCTGCCTGTGCTTGGGGGAGGGTGTCTGGGTGTGAGTGGCACTCTTCTCTGTGTGTGGGGACTTCCCCTTCCCCCTGTAGTCAGGATCTGCTGGATCTCAGGGGAAGAGGCCTAGGTCACACAGGAAGAGCTTCTTAGGAGATGAGGTTGCAGGTGAGGCAAGGGAAGGGCTCTTGGAGGGAGAGGGATCTGAGGACTGTGGAGTGGTTGTGTAGGCCTGTGTGTGTGTGCATGCGACCCATCCCCTGTGTGTGTGGTATCAGTCCCCTGACTTAGCTTGTGTGCAGGTTTAGACTTTTGGTTGGGTGATTGTGTGCTGTCTGTATCTGTGTGTTCGGGTGACCGTGCAGGTGTGTGTGTGCTGGGGACAGGTAGGGTGCTAGGAGTAGTTGTTTGGACTGAGGCTGAAGGGGTAAGGGACTGCTGAAGGAGGGATATTGCTGCCGTCAGTGAGGAGGCCATGGACTGATTGGTCCTCTGTAGGGCAGACATGCCAGATGAGATGCCCTCCATGAACGACACCAGTTGTGTCAACAGACTGGTGTAGACATGGAGGAGGATCAGCATTGATATATACCCTACATGGATCTGTTTAAGTAGGTCCACAGGGCAGCAGGGGACACAGGGGCAGGGGGTGCGGTGCCTGGCAGGAAGGAGACATGCTCCCGAACACGGGAGCTGCCATGGACCTCTGGGATGGGGGCCGAAGGGAGGGTGGTAGTGGTGGTGGTGGTGGTGGTGGCAAGAGAGACCTCACTATCAGTTGTTTCCTTGCTGCTGACACCCGCCCCCACAAGGGAGTCATCCTCCGAGCTGCTGTGGTCCTCAGCTGAGGTGGATGGTGCTGAGGAATCCTCGGTGTGGCTCCCCTCACCCTCCTAGCCAGAAACCGGTCCTAGGATGCTTGATTCTAGTCCAGGGAAGACATGTCTTGGCAGTACGGGCTGGACTGTTCCCATGAGGCACAGGGTCAAGACTGATTTGCATATGGCCATGTCTGAACTGGGGTGGCTTGGTGAGCAAAATAACAATGGTTTAAACCAGGATCTGTGACGGGTGAATGTTTTGCCATTGTGCAACATTCCGTCCATCATCTTTTGTGTTTTGCTGTTCACCCTATGTGGGAAGGGTATGCCCAGACGTGGGTCCCGGGCTCACTAAGCAACTGGCTGAAGATGGCTGATAGCCAGAAACCGGTCCTAGAATGCTTGATTGTGGTCCAGGGAAGATATGGCTTGGCAGTTCGGGCTGGACTGTTCCCATGAGGCACAGAGTCAAGACTGATTTGCATATGGCCATGTCTGAACTGGGGTGGCTTGGTGAGCAAAATAAAAAATAGATTAATCCCAGATCTGTGACTGGGGTGAATGTTTTACCATTTTGCAACATTCCGTCCATCATCTTCTATTACTTTAGTCATACTTGCATAAAAGGATGGGCAGTGAACTGCACACTCACCTGCTCCCCTGCTTTCCCATACAGCTTGCTGTACTTTGGGAGGACCCATCCAGTAGGGTCTGGTTCTCCTCCTCAGTGAATGCTGGGGCCCTCTCCAAAGTTCGTGCCATTGCAGGATCCAGAGGAAGCACAGACAGCAGCAACAGTGGATTTGTGAAAGTGGTCCTGTAGCAAGTGGTGCAGGCAAGTTAGCTCCCTGGGGGCCTGCCAGCCTTAAATCAGTGCTGCACAGGCAGATTCTGTGACATTGCCCCTCACTGATAGGCCAGACACGGTTGCATTCTATGAATCTGTCCAATCCACAGAAATGTAAGACTTCTACACGTCTTCTGCATCACGTTCAAATCACTCACCTTCAGGACGCCTTAGGATTGCAATATTGTTGTGACCTAGTCTAGGACACCCCCGCGCCGCACGGCCACCAGCTGCTGCGTGTGCCTGCCTCTCTGCCCCGGCTGCCGCCGCGTGACCACGCCCCCTACCATCGAGCGGCGTGGTCTGTGCTCACCTGACCGGCTATCCTACCTTGTACCCCTGTATTTTTGTAAGAATAGCATTTGGGGTTCCTTTAGTGCCTTGTACCCCTGCATTATTGTTTAGAATTGTATTTGTACTTGTGTTTCCCTTCAGAGCCTGTTTGCCTGTTTTTTCGTCCCCGTCTCATCCCTCCCCGCTCCCCGCTTCCCGCCACCGCCGCTAACCCCGCCCCTTTTTTCCTTCTGTACCCTCCCCGCTCCCGCCTCCCAGCTGCTCCGCCCTCCCTCGCACTTCGCCATATATGGCGACCTTGCAAACGCGCAGCGGTCACGCGCAGCGGGAGCGCCGATTGTGCGGCGAAGGCGCGCCAAAGGTAAGCCCGTCTGCGCCCGTCCGCGCCTGGACCGCGCCCAGCGCCAGAACCCCTGGTCCCCGCCGAATCAAGCCGACCCGCCGGACCTACAACGCCACCACCCTCAACGCACTCAACGACGGCCGAATCCCGGGATGCTACCGAGCCACCCCAAGACGCACCCACGGACCCTTCTGCTGCACCGCCTGCAAGTTCACCTGCATCTGGACCTGCCCCGCACGAGCACCTGCCAAGCCGACCAACAGCAGCGACCACCTCAAGTGCATCCTGCTCAACACCCGCTCCGTCCACAGACACGCCATCGAACTCTGGAACCTCATTGACACCACAGCCCCTGACGTTGCCTTCCTCATGGAGACCTGGATGAACGCCTCTTCAGCGCCCGACATCGCCATCGCTATCCCAGAGGGCTACAAGATCACCCGGAGGGACCGCACCGACAACCAGATGGGAGGGGGCATCGCCATCATCCACAGGGACACCATCCGCATCACGACCAACACCGACGACATCCTGACCAACGCCGAACACCTACACTTCCAGATCCACACCGACCCGAAGACCACCCTCAGAGGCACCCTGATCTACTGATCCCCGGGGCCACGCACCCAATTCAGCGAGGAAATCGCCGACTTCGTCAGCCCGCATGCCCTCCGCTCCGCTGACTACATCCTCCTGGGGGACCTCAACTTCCACCTGGAGAACAACAACGACCGCAACACCTCCACCCTGCTCGACAACCTCACCAACCTCGGACTCAAGCAGATGGTGTCCACCCCCACCCACCTCGCCGGACACACACTCGATGCCGTCTTCTCATCCAGCAAAGACATCGCCTTCACCCACGCCACCGGACTCCACTGGACGGACCACAGCTACGTACACTTCACCTTCAAAAGAACGACGATCCACCACCACCAGCAACAGGTTGCTCGAAGAAGCTGGAACAAGATCACAGCCGACCAGCTCGCCGCTTCCTTGAGCCAGCACCCTCCCGCCAGCTCAGCGAACCCCAGCCAGGCCGCCGACAACCTCACGAAGTGGATCAGCAACTGCGCGGACGAACTCGCCCCACTGAGGACCCCGCCCAGCAGACCCGGCAGCAAGAAGGCCCCATGGTTCACCGACGAACTCAAGAGCTCTAAGAAGAACTGCTGAGCCCTCGAGAAAGCCTGGAGAAGGGAGCCAACACCAGACAACATGACCACCCTCAAGCTCGCCACCCGGAAGCACCACCAACTGATCCGCGCCACCAAGAAAACTGCATTCAAGGACCGGCTGGACAACAACGCACACAACTGCAAGGAACTCTTCAACATTGTGAAAGAGCTCTCCAACCCCAACGCAGGAAACAACGACATCACCCCATCGCAAGAACTCTGCAACTCCCTCGCCTCCTACTTCCACAACAAGATCGCGGACATACACAACAGCTTCAGCACCCAACCGATGAACGCCACGACCGTCACGACCGAACCAACGCCCCCACCACCACCCTCCGCGCCTGGACCCCGATCAGCACCGAAGACACCGTCCGCATGATGAACTCCATCCACTCCGGATCTCTGACCGACCCCTGCCCTCACCACATCTTCAACAAGGCCGACGCTGTCATCGCACCCCACCTGCGGAACATCATCAACACCTCCTTCACCACCGCCACCTTCCCTGAGAGCTGGAAGCACGCTGAACTCAGCGCTCTACTCAAGAAACCAACAGCGGACCCCACCGAACTCAAGAACTACTGCCCCATCTCGCTGCTCCCGTTTCCGGCCAAAGTCATCAAGAAGACCTTCAACAAGCAGCTAGCCGCCTTCCTCGAGACGAATGGATCCCTCGACCCCTCACAGTCTGGCTTCCGGGCCAACCACAGCACCGAGACCGCCCTCATCGCTGCCACCGATGACATTCGAGCCCTGATGGACAATGGAGAAACAGCGGCCCTCATCCTCCTAGACCTCTCCGCGGCCTTCGACACCGTCTGCCACCGCACCCTAGCACAGCGCCTCAACATCGTCGGAATCCAGGAGAAGGCACTGGAATGGATCATCTCCTTCCTCGACGGAAGGACAGAGAGAGTCCGCCTACCACCGTACAAGTCAGAGGCCACCGAAGTCATCTGCGGCATACCCCAAGGATCCTCGCTGAGCCCAACCCTCTTCAACGTCTACATGAGCCCCCTCGCGGCCATCGCACGCCAACACAACCTGAACATCATCTCCTACGCCGACGACACCCAGCTGATCCTCTCCCTGACCAACGACCCCGCCGCCGCCAGAGCCAACCTGCATGAAGGGATGAAAGAGGTAGCCGAGTGGATGTCGACCAGCTGCCTGAAGCTGAACTCGGACAAGACAGAAGTCCTCATCCTGGGAACCTCGCCCTCCACCTGGGACGACTCCTGGTGGCCCCCTGCCCTGGGCACCGCACCCAAACCGACAGAACACGCACGCAACCTGGGCTTCATCCTGGACTCCTCCCTCTCCATGACCAAACAAGTCAACGCCGTCTCCTCGTCATGTTTCAACATCCTGCGCATGCTATGTAAGATCTTCCGGTGGATCCCCACCGAGACCAGGAAGACGGTCACCCAGGCCCTCGTCACCAGCCGACTGGACTACAGCAACGCCCTCTACGCCGGAACCACCACCAAGCTCCAGAAGAGACTCCAACGGATCCAGAACGCCTCAGCCAGACTCATCCTCGACGTCCCACGACACAGCCACATCTCCGGACACCTGAGAGACCTGCACTGGCTCCTGGTCAACAAGAGAATCACCTTCCGTCTCCTCACCCACGCACACAAAGCCCTGCACGATCAAGGCCCGAGCTACCTCAACAACCACATCAACTTCTACGCTCCCAAACGTCACCTCCGATCAGCCAGTCACGCCCTCGCCGCCGTCCCCCGCATCCGAAGAGCGACGACAGGAGGAAGGTCCTTCTCCTACCTGGCCACAAAGACCTGGAACTCCCTCCCGACCGACCTGCGCCTGACCCAAGACCACCTCGCCTTCAGGAAGAAGCTCAAGACCTGGCTGTTCGAGCAGTAGCAGCACCCCCCCCCCCCCCCTAGCGCCTTGAGACCCTCCGGGTAAGTAGAGCGCTCTATAAATGTCTATGATTGATTGATTGATTGGTTGTACACATGCAACTGTATTTCCCACCAACCCTAGACACACAGGCTGTATCTGTGGTGGCAGGCACATTTGACCCAGGGCCTCCTTGGCTGTTGCCACTTGTGTCATTGTTGGTAGCATCCAGGGTGGCCGGGGACCCTGTGCTGTTTGAACTTGGTCTCCTAGGTTGGTGCGTGTTGGGGGGGTATTAGGTCTGTGGCCAGATGGTGTTGACATGGCTGCAGGGGGTGCAGGTGTTTCTGATGGTGGGGCTGCCTGATGACTCAAACCGGAGGTTCCAGGTTGGTTTTCGTCATCCGAAGAAGACAGAGCCAGATCGACACCAAAGAGCCCATCCTCCACCAGAGTCTGGGCCAGGGACTTATCTTTACTTGGTGCTTAATCCCAAGTGGCACCTGAGTGTTGAAGAGACAGACATTGTCATTTATGTTACTACAGGCATCAATGGTTGACCTATGTATATTGCAACAGGGAGGGGGAAGATGTACTGATACATTCATCTTGCAATGTGTAGTACTAACAATGAAGGAGGGGGCAATGGATCGTTCATCCTGTGCAGCCGTGATATGTGCATGATTTCATTCCTTAGTACATTCCCTCCTATACGTATACAGGAATGGGGCCGTGCTACTTGGATTGCTGCATCAGTTTACTGTAGCTGCATTTACTTTGTATCAGTTTTACTGCAAATATGATGTGCCTCCACCTGGAGGTAGACTAGCTGCAGTAGTGTCCAGAGGAGATATTAGGTCTAGGATCACATGGGGGTGCTACATGTTGACCAACAGAGACCAACTCTGGTGTGGTGGATAAGTAGCTGGATACACACACAACACCTTTTTTTGTAACTTCATACATCACAATGTTCAACACTTTTCCTTTGCCTTTTGGTGAAAAACATGATGTCACATACTATGCATGTATACATATGTGGGGCTTTCAATGGAGGCAATAAAATCAGTTATGAACCAGGTTGCACAGAAGGAGTAGACCATTCACCCCTCCTTGATCTTTGTAACAATGTTTGATATACAGGACATTTGCAACTTGACGTCAGGATGCATGCCTGAACACAGACAGAGTTTGATGTTGTGGTAGCACATTGTCCTGCCAACATAGAGCCTTTCAAAGTGTATGTTGATGTGTGCACATACCCAGCTCAAGTATGGATCTCCATGTACATGGAAATTGTTACTCAAGGGTCACCAGGTGGCTGACACAGGAGTGTGATCCCTGTTAACATTTGACTCAGCTTCCCTGTGAGGGTTTGTGCTTATGCTGACAAGATGGCTGACAGTGCAGTCCTGGTGTTTGTTTGTGCATAATTCCCAGCAGGGCCTTGTGCTCCCCACAAGAGAACCCCGTGTCAGACGTCTTGTCAGTCCATTTCCACTCCCTGTGAGGTGAGCATGGTTCAATGTGAGCTTGCCGGGCCATTTGGGTGGTGGGTTATTGTGAGTGACTGCAAGTCCCAGCATGCTCCTGCCTACACCCCCTTCCCAGCATGCCCTCATTTCCCTCCTTCTGACTCTTCTTCCCTGTGAGGGTGAGTGCCTGTGCTGACAAGATGGCTGACAGTGCAGTCCTGGTGTTTGTTGTTGCACAATTCCCAGCAGGGCCTTGTGCTCCCCACAACAGAACCCAGTGTCAGACATCTTGTCAGTCCATTTCCACTTCTAGTGAGGTGAGCATTGTTCAATGTGAGCTTTCTGGGTCATATGGGTGGGTGGGTATTGTGAGTGACTGCAATTCCCAGCATGCTCTTGGCTAAAACCCCTTCCCAGCATGTCTTCACTTTCCTCCTTCTGATTCTGCTTCCCTGTGAGGGGATGTGCCTGTGCTGACAAGATGACTGACAGTGGAGTTCTGTTGTTTGTTGGTGGCCAATTCCCAGCAGGGCCTTGTGCTGCCCACAACAGAGCCCACTCCGAGAGTACTTGCCAGCCCATTTACAGCCCATGTGAAGTGAGCATTGTTCAGACAGGTGTTGATGGTGCAATTGTGAGGGGGTGCATTAGCTGTACAACACCACCATCATGCTTTGGTATACACTCTCTTCACAAGCATACCCACTATTCCTTCCTGTCAGTCAGCTTCCCTGTGAGATATTAGTTGTGGTGGCAGGGATGTATGACAGTGTTAACTCAGATTAGTGCCACTGCCTTGCCCTATTTATTGATAGCTTTGTACATGTCAGAAGACAGTTACAATTCACTTTGATGTGGCCGTTATTGTGTTTGTCGGACTAGTATACTCTTCTTGGGCTGATTAACATTTGTTTACTATGCCTTTGCTATCAGTGCATGGTTTCGCTGTCCCCTTAACGGTGATGTGTGTGTATTGTGAAACAATTTTGAGTATATTGGTTGTGTACTCACCAGGCTCTGGTATATCTGCTAGGCCATGGACGCTCTCTGGTTGTACGATGTCCCGCACCTTCTCCTCCCAGGACCTGAAGTAGACTGGTTTGGCAGGAGGACCACCGCCAGTGAGCTGACTCAAGGCGTGTTCCTTCTGGTGGAGATTCTTACCCGCCAGCGCACGTCATACCACCTGTCCTGGATGTCGGTCTTTGTGCAATACATTGGTGCTTGTGCATTCACCTTGTCCACGATCCTGTCCCACATCTTGGTTTTCTGTGACATGGGGGTCGTTTGTACCAACGTGCCACACAAATGTGGCTCCCCTCTTAGGAACTCATCTACCAATATTTCTAACTCACTTTCTGTGAACTGTGGATTCTTCTTAGGGGGTATTGTGATGGGTGGTGGTGAGGAGTGATGTGTGTGCTGCAAGTGATGTCTGTTTTGATAGGTGTATGTGTGAAAGATTTTGGGGGGTGCTGATAGTGTGTAGGTTGTGTGATGGGTGAGTTGTGTGTGTGTCTGTGGTTGGTGTCTAAAGTTGTATTTGCAAAGGATCATGGTAGTGTAGTTTTGCCTTTTTATAGGTGGAATTATGGGTGTGTCTTTGTGTGTTTTTTGTGTATTTATTGACTTTGTAATGGCTTGATTGGTCCTCTTTTTGTGTGTTTGCCATCGTTTTTGGTGGGCATGTAGGAGGCGTTCCTCTGATCAAGTCGGACTCTCATGTTTGCTTGTACGGGCTGCTCCATGTTTTTCACGCTGATTGTGTTCTGTGTTGCATGTGAGTCTATCGCCGTGGTCTCTCTCGCTTCAGGTACGTTTTTGGTCAGGGTCGGTCATGCGGCTTGGGCTCCACGCAATTCGGTCGGATTTAATGTGTTTGCCATCGTACTGTGCGGCTCGGACGTCGTGGGTACGTAACGGTCGGGTTAATTCTGGGTTCGGTTTGGTCGGTGTTGCTCGTGTCCATTTTCCAGCCGGATGGCTGAATTTTGTATGGCTCGATCGTACGGCTTGGTTTCCCTATGGCTTGGTTGTAAATCACAGGCTTTGCATCGTACTGCAAGGGTCGTAGGGTGTCGATAGGTGTCAGTCGGACTCCGTTCTGGGTACATGCCGGTCAGGCCGATTTCCGACCCGAATCGGAATTGACCCCTTTTTTGTTAACCAATATGCAGTGCATTGATACTCAGAAACTCTAGATACAAATTATGCTACTCTATGCTCTCCTACTATAGCTCATAAAAGTATGTTTTAGAATGTAAGATTGCTAAATGACATTTTAACTATGATGGAAATGTTCATTTTATTATCACTGTTCACAACATGCATTTGTGCCATTTTAGTAATATTTTGTGGGGTTATTTTAGATGTCCTAAACAACAGGATGAGACTGTGAAATAAACACTTGTACCTAAAGTGTCTTCTTCTTGGTGCAGGTCTCGTATTTGATATTGTAAAGAATGACCTTGGGACTCTAAAGTACCACTGCATCCCTGAATAACAGTTTAGGTACTATGAGTAACCTAAAAACAGGACACTGCTTTTCTATGTTTTGAGTGTGGTTGTGTCCGGCTAAAACAACCGGACTCAATCACTGGTGTATTGAACTAAGATCACTGTGACACCCCTGGGATTGAAAACAAACCTTGTAGTGCTAAGCCAGAGTCTTGGTTCACACAACATTTCTACTAATTTAAACTAAGTTCTACACCTGGTAGCTATGGCACAGAGCAGGAAGGCTTAACTTAAGATACTGTGTAAAGCCTTGAGAGGTACCGAAACTGTCAACATTTCGAAAACACAGCACAATAAAGAACCCACTCCAATTTATAAAAATAGATATTAATTTAATGAACAAAATAACACTACAACAACAATAGCCCAATAAGAGGAACCTGACATATGAAATGTCAAGGTTTCAAATAAAGAAAATGGACTAAAAAACAAAAACATAAACTGCAGACTACTGGTCATTCTAGACCGGGATAACAGTAAGTTTTAAGAGCTACCACAATGGAATATCGTTCGGATATATGGGTCATATTCATTCCTGTTTGAAAGTTACCTTCACACTTAGAACATTTCAGGAAAGCTAGAGTATTCAATAGGGCAAAGAAGCAGGTTGGATCCAAAGATGGGCTTGTTGACAATGGATCGATGAAGTACGAAGATTCGATGAAGTCATCAACAAAGGCGGGAAAGCTCTGAGAGAGAAAATTCCAGAGTTCAAATGGTTCTAGGACTGCAGGAACAAGGGATGAGGAATTATTCCAATAAAAGCCTCCAGCAGAGTCCAGGGTTGGTCCCGGTGAAACTGGACAGCTGAGTTCTACCAGCAAAGTGGGCTTCTTACAGCTTTTGTGTCTTTACAGCTTAACAGGTGATCAGTCAACTTACCACTACATTGCCCTGGTTACATGTGAAAACAGTTCCATTCTCTAGGGTTCTCCTTGCAGGTCTCAACAGCAGGCTCAGTACTTCTTTTCTTTTACATAAGTCCAGTAGTGTTGTGCAGAGGGTGCCCAGAAATGCCACCTTTAGCGTATTGGTACCACCTGCTACCTTCCTATCCTTTTAGGGAAATAGTTCCCACTTTGCAACTTTTCTGGTGCCCCCTACTGCAAATAATCCTCTCTGAATAAAGCCAACCTGGTAGAAACTTTTTTCCCTTGTGCAGAGCTCCTGTGCTCATTCTGGAAGTGAGTTAAGTCCTTCACTACGGGTCACTCAAAACCAGTTCTGGAGCAGCTCCATTCCCACAGTGATTGGTGCCTGGCTGATTAGAGTGATAAAAGATGAGGCAGGCCCAGGTATCAGATATATCTGCCTGTGACAGGGTAGACCCCTTTGAAGTTAAAAAAGTTTCTGGGCACTGCCCAACTGATGAACACATCTCTGCACATTTATGGCCTCATCAAACCTCCCACCTCAGCAAAGGGCCTACTCAGCTCCTAGGTGACAGCTGGAGGCTCATGCAAATGGGCTACTGGAGGCTTTGGACAGGCTAAAGGTAACGATCAGAAGTATAGATTTGCCAACTATAATAGCCAATTTCACATGTTTTACGGGTCAAAGCACGTGTGCTTGGGTCCGGTTAGCAGAGTCCTAGTGCATAAAGTCAATAAAACAGCTTCATCAGTTAAAAATAATTGGTTGACAATGCAATGCCTTAAAGAGGGGATCACACAATTACCAAAGACAATGCTGTCAGTGTCAGTGTCAGTGTCAGTGTCAGTGCAGGACAGGTTTCCCTATGACAATTATGGTGTTGGACTTAGGAGAAGCAACCAGTTGTCTAGGAAACCACTTCCTGTTTACTCCTGGTTTCTTTAAAAATTGAAAATAGTATTCTGTTGAGAGCAGAATATCTTTGTTTGAATAAACAGATGGTTTTTTTAACCTTACATTTTGTAGTTTTTGAATGGGAATGCAATGATTGTTGTCTTGTTGTCTTTTTTTTTTTTTTTTATTTATTTGGAGTCAGCAATACATCACAGAAAAAGGAAGATTTTTAAAAGTACATATTTTGATCATTCAGGACACAGGCTTAATAATTAATTCTCATAATCTTTAAATACAAAAGACAAATAATCATTCCAAACATACATTAGATAAATAGTTAAGACTTCTAAAATGGAAAAGCTCATGTAAAATCATCAGAATATAAATAGGAGGGGGAGACAAGGTGTATAATTGTATTTCCAATATCAATAAACATCCAAATATGCTAATTTAACATTTCATACATTTTTTACATGAGTCTCCCTCCAATTGGTTACCGGGGCCCAGAACCTTCTTCCGAAGTCCCGTACTTTCCCCCTCTTATACTCATATAGGCAGATCTCAATATTGTGTATACCAAGGAGTCTAGATAGCCACATTTGAAAAGATGGTGCAACTGTATCCTTCCACCCCGCAGAGATCAAGATCCTAAGAACAGCGACAGAAATAAATACCAGTGCTTCTTCTTCCTTGCCCAAATTTAAATTCGAATCAGTGCCCAAAATCATCAGGGTAGGGGATAGATCGATCTTATGACCTAGCAGCCCCTCCCATAGTTTTTCAATCTCTTTTTTCACTGGTGTCAAGAGAGTGCAAGAGAAGAACATATGCAGTAGATCTGCTTGGCCACCCCCACATCTTGGGCAATTATCGTCCGCTCTAGCCCCCCATATGTGTAATTTCGCCGGGGTATAGTATAAGTTAAATATCGTTTTATAGTGTTGGGCTCTTAGGTTTGTAGCTCTGAATATTCTTTTATTCAATTCTATAGCCAGGTCAACATCTACATTCGGGTTCCCTAATTTGTTAGACCATGCAACCTCTGTTTTCTCAACATCATCCTTGATCTCAGCCCGAAGGATGTTGTATAGGGGCTTGATTTTGATGCATCCTTTGGACAATGCTTCCAAGAGGGGACTATTTTCAGGGGGAGGTGGTTTTGGTTTAATGGACTTCAGGGAGCGGTCAACCTGGGTATAGGCGAACCAGTGATTATCTGGAATCCCGTACCTCCTTTGTAATACTTCAAAACTCATAAATCCTTCTGCATCCATTATGTCTCGTAGCGTATTGATGCCCAATTTACTCCAAATTTTTAAAACCCTTCCAATCCCAAGCCTTGAAAAGAGGCTGAATCTATGGGTGTGGATATAGGCACTAATTTGGGGAATATTACACAGTTTTCTACTGGCCTTCCACACACTCCAAGCACTATCAATTATCTTATATCTTACTTTTTTATAAAATCTTCGATCTACTTCACATAACATGATACCAGTAGCCTTTCTTCCCAATAATAATTCATAAATGGAGGGGGGTTGATAAGCTTCGGGTGTAACGTTGTCCGAATTAACATCTAATTGAAATAGTATTTTCATTTGAATTAAGGGACAGGTCCAGTGATATAGCCTTAAGTTAGGGAGATCCAAGCCCCCCCTTTCCCGCTGGAGAGATAAAAGACTTGTTGACCTTCTTATTTTACCATATTGCCAAATAAATTTGATGAAGACCGACTCCAGTTTTGACATTATTTTTTCCTCAATAAATAGTGGTATGGCTCTAAAGAGATATAAAAGCTTTGGGAACATCGTCATCTTAACTGCATTTATCCTGCCGATCAAGGAGAGGTGTAGTCCATCCCATCTTTTTAGGTCCGTCTCTATTGATTTTATCAATGGTAAATAATTGCCTTCCACTATTTTCTCTACAGAAGCATAAATTGTGACCCCCAAATATATTGCTGCATCCACGTATCTAGAGTCTGCCTTTACCACATTTCCTGTACATATTATCTGAGTTTTTGCTTCGTTTAATAGGTAACCTGACTTGGAGCCAAACTGTTTTGTCAGATCGACCAACGTTGACATTGCTTGTTGGGGATCCTCAGTAAAAACGGCCAGATCATCAGCATAGGCTAATATTTTATTTTCAAAGCCATTTATTACCACTGGTTTTAACCTAGGGCATCCCAGAATTGCCTGAATAAGTGGGTCAATATATAGGGAGAAAAGGATCGGTGAACATGGGCATCCTTGCCGGGTTCCTCTTTTAATGTTAAAAGTATCAGATTTCTCACCCATGACCGTGACTCTTGCCACAGGATTAAGATACATGGCTTTTAGAGCTCCGATAATTTTTTGCCCAAAACCTCTCCCTATCAAGATTTCCCACATATAGCTCCACACCACACGGTCGAAAGCCTTTTCCGCGTCTAGCAGGATCATGGCGACTTTCCCCCCCATGACAGCATGGGCGTCGAATATAGCTATTGCTCTGCTTGTATGATCGGTAGTACCTCGTCCGGGAACGAACCCATGCTGCCACGGAGAGACCAGACCGCCAATGACCCTGCCCATTCTAGAGGCCCATATTTTGGAATAAAGCTTGGTATCGGAGTTAATCAAGGATATCGGCCTATATGACCCCGGATTCTCGCTGGGTTTCCCTTTTTTGTGGAAAATAATGATGTTTGTCTCTTTCCAAGATTCCGGGGTTTCTCCCTTGTATACTATCCCATTAAAGAGGTCAGCTAATAAAGTTATGATTACGGATTCAATACGTTTGTATACCTCCAAGGGGAGGCCATCCGGGCCGGCAGCCTTCCCTGGAGCCAGCTCCTGAAGGGCAGTTTTAACTTCCAGTTCGGTAATATCTCTGTCCAGTTCCTCTTGAAGGGAGGGATCAAGACGGGGACCAGAGTCATCTAAGTTCGTATAATGCCCCCGATCATTGTTTCTTCATCATATAATTTTTTATAAAAGTCTCTAAAAACACGGAGGATGTCTGTTGTTTCTGTGTACTCTCTACCTCTTTCTTCTATTTTTTTAATAGTGTTTTTAGACCGTTCCTGCCTAAGTCGCAGGGCTAAGGCTCTGCCGGCGTGTTCTCCAGTTTCATATCGGCTGGATCTTGTAGCCTGATATTCACCCATCGCCTTCTGAGTGGAGATTTTCTGGAGATCTGCCTTGATTGCCATAAGTACTTTATGGGTGTTGCTACCGTCCCCCCCTGATGCAATGACTTTCACATGCTCTTCCTCGATATTCATGAGTCTATCAAGTAATTTTTCTTCTTCTTTTCTATCATCGTTTCTTATTTTTGGTCGAATAGCTAATAGTTTCTCCCCTCAAAGCCGCTTTAAAACAATCCCACACTATGTTCCTGGTAGAGCTATATCTATTGGCCGAAAAAAAGTCATCTGCCCAGCTCTTAATATGGGCAGTAAATCTGGCATCCTCCAGTAGTCTCCTCTCAAAAGACCATGGTGGTCTATTTGTTCTACGGTAGCTCCTTTGATAGGTTATTACTAGGGGGTTATGGTCAGATAGTATTCTTGGTAGTTTAGTAATGGTCACCTTATTTATCTCTGATGTAGAGATAAAAAAATAATCCAGTTTAGAGTGCTTCTGCGCAGGATTAGAAAAATATGTGAAACCAGAGTTATTGGGCTCCTTTATTCCCCAGATGTCCACTAGATCTAATGATTCTTTGTCTTGTTGTCTTTGTACCTTGTAGCCCACAATCCCTGCATTTGCAGTCAGTTGAAATAGTTTGCAAATTGGAATGTGCCTGAGAAATATACATTATGCATTTACTGTTGCTATTTAATAAATTGTTTGCATAGCTTTATTTAGTGAAATCAGAAGAAGTACAAGTGTGGACAATATTTGCTAACTGCCTTGCAGCAAATCAGGCACTTGTTTGCCGATAGGTGTTGCCAATATATGGCATGAGTGCATGACACATTGTAGTTATGACTGCACTAATATCTTCTAGAGTATCACAATGCTATGCTAAGGTGTGTGTGGGTTTTAACCATAGTAAAATTCTATATGTTTAAGATACAGTCTTGATTATTATTCTCTGACATAGTGACTATTACTTCCTTCTGAAATCTGAGACTGTTACCCTGTTCTTATCTATACACAGACCATACTCACAAACTGCATGAGTCAGATTTTGAGATATGCTGATATGTGTGCTGAAATACAAACATGTGGAGAATATTGATGTTCTTTCTGATTCAGGTCTATATATGAACCTGTAATGAGAATGCATCTTAAGTACCCATGAATTGTCCACAAAACAGCATGTTGATGCAGCGTTTGTAGGCCGTAACATGACAAATATAACCTTACAAATGTATGGCTCTTTGCAACATTGTAAACATTTGTTGTACTAGGTTCCCTCCTCACATTACCCTGTAAAGGTGCTCCATCATTGTCCCTTGTGCCCATGTGAGATGTTATATGCACTACAGACTCAATAACATGTTTTAATGTGAATGATAAATAATCATAATTTGAGGCATATTATCTGCACACAATGTTGTCCAGTGATCATGAATACTCAAATGAAAATGATTTCCATCACCTTGATATAAAGAATATGTATTAACATGTGTTACCGTCATGCTTTACTGTTCTGCATGACATATGCATCATGCTTATGTTGCCACAGTCAGATTTAAGGCAGGTTGTTTTGAATAAAAAATGCATATAATCCTGTCAGATATAAGGGAATCCAGTCTGGTGCTATGAAAGAGCAAATGAAGGTGTAACCTCATTATGTCAATATTTCATCACTTTTCTTCACTAGCATGGCGATTTAGGGCTAGATGTAGGTAATCACAAATTACCGATTCTTAAATACCGAATTTTACCGATTCGGTATTTAAGAATTGGTAATTGTGATGTAGGAAATAATTCTGTAAAAAATACCGAACCGGTAAGATTCGGTATTTACCGAATCGGTATTTACTGATTCAGTATTTGCCATTGATTCCTATGGGCCTGGAGGCCCTAGGAATAAATGTCAATTACCAAATCGGTAATTACCGATTCGTTAAAATTGGGAAAAAGTCAAGGGTTGGCAGGGTGGCACTTTGACAACCTGTTGCACCCCTGATTAGTGCGGGTGTGCACATGTGGCATACATACATGCCTTAAGGGCATGTATGTCTGTCACATGGCACAGATGTAAATGCACATTTATGCATTTACATAGGAATTCCTTATTTACCACCAACTAATAGTTTTTGGTAAATAACGAATTCTTAAAACCCAGAAGCACTATTTACAGTGCTTCCTACATCTTATTTACCGATTCGGTAAATACAGAATCTGTAAATGATGATTCGGTAAATACTGAATCAGTAAATACCGATTCGTTATTTACCGAATCGGTAAAATAGCCTCCTACATAGGAAAAGGCTTTTACCGGTCGGTAACAGCCGATTTCGGCCGTTAATGACCAGTGCCTACATCTGGCCCTTAGTTGTCTAAAAAGGCAGACTCTGCAATATCTTTGTAGAACTGAAACTTTCATCTACTCACAGTAAATTTGACTCTATTTTATTGTTCTTTGGATGGTCAAAATGAAGTACTGCTTGCTTAGTTCCCTCTGTGTTTTCTATAGGAGGACTAAGAAACCTTAAACTCACTACTTCCTCCAAACCTACTGCTCTCAACGAAATTGAAGATATTTCTCCTCAGAAACCTGATCATGCATCAGGCACCATTCCAAAATCACATCGCTCAAGTAAACTACCTGCAATTTCCAATACGCGACCAAAAAAGACCCTCCTTCTCCATTGAACTCATCCTCGGCCTCCATGGATATAATCCTTGAGGAAATTCGTGCTCTGAAACCCTTCATTGAGGAAACCAATAAAACCTTGCAGCATCTGGATGATAAATGGTCTTCGCTGGATTCACATATGCTTATTGTGGAACAGAAAACGGATTCTCTTCAAGTCTGGTGCTCTCACATTTCCTTTCTGGAATCTGAGATATTTCTGCTTAAAAAGCAATCGGAGGATTTAGAAAATCGAAATCATAGAAATAACCTTTGAATTTATGGTCTCCCCAAGAATACAGAGGGTTCCAACCCAACCGTCTGTTTTCAAATATTTTTGCCTGAGCTCTTGGATCTATCTACCACTTCTACTCTCAATATTCAGAGGGCTCATAAATTTGGTCCCAATATCTCACCAAAACCTTGTGGGGTCATCATGTTTTTCCTGCAATATACAGACCTTCTCCAAGTTCTGTCTGCAGTCAAGTCCAAAAAACAAATATTTAGGGAGGGTCATTGCTTATTTTTCTCCCAAGATGTGGCTAAAGTTACAGCCGATCATTGGGAAAAATTCCTTGAGCTTCGCCCTCAATTGTGTTCTATAAATTCCAGATTTGGTCTTATTCATCCCTGCCTCTTCAAGGTCCCCTGTAAGGAAAAGACTACCATAATCGACGATCCAGCCGTATTGAAGGAATTCCTTCATCAACATGGAGCTGTTGCTTTGGATACTTCAAAACCTACTTGATTTATTATCTTTCTTCACCTTGTCTGATTGTTGTTTGGCATGTATTTTCTGTTCTGACTACAGTATTAGGTGTTTTACCTATCTATTTTTCTCTCTTTTCCCTTTCTTCAAATGTTTTATTTTTTCATATATATTAGTCCTTTCTTATACAGGTGTAATTATTTTTTTGCCTTTATCGTTTCCCTTATGGTCTCCTTCCTTTTGTTGAAGTCTCACCGTTGGTCTCTCTGAGGGTTTGGCAGAGCCCTGATGGTGTTGACGCCGTCTTCTTCTGGTATAGCCATCCCTCATTTCATTTTGTGTTGTAGGTATGTTTTTCAGTCGTCATTTGTATGACATGTACTTTTTTTTGTTCTCCATCTTATCTCTCTTTCTTTGGTATTTTTCTTTTTTAAGGTCTCTTCTCTCCACTGTCTTTGGTATTTTTTCTTCTTTCTTCTTTCCTCCCTTCTTTCTTCTTTATTAACCCATATGATATATTTATTCTACTCTTTTTTCTGTTCTATCCTCAAATTTTTTAAGTCCGATTTTTTAACTAATTCGCTCCATTTCTCTCGCCTTTTCTTCTCATTTATTTCTCAAACAACTCTCATTCGTGCTCTTGTAAGCATAATGTTTGTTCATACTTTTCTCACTAAATTACATTTTGGGTCACTACCTGGAACATTAAAGGATTGAACAATACTATTAAAAGGCAACAGGTGCATCTAGCAAAACTAAAAACCGACATTGCTTTACTTCAAGAATCTCGTATCTCTGATGATGAAGCTTCCAAGTTGAAAAGATGCTGGGTAGGTCATGTGTTTAGTTCTCCGTCTTTAAATTAAAAAAATTGAGTTTTGATTTTATGTCATAAAATATTGCATGTTTCAGTTGTTCACCAGGAAGCTGATACTGAATGTCGTTGGATTATTGTTAAACTTCTTAAAGATGAGATTCCTTTAGTTATTTTTAATGTATACTCCCTACCTCAGTCGATAAGGTTTTATGGATAAATGTTTCGAACAAATTACGTACATATGATGATGAGTACATTGTATTTGGTGGTGACTGTAACAAAATTCTTGATCCCATTTTAGAAAGGAACTCTTCAGTTAAGTTTGTCCCCTCTAAAATGCATTCACAATTTATTTCCACAGTACAAAACAATGTGTTTGTTGACATTTGGCGTCCTTGCCATCCTAACTTTAGAAAATATAGTTTTTATTCGGCCCCACATCATTCACAGGCTTGTATTGATTACCTTTTTATCAGCAAATCCCTGGCCCAACATACTATTCAATCTAAAATTGGTTTAATCCTAATCTCAGACCACGCCCCCATGCTTGTTAATATTGATCTCATGCCTTTTTCACCTCACCCAGGCAGATGGTGTTTTTACAATTTACTCCTAGACCCTAATTTCTGTCAAAAATTCAACTCATTTGCCTCTGAATTTTTTACCATTAACAATTCCCCAGACTCTCCCTTTGTTATGGTATGGGATTCCTTTAAAGCTCAGGCCAGGGGTTTTATTATGAATTTTGTTTCATAAAAGAAAAAAGCCTTGGAAATCCAATCCTCTCAATTACTTAATAAAATTAAACAATTATAATATATATATTATCATTCTAATAATGAGTCCTCTTTGAAAAACCTTATTGAGGCTAAACTCACTTTTAATAAATTATCTAGGGAATCTGCTTCCAACAACCTATTGAAAAGTAGCTCTCATTATTATGGAGGACAAAAGAAAAAGGGGAAATTACTAACTAACTACTTGAAAGTAAAAAAGGAAGAAATAAAGTCTTTGAAAGGTCCTGCCGGTACTCCCATTTTTAAGGATGAAGATATTTTGAATTAATTTGTTTCCTTTTACAAGAACCTATACACTCCTGAATTGTCACCAGATTATTCTGATCTTCTTACCTGCTTTCGTTCCATCACCTTCCCCCTTCTCATCACATTGATTTTGAGTATTTAGGAGTTGATATTTCTTTAGCAGATATATCCCATGCTATCTCAGCGTTACATCGTGGGAAGGCACCCGTACCAGATGGTTTTGCCATTGCACTTTATAACCATTTTGAGAAAATTTGTTTGCCTAATCTCGTACTTTTATTCCAATCTTTCTCTGATGAAGGATCATCTCGGGGCTCAATTCATTTTAAGGTCTCTTCTCTCCACAATTCAGGACGCATTGATTTGCTTAATTCCTAAGGAAGATAAGGATCATTCTCTATGTAAGAACTACTGGCCTATTTCTTTAGTTAACACAGATTATAAGATCTTTGCTAAGATGTTGCCTCTCTATTATTGATCCTATTCTGCCTGATATTATTGGCCCTGAGCAATCAGGTTTCGTTAAAGGTAGACCTGCTTCTGACAATTCTTGGGTCTTTTTTAATGATCTAAGCAAGTCTTCTTCCTTGGATCATCCGATTGCTGCACTCACCTTAGATCCTGAAAAAGCATTGATAGGATTGCTTGGGATTTTATGTTTCATGCTTTGAAGAGGGCTGGCTTTCCTCCCACTTTCATTGCTTTAATTTCTTCATTTTATTCAGGTCCCCATGCTTCAATTTTCGTTAACGGTAAAACTTCTGATTATTTACCCTTTATGTAGGGCGGGGGGGTAAGACAGGGTTCTCCTTTATCTTCCTTTATCTTCCTTATTATTTGCTATAGCATTGGAACCTTTTTTAACTAAGATTACACAGGATGACCACATTACAGGGTTTCATTTTTTGTCACTCATCAAGTTAAAATGTCAGTATATGCTGATGACAATCTTCTATATTGTTAAAATCCCGAAACTTCCCTCACTCCCTCTCTTCAGCAGGAAGCCTCTTTTTCACAGCTGTCAGGTTATCGCCTAAATACTGACAAATGTGAAATTTTGCCTTTAAACATCTTGTGTCAGAAATATCTTTCCGAGAATTCCGGGTTCTCTTGGCAACCAAATAAAATCTAATATTTAGGCTTCTGGTTTTCACCTTTAATACCTTTAGTTCACCTCTATAAAACTTTATATAGCTCAAGAGATCTAGCTGCCACTGTCCGAAACGCTGCGTCGACAACTTGTTTTTAATAGCTAACTGCTTTTTTAATTATGACTTTGTGTGTTAATCATGTGTGCACCATTGAATCATTGGTAGGGTGCTGACACTACCCCTTTTTTAATATTTTACATTGTGGCACTGTAATTGAAACCTGAAATTGTATATTTTGTAATAAATTGTTTATAACTTTTACCCCAATTGTTTTTTTATTGTGTATATAATTTACTAGAGTGGATTTAAGTGTAAGGATCTCTTGAGCTATGGTGGCCTGCTAGGGATAGCATTATCCTCTTTACAAGTTAGGGATAGGGACTGTTTTGATTTCTTGTTTTCCCCTTACTCCTCGTCCCGACATTGGATTTGTGAGTAGACCTCCCTTTCTATTTTTCAGTTCAAAGTAACAACAGTCAATAGTCAATGACAAGTCGTTAATTTCAGGTTCCATGTTGTGAGGCTGTGGCTGAATACACTGGTTTTGCTGGGGAGCAGCTTCAAATATGTACCAATATTATAACCACCTGTGCTTATTCTCTGGTTTTAACACTGGGCCTGGAATTTACAGTTTAAGCTTGAAATGTGACACAACTTCCCAACAGATGAGAAGACTTCATTGGCACCAGTTTTCTTTTATAATGTCAGTGTTATTGCTCCAACATACAGGACTGTAGTAGGGTGTATAAAAAGACGGAATGTCTACAAGCGTAGGACCTAAAGTAGGTAGCACAGACGTGCCTCTCTGACAAATTATGTTTTAGAACTGAGTGGCATGTCTCTTCCTCACAACCCCTGCTGCTCGTCCATGGCGGTGGTAGCAGTGGGCACAGGTTACGGAGTCTGGCTGATGGGCATGCTTGAGAGTGAGGGGGTGATTTGTGCCATCTAAGACATCAGCCAAGCAATGAATTATATCAAGTAGTAGAATTACTGTCCCAAACCATCGATACACTGCATACCAAAAATTACACCCAATATGTGTTCCTTCCAAACAGTGAATTGGTATCCAGTCTAAATTCTATTTTAGCAATAGGTAAAACTTTACCAGCTCATAAAATGGGTTTCATAAATTACAAAAACAATTTTTGGACTTGCAAATTCCAATTGGGAGTATTTGAAAGAGAACAAAATGGTTGATACATATAGCCCATGAACTCCAACTCATAGATTGCACATCATATTTAGTAACACATCCATGACTATGTGCAGGTGTGTACTATCACAGATTTGTAATCTTTTATTTTATTTTGAGCAGTTATATAACACACATTTGACCAACAAGGCCTTTTTGCAATTTACTGTGAATATGTACACCACTGAGATGCATCTAGATATGTCAGGGATACAGTGAAGAGACAGGATAAGTGTAAAACAGAAATACATAATGAAGAAACTAAGGAAGATGGCACCATGCTATTAAATTATTTTATATTATATCATATTATATTATACTACATTATACTATATTATATTATAACATTTAGGGCCATATGTAGGTAAATACTATTTACCGATTCCTAAATACCCAATCTTACCGATTCGGTATTTCAGAATCAGTAAATGGTATGTAGCTAAAACTTCAGTAAATATTACCGATTTGGTAATATTCGGTATTACCGAATCTGTTTTTACCGATTCGGTAATTCCCATTCATTCCTATGGGCCTGGTGGCCCATAGGAATGTCCACTTTTTGCCCACTTTAATGCAGACCCAAGAAGTACCTTCATCATTCTTTTGTTGCTCCACATTGAGATTAGGCAATACCGGCCACAAATGGAATTTTGGCAAAAACTAATCACCATAGTCATGTGCCAGGCGGCGCTAAATTTTATTAGGAGCGCGATCCGTATTAGCAACCGCTATGAGTTTGTAAAATTAAAGTGAGGCCTTGTTTTAAATTGGAATTAGCCTTTTTATACATTTTAGAGATGTTATTTAATGTAATACTTTATGTGTTTCAATGATCATTACTGTCTTTATATTGAATTTTACTTATGTTATGTGTTGCATGCTTTTCATAACATTTTGCCAGAATAAAGATACACTGGCTGACTGACACTACAAAAAATTTATTCTCTGATGGCAGTTTGGAAATCCCTCCCTATTTCGGTGATTGGCTGGTTATATAATTAATTAAAATGTCTACTTAATAATAATAATAAAGGGTTTGTAAAGTGCATGGCGACGCCATCCGGGCGTATCCCCGCTCTGTGGAGAAAGAGGCAGACGTGAACGAGGGGCCTGAAACTAGAGGGTGTACAGGTAGGTCTTTAATAGTTTCCTAAATTTAGTTTCACCCCCTGTGCTGTTCCTTTTTTATGAAGGTCCCTTGTAAACTGGAAGCTGTTTTTTAGCAAGTTGGAGTGTAGTTTAACGTCATTTGACTGGATGAATAAATCACAGACAGCCAGCCTAAAGATATTGCACCTGTCCAAAACTGAGGGAGGATCAGCATTCCAGTGTTTTTGAATTTATTTGTTACCATCTTTTAAGTTGCCGATTCATCATTTTTCGATGCAGGTCTCATTTTGCCAATTCTACAGTCTCAAACATGCTGCATAGTTGCTGCATAGACAGTTTGTTGAGGGCTAATAATGAAACAAAAATACCAAAAAAGTGAGATATAAGATCTTGCAAATGTTTGAGCTGACAGATGACTTTAGTTTCCCAAAAATATAAAATACTGGGGATGCACACAGAGATGCCCTTGGTATACTACCATAAGGGAAAATATTAACATTAATAAAATTGGACACTTCTTAGACCAGAACACAATTAAGTTTGAAGCAGAGATTTGCCCAAGCAATACTCTGTACAATCATTTTTTTTAGTCTTTCTCATAGGCGGAAGGTGAAGCAGGGTCTATTGTTATCATATAAGACTCCCAGGCCCATTCTTCTCACACCTGGGCCATCCTTGCCTCGTCAGCCAGCATGAAACACTTACATAGGCCCTGCCGCCTCCATCTGTAGGCCTTTGTTAAATTAACCAGAGTTCTGAAAGCAGCAGGCTCTAAGCCTCTGTGACCTGAAAACTCATGCAGCTTCTCTCTGTGAAGCACCCTGGCCCACACCTCTACTGTCTTCATGTGGTCAGTTCTCTCTGTGAGCCTAGCGATCGTTCCTCTCTCTCACACCTTTTCTCACACCACAGATACACAGAGGTTCTGACCGTAAGAGGACAACAGATCTTGAGAATACAAAACATCTCACAGAGTAGGGAGCAGGGAAGTAAGTGCTGTGACGAACAGGGTATTGGCATACAAGGTACTGTCCTGTCTATTTTTTTTATATATTATCATTATTTTCTTGCAAGCCCTATGCAACATAAGGCATGCACTTAGCATGAGATACTGACCCCTGACCAGGTGAAGTTCTACCTTTTTGTAAATATTTATTTTAGTTCGCATAAAATGTACGCCTGTGGGTATTATTGACATCAGTACAACTGACCAGTTCTGCATTTAATTTCTGCTTTTAGGGGTATAAGAATGAGGCCCAGAGCATACGTTGGTACTCCCCAAGAGCTCTTGATTTTTAATTTCTTTTTTATGATACAATTTAGCTTGTCATATATTATATTTGCCAACCTGTCTTTAAATTGATGTTTTCTTGTTTGAAATGTAAGACTTATATTGCAATTGCAAAGCAGTTTTGTCTTATATTAAACATGTGTCTTTTTAGCATCACAGCCAAAATCTGGGTTGCATGTTGAGAGAACTCCTTCTTGATCAAAGCTGTGTACTTCATATTGTATTTACAAATATGTCTTTGAGGGTTTAAACTGTTCACTTTATATTGCTTTTCTGAAGTGCTTATCTTCTAACAATTTCAAATGCTTTCCATTGAAAGTCATATAAAATAATGCCTTCTGATAATGTGGTTATCTGTGAAAACAAAGTGATTTTATTCTGTATCCAGTTGTCATTTCTTTGAAGCTATGCCTTCAAATAAATTGGTTGAACCTTTTGGCTTGGTTTCTGTGACTCACACATTTGTTTCCTTCATTTTATTATGGGCATCCCTGAGCAACCCGACTCAAGTTAAGCTGCCCATAAAACCCTCCCTAACAAAGGTCTCTATTCTTAATAGTCTTTCTTTATCCAAAGGTAATCAAGCATCTGAGTTGATTAGAAAACTTTTTTAGTTTGAAGAGGTGAACAGTAACTGAAATGAACTTTGGCAAGATAACTCTCTTCACCTGATATCCTGTTTCTAACCGAAACATGGATAACCCCTTATTCTGCCCCTGACATACTGGCAGCACTCCCTACCGATTACTACATACTGCATACTGACCGTCCACCAGGAAAAGCCAGAGGAGGAGTGGCTGCCATTATTCGTCGTAAACATGATTTTAGATCGATCGACTCCCTTCAGCTAGCTAGTGCAGATAACCTAGTGATTAAACTTGACTCGGACCACACATCACTGATATGTGTAGTTGTTTATAGACCCCCTCAGCCTATGCCGCTCTTCCCCATCACCCTGAGCGAACAGATAGCCAATCTAGCAATCAATTATTCAAACATCTTGCTGATTGGCGATTTCAACTACTGGTTTGGCAACCAAACCGGTGGACCTCACTCCCTGGAATTTTCCAACCTTTTGACAAATTTTAATCTCACACAACATATTTCTAGGCCAACACATAATAAGGGCCACATATTGGACCAAGTTTGGACGACAAATCCTATCATCTCTGTCTTGAAGGTATACCCATGTATATGGTCTGACCATTTTCTGGTGACATTTGACCTCACCCTGGTCATCAGGGCTAAATCCCCTTTGGTTGAGGGCAGGACTGCTAGATGTTGGAAATCTGTTGATTTGTCTGAATTCACAAACTTCTTGGCTGGATCTACACCCAGACCGGCCCAGAATGTGGATCTGTCTGATAAACAGATTTCTGATTGGTTAAAAACAGCAAGCGATCACTTTGCCCCCTAAAAAAATCAAAATAAACCGGAAAGCGGAAGCCCATAAATGGTTCTCTCCCGAATTAAAGGAGATGAAACTATTACTCCATCAGAAAGAGAGGAAATGGAGAGCTCGCTATGACCCTGAAGACAAGCTCCTTTATAAACAAGAACAGGTAAAATACAACAAAGCTATTAAGGTAGCTAAGTTAGAATATTTCTCCTCTAAGATCTTAACGTCCACCAATAAGTCGAGAGAGATCTTTTCGATCGTGGATGAACTTTCCAACCCTGACAGAGTATCATCTAAACCAACTCCCACACAGGAACTATGTGATAAACTGAACACATTCTTCCTAGGAAAAATCACAGCAATTAAAGCTAGCATTACATGCTCTCCATCAGCTGTGATCCTGCCTGACTCCTACAGGAATACCTGTACTATGGATAGTTTCCCTACAATCGATGCAGAAGCATTCACCTCCCTGATGTCCAAAGTCAAATCTGGATCCCCCCGTGACTGTTGCCCCCCACATATAATGAGGGAAGTTTTTTCCATCATTCATTAACCTGCCCTGTCCCTTTTAAACTCATCACTCATTCAAGGCTGCGTCCCAAAATCATTTAAGGATGCCACTGTAGTCCCTCTGATAAAAAAGGTTGGCGCCGACTTATCAGAACCATCTAATTATCGCCCCATTTCCTTGCTCCCATACTTAGCCAAGGTTTTGGAGGCACATGTTGCAAAATCTATGTCTGCCCTTATAGAACAGTCCGAACATCTGGATCCTCATCAAGCCGGCTTTCGTCCAGGGCATTCGACTGAGATGGTTATCTTGGCAGTCCTGGATGAGCTTTGTAGGGAGGCTGACATCGGTACCCCCCAGGCTCTGGTTCTCTTGGATTTGTCTGCCGCGTTCGACACGGTGGACCATAAGATCTTGGTGGACCGTGTCGGACGCGCAGGCTTCCAGGGCAGAGCCTTGAGTTGGATTACCTCCTTTCTGGAGGACCGAACACAGCTGTTCGCCTGTCAAATTTTACAGTGCCAGGGCTGAATACCACATGTGGGGTTCCCCAGGGTTCCTCCCTATCCCCACACTTGTTTAACATCTATTTACTTCCCCTATTCAAAGCCTTAAAACATAGGAAAGTAACAACATTTAACTACGCAGACGATCTGCAGCTCTCCTTCACCATTGACAATTCCACTGAATCTATCTCTAATTTCCAGGACACTATGGTGTTCATCCGTAAGTGGATGGATCATAACCATCTGAAATTGAACCCCGGAAAGATGGAGGTACTGCTGATAGGAGATAGTTGTATCTCCTGGGGCCCTCACTATTGGCCAGGGTCCTTCCCTAAACCCTCCTCTTCCGTAAAAAGTCTGGGGGTGACTATTGACAAAGATCTGTCCCTAAACACTCAAGTAGGCACAGTAGTTTCTAAATGTTTTTTCCATCTGCGAAAGATCCAAAAGATACATCACTTGCTCACCCAGGCAGCACTGATACAAGTTGTGATTGGCCTAGTCTTATCCCATCTAGATTATGCGAATTCAATCTATCTAGGCCTCCCTCTTATCAGATCAAGAGGCTCCAGCTTGTACAGAACCAGGCAGCAAGACTGATCTATCAGCAGCCTAAGTGGCAATCGGCCAGATCGCTGATAAAAAAGCTCCATTGGCTCCCACTGCTTCAGCGGGCCACCTTCAAAACCGCCTGCCTCACATTTAAATCCCTAAATTGTTATAGCCCAATCTTTATTAACAAATTGATCCTGAGGTATGTTCCAACCCGTGATCTCCGTTCTAAACATCAAAATGTGTTGGTGAGCACAAAATTCAAACACAAGCGACATGGTGGGTGTCGCTTTGGATATTTGGCACCACAACTATGGAACTCACTCCCATGGGAGATCCGTTCTTGCCCCGATCTGCTTCAATTCAGAAAGCAGCTTAAAACATGGCTGTTCATACAGGCACATGAGTAAACCGTCCCTACAGAAGTCATGTCAGAACAGTCAACTCATAACTGCTCAAAACAGCGCCATGAAGCCTTGGTCAAAGTGCGCTTTACAAATAGGTTATAACATAACATAACATAACAACTCCTACACTCTTGTAAATATGTGCAAGAAATTGCAGGAGCGTACCAAGATAGAGATCGATATGGACCTCTGGGAGAGATATTTTAATTATGGATTCTCATTGTTGTGAGGGGCAAAGTTTCATTGAATTATGATTAGAACTACCAATAGAAAATGCCCCAAATGTAAAGGAGTAGGAGAAGGGGAACATATATTTTGGTAATGTGGGGCAGACACAGATCTTTGAGCATATCTCACTACGGGGGGGATACACGGTTAAGCCCTCACCTTGCATAGAGTTGCTGGGCCTTGCCATTCCGCCACCATTTGTGGAAAGAAGTGCAAAATTAATTTATATTTCTGCATGACTCGGTCCACCACAACCTCAAGTAATCCCTTAGCACTATTGACTTTTGAGCACTACATTTCAAGATAATCTTTAAAAATTCATAAATCTGGTTCCATTTATTGGATTTTGGTTGTTTCCATCTTGTTATGTTCAATAAATCAAGCTCCATTTGTCTAACCAGGTGTGGGTTACTTTTCAATGGAGTTGTTACTGTTTTACTGCAATAGGTGTTGCACAAATACTATACACGTTTCCTCTTAAGTTATGCGTGCCTGATCTGTGCCAAGCTACCAGAGGGTGAGCACAGACTAATTTAGGGAGTGTATCTGACTTTCCCTGACTAGAGTGGTGGTGCCTACTTGGACAGGGTGCATACCACTGGCAACTAGGGACCCCATTTTTAACACCCACACTGTCACTTTATTGAGTCAGTTAGTAGTTTATTATGTTGGTTATGTAAACACTGTATTTTTACTGTCAATTTACTGAGTCTGCTATTGAGTTAATTTATACATGTTGCTTTCGAATTACAAACCGTGCAAATGGTCAATGGAATATTAAACTGTATACAAAAGACTGCAGAATTATGGTATTGTGAGATTAAGGATATAGGGACAGATGTAGGTAAGTATATTTTACTGACTCATAAATACCGAATTTTACCGATTCGGTATTTACGAATCGGTAAAATTGAAGGAGGGAGATTTAGGTAAATTCGGTAATTGAATTACCGAATCTGTAAAAATCGGTATTTACCGAATCGGTAATTACCGATTCGGTAATGCCCATTGATTCCTAAGGGCCTTGACGCCCATAGGAATCAATGGGCATAACTGAATCTGTATTTACCGATTCGGTAAATACCGAATCCTGCAAGGGTGCAGGGGGTGTCACTTTGACACCCTCTAGCACCCCAAATACAGGCATGTGTGCATGCACACCTGGATTCGGTATTTTACCACCCAATTGGATTGGGTGGTAAAATACCGAATCTGTAAGGCTTTGGGACTCAGAAGAGTCCCACCTACATACTGCAGTTACCGAATCGGTAAAAATACCGATTCTGTATTTTACCGATTCGGTAAATTTACCGATTCGGTAAAATTGGCCCCCTACATCACAAATACCCATTTACCGGTCGGTAACGGCCGGAATCGGCCGTTACCGGTCCGTAAATGGCCTCCTACATCTGGCCCCAAGTGTAGTATTGATTAAGTACTATGAAAGGTATCTGTTTTTTTCTTGAGAAAATGCATTGTTTATTTATTTATTATTTATTTATTTATTGGTTATTTAGGATATAAGTAATCTGTATATTTGTACTCATGTGCACTTCAAGGTTAATGAGGTTCTTCTGAAGAGTTAGATTTTTTCCTGTTATTCTCTCTGTATCATGATAACGTTCTGAATCTAATAATGAAGGACCTCATTTATTAGGAGCTTTGTGGCACCGGAATAATCACTTTCTTAACGTTTCGGTAGCGCAATATACCCCGACATGTTTACAGGACCATATTAAGCTACTTTAAGTATTTTTTGAGGCCTTGTGAATATGTGCCAACTTTCACGCACAACCCTGCGTGAAAGGGGCATTCCATGGGTGTTGCTGTGAGTGTTCCGGCGCCACACCCATGAAATCGGAAGCATTCCTAGAAATCAGAAACCTGGGAATGCGTCAGAATCTAACGCCAACCCAGGGGTGGCGTTAGAGAGGTGAAACAGGGTGAAACGTTTCTTTGTGTGCTGCATTTTGCAGCACACATAGAAAGAGAAAATCGCCTGAATTGATTGATTTTGTGCAGGAAGGTGTCCATTCCTGCACACAATCAATCAGCCCCACAAGTTTGTAGCATTGTGCAAGGGTGTCTGCGTTGGTGCATGGCAGCTACTTTGCGCATAGACAATGGCGCATTCATGTCCTTTTGTTTTGACATAGGGCACTGCAAGATTCCTGCCCTTTAAATGAAGCCCGAAATGTCAAAAATGAAAGATGTTTACGCTGTATTCCAAGCATAGTAAAAATAAAAATATATAATAAAAAAATACCAGTTATATATATATTTCCTGTAATACTCTACCCCCTCTGACATGTCCTCGTTGTTAAATGCGTGATTAGCATTCATGAGTGATCAGAGCGTCAGCTACATCTAAAGAATAAACAACGTTAAATACTGAAATAAACGCTTTCCCATGACAGAAAAACAGGGCCTGGGTAAGGTTAATCACGCATCTGCACCCATGGAAGAGTTTGTGTTTGTTAACAGAGCCGGGCAAGGTGAGGGAGGAAAGCTGCACCATTGTTTTCCGAAAGTCAGCTGCACTTCCAAGAAAGCTATTATGCAGAGCTTTTCTGAGAATCTGGTGCACGGGAGGCAATTGTCGACTTGGTGCCTTTTCTTCCATGGATAATGCAATAATCTTGGCATTATCAGGTGCTTTGTGGGCACAATACGTGTTGCAATAATGTAGTTTGCTTGATTCCATTCAATTAGGAGTCACATGAGGAATATCCCATGCAAGGGTTGAGCATCTTTCTATACACTGCTAACAAATCTCCATTTACTGCTGAAGCACAAAGAAATGTTCCTTATGAAGCCGAATTCAGCAAGCTTGTGACATTCTCAGCTTCACACAATACACTTAAAGGCTACTTATCCATGAAACCTTGTTAGATAGGGTTTCAAAATTGCAATGGGATGGAGAGTTTTGAATGTGTGAATATTCGAGGGTGTGTTAGATTGACAGAACGGAGGTAGCCTTTGAATTAGCACCTTTCATGGTTGTCCCAATAACTCCACAAGCACACAGCAGAGTAGAAATGAATGATTCTGGCCGGTATATTCTTATGAGTAAATGGGAATCGCGATTAAAACTCCCAGAATGGTGAATAACCTGCAGGATCAGAAGTTGTCTAGTTCTTTAACCCCTTCGATGCTGATTACGAGCTCAGCTCGTCATGAAGTACACCGCTCGTACGCTCATGACGAGCTGAGCTCGTCCTGAACTGCTGGATTTTCGAATCTTCAGCGCACAGCGGGAAAATGCGCCGCCTCGATGGTGATAAAACAGGTTTATTCCAATACTTAGGTGTTTACCGGGGAGTTTGCTGTTGTCAATTACCATTCCTTCTGAGCAGGAGGAAATTCACAGCTGGAGGAGGGAGGCTGGTGTGGGGTGGAGGCAGGCCGTATCCTGGCTGGTGAAGTGCTCTTTAAATCCTCCATGTTGTTTGATGAGTGGGGAGGATCGGGTTATGTTTCTGCCTTCAGCTCTCACCCTTGCCAGCTGTTGGTTTTAGTAGGTGCCGATTGGCACTTGCTGAAACAGGGTCCCATGTTCCAGACCAAGTACTTTTGGGTGAAATAACACAAGACCACTATCTCCTCCTCCTCCTCCTGTGATTCTGGGCAAATCACTTAATTTCCCCGTGCCTAACAAAATGAATGCGTGTCCTTGTGTAACGTAACTGGTGCTATGTAAAGCGCTCTGATACCCGGTTCAGTTCGGGTCTAGTTCGCGCTATATAAAACTCTGCAAAAAAAAAAAAAGGCAGCCGATGCCATGGGCCCCAAATAATAAGACAGGCCAACCTTAGCCACTCTGTGGCCTCCTGTTTGATTCTACTTTTAAGGCAAGGGTCAATTTTTTGTCAAATTCCTACTGATGTGATTCACCACCTTTTAAGAGATTATACATCTTCCAAACGAAGCTCTTGGAGTCCCTGTGGATATTCGCTCTGGTCTCATCTGCCACCATCCCATGATCCTAAGCGCAAGTTAAGGCCGACTGCAGGTCGCCCACAAAAAGTTTTATCTTCCGACTGAGGGGCCGATTTATATCTTGGCGGTGTAGATACTCAGTCACAAAAGAGTATCTATTTAACCATGATACTGGTCCGCTCACCCAGTTTAGATGCAGGTGGCCATAGGTTGAAGTACAGCGGAGACAACTATGTCTCTGCCATGATTAAACCAACAGTTCGCCCGGAAGAATAAGGGCCATTGGATGCAGACATCTAATTTCGGTCACTTAATTCAGATGGGTGGAATTAAAGGTCAGTCTTCATTGCCCGTCACTGCCAGGCAAACCATAGCAGTAACGGGTAGTGAAAACTGCTAAATGCTCCCTTGCCATGAGAGAGGATTCCCATGGTGAAGGGAGCCTTTCATTTTTTTATTTTCAGAAAGAAAATCCTGCTGCTCTATTTTCTTTTTAAAATAAAAAAGAATGTTTGTTGCAGGGATCCATCATGTTGATGGAGTCCTGCAACAAAAAGCGAAAAGCCTTGACAGGGAACTTCTGTGATTGGGTATAATGCCACTGCTTTACAAATTACCACCAGCTTTGTGGTCGTTTATATATCTGGCAGGTGGTGCCTCCACCAGGGCAACTAAGTAATTTATTCTATCGCCCTGGCATGACAAAAGGATGTCCATCAGGTTATAAATAAGGTCCTTAGTTTCTGAAATGGAAGACAAACGTCCCCAGTAGGGTAAGGCAGCAGGCTGTGGCCGAAGACATCTCCACATTGTTGGGAAGCCAAAGGAGAACGTCTCAGTGATGTCCTTTACTTTTGGTGGGTACCTTGTCGGCCGGATACTTTTCAAATCTTCTTCCAGTGAAGATTTCAACCTTTGGAGTCAGGTTTCCCGAAGCCCAGATTCTTCCATTGGGGCTGCAGACTACAGCTGAATGAGGATGGATACCTTCTAAGGGTGGTCCCACTAAAACAGGTTTGCTGCCGAGGAAAAGCTCTGAGAGGAAGAAAACTGAGTCTTTGGACAAGTAGCAACTCACCATCCTAATATCAGACTGGCATATTGGTCCTGACCCTCCGGAGGTCTTTGAAGCCAAAATGTTTCGCAGTATCAAGTTTCAGGACAAGTTTAGAAGAGTACACTTTGAAACTAGTCAAGGGCCCATGGCTTTACGGATAGCACCTGGGGGGGTCAAGCTTCTCTCCAGTAGACATAAACAGGATAAGTCCAGTTGGAATTGGTCAGCTGGGCACTTGCATAAAAGGTTTCTTCTACTTTGTTATGTCCTTTTGGCTTGAACAATAAATCAGCCTTATGACTCTTGAAGTAAACTACTTTGTCCTGGCTAGAAGGAGGAGTGGGGGATCAAGTCTTCAGGATGCTTCTCAGGTCACACACAGCAGATGTCGACCTCTTATGTTTTTCAACAAGTCCAGATAGTGTACTGAGGACGGTATGTGGGTGATACATTTTTGCCTGTGATTAGCCCCTGCATGGGGGAAGCTCCTGGACATTCTGTAACCAATGGATACAAGTTCCCAGGGTGGCTATACCCACTGTTGCAGAATTACCTGTTTGACCTTCTGCAAACAGTTCCTCAGTGACTTTCTTTAGCTAAAACCAAGATGGCAGACACCTTCTTTCCCTGTACAGAGCCCCTATGCCAACCCTAGAGGCATGGCCAGGGAAATGAGCAATGCCTTTTCTGTGAGCATTCAAAACCAGTTCTGGGGACAGCGCCTCTCCACTGGAATTGGTGCCTGTCTGACTATGAGGTCGAAGAAAGGGACAAACCCGGATGTGACTTCTGCCTGTGACAGGATATGTCTTTTTGAAGTTTATGATGTTGCTGGGCACAAACAGATGGTCATCCTTGTCAGAGGAACAGAACACCTCATCACACTCAAGGTCTTTATCTCAGCTCTTGGATCACACCTCATTAAAGGAGATATACAGGTCCTGGGTGACAGTTGAAGCTCAGGCAAATTGGCCTCTAGAGGTTTTAGACAGAGAAAAGTTACCTTTCTAAAAGTACACTTTCCAATATATATATTGCAAATTCAACTTCATTAGTGAATTGGGCTTGTGATATATATTTCATAAAGTCCAAAAACTGAACTTTGTAACAGTGTTGTAGCCAGAGATATCAATATTACATTTAATATTTTATGCCAATGCTTTCCAATGAAAAAACCAACCCTGCTAAAGAGAAAATTGCTTTTTTGTGCCCTTTCACTGGAAGGACATTTTTAACAATAAAGATTTTTTATGTTACTTTGTCAACAGTTTTTCAACTTTTTTTGAGTACTGCATATTGTTGAGCTGCTTTATCATAAGCAAGTTCTTAGGAGTGCAAAGTGGAGACGTGTCTTTTTTCGGCACCAGATGCTGCTGTGATTGTTTGCTGAGATCTATTGATACTCTCTGCAGTCTTTATGTCTGTGGACAGGCTACTAGAGAGAGTTGAAATCAAATAATCATTACTTATATATTACTGTCACAGCACATAACTACTTTGAATTAAGCCTTAAATCTCTATAGGGTTCACACGTATTCCAAAGGACTAATGCTACTGTTCATTATATGCATGTTAACTCACAACTGTTCTTATGGTGTGATTTAAGGCCAGCATGGTTATCCTTTGAAAACTGTAGGCTAAAACCTTAATTTAATTGATTGTTAAAGAGACTCAAATAAATTTGGTACTCTAACCCGGTCACAGAAAATGTAGACCAAATTAATTTGTCTTCATTCTACATGACATTTAGAGATAAACCCCCTCATTGAAAAAAAAGCACGTAATTCACTGCTACTCATCTATATTTCAAAATGTGACATCAGTTTCCCATGATTTATATGAATGTTATTACACATTTTACATATTGAAAGCTTCAACATCTACAGAAACAGTTCAATGATTTTCAGCAACAACTCTGAAGAAAATGATGTAAGGCAGGTGAGCTCCAAACTGGGAGACCAATGTATAGTCAAAGGTGTTAATACTGTTCATGTATTATTTAGTGCTTTTAAAAATTACTCTTATTGAATTTAAAAATGTAAACACATGAACTGAACCATTAAGTAACTCCTTTCAAACTCTAACTCCCAAACCATTAACCAACCCCTTCCTCTAAATACAGTTTGGTACATAATATATTGACACATTTATCAAGTCTTACCTTTTAGTCCACTTGACATTCCAAAATAACATTATTCAGTTATGTTTAAATTAGGATCCTGAAGCATATTGAGTTATTGACATCTATAGTGTTCTCCAACCCTACCAGTGGGTGTTCGATTATTCTGTAGAATTCAAAGAGAAGGCAAATAAGTGATTGTTGAGATCTTTTTTAAAAAGGACACCAGAAACCCTGCATTCCAGTGACCAGTGGCTCCTCGTGTGCCTTAAATATAATTTCTGATTGGGGTCTACAAACAGCACAGTCAGGCTGCATAGGCATCACCAAAACTAACTATGAACTGATTGTAGCCTTTCTCTTGGGAAGATACCAATATATTCAACAGAATTTCACTAGATTTCAGACACTCCAAAAAGATGAATCCTCAAAGAATGAAATTCGAACCAATGATTGTTAATTTGTAGGTGAGGTCACTTGAGGCAAGATTTACTAATCATTTGCCGCAATACAGCAAAACAATGTGCTGAGATGCATCATATGGAGAGAGCAGGTATGTGCCATATATATATTTTAAAATATATTTTCATTTCAGTGTTACAATAAATCAAGCAATCACTTTTTACAATGAAGCACAAACAAATAATAAGCATCAATATCTAAAGCAGATAGATATTACATAGACAGACAACATTGAAAATAAAGCTATGCACTCAAAACATCCTGCTAATATTATACAAAGCACCAGACCCAAGAACAAAATACACTAGTACAAAAACTAAAACGAAATATGACTAAGCACTATAGTACTCCTGCATTTTCAGGGGTAAAACAATCATCTAAATCTGTTAAATATAGAGCAGAACTACAACGTGCTACATTCCTGAGCTTCTACATACTAGAGAATCTATCCCTGTGCAAACATGCAGTTATAAGCAAAGATAAAGAGCAATCATATATTGTACAAAAATCCCAATAGAGTACTACAGTCCCTGTGTAAACATGCAAATATGAAAGTGTGGTGGCAAAAAAAAATCCCAAAAGAAAAAAACCTAAAGTGCAGATGCGTAAACCTTCCTCCTCTCTTGCACAACCTCCAATAACCTCATTAGTTCAGAAAAATGCCACAGCTGCTCCCTTTCAGCCAATTTATTGTTCCTTTTGGCACAAGGATATCCCAGATTTTTTTCTTCTGTCCATTTTAACTTAAAAATGGACAGGATAGGACAATTGTAATATACCATTCAATAATCAAAGGACACCTTGTTAAGTTCCAGAATTGTTGAATAAGTGATTGTGCAAGTGAAACAAATAAAAGATAAACTTCAGTTCACTCCACAAAATTGCTCCATTATCACCCAATTGCCCAAAAAGAATTGATAGTGAATTTGGTATTACCTTTTGTGCTAGGTGTTGGCTTATAAATCGAATATCAGGCCCCAGCAAGGTTGCAAAACGTGGGAAGTGAAAAACAAATATAGGACCAATCACTTTCTGCCACGATAGTACATCTGAAAAAGGCTTATTATGGATGTTAGGAAAACCTGTATGCATGTATTTGGGGGTATATTAGAGCATCCATCTAACAATAACTCCATTCTTTCAATTTTGCTGCTCTAAACAGTTTATAGCTGAAGGAAGAAATATCTACTCACTGATTCGGGGACATAACACACCACATTGCTGATGATATTTTATAAAGATATTTTGGTGTTATTTTCTACTTAATCTTCTGATGTAGCTATTGTTGTGCATGTTACGGAAATTGCAAATAAAAAGAATTTAAAAAAAATCTTCTGGTGTAGCACCTTATACCATCTACCAACCCCAAAAAAGTCATTATTATTTTTTTGGGGGGGAAATGAAAAGAGAATTCCCTTGCATCATGGGAATAGTCCCTCGAAAAACTGGAGATTTGTGCATAGCTAAGCCATAGTACAGAGGCACTCTCCTGTGTGCTAACTGTTGCCTATTATAAAGTCTGTTAATGTATCAAGCCCATGTCTTTTCCAAAGCTTAACAAGATGCTCCGCGACTTTTAACCCCAACCTGCTACATTCATTCAATGAAAAAAGGTGAAAATCAAAAATCTTAAATTTTAAGACCAATTTATTTTATTCATAAATTCATTTCTTTCGAACTGTAATATTAGTATTATTCTGACATTTCAATGTTTATTATAAGAATGAGAACTGTGCTTAAAAAGCAATTATCGGAAGAGAATTGCTCAATGCACAGGAGCGAATGAAACTCAATTGAAGGCAGCCTTATAGTATAAATAAAAATCTGTTAAGGCCAGGCCTCCCTGCTCTATGGCCAGGATGCCTGCCACCCCCTCCCAACACCAATTCCCCAAGGGGACACTGGTTTGAGCTTTTGGAAGGCGGGTGGAAGTTACCCCCCCGGCCGTATTTATTAAAATATGAAACAAAATTTAAAACATTAAATTAAAACGTTTCATGGTTTATGTACAATTTTACTTTCGTTACATTTTGATGAAGACATGTTCTTTGGCTAACCTTAACAGCTCTCTAATACAAATGTTTCCTAGCCGAGTCTAGCATCCTGAAAATGTATACATTCTACATTAAAATTGTACATCCTAGCATTAAGGGCCAACGGCAAGGTCTTAACCGGTGTCTGATCCCTACTACCAAACTCCCGCCCTCACGGTGTGAGTGGCGCATGCGCAGAGGACTTTACCCTCGTTGCCAACTGTAACTTCCCTTGTCGTGGGGGCCCCCTCTCACTCGACGCCATCTTAAAGGTCGTCCGAGTCCCCGTGTGAGGTATCTGTAAGAAGGACAGCGTGGACTCCCCCCCTTCCTCACACTCTCTTCCGCCGTCGCGGATATCCGGCCCCCGGGAAATTCGTAGGAGGGGCATCTAGCCGTCTCCCCCCTGGGAGGGGCCTATGGCCCTCTCCCCGTAGGCGACCCATCCGTAGTGGGTGCCGCCTACCCATGGGAGGGGCCAATAGCCGCCTCCCCCCGGGCGTTCCCATCCATTCTGGGTGGCGCCCCCCCTAGAGACCTTGAAATTACTGCTCACCGATCATGACCTTACCGCCCGACCAAAAAATAAATACGACAGTTGTTTTACCTACTAAGGGAAGAAAATTCTCGTAACGAAAAACAGCTTGATGATTCATCAACTTTCCATTTCTACCAAGGAAAAAAGGTCCTAAAGCACAAGACAATTACCTTACTGGATACATTCCTTTACTTTTCTACAAAGGAAGACACGTCTATACACATTTATTCAATGCTGAAACAACTTGACTGCATCTCCCTAATACAATCAACAAATCACTTTATTAAAAAAAAAAACATTGCATTAGGGGCTGGTGGGTGGGTCAAAATTGCTGCTTGTTCCGTCGAGGGCTCACGAGCTATCGAGTGGTGCAGCCTTCAGAGCACTGGAACAAGAGGACGCTTCTTCGGATTCCCGCTCTTTTATCCGTCTGCGGGAGGGCGGGGAACCTCCTCAGGTACGCCCACAGGGTGCGGTCTTCCGGGTGGGTGTCTAGGACAACCCCTTCTGGGCGGGAAGGGCGTGCTCCGGCTACGCCGCTTTGGGCATACCAGCCGAATCACACCCCCCAGCCCACAATGGTTTCCCGGGAGGATCGGGGCACCCATCCATACGTTCGGGGGGACCGAGTGGTCTTCCCTTTCCATATGGCCGGGATGCCCGCCACCCCCTCCCAACACCAATTCCCCAAGGGGAGGAGACAGACACTGGTTTGAGCTTTTGGAAGGCGGGGGGAGTTACCCCCCCGGCCGTATTTATTAAAATATGAAACAAAATTTAAAACATTAAATTAAAACGTTTCATGATTTATGTACAATTTTACTTTAGTTACATTTTGATGAAGACATGTTCTTTGGCTAACCTTAACAGCTCTCTAATACAAAGGTTTCCTAGCCGAGTCTAGCATCCTGAAAATGTATACATTCTAAATTAAAATTGTACATCCTAGCATTAAGGGCCAACGGCAAGGTCTTAACCGGTGTCAGATCCCTACTACCAAACTCCCGCCCTCACGGTGTGAGCGGCGCATGCGCAGAGGACTTTACCCTCATTGCCAACTGTAACTTCCCTTGTCGTGGGGGCCCCCTCTCACTCGACGCCATCTTAACCCCTTCCCTGCTCATGACGAGCTCAGCTCGTCATGCAGTACACTGGTCGTGTGCTCATGACGAGCTGAGCTCATCATGAAACAATGTAAGGAGGGATTTTCCAGCACAGGAGAAAAATCTCCCTAGCAGCCAAGGTGTTAAAGGTCGTCCGAGTCCCCGTGTGAGGTATCTGTAAGAAGGACAGCGTGGACTCCCCCCCTTCCCCACACTCTCTTCCGCCGTCACGGATATCAGGCCCCCGGGAAATTCGTAGGAGGGGCATCTAGCCGTCTCCCCCCTGGGAGGGGCCTATGGCCGTCTCCCCCTAGGTGACCCATCCGTAGTGGGTGCCGCCTACCCGTGGGAGGGGCCAATGGCCGTTTCCCCCGGGCGCTCCCATCCATTCTGGGTGGCGCCCCCCCTAGGGACCTTGAAATTACTGCTCACCGATCATGACCTTACCGCCACAGGCCGGATAGTTGACCGACAATCCGGCCCCCCCACAACTCCTAAAGGTCATGCCTCCTCAAACCCCTCAGCCATGCTATGAAGTCTCCTATGAGTAAATCATTCCCCTCCCTGGACAGGTGAACCCCATCATTCAAATAAAAGTGATCACCCCGAATACACCCATGTGGAATGCTATGCAGATGCGCTGAGCGAAACAGTTTCCCAATTTTATTGTTGACCCTCTTAACCGAGTGGTTCAACGCTGACACAGAGAAACCCCCCCGCCAAACTTTCCTGGGAATCATGTGAGACCAGGCAATTGTACACCCCGGGAGCCTCTTAGCCAACCAGCTGACTGCCGACAAAATGTGTTCCACTAACACTCGTCTTCCCAGTCTTACCAAGTCATTGCCCCCCAAGTGTACTATGATTATAGATGGCGGTGACCTTTGATGCCCTAGAAGACCCTCCACAAATGATTGAAATTGGTCAAAACAGAGGCCTCCCTTCCCATGGAAGGACACTCTAAACCCGTATTCCCCAGATGCGTGAGTCGCGACACCTGCCATGAATACGTCCCCGGCGCGCCTCACGTATGAGTGGCCCACAACCCATACCACTTGCTCTCCAGTCGGTGATCCTCGACCGCTGGTCCTCCGGTGAGGGGTCGATCCCAGATTCCGCCCCGCGTCACAGGCTCGCGAAACTGTAATTCAAGCAAAAGACAACAAGCGTGAGTGCATTTCATCAGTCTTTTACAACATGTGCAGCCGCACATACCTTTTGAAACAGTTCGATGACCAACGGCCTAGCTGTTTCACTTCTTCTGCACCCAGACCCCGAGCCGTAGCCTCAGTAGCGGCCCCTATTCTGAAGGAGTGGGTCCCAAAATCGCACGGGTCCATGCCCACCTCGGCGATTGTCAGTGCTAGCACCCTCTGAAACTGAAATCTCGTCAGGGGGGTGCCATCTTTGTGCCTAAGCAGGCTCCCTCCCCATGTCGCCGGCCTCTGTGCCAAGTATTCCTCTAAACACATTATCGGACAAGTGGGGCACCCTCGAGCGCGCTGCACAACCACACTATGCCCCACAGCATCTTGGTCTGTCTTGGACCTAGCTATCGAGATTAGCATTAAATCACCCCGTATTTGTATGTGATCCCTGCAAAGGCCTCCCTCCATATCTTTCTTGTTCCTCGCCACGAGTTCGCTTACACGCATGGCCCCATGAAATGCCAAAGCGAAAGCTGCCCGGAACAGAACTGCTTCAGAAGGGGAGGAGCATGTCTCATCCAGCTTTGCTAAAAGCCGAGACAATCTCTCTAAACCAATCGGGTGCCTCGTATCTTGTTTGCGACCCTCCAGGCGTTGCCAGCCGCGAAGCGCCTTTCTGACTAAAAAGGAACCCGTTGGATCCCTAATACCGTGGAGCTGTGCCATGAATGATATGGCCGCCCTATGTCTGTTGGCAGTCGCGGCTGATCGGCCTTCTCTGTGCAGTGCTACTAAGAACCCCAAGAAGGATTCCTCCTGCCCCCAGCTATGTCTCCCTGCCGGGCCAAAAAAGGCGCAGTAAGAACAAAACGCTCCCTCATAAGCCTTCCTCGTCCTGGCCGCTAAGCTGGCTGCCACGAGGTCTTGTAATCCGGGGCACCGATCAGCCACAGTGCTTCGCGGAACGGTGCCGGCACTAGGTCCGCTGTGGGTAGATAGCCCCTGAAAGCCTGCATGTGTGAACGAGAGAGTGCATCAGCGGCATTATTAAGTACACCCGGCACATGTTTTGCCCTGAACTGTACATGCAATCTCATGCAATGTAACACAATCTCTTTCAACAGTCTCAAGATCCACTTGCAGCGGGCCGCTTACTGATTGATGCACTCAACCACAGTCATATTGTCCGACCAAAACACTACCGATCGGTCCCTGAAATCGTCTGGCCATGCCAAAAGAGCCACCCAAATGGGGAACAGCTCCAAGAACCCAATGTTACCTGTTAGGCCACTGGAGTGCCACCACGTCGGCCATACTTGTGCCGACCATCGGTTACCAAAGATGGCGCCAAATCCTACGCTCCCGGCTGAATCGGTCCACAAACCCAGTTCATCCGACGAAGCTGGGGGTTTGTTCCACACTACTCGACCGTTGAAGTCCGCCAGAAATGCCAACCAAATGCGCATATCCTGGCGAACCTATGCCGACAGTCTCGTGCGGTGGTGACCCTCCTTGAGGCCGACCATAGCTTGTGCAATGGAGCGGGAGAATGGGCGAGCCATCGGTATCACTCTCAAGGCAAAGTTAAGCTGACCCACTGTTTGTTGTAACTGGTGCAGGTTCACTTTCTCTTTGCCCAGGCATTGCGTTAAGCTTGCCCTGAACTTGGCCACCGTCTCCATTGGCAAACGGAAGCATCCCTCCACTGAGTCGAGCTCAATTCCCAGAAACTCGAGTGAAGTAGACGGCCCCACCGTCTTACCTGGTGCCAATGGGACTCCAAACTCCTGCATGAGAATGCAGAAATCCTGCAGTGCCTGTGCACATTTCGCATTGCCTGCCGCCCCCAAGAACAGGAAGTCATCTAAATAATGCATCACTTCTCTATGTCCTGTGGCCTTAGTGAAAGCCCATTCTAAAAAACAGCTGAACATCTCAAAATAAGCACAAGAAATTGAGCAACCCATGGGCATACATTTATCCATGTAATATTTCCCTTGGAACGTAAATCCTAGCAAGCGCTGGTCCCGTGGGTGTACCGGGAGCAACCTAAATGCCGATTCAATGTCCGATTTCGCCATCAGAGCCCCAGGGCCCAGGCGATTCAGCAGGGTCACAGCATTGTCAAACGATGCGTACCGGACTGAACAGATTTCCGGATCAATGGCTTCATTCACCGAAGCGCCCTTCGGGGCCGACAGGTTGTGAATGAGTCTATACTCCCCTGGGTCTTTCTTTGGGACCACTCCCAGAGGTGAACACACGAAGTCCGCTACTGGCGGGCATGGGAAGGGACCTGCTACCCGCCCCAGGCTGATTTCTTTGGTAATTTTTCTGGCTGCCACTGCAGGGTTGTGCTGGACGGATAGCTGATTTTTACAAAAGGGGGTCCCCTGAAAATTCCCCGCCGGGATGTTGAAGCCATATAAGAAACCATTCCTCAACACCCCGGCGGATATATGATCAGGGTATTCGTTCAACCAGGGGGTCAAAGCCATAATGTCTACGGGTGAAGGGGATTGTTCACCCAGCATCACCTCACTCTTGCTTGGACCCCCCCTTTCCTCCCGAACCACTGTTCTTCGATCTACAGCTACTCTCCGGGTGTGAGGAGTTCCCACAGCCCGCACAAGCATGGCGGAATCTACACGTTCCCTGGGGTCTGTTACAGTTCCCTCTGTTGAAGCCCCAACAGACCTCGCGCTTGCCCCCATTTCCGCCGGTCTTGGGCTGTGATTCCCCACCGGCGCTTGCTCGAAAGGGCTGTGCTGGCCTTTGCTGAACTGTCCCAGGCCCGCTCCCGCACGGCGAGGACGTACCTGCCGATCCAGGCAAGAGCTGCCTGTGCCACGACACCGTGTCAAGGCAGTCCCATGTCAAAGTTATATCAAACTCTTTAGACTTTCGGAATTGCATGTCATATCCCTTCCACTCATTCCCCCCGTACATGTTATGAAAATCCATGATCCTATTCTGGTAACAGGATAACTCGGGCAACACTTCAGGCTTACGCTCCCCCATTACTGCCGTAAATATCGAGAAGGCCTTCAACCAGTTTGTTACGGTCTCGTCGACCCTAAATTCCGCCATCTTGGCCCGCCATACGCTGGGGTGCCATAGATCTTTCTGGGTCTTTGCGCATTCCATCTCACGATGGTCGGTCAATAAAGAAGACATATTCACATACTTGTCCCCCCATATAATTTCCTTGGTGGCCGCTGGGATGTGCTGGGCCACTCTCTCACGCTGTGAAGGCACTGAACTTTCCCCTACCATTGGCAATGGGTTCTTACCAGGTTCAAACGCCGTGTCTGTTGTCTTTTCCCGGCCAACCGTGGTTGCTCCTGGCGCCACCTGTGGGGAAATAGAAGGAACATTCGCCGTCCCGGCTTCCCTCGACTGCCGTAACTGCTCAATTATTAATCTTGCCTCCTCGGCCGGATCCTCCGCAGCCACTGCCCCCCCTGCCGCCCCCTGCCTTCTTTTTAAGCCAGGGCAACACCGCCGCTAACTGAAGAGCCAGTTCCGGGGGCATCTGATCATCGTTAACAGGGGTAACTACAACCGGGATTGGTAGACCTATATCTGGACTTGGTACCGGGCTGTCTGCTGGTGTGATGGGGCGGATGGGGGCACCTCAGGAACCAGATCCTCCCCGGAAACCGCCCTCCTCTTAATACGCTTCCCCCTACCCTCAGGGACGACTCCCGGCAAGGCCGGGCCTATTACCTTCTTAGGGCGGCCCGAGGGGTTGTTCTGGGCCGCTAACCGCTTTTTAACTTCGGCCAAACCTCGACCGATCGAATCAACTTTACCGAGTTTTCGGTCCATGATTGCCATTCGGTTCGACAGGGTGCGCAGTACCTTCTCCAGCTCGGAGCTCTTTCCCGCTTTTTTGCCGGCCATAGCTTCGTTTACACCGCTCAAGTCGATCAACGAGGTCGCAGATCCTTCGAACTCTCGATAACTGAAAGAGAAAAACAAGATTACAAGTTCTCAAAATTGCCGCTTGTTCCGTCGAGGGCTCACGAGCAATCGAGTGGTGCAGCCTTCAGAACACTGGAACAAGAGGACGCTTCTTCGGATTCCCGCTCTTTTATCCGTCTGCGGGAGGGCGGGGACCCTCCTCAGGTACGCCCACGGGGCGCGGTCTTCCGGGTGGGTGTCTAGGACAACCCCTTCTAGGCGGGAAGGGCGTGCTCCGGCTACGCCGCTTTGGGCATACCAGCCGAACCACACCCCCCGCCCACAATGGTTTCCCGGGAGGATCGGGGCACCCATCCATACGTTCGGGGGGACCGAGTGGTCTTCCCTTTCCATTTGCTTCACTGAATATTAATCAGTTGGATATGTGGACACTGATGCTTCCCTGATACCTCCATAGAAACGTCCTAAATAACATATCATCTCATTAAAGTAACACTTACTAAGCTTAATCAGAACATTAATAAATACGAATAAAAGTTCAGTCAAGGTGTTTTTGTATAGTGCGCGGTTACCCGTTCAGGAGTCCCAGGCTGAGACCGATACATCCGCTGGTTGCTTAATTTACTTAGAAGATCTGATAGGGTTGAGATTAGAGGAGATGTGTCTTTAGGAGTTTCCTGAAGGTACTTTCTCTATGATATAATTTAAAGTTGGGAGGGGGGAGATTATTCCTTAACTTGGGAACCAGATTTGCAAATTATTGTCCTCCCCATCTTGCTATTTTAATCTTGTGTACTGTCAACAACTTTAAGTTTCTAGATCATAGAGACCTCCCAGGAGTGTGGGGGTAAGAAGTTGCCAAAAAAGGGATGGACCTTTTCCACGCATTGACCGATGGGCCATGCACAGAGCTTTACAATAGATCCTTTTTTTGCAATGGAAGTCAGCGCAGGGCTGCGAAGGCTGAGGCGTCTGAATTGTGTTTCAGGAGTTTGGGAAGAGTTTATGCAGCATCATTCTAGAAATCTACTAGCAAGCAGCATAGACCTTCTGAAAATGATTATTTTTATAAGAATAACTCCTCAGGTTGACATTTGCCTGCACTTTTTTAGATTTGAGGCCTTTTGATTTTCTTTGGATAACTTTTGGATTAGAAATCCACTTTTTCATATAAGCTTGGTGGGCATTAAAGTTGCTGTAATGCTGCTCTGCAGAAAAACGAGTTTTGCAAAAGTGAAAGCAGGTTCAAAAGTTCAAACTCATCATTAGTAACCGTTCCCTGTAGTGCTTCCTGACAAGGGCCCCTCCAGACTTCAGTTGCTAGTTGCAACAATTGTATGACCCTGCTCTGACCCTCACAGCAGGCTCATAGAATAGCTACAAGTAGGCCACAAAGGTCCTGGAAAAAAAATTGCACTGCAACAGAAAGCAAATTAGAGATAAGGAAGCAGGTGCCAGACTGGAATTTTAAAACAGTGACACATTAATAAATCAACCCCAAATTAATTCATGTCAGTTGAAGCAGGCTTTTTCCCCCCATAATCTACAGTGATGATGAACCAGAGGGTGGCATAAGGCATTGATGTACCAGAGGGTGGCATGGGTGAAACAGAGGAGGCAGGGGTGAAACAGAGGGTGCTGGGAACCTGTGATGATGAACCAGACGTAGATACAACATAATTGTGACCGTTGCGAGCCGACATGTAAGTTCGCAATTGCGAACTGTTACAAAACCCTCGCGAACTGTCAGAAATCCTTGCGAACTGGCAGAAATCCTTGCGAACACCAAAAAAAAAATCCGCAAATTCCCAGTTCAGTTGCTAGTTGCAACAATTGTATGACCCTGCTCTGACCCTCACAGCAGGCTCATAGAATAGCTACAAGTAGGCCACAAAGGTCCTGGAAAAAAAAAATGCACTGCAACAGAAAGCAAATGACAGATAAGGAAGCAGGTGCCAGACTGGAATTTTAAAACAGTGACACATTAATAAATCAACCCCAAATTAATTCATGTCAGTTCAAGCAGGCAGGTGTGCTTGCTTTTTCCCCCCATAATCTACAGTGATGATGAACCACAGGGTGGCATAAGGCATTGATGTACCAGAGGGTGGCATGGGTAAAACAGAGGGTGGCAGGGGTGAAACAGAGGGTGCTGGGAACCTATGATGATGAACCAGACGTAGAAACAACATAATCGTGATTGTGCGAGCCGACATGCAAGTTCGCAATTGCGAACTGTTACAAAACCCTCGCGAACTGTCAGAAATCCTTGCGAACTGGCAGAAATCCTTGCGAACACAAAAAAAAATCCGCAAATTCGCGAGAATTCGCGGATTTTGCGGATTGAGAGTTCGCAAATTCGCAAAATTCGCAAACGCCAGATTCGCAAAATTCGCCCATGCTTAAACCTTGTACTAGATGTACAGATACTGGATGTGCTAAACAGTTGGAGTGTCAAAATTCAGAATTAAATACAACTGTCTTTTTCAGCCAATCAATTTGTGGATTATGAACTACTAGCCACGGAATGCCTAAAATGAGTCAGAATTGAGAAGCGTCTATGATGTCAAAAGTGATGCATTCCCTATGTTTAGAAGAACATGTCATGATAAGGTTTTCAGTGTGCTTTTGTATCAGTCCTGATGTCAGTTCTTTTCCGTCCACTGCTCTGACTATTTCTGGATGAATTTTAGGTACAGATTTGAGTCCTAATTCTAGGAGGAAATTAGTATCGATAAAATTGCCAGCTGCTCCTGAATCAATTAAGGCGTCTACTGACCAAGTATTGTTTTTGTTAGATTGAGACTGTACTGTAAAGTTACCTTAATACTGGGATGTTGGTATGAGACTCCTGAAGCCATGGAGACAAATTAATTACCTCACTCGACAAACTGACCTCTTGTTTAGTCGAGCTTTTAGTTTTCCGGCTGTTGTGTGACTCCTGCATCACTTCTCTTTTTTTTTGGTTTATTTGGGCAGCTAGTACACTCTTTTATGAAATGTTCAACCTTGCCACAGTAAAGACATTGGTTTAATTTTCTCCTTTTCTCTTTTTCTTTTTTAGAGAGAGGTCATTTTATAGTTCCTATCTGCATAGGCTCTCCTAAATCTAACTTTGGAACTGCATCCAATTTTAAACTAGTTCTTTCCTTGGAAGTAAAGACTTTGTGTTCTGAACGTCCTTTTCGCCTTTTCGTTCAGACAATTGATGATTACGTTTGACTACTAAATCTATGAATTTTTCTATATCTTCTGAAGGATGTAAAATCTATGTCACCATATCTTTTAATTCCTCACATAATCCCATATAGAAAAGAGAAACTCTTTTTTTCTACTGGCCATTCAGCTTCAATCACTACTCAGTTGAATTGTGAGATATAATGTAATTAATCTGAAGTCCCTTGTTTTAAGTTCAATAGTTCATGATCAGCAGATTGCACAAAGACCTGTTTAGCAAATCATTTTTTCATTGTTTCTTTAAATTGTCTGAGGTCACATAAAATTGGATCATTACGTTGCACAATGGGTACTGACCGTAAGGTAGGTAGTGTCACCTCCTAAATAGGATCAAATGAACTCAACCTTGGCTGAATCATCTGGAAAGGCTGCTGGTTTTGCAATGAAATGTAGATCACACTGATTTAAAAAGATAGTATACTTATTACTATCGCCATAAAATCTCTCTGGAGGTGCCAAGGGAATTGTGACAGGAGTCGCTACTTGAATCTAAGTGGAAGCAGAAGAAGTGCTACTGTGCAAGGTTTGCATCTCTGGCTGAAAAGTAGGTGGTTTTAATGCAGGCTTTTGAACAGTTGGAAAAGTCCATGAACTTGGATCTGGAGCTTTAGAAATGTACATGCTCGATTGCAAATTCGGCAATATCTCTTCTAAGGGCTGCATTTTCTGATTTTATATCAACTAACATAGCTACAATGTCTTGCAATGATATTGGGTTAGTTGCATCCATAACGTCTGGGCGAAATATTATTTGTGGGCTTTGCCTTCTGTCAGGTTTCCAATCAATCTTACCTGTTTGTTGCTTGAAAGAAGATTTTGCAGAGACGTTATAGATCAACTTCCCAAAACCCCTACCAATAACCTAGTAGATTAGAAACACCAAGGTGACAGAGTTGGGATTATGGGAGGAGGGCCGGATCCTGGATGCTATATGTTCCTAGCTGTTGACCTGCGATTTAGATGTGTTGAACGTCACGTTCTGGAAGTCGTCATGAAGAGTAGTATGGAAGGTCACTGTAGTGTTGTGTTGAGAGAACTGAAGCTTTAACTGCTTGTCAGTTGGTACTCTCTTAAAAGTCCAAGTATTATTTTCTCCACGAGCTGTATTAAAACAAAAGGAATAACAAAGCCTAACACAAAATTTTTCTAATATTAAACGAGCACACTATTTGTAATACATGTTAATTTTTTTCTTCAAGCTAACGACTGTTCTTTATCCTTGCAGACTAAACAGTTTCCAAAAATTGTTCCAGGAAAATATCAAGGTAAGTTCAAATTCTTTGTTGCCTGCTTTCTTGCATTGGGCGCCTTAATAAAGAAAACTTTCACTTAGCTCATATTTCTTTCTCTTGTAGCTCCAGGAATGCTGCAGCTTCAATCCGACCGGCGGTGAAGAAAACAAAGCTTTTCAAAGAACTGGAGTCTTCTTTAAGGAGGAGCAGGTAAGTGGGACTTCTGCACAGTTCAGAAAGCAGAAGGCAAAGTGCTTTCTAGAACATGGGTGTAGTAATAAATAGTCTTGTCACACCCAAGAAGTTTGGCGACATTGTGCAGGTTCTACGGAACGTGCGCATCAATGAGGATGTCTTTATGATGAAAGCACAAATATTTTTGGTGCGCGTTATTTCACAGGCTTTTCTTTCTGCATTTTGATATTTAATATCACATATTGAAAAAACAGTGCTTCAACAGTGATTCATACAAAGTACTTTTAATACATCAAACATTCTAAAGCAACACAAGTTTTCTGCCCAACCATAGTCTTTGTACATGTCATGTCAAAAAACGGTTTACATAAACATTCACATAAAACAAACTATGGCATGCTGGGAGCACAAGACAGGAGTGGGTTTCATGAAGGAATATAACGCTTCTTGGAAAGCTTAATAAATTACGTTTGTAGACTTTATTTAAACTGAAACAAGATTCATGGAGATTTGCACAGCTAATCATGACAGAGAGGTTGCTACCAACAACGAACACCTCTGGTTTTCCACTATCCGTCTTAAGACTACTGTCTGATATCCATCCGTGACGTGCTTTAGGCATGAATTTAGTTGTAAGGATGCCTGCTCTGTTTCTGGAGTGGGAACATAAATAAGCTGTGTATTGTCAGCATGTGGCACAAGTGCAACGCCATGTGCCTGCACTATCTCTGCCAAGAGGGGCACTTATAAATTAAAAAGTGTTGGTCTTTGGAAAGAGCCCTGTGAAACGCTGTTGCCGATGGGGCATGTGGCAAAAAAGAGGGATTCTTTGCAGACCTGGAAGCTTCTCTTTTCTAGGAAAGCTGCAAGCCAACAATGGGCATCACCTGTAATTCCAGCTTCCTGCATTCTTTGACTGAGAGTATGGTGTGAAACAGTGTCAAAAGTTGCACTGATATCAAGCATAATCATGGCTGCTGAGCTACTTTGCTCCAAAAGGGGCCAGAGTTCCAATGTGGCTATTAGCAGAGCGGCGGCATTGCTGCTCCCTAGTCTAAAGCCTGTTTATGGTGGATGGGGGATTGAATGTTTTTCTAAAAATCTGGAAAGGTGCTCACTGACATGGCTCTCCAATACTTTACTTGCTCTGGGAAGTAGGGAGATCGGTCTGCAGTTTTCTGTCAGAAGCAAGCCAGCAGTAGGCTTCTTTAGTAAGGGTTTCAGTATGACATGTTTCTATGTAGTAGGAACATTGCCGCTGACCAGGGGAATTGTCAAGGATGTCCATTAGTATTGGTAGGATAGCGCTGCTCCCTTTTATCAAAATGTCAGGTGTAGCTAGATCTAGCAGCGGGCCTGACTTTAAAGAAGCCAGAATCCCCTTCTGTATTTTCAATGTTTAAGGCAGGAATTATGCAGTGATCTCATTATAAAATAGGGAATACATCTTCCATGGCTATACTTGTAATGTTATAAAAAACCAGTTCAAGAAAATTATTACCACTGTATGGAGGTGTTTTTATAATTTGCGTTAGCTGAAGTGCCACAAGATCTTGTGCTAACCTAGTTGTTATATCACTGTTATCCTCAAAGTGTAGATTGAAGTCTCCTGCGCAAAGTAAAATTTGCTTTTAGGAGACTCCATTCTGCAACTATATCTGGGGAGTGCCTGAAGAAATTTTGTCGCCGGGACCAGTGAATGATACATGAGGATGCCTGAGAACGTAAAGTAGGAAAGAATTCAAGTGCAGATTGAAGACTCTAGTTATCCTTGATCTCAATAGGTTAAAAAGATCCTTTAAGATCATCTGTGAAAATAATAGCTAAACCTCCACCCCTTCTATCCTTTTTATCACATTTAGTGATGGGGTAGTTTTGGGGGAGGACCAATACAATGTCTGGCGTTGATTCTTCTCTTAGCCACGTTTCAGTGAGGAACATGGCGTCATGTTTCTTGTCTTCCAGGACCACAAAAAGCTCTGAATAATGTTTGGGTAATGACCTGCAATTAAGTAAATACAGTGAGACCCTGGGAGCTTGATGTATTTGTTAGAAATGGGATTTCTGGTTGGCTAAGGCTTACGCCAAAGCTAGGCAGAAATCACCACTCGAGTCACACGCCAAGAAAGCCCCTGCTCACCCCCTTGGTAGCTTGGCACGAGCAGTCAGGCTTATCCCAAAGGCAATGTGTAAAGCGTTTGCGCAACACACACACACAGCAGCAACACACTAGGCACACCACAAAAGGGAACTCCACACAAGGTTATATATAAAAATAGCCTTTGTATTACCATAAACACATTAGATCATAATCACACAGATACACTGTGCCAACTGGCACTGGGCATGATTTACAGGGGATTATATACACAGGACAGGGCCGCGTGGGCCACCGTCAGAAATAGCACTTAGTAGAAATGGCACTTAGTATAACTGTAGCACTAAAATAACACTTATAGAATACAAACTGTAACTACTGGCAAAAGGTAGGTACACACTACGCAATACTAATCAACTTAGGCATACATCACGCAGGGAAGCATAAACTCACTAGTATAAAATCTACTATGCAAGACAACCTCCTAAGCATAAAACACATTTAGGTGTATCACAGGCATAAAGGCATTGCACATTACGCATACATCACATTAGACAATTAATATCACAAACATAGTAGGTAATCCTATTGTACAAAAATCACAAAGGTACTGACCCCAGGCCAACGTGCCTCTCTCAGGGCCAACGCCCTATGTCCAAACAGTCAGGGCAAGCTACTCAGGCAGCACAAGACAAGTTTGCTACAGGGGCCTAAACGTAGCAGCTGCCCACTAATTGCTGGGCAGCTGGGAAAGTCAGCCAATGTGGCTAGGGCTCTCAGTAGCCCTCAAGACAAAAAATGTGCCACATGTGGGAGCCCTCTGGGCTCTAGAACCAACTTAGGCAAATGCTGGAGCCACCTGGCTCTGAAGAATAACCATGTCTCAGGGGGGATACTCGGGGCTCAAGGAACCCTGATGCCCAGTGTGGAAAGGACCCCCGGCCTCACTAGCCCTTTAAATCGAGAATGTGCCCCTGGGAGCCATCTAGACTCAAAAAATATTTGGGGCTTTGTCAGAGCCTTCAGGCTCTAAAAACAATGATGCCCACAGTTGGAGCGGCCGGCTGCAAGACGGGGCTGCTCTGAGGGGCAATTTGACTTGTGCCTCGATCAGGCACAACACTTGATCACGCGGCGTCCCCCCAGCCCTGCCTCACTCAGCAGGGTTGTCTGACGCGGGGCAAAGTCTCCGCTGGGCTCTCTCCAGGGACTCCGCTCAGTCCCTCTTCACCCCGGCCTCCCTCCTTGGACCCGGGGCTTCTCGGTGGAGCCTGCAAGGCTCCGGGAGACTCCTCTTTGGCCTTTCCCTCTTCTGGGACCGGGACTTCACTTGGGGAGCTGGCAAGACTCCGGGTAGCATTTCGTGGAGGCGAGGTGGGCTCCCGTCCTCCCCCATGCTCGCAGTCACAGCAGCAGAAGGCGGGGCTCTCTCTGAGCCTGGGAGTCCCGCTGGATCGTCTGCTCGCTTCCTGGGACAGCGGCTCACTTCTTTCCGAGAAGACCAACAAGCCAGCCACATAATATCATCTTGTGCCCAGCCCCTGCGGCCTGCTTCCGATGCCTCAACAATTCAAAAAGAATGTGTCCATAATTCACTGCTGATACCCCCAAGTGCCATAGAGCCATATGCAAGATCAACAATAGCTGATACCTGTAACATGTTCGCCTGATCTATGACGAAAATCCACCCCAACTGCTGCTCCACAACAATGTGACCACTACGAGACCCACCAAACAGGACAGGGACACATCAAAGTGGAAAAAAGGCAGGTTTCTCCCTGGTCCCTGCACACTTCAGGCAACATTGCAAGAACTTTGCACAATATATGCCTCAATATTGGTTTCCATGCCCACCCAGACGGACCTTTTTATGGCTGTTTTATCACTGTCTTCCCATTCTTTTTGGATCATCATTCTAATCACATCATGGAGTGGCAAAATATTCTTATCTTAGGTATAATACTGAGCGTAAAGTTCTTCATTCTGGGGCTTTTTCTCAAACCCCAGCAGGTTTATGATGTGTTTTAGGACGTCTTCCAATTGAGAGGCCTGAATATCTTTGCCTCTTGAGTGTTATCCTGCTTGGGGTTCTCCCAATGCAGAATCCACAGCTTCTTTGATGAATGATTGGAAGTTCACCCTAAAAATATGCAAAACCGCATCTGCACCATCATCTGGAGCAGCCTGGACATTGTGCTGTTTAGCAGTAGCCTTTACATTGTTGCTGCCTTACTCGTTGCAGTGATAGGATGCACTAGAGATGCATCCTTTTTCTGGTTTTATCCATTTCTTCAGCAATTAAAATTTGTTATGCAACAATTTGGAGCTGCGGAAAAGACCCCTTTGCCCAGTGGCGGCTGGTGAATGTGAAAAACCATGCCAATCATAACCCTCCCTGTCTTAAGCTATTAGAGAAACGTTATCTTTTTTTCAAAATATTGTGCAAACAGTGCATTTTCCAGTACATTTTCCCTGCGAAACAGCCCAATTTCTGGTTTAGACAAGCATGTCTTAATCTCCACAGTGGCTTGGTCACCTGACAGTGAGATAGGGCATAGTGAAGAAGGTACAATGGGACAGACATATTTGAGCAGTCAGCGAATGATAGAGGGGAAAGACAGAAACGAGGTAGTAAAAAAAATGTAAAGTAAGACGTTTTTATTTATTTATTTATTTCCGTTATTTGTAAAGCGCAACACTCATCCCATGGGATATCACGGCGCTGTAAATCGAGGGAGACTACTGAGGGCATTGCTGGGGGGTTATGTTTTAGGGAAGAGGTGAGTTTTCAGTTTTTGGCGAAACTGAAGATAGTTTATGGTGTGTCTTAGGTCAGCAGGTAGATCGTTCCACGTTTTGGCTGCCAGGTATGAGAATGCGCGTCTACCTGTTCTTACTTTGTGGATGCGCTTGGGTTTAGCCAGAGCTGATTGACTCGATCTTAGGTTCCTATTGGGAACGTAGAAGTCAATCTTCCCTTGGAGAATTGTGGGGCCAGTTTTATGAAGAGCTCTGTGCGCATGGCAGAGTAGTTTGAAGGTAGCCCTCTGGCGCATCGGAAGCCAGTGAAGTTTCTTGAGGCATTCTGATGCTGAGTCTCACTTGCCTTTGTTGCAGACCAGTTTGGCTGCCTGATTTTGCAAGACTTGTAGGCGGCAGAAGAGTTGTTCGTTCATCCCTTCAAATAATGCCTTGCCATAGTCTATAAGAGAAGGAGAACCACAGTGAGGACAATCTAGACAATAGTATAATGATAATACGAAATAGAACACAGGAGGGTGACACATAGTGGATATAGAGGTTGAACAGACACATATTATATAGAACAGGAGGCAGAATATAGCATATTAATAATGGAGATGGCAAAAAGTGAAGGAGGTGAAAAAAGTGGCCGACAATGGAGGAAGGGAATTTGGTGAAATGGAAGAGACAACTGTAACAGGGAAGAGGGGATGGGAAATGAGAAATTGGAGAGAGAATATACAATGCAGAAATGGAATATGCATAAAGGAGAGAGAGAGAAAAATGCTGTAGTCATATGAGGGAAAGACTAGGCAAAGCAAGATAGAAAGTTACAGAAGTGCTTTGAAGACTGGAATGCTGAGAGGGAGAGAGAGAGAAATATTCTATGGTGATTACAGAAAGTGTTAAAAGGAAGAAAAGCTGAAAACTAGAAAAAGGTAGCAAAAAGGGAGAGGGGACACTGGGAGGAGCAAAGCATGAAAGAGATTCAGGGTGACAAGGAACACAAGGAGAGACATTATAGTGAGAAGGAGAGCAAGAGACAGGAAAGAGACCAGATATCAGACCAAGTAATCCAATTACATCACATCAATGAAGTGAGGGGAGATGTCTGCTCTTTTCCACGTTTTGTCTTATCGAGCAAGAAACAAAGTGGCAACCCTTCTTTTCACAATACTTATGTGGTGTGCGCTGGATACTGTAAATGAGAACAGAACTGGCATTTCAACTGTCACTCCAACTGTATTGTTTAGTGGTCCCCTGGGAATGGCTTGAAGCGAAAGATTTTACCTTTTATGTGCTTGGCAACGCGGTTTTTTGTAAAGTTGAAAATAACCTAGCATCTCTGGTGCAGCGCAAGCTGCCTTGCCGATTGAAGGGCACTTAAGTTTGAATACCTGTCTGCATCACTGCTCTTTCCATCCTAGAACTGTAGACAGAACTACTGGAGCCGGGCCACACAATCAAGGCAGGCCTGGAGAAGTTATGGGACCAGGCAGCAGTGTCACAGCAGGTACAATTACATGTCTACCCTGTGACAACTCAAACAGGGTCAGATTTGTGCAAGATTGATGTGACACACAGCCTGTGACAGGGCTGATATATCCAGTATGGGTGAGCTGATTGAGAGAGAGGGGTGCGGCCAAGACACTGACCACTTACTTTGTGTGAAAAAGGCTGCTTTATTAAACCAAGTGAAGAACAAAATAATCTGACAACTGCCTTATAAAACTAAAGCCTCACTATACATCCATTAAACACCATTGACCCCATCCCTAAAATCCCCCCCACATGATCACCCAGCAAATAACATAATACAAACTTTACAATGTATTGAATTTTGGCATTTCCAACTTATATTAATCCTACATCCTATGACTGCAAATATGAAACTGTAAATAAACAAAGTCCTAAACTGAACCTTGAACTACCTGCCTACCCTTTCCTTGCAAATGATTCACTAACTATCAATGCCAAACAAACCTCTGCCAAATCCTGGCAAACTTTGCATGCCCCCGCCACCCAGAAAAAGGTGATGGCAAAAAAAACTTTTTCTGCCCTACCTAAGCTGGTTACTGTTCCATCAATGACCTACAGCTGTACATATAACTTTCTGGTCAATGCCTCCTAATCTCCAACAAATAGAGATCCAGACCCATCCTAGACATGTGGCCCCTATCACCCTAAAAATGTCAACCTTATCCAGCCTTATGTCTGAATGGTAAATCATGCCATAACCATCCCCCCTGCAAAACGAGCTATCTCGCTTTTCACTTTACTTCAAGATCTATCTGTTGCCCCAGGCTTCAATGCTTTACTCCAAGCACTCCCAGGAACAAACTCTGTCCACAGGATGAAACACCCTGACCAGCTCTCTTTGATATTCACTAAGTCCCTCTTCTATTCATTAATCAAATCATTCTCTCTTAAATACATAACCAGTACATCTGGGCACCTGCCACCCACCATCATGCCATTTAAACAAAGAAGCAGTTCTCTCCAGCACATTCCCCCTTTTCCCTTACATATGATTTTTTTTAAAGCGTTCATTAAAACTCAGATTTTGGGAAAAATGTCTTTGCTGCCCCTGAAACTGTGCCCATTTCATGAACGAATAGCCCATCACCCATATGGCCATCTGCTCTGAAGCTGGGTTGGCCACCAAACATGAAAGAAACAAACAAGCAGTACATTTTACATAGGAACTTCCACCGGATGGATACTCTCCCCCGAGCCACACGCAATGCTATAACACTGTGAAGACCAACAGGCCAGCCACATAATTTCATCTTGTGCCCAGCCCCTGCGGCCTGCTTCCGATGCCACAACAATTCAAAAAGAATGTGTCCATAATTCACTGCTGATACCCCCAAGTGCCACAGAGCCATCTGCAAGATCAACAATAGCTGATACCTGTAACATGTTCGCCTGATCTATGACGAAAATCCACCCCAACTGCTGCTCCACAACAATGTGATCACTACGAGACCCATCAAACAGGATAGGGGCACATCAAAGTGGAAAAAAGGCAGGTTTCTCCCTGGTCCCTGCACACTTCAGGCAACATTGCTAGAACTTTGCACAATAGATGCCTCAATATTGGTTTCCATGCCCACCCAGACGGACCCTATTCCTGCACCCAACCTTCCAGGATCCCAGTTCACTCAGTTCCCCAGAACTTGCAGTATTCGCTCATTCAAATCCCAGCAAGTTCCACTACCCCTTGTTGGCCCTTAACTGTGTTACCCATCCCACAGGTGGAGTGCCCCTAAAAGGGACAACAGATTATGGCAATCCGCTGGTAGTGAATATTGCCTCACTTCCTTTTGCTGCCCCCCATCGTGTGCAACCACAGGTCATTGTTCAATTCCCCCCCATTTTGCCTCTGGTTCCCATGCCAAGCGTGCCCTCAGTTCCTCATCATACTGGGCTGACAGGTACCCTCCCCTTGTTATTTGAGCCTTCTGTATGATGTCCATGTATTTAAACATGGAGACACCATGCTCTATATACTTTTTGCAATAAATTAGGAACATCACCATCCAGTTCTCCATAGTAAGGGGAACCTTTGGCTGCTTGGCCAGCTTGTACTCTTCCTCTTTAGACCCTCTTTTGACCTCGCCTACCTATGCAACAATTTGAGCGTCTACACATGCTCCCCTTTCCATGTGTGCTCTGTGGTGGCAAGCATAAGATGTGCCCCAATGGCTTGGCGGCCCCCATATAGGGCAATCTCTTAATCTGTAGCTCCTTGCTCTGTAGGCCCCATTTTCCAAACTCCTCCCCTTTCTCCTTGCCCATGACTGTACTACTCTCCTCTTTACTTACCCCAGGCCCTCTGACTCAGTGGTGCCTACCCCCACATATTTCCCATTCTGTAAGCGTACCTCCACCCCCGCAGCTCCCCCACGTCCACACCAATGGAAACAATAGCAGGCTTCCCCGTCATGCACCAAGCCTTACCTGACTCCAAGGACGGTGCCCGTATAGATGCTGTCCATCTCACCAGGGGCCTCGATTCCTCCGGCACTCTCAATGGCCGTGCCACAGGCTATGATGCCCTTACTGTCCTCTTTGCAAACTACTGCAACACACTGGAAACAACATTAGTTCTTCCCTGGATGCCCCCCTTGAGTCTTCTTCCCTCAATTTGCCTTCTTCCAGGCTGTCCTCATCATAATCTAACACCTCAGATTCATGCAGTTCCACCACCTGCGGCCATACCAGGCCCACCCTTACGGCTGGCGGTGCAACCCCTATGCTCACCATGCCCTTAACCTTAACCCGGGAATCGAGGGGGGGCTGACTGAACCCTTCTGTGCCATTCTGGCATTGCTAACTGCCGACCTTCCACTAATATCTCTCTAGAGTGGGTGTACTAAGCATGGGCCCACATCTTCCCATACATGCTCTTATGTGTTAATTGATGTCTGCAATGTATTATTGCAGGGCCTTTCTACCCGACTTTGAAACTGCTCACCCAATACCATCCGCTCTGGGATTGTTGAGGGAATCTCCCGGACGTTCCCCAGCCGATGCAATGTGTGCTCTCTTTCCCCTTCCATCACCCTACCCTGGAAGGATCCGGGAGGTTGCTCAAACCAATCCACCTCTTGGGAAGCCCTTGCATGGAGATTGGAGCACTATCATCTGAGTCCAGTGCTTGGCTCTAATCTTAAAAAATGTGGAATACTTACAAATCGAACTGAGGAATATTCTGCACCTCATTTGCCTGCATAACAAATACATTACTATTTGATACTTCTTTAAAAAATGTATGAGTAGATGCATGTTGTAACCTTTGCAGCAACACATCAATTTAAATGTATTAATTTCAGTTAAAAAGATGAAGAAGAAACATCTTGTTTTTCAACAAATTACCAATATTATTGCAATCCTATTTCGCAACAATTCTATTTCCTCTTTCTTTTACTTCGTTAAGATGATATTGACACTGCCTATTCAACGTCTCTGTTTATACCCTGGGGCTTTATCTTGACTCCCAGATGAATTTTTGTGCAGATTTCATCTCGAAAAAGAACACCTTCAGGACCATGTGGAAGAGCTTTAAATATGTATGGAATCAACATCTTTATCCATAATTTGGAGAACTTCTGCTTGCCTAGGCTGCATCAAATCAGAGCTTCTTCAAAAAAATGCAAACTTTCAGTGCAGGTTGGGGAATGGCCAGAAGCGAGGGGCTGATTTATCCAGTTTTACATTTCATTTGCCACCCCTCGGGGACTAAACTGAGTTTTTCACAAATGTACATAGGTCTTGAAATTGCACCAGCAGGAGCATGATCTAGAATCAATCCACTTATACTTGTTTTGACATGAACCCAACAAGTACAAGGACGTTAATTAAAGCATGCAAGCAGGAGCAGATGGAGAGGAGTGAGCTGTGAAAGAACAGACTTTCACATTCATTACTCTACCAAACTTTGAAACATGGGCACTGATTTTCAACTTGAAAAGCGATACGGTGGTGAGAATCATTTTCAGGTTCACATCTCCAGTCAGAGATCATGGAAACTGCTAGATCCTACATACCAGAAACATCTAACCAATAAAAGTGCTAGGTATTTGAAAGTGCATGGAGAGGGTTCTCTTTGTAGAGTAAACCTGTGCTTGTCTTTTGAAAAGTGATACACCCCGTTTGGTAGGGTTTCCTCTACTGATCAGCCCTCTTATGTGCTTCTCATCTGCTTTAACATCACAACCAGGTACAGCATGATTGTCATTTATAAATGAGATTAGAGGATGCCAGAACCCTTTTCCGAAGGGCAACAAGCTACACAAGGACTACTTGGCTCGAACCTGGTGGTTGAGGACTTTTACTCTGGATGAACCAGGGACCGACTATGCATTTTGCTCAACTACACCAAGCAGTGCCCCTTTTGCACTTGACTTTCAGTGGTTGCTGTGGGCGAGCAATCCATCGGTGGAATGTAGATACAGGTCAGTGAACACAACTCATAATTGAAAGTGCAAAAAGTACAAATCAATATCCAGCCAAATACTTGCTTTAATAAGAAAAAATAGAATTTTATTTCTAATTCTACTCCTGTAAAGAAATGCGACATTCCAAATTCCAAAGTTATCAGGCAAATTCCTATCCCACTATCCTTTGTAGAACATATTCACGTTATTCCCCATTTACTGGTGGCCGCATCAGTTAATGCAAACTATTAGGTCTTACTCAAGAGTTCTCACCTATTTAATTTTTAGGAACATAGTCACGGCATCGCAGCACCATTTGGAGTGAGTCCCTCTGGGCCTAACTGGCCCAGGTCTCATCTTACAGGCTCTCACAGCACGGAAGAGTTCAACGATGGAGTGGGGACCTTCAAACGTGCGCCTGTGAGTCCTGCTCAGTTCAGGGATGCTGAGCTGGTTGCCGGTCATGTGGCAGCACCCGATGATGCAGGCTTTCTCTCAGGAGCGACGCGCCAGAGGTCTCTCAGATGTAGGGGGCGTTCCCTGAGCTTGAAGAAACGATAAGTAGACTTTGTTCAATAGCTATGGGGAATCCTTTCTTATGCTCCCGACTGAAGTCAGGAAGGATGCAACATTGGGCACAGCATCTCCAGCAATCCTCTATGGTGAGTAGGGCAGTTCCCTTTAATCTCGTGTCCAACCTGCAAGTTGTATTTGCAGTCTCTCCTTTGGGCGGCAGCCCCAATCATGTAGCAACGTTGGTACTGGCAGCCCCTCCTGGCATATGAGGTTGCCACAGTACATGATAATATGGATGCCGTCTCTACCAGGCACAGTGCTCTGGCCAGGACAGTCTCAAATCTTGGCATCCCCGGAAATACTTTACTGGTGGTCCTCACTGGCATAGGTGGTCAGCTCAGCACTGAAATATGGACATAGTAGGACCCACACCACACTCAACAGATCCCTCAGTCTTCATTGGCTTTTACCTGGCATACAGGGGTCACCAAAAACAATCCTGCACATGGGCAACAGCCCGATCCGTGTTCCGCAGAATTCTCACACCTCGCATGGGGAGACCTCAAGGTAGAGCTCCCCACTGGCCCTTGCTCCCTTCATCACGCTCCTCTTCCGCACAGTGCACACTGGGCTTTGCAAGCAAACAGGCACTTGTGCTCTAAGTTCCAGGGCAGGTGGTGTTGGTTTCCCTGGGGGATGTCTCCTCACACAGCATGGAGACTAGCAGGGCCTTATGTTCCAGTCCTGGTCATAAGCAGAAGTCTTGCAGAGCTTCTCCTTTCTACACAGCCCACCTGGCTGCTTGACAGATGACACATGTTTGGGGACTCAAACTCTTCTTTGTATAGTCCTTTTCCCTACACCAAATGTGATTTAGTATCTGGGAGTTGTATGTTGGGATCTGCTTCATTTGAAGTGGCACTTCTCCTTTTCATCTTCCTTCATAAAAGAGGTCTGCCACAGCAGGCATGGCTGTGAGGTTAATTGTCCTCTACACAGTCCATGGGAGTGAAAAGAGTTCACATCTGAATGTTAGCCACAGTGATATGTGCATCAAAGAGTTAATCCCAGACCACCAGTTCTGCTCTTTATGATTCTCTTATCAGCCTTATCAACCTTCCTGAGATTTTTCTAGGCTCCTTCCTTGTGATCTATTGGGTACATGAGTGGCTGACTCTCTGCAACAATGGGTGTGTAAGTGGGTATATGGGTTTGTAAGTGGGTATATAGGTGAGTGAGTGGGTACATGAGTAGCTGTATACATGAGCGAATGGGCATTTGAATGATTGTATGAGTAAGTGACTGTGAGAGAGGTTGTATGGGAAAATATTTGTTTTTCTCAGTTATCATCATCATCTTCATTCGATTTTATGGATAAAATCACAAAAGACAAGTAATTTAAAAACAACACACAGAATATCAATATAGTCATCCATATTTTCAGAATCCCACCAAAAATTGTACAAGGAAAAAGCAGGTAAAGTACGAGTTACTTACCTTCGGTACCAATAAATCTGGTAGAGACGATTCTAGTCGCAGATTCCTTCACGTAGAATTATCCCCAGGCGTGAGACTTGACCCTAAAAATATTTTGCCACAGCGTCCCTGCGCAGGGGGGACGGCACCACGTGGCTCCACCCTGACGTGGAGCGAGGACAAATAAGTCCCACCCCGGCACGCCTACATCAGTTTTTTTCAGAGAATTGTTCCGTGCCACATCGCGAAGTCATCACCAGTAAAAACTGTGAGAACACTGGAACAGTGTGTGACAAAACCCACTAAACAGAAGGGAAAGAAACAATGGTGAGGAACAGAACCATCCAGAATAGAGCCAGGTACTGAGGCACCAAGATCTGAAATGAAAGAACAGGGCACCGTTACTGGAAAGCAATCCTGCAAACAAATACAACAGCCTCCCCTGGACAGAAGCATGTGAAAATACACATCAGACCATAAAGGCTGCAGCCACTGCCTGGAACTTAAAGAAACACCAAGGTCAGAACGTAGAGCAATGACCAGTCAACCTTAGACTACACCAGTAGGGAGAAAGTCACCCAAACACCGAAGTCGAGACCAGCCAATGCACTTTGACCCCAAGGACTGCCGAAGGCAGGAGTGCCATCAACAAAGGAAAGAAGAAGGAGAAAAAGCACGAGCGAACCCCACACTGGAGACCAGAGTGCAGGGACTCAGAAGTGCTTGCAACATCCAAAATGGAACAACAAAAACAACGAGGCGAGCATCCCCCGAAGGAGGGGGTAAGAAAGACACCCGCAAAAGCCAACAATCCGGAGGCAGGCGGGTGCAGAAGACCCAGAGGGCCCTCGCGGAACAGGGAGGAAGGGCGGGCCGTGAAGGGATCTGCGGCTAGAATTATCTCTACCAGATACATTGTTACCGAAGGTAAGTAACTCATACATCTGATAGAGACTAGTAGCTACAGATTCCTTCACGTAGAATAAATACCCTAGCCATACCCAAGGAAAAGGAGGGTCTGCGAGAGGAAATCCCCAGCCCATGCGAATCCAGACCTGACAGGGGGGAAAAATTTGCCAGGACAGGGAAATAACCCAGTCCTCCCCAACCGGGGATGAGCCACAGGGACAGGGGAAAAACCCAGCCCCCCCCCAAGCAGACTAGCAGCAAAGCGCCGCGCATAACACCTCTCCACCCAGCAGAAGGAAGGGCCACATGAAAAGAGACCACCAGCCAATGTGCCATGCACCTCCACCAGAATCCCAAGGTACAGGCAAGACAAGAGGTGACTAGCAGCCATGGTGCCCGGGACCTCCATCGGAAGCCCAAGGCACAAGCAATACCAAAAGAGGCCAACAGTTGATGCACCAGGGACCTCCAGCTGAAGCCCCCGGGACAGGCAAAAGGAAGAAAGGATGAGGAACTCAGCAGCCAATGAACCAGGGACCTCCACCAGAAGCCCCAGGTACAGGCATCATGAAAAGAGACCATTAGCCAATGCACCAAGGACCTCCAAAGGAAGCCCCAGGGACAGGCAATAGGAAAAGAGGACAGCAGTCAATGTACCAGGGACCTCCACTGGAAGCCCCAGGTACAGACAAAGCAAAAGGAGGCCAAAAGAGAAGAGCAACACAGAGACTCCAAGGAGAAGAGTCGAAACAAAGGCAAGAACCCTCCACCGGCAACACACCCGGTGAAGAGGGCGGCTAAATTCATCACAACTGGATGTCAACCGGCCATACCGATCAGTGCCCCATTAGTAAGGGGGGTAAAAGAGCAAAAATATATTCTCATAAGCCCCCAAAAAGCTAGAAGCAGGGGCGCCAGGCCTCATTCCAAGGCCCTTGGCCATGAATCAGAAGAACCGGCGGACGCCGCCGGGTGCTAACGAGCAACTAGCAGGGAAACAAGAGGAAAACAAGTAGGACGAACAAAGTTGTTAACATAAGAAAATAACCCTTCTGGACACCAGACACAGGACCAGGCCAACAGCAAACCAGAGGCAGAACGCCACCAGACAGAGGACCAGGCCAACAGCAAACCATAGGCCGATCACCACCCAACGCTGCAGCCGTCCAAGAGACGCACCAACAGCATACAGCAGTACCCAGAAGGGCGAGGAACCCCAAGGGGAAGTCCACCCTTCCCAGTATAAGACAGGCTATCCAAAAGCTACAAATACCCCACGTAGGGTAGGACACGGCCCAAGAAGTATGGGAACCACTCTTAGGGAAGAAATCCCGCATCAGAGAACACATTAGAAACCCTGCAGCAAAAACCACAGAAGGCTTAGAAAGCAGTCAAAAAGAACACTCTCCCCAACGGGGAATGAACCCCAACTAAAGGGGTAGGCCAACCCACGGCCTAAAGTGCACATGCACCCCATACTAGATTCCAGGAGCAGTGGGATAACAACTCCCACTAAGACTCGGAGGATCAACAACCACCTACTAAGGAGGAGGAGGACAAGCCCCACAAGAAGACGCTGGATGGCTGAGTCCGCAAGAGAACTAAGACAGCAGGACCCCATCAGTAGGGAGGTCGACCAGATGCTCTCTAATGTTTCATGAAAAACAGCATCGCGCAGCCAAGCATGGCGACGGAGAGCCACAGAAGTGGCCATAGCACAGCTAATAGCATCGGCAACATCCAAAGCTGCACGAAGAATAGACGGGGTCAGCTCTTTACCATCCAACACATGGGCCCGCAGATCAGCACGGCACCCTCATGAGAGACACAAGAAAGAAGGGACTCCACTACACCCTACAGGACAGAAGTAGCCCTGTTCAACACAAACACAGTGTTAAGCACTCTAAAGGCAGCAATGGAAGAACCAAAGACATTACGTCCCATTAAATCTAACCACCGGGCCTCCCGGGAGAGAGGGAACAACACCACAGGCAAACCCAGAAAGGTAGTATGCAATAGAGCACCTTGAGTAGAAGAGTGGAATGAAAGACAGACCGGATCATGCGGAGCAGGTCGATGGAAGTGCAGCAGTGCCTGAGGCACTGGATTGCCCATGGCAGGACGCCTCCAAGACCCCATAAGAGAATCATGGAGTGACGCCTCAAAAGGAACGACTCTCATTCACCAGAGCCCTGGTGGAAAAGCTGCAAGAGGGGGTATGTAGGAAATGGAGTGACAGGTTCACCCATCCTCAGAATACCAGCAGCCATGGAAACAGCCCAAACAAAGGCAACACTGGCCTCAGTAAGGCCCTGCAGAGGTGAAATCAATTCCTCCATGGGTTACGGGTGCAGGCTGAGCTGCCCTTCTCCAATTCCAGGGGGAAGCGGCCAGCCCCAGCATAGAGGAGGATCCACTTAGGAAGGAGGGACCAGAGGGGTCTCAGAAGGAGAAAATGCCAGTGGAGAAGCCAGCGGCGAGGCTGGGAAAGAAGGGTTTGAGGATATTGGCCACGGGGACGGCGAAGAGCCTCCCCAGAAGATGCTGACGAAAAGGCAAATACAGAGCGTCTGTCTCCGGGAAGGAACGCATCGACAGATGACAGACCTCCGAAGACGAAGGGACTTCAGGAGACAGATCCAGAACCTGGAGACGGCACGGCTCCGAGGAGGTTGCCAGCGGCATCTGATCGTCGTCAGGCGGCGCCTGGGGTGGCCACTTGTGACGCCAGCTCGGCTACAGATAGGGCAGCCGCCCACGCCAAGAACCGAGGGGGACTCGGAAAATCACCCCAAGACCCTGCTTCTACCCATGACTCCACCGGAGCCGGGGAGAAAGGTCCCTGGTGCCAGAGTGGTGCCAGCTTGACCTCTGCTGAAACAGCTGCCTGATCAGAGGATCGAGGGGGTCCAGAGGACAAGTCCGGGGTCCCGGCGATCTCCTGTGAGCGATCTCACATGGAGCACCGTAGGGATTTGTGGTGAGACAGGGACGCTAGGCGCCATAGAGGGGAGCCCCGAAGGACCACACCCCGAAAGCGCCACTGTCCTTTGGGGCCAGAGCTGCTGGCGACTTCGCGGAAGTCCCTGCGCGAGGCAAGGGATCACCGGACGTCTCAGGAGATGGAGAAAGGGCCAAAGAAGCCTGCAGAGCCGCTGCATAGGCTGTCATTTGGGCCCTAGTCGCCTCCGCACCAGGAAACATTGTTTAGGAAGACGACAGGTGGGGCCACACATCCCGGGAGGAGACGGCATCCGCCACGGAAGGAGGACAAGGCCTCAGAAACAAACTGAAGGACCTACCAGCCGGTGAGCAGCGCCCAAGGGGCCACGCGAAAGATGATGTCGCAGATGAAACCGACGGTACCTTGCTTCCAAGGTGTGAGACAGATGCTGAGAGGACACCAACCTGGATAAGCGACAGCAACTTCATTCTGCACTCCCGCCGCCATTTAGGCCTAAAATGTTGGCAGGCGTCGCAGTTTTCAGCGTCATAGTGCCCACCCAGGCACCACATGCAAACTGGGTGAGGGTCTGTCGCGGACATGGGACGTGCACAGGAGGGCGACGTCTTGAAGCCCGAAGGCATTCGCACAATGTTCCCATTGTGCAAAAAGAGATAAAAGGCCTGAAAACAGGCCAGAGCTCAACCAGATCCGCGTTGCAAGCAGAAAGAGAAAAACTGACGTAGGAAGCCGGGGTGGGACTTATGTGTCCTTGCTGACGTCACGGACGCGGAGGACGTCAAAGCAGAGCCATGTGGAGCTATTCCCCGGGCAAGCAGGGATGCTGTGGCAAAAAGTTTTCCTGGTCCAGTCTCACGCCTGGGGGTAATTCTACGTGAAGTAATCTGTGGCTAGTAGTCTCAATCAGATAGGTGAACTCAACAACTGTAAAAAGAGCAAGGCTGGCCTGACTTGGTTAAAATTGAGAGGTAATACAATTGGGCACATAAAACTGTGTTGCAGGTAGCTTTGTTTTAGGCAAAACACAACCACATGTAATGTATTGTTGATCTAATTGTTATCACTGTTAAAGGGGGGCAAATCTGAGTATCTAAAACAGCCACAGTTTAAAGAGACTAGTTGGGGAAATAAATGTAACCTAAAATAAGTCAACAAACGGCGATGATGGCAACGTACATCCCAGGTCAGATAGAGTTCATTATTATTAACTATTTTAACCAGCAGCGCGTGTCGCATGGAGTGTTTTGTTAAAGCAACATCTTCGCATTCTGACCTGAGCTTGTCCATAAATGCAGATTCAACCCGATTCCCATCCGCACAAGTTATACTATGGTGTTACCAAACATATCCGGCCTCCCTTAGCCCTCAAGCTATGTGCCACATACGCCAGCCATGGAATCTGTAAGGGCTTGTCTAATTGTAAGCTGTCCTGGAGGATCAGTCTGCTATAGCCCAACTCCCCCTTTGTCAAGATCGAGTACCAGAGTTTTAAGGAATGAAGGCGAAGCTGATCAGTAAAATAATCCAATCCTAGTTCTTTGTGAACAATTTTGTAAGGTGTGCTTTGACAAATGCCCAAGAGACTCTTTAAAAACGTATTTTCTGCAACTTGGAGTGAGGCCACCTGGCCGTATCCCCAAATTTTGCTGCCATAACACATTAAAGGGATATGTTAAACCCTATAAATCTCCAGAATAGATTGGATTTGAGTGCGCCCCAATCGGCGGGAAAAATACCGGACACCAAATATCATCCTGCTAAAAGAGGAAACATTTTGATTAATGAGCGAGTGCCAATTACACTCAGAATCCAGTTGTATCCCCAAGTACTTGAACATATCTACCCTTGTGATGTGCTGGCCCTCTATTACATATTTCATTGTTCTCTTTTTTGTTGGGCCAAAACTCATAACATGTGAAAAGTTGGTGGATAGGTCAAAGCTGTTCAGAAAAATAATAGAAAGAGAAAGAAGCTTGTTTAGGCTTTTAGCACTACGGGCCATTAAAATGGTATCATCTGCATACAGTAGAGCAGGGATGGTGTGATCACCTACTCTGGGGACATCAACACCAGCAGCAGTCAGGACCTGCTCTAAACTGTTGATATAAAATACAAATTAAAAAGGAGCTAAAGGGCAACCCTGCCATACCACTCGAGGGAGTTTAAAGTGCTCAGTACATACCCCATTGGGGCCAAACCTAATGCTGGCGGACAGGCCATTGTGCAAATTGTGCACGAAGTTGATTAAAACTATATCAACACTAATCTGTTTCAGTATCGACCAGACCTTAGAGCGATTGACTCTATCAAAGACCGACCTAAGGTCCACGAAGGCCCGATGGATGGCCCCCTTCTTGGCCGTGGTATACTTGCAGATTAAAAGATAGAAATTCAAGGTCTGTTCTATTTTTTCCCGTCCAGGAAAAACCTGTACTGGAGGTCAGACAGAAAGCTTTGCTCCTCAGCCCAGTCCGTGAGGTGATTTAATAGGATCCTACCAATAAGTTTCACCTCTGAGTTAATGAGGGAAATAGATCTAAAACAGGCCGGGTCTGATCTGTTGCCCTTTTTAAATACAGGTACAATTATAGACTGGGACCATGTTGAGGGAAGATGACAGCAGAGTTTAAGTGCACTATTAGGACTAACAAATCTATACAATCCTTTTTTTTAATCACATTTTTTAATTTTACAATAACCACAATTCAATCAGTCAGATTTATATAGTGCGCTACTCACCCGGTAGGGTCTCAAGGCGCTGGGGGGGGGGTGGGGGGGGGTCCGTTACTGCTCGAAAAGCCAGGTCTTGAGTTGCTTCCTGAAGGAGAGATTGTCCTGGGTCAGTTGTAGGTGTGTGGGGAGGGAGTTCCATGTCTTGGCCGCCAGGTAGGAGAAGGATCTTCCTCTAGTGGTGGATCTGCGAATGCGTGGTACGGTAGCGAGGGCGAGGTTGGTCGATTGCAGCTGGCGGGTGGGTGTGTACAAGGTGAGGCGGTTGTTGAGGAACTTTGGGCCCAGGTCGTGTAGAGCTTTGTGTGCGTGGGTGGGGAGTCTGAACGTGATCCTCTTGTTGACGGGAAGCCAGTGTAGGTCTTTCAGGTGGGCAGAGATGTGGCTGTGACGGAGGATGTCCAGGGTGAGTCGTGCAGAGGCGTTCTGTATGCGCTGGAGTCTTTTCTGTAATTTGGCAGTGGTTCCTGCGTAGAGGGTGTTCCCGTAGTCCAGTCGGCTGGTGACGAGTGCCTGGGTGACCGTCTTCCTTGTTTCGTGGGGATCCATCGGAAGATCTTACGGAGCATGTGCAGGGTGTTGAAACAGGATGATGACACGGCGTTGACTTGTTTGGTCATCGAGAGGGAGGAGTCCAGGATGAAGCCCAGGTTTGGTGCGAGGTCCGTTTGCTTGGGTGTGGTACCCAGGGCAGGGGGCCACCAGGAGTCGTCCCAGTCTGAGGGGGATGATCCCAAGATGAGGACTTCCGTCTTGTCTAAGTTTAGTTTCAGGCGGCTGTTCTTCATCCACTCAGCGACGTCTTTCATTCCTTCGTGTAGGCTGGCTCAGGCGGTGGGGGGGTCATTGGTAAGGGAAAGGATCAGCTGGGTGTCGTCGGCATAGGAGATGATGTTAAGGTTGTGTTGGCGTGCGATGGCTGCGAGGGGGCTCATGTAGACGTTGAAGAAGGTGGGGCTGCGCGATGATCTTTGTGGTACTCCGCAGATGACTTCGGTGGCCGCGTATCGGAACGGGGGAGGCGGACCCATTGGGTTCTTCCGGCGAGGAACGAGATGATCCAGTCCAATGCCTTCTCTCGGATTCCAGTGTTGCTGAGGCGTTGTATCAGTGTGAGGTGGTAGACTGTGTTGAACGCTGCAGAGAGGTCCAGGAGGATAAGGGCAGCTGTTTCCCCGTTGTCGAGCAGGGATCTGATGTCATCGGTGGCTGTGATGAGGGCGGTCTCAGTGCTGTGGTTGGCTCTGAACGCGGACTGTGAGGGGTCGAGGGATCCGTTCATCTCGAGGAATGCGGTGAGCTGTTTGTTAACGGTCATCTCGATGACTTTGACAGGAAAAGGGAGGAGCGAGATGGGGTGGAAGTTCTTGAGGTCGGCAAGGTCTGCTGTCGGTTTCTTCAGGAGGGCTGAGTTCTGCATGCTTCCAGTTCTCCTGGAAGGTGGTGGTGCTGAAGGAGTTGTTGATGATGTCTCGCAGTTGGGGTGCGACGATGGAGTTGGCCTTGTTGAAGATGTGGTGGGGGCAGGGGTCAGTGGGGGATCCGGAGTGGATGGTGTTCATCGTGCGGGTGGTGTCTTCGGTGCTGACTGGGGTCCAGTTGCAGAGGGCCGTGGTGGGGGGCGTTGGTTCAGTGGTAGAGTGCGTGGTCTGTGCATTGAAGCTGTTGTGTATGTCGGCGATCTTGCGGTGGAAAAATGAGGCGAGAGAGTCGCAGAGGTCTTGCGATGGTGTGATGTCGTTGTTTCCGGCACTGGGGTTGGAGAGCTCTTTGACGATGCTGAAGAGTTCCTTGCTGTTGTGGGAGTTGTTGTCCAGTCGTTCTTGAATGCTGCTCTTTTGGTGGTACGGATCAGCTGGTAGTGTATGCGGGTGGCGTTCTTGAGGGCTGTCATGTTTTCTGTAGTCTAGTCATGGCACCATGTCTTTTCGAGGGTGCGGCAGTTTTTCTTGGAAGTTTTGAGTTCGCTGCTGAACCACGGGGCTTTCTTGCTGCCGGGTCTGAGGGGTGGGTTCTTCAGGGGTGCAAGGTCGTTGGCGCAGTTGGTGAGCCACTGTGTGAAGTTGCGGGCTGCTTCGTTGGGGTCTGATGTGCTGGCGGGAGGGTTCTGGCTGAGAGAGGTGGTGAGCTGGTCGACGGTGATCTTGCTCCAGCTCCTGCGGGGAACCTATTGTGGGTGGTGGTAGTTCGTGGTTCTCCTGAAGTTGAAGTGGACGCAGCTGTGATCAGTCCAAAGGAGTCTGGTGGAGTGGCTGAAGGAGATGTGCTGGCTGGAGGAGAAGATGGGGTCAAGCGTGTGGCCTGCATAGTCGGTGGGGGTGTTCACCAGTTGCTTGAGTCCAAGGTTGGCGAGGTTGTCCAGTAGGGCGTCATTGTTGTTCTCCAGGTGGAAGTTGAGGTCCCCTAGGAGGATGTAGTCCGAGGCGGCGAGGGCGTGTTGGCTGACGAAGTCTGCGATGGTTTCGCTGAACTGTGTGCGGGGTCCCGGGGTCTGTAGATGAGAGTGCCTCTGAGGGTGGTCTTGGGGTCGGTGTCTATCTGGAAGTGGAGGTGCTCGACGGCGGTGAGGGTGTCGTCAGAGTTGGTCGTGATGCGGATGGTGTTCTTGTGGACAATGGCAATGTCTCCTCCGGTCTGGTTGGCGCGATCCTTCCGGGTGATCTTGTATCCGTCCGAGATGGCTATGGCGATGTCGGGGCCTGAGGAGGCGTTCATCCAGGTTTCCGTGAGGAAGGCAACATCAGGTGATGTTGTGTCGAAAAGGTTCCAGAGTTCGGCGGCGTGTCTATGGACGGAGCGAGTGTTGAGCAGAAAGCATTTGAGGTGGTTGTTGCCGGTTGCATTTCGGGGTTGGTGCAGCTCCGGTGGCAGGAAAAAGTGCAGGCTTGGCAGGAGAAGGGTCCATGGGTTCGTTTAGGGGTGGCTTGGTAGCAGGCGGGGTTTCGGCCTGGGTTGAGAGCGTTGAGGGTGGCGGCATCGTAGGTCCGTCCTGTGGGCTGGTATCTTCGGTGGCCAGGGGTCCTGGCACTGGGCGCGGTCCAGGCGTGGACGGGCGCAGACGGGCTTGCCTTTGGCACGCCAGCTGCACGTGAATGCTGCGCGTATGCGTGGACTCCGCCATAAATGGCGAAGTAAAAGGGAGGAGCAGCTGGGAGGCTGGAGCGGGGTGGCGAATGGGGAAGGGAGGGGAGGATACAGAAAGGAAAAGGGGGCGGGCCGCAGGGGAGCAGCGGTGGGAATCGGAGAGCGGGGGGTGCACAGGCGGGAGAAACATTCTCGAGGGGCAGCGAGGGAGAGGAAGGTACAATTACGGAAACAGAGGCAACGATGGCAGATACAAATACCGGGCACAAAATACAATCACCAAATACAAATACCGATTCTAAGTACAGGAGGCACAAAAGTAGAGGAAGCAGAGGACGCAAACTCGCGGCAGTAGCGGAGAAGCCTGGGCGCACTCACGAGGAGCTGTGCGGTGCGAGGAGCGACCGGCCCTTCGACAGGGTCAAAGGTCACAGCTCTCTACCGCGCGGACTCCCCAATAAATGGCCAAGTGGGAGGGAGGAGCAGCTGGGAGGTGGGAGGTGGGAGCGGGGCGGCGAATGGGGAAGGGAGGGGAGGATACAGAAAGGAAAAGGGGGCGGGGCCGCAGGGGAGCAGCGGCGGGGATCAGGGAGAGGGGGGTGCACAGGCGGGAGAAACGATCTCGAGGGGCAGCGAGGGAGAGGAAGGTACAATCACGGAAACAGAGGCAAAAATGGCAGATACAAATACAGGGTACAAAATACAATCACCAAACACAAATACCGATTCTAAGTACAGGAGGCACAAAAGTAGAGGAAGCAGAGGACGCAAACTCGCGGCAGTAGCGGAGAAGCCTGGGGGCACTCACGAGGAGCCGTGCAGTGCGAGGAGCGACCGGCCCTTGGACAGGGTCAAAGGTCACCAATTGAACACCTCATTACATGGGTAACAATAGAAACGTCCATCATATGTATGCAATTCGTATTGACAATAATGGTCTCAAGGGTCCTCACCATATTTAAGTCTCATGAGTTCCACTTGGTCCGACGTGACCCATATCCCCAAGTATTTGACCTCTGAGTCACACCACTCTATAGGAAAATCCAGGGAAAATGGCGTCACAGCTGCTGTAAGTGGGAATATCTGTGACTTTCCCCTGTCAATATGAATCCCGGATAACTCTCCAAAGACAATAAACTCTCACATAATGGGGTTAAGATTTTGTTGTGGGTCTCTGATAAACAGGGTAGCATTGTCCGCAAAAAGGAAAATGTGTATTTGTTTTGCCTGGCATCTCAATACCTTTCTTGGTGATGTTGTCTCAGTTTGGCCTCTAAGGGTTCAATAGCTAGCACAAAGAGTAATGGGGAGAGCGTGCAGCCTTGTCTTATGCCCCTCGTAATAAGAAAGCTGGCAACGTCTGTCCATTGACCAGGACTCTAGCCACTGTGCGGGTGTACAGGAGTCTTACCCATGACAAAAACTCTTCTGGGATGCCCGTACATTGTAGTATCCCCAATAAATAGTCCCATTCTACTGAATCAAAGGCTTGTGTGGCATCTAGCAAGACAGCCACTAGCAACAGGTCTGGGTGAACATTCTGCAAAACTGAGAACAGAGTGCGTAGGTTGTGGGATGTTGCTCTTCCAAGAATGAACCCTACCTGATCCGGCAGGACCAACTTTTCCATCAGCAGACTGAGTCTTTTGGACAGTATTTTACCCAGAATTTTCGTATCATTATTGATGAGGAGAGTGGCCTATCCGAATCACATTGATCTGGAGGCTTCCCGGGTTTAAGGAGCAAGGTTATAAGCACCTCTCTCATGAACCGAGGAAGAGTACCAATTTCTCGGGCCTCTTTTAGACTGTCTTTAATATGGCTGTGAATTGATCTATGTACAATTTATAAAAGTCCACTGGGAGGCCGTCCGAACGTGGTGCGTTGAGGGATTTCAGTTGTACTATGGCGGTCTGAATCTCTAGACCTGAATCAAATGAGGTGGTCAAAAACTTGCTTTGTCAATTCCCCAACCAGCCTAGGAGGACCACGTCGATTAAATAACTATCTAAGTTCACCGGATATCGCCTTCTGGTGGTATAAAGAGTGGCATAGTGTGTCGCAAATGTTTGAAGTATATCAGGACTATCCGTACATAACTTCCCCTCCGAGTCTAAGACCTCTAGTATATATCATAGAAGAGGGGTTATGGATCTCTTCGCCCAGCACCTTGCCTAGACGTTCCCCCTCTCCGTATTTATGTGCCATAAATTATTTTCCCCAGAAACGGACCTCTCCTTCAGCTGTTTCTTTATACTCCGAGAGTTTGTCTTTGAATTCTGATTGCCCGGGTCGTGCTGCCACTCATTTCCTATTCCCACTGCTTCAGTTCAGTTTCCAGTTTCTGTAATGGCAGGCGTGTATCTCGGAGGATGCCAGAGCTCTTAGCAATGCAGAATCCACAAACTGTGATTTTAAAAGCCTCCCATACCATCTCAGTGCATGTGACTGAGCCTATGTTTCGCTCAAAGAAGTCCTTAATTTCCTGGCCTAGTTCTGTTTGGAATGCTATGTCTAATAGTTTGAGTGGCATGAGTCTCCATTTCCTATGGTTTGCCTCAGTTGCCGGGGGGACAGCGTCAATCAGACCAGTTAGTGGTCAGAGTACGTTCTCGCTAGATACTCCACAGCATGGATCCATGGCCCCACGCCCGTAGACACCACCCAATCTTCCAACCTAGCCCATGACGAATGTGTGGCTGAGAAGTGTGTGCATTCTTTCTCCCCAGTGTTCAAATGTCTCCATGCATCCAGTAGACCACTGTCAGTCATTATTCTTTTCAATAATGTATGTGTTTTAGTATAATGATGCGGGAGCGGATTAGGCCCTTTTATAGCTTGGGTCTACTTTGTATTGAAGTCACCGCCCCAGAGTCTGTGCGTAGATCCTATCTTCAGTATTTTTTCGTCAAAGTGTGGCATATTAGTCTGGTTCATACACATTAGGTCGGTAACAGTTTATTGGCATAATTGAGTCTGAGCCCAACCACCCCACATGATGCGGTATCGTCCCAGTCGGTCGCAGGCTGTGCCCATTACAATAGATGGAGTGCTTTTCTTTATTAAGATCGCTGTCCCCCTTGAATATGAGGAGGAAGAGGAGAACAAACTAGGGCCCTTATTTATGAGGCCATGCGTCAGTTTTGCGCCGCTGCTTTTTGTGACGCACCAGCGGCGTACAAAATGCGCCTTGTTGCGCCATATTTACAAAGTGACGCATCTAGGTAGATGCGTCACTTTTTAAACCCCTGCGCCACATTATACCTGCGTCAGGTATAATGTATGCAGAGGGGGCGTTCCCCCGCAAAAAGCCTCGTAATAGTGACGCAGTGAAATATATGAGATTTCACTGCGTCACTTTTAGGATGCAGTTGCGTCAAAATCTTGCGCCTGCCTCACAGCAGGCGTAAGACTGACGCAAGCCATTTCACATGGGGCTTCCCCATGTGAAAGGACGCATTACTGGAGATGCGTCACTTTTGTGACACACTCCAGCAATGCGTCACTTTTGTGCTTACAGATACGTCAAAAATACTGACATATCTGTAAGTCCTTGCGACATGATGCGTCATACATTAAATATGACGCATCATTGGTGTCGCAAGGAGTGCGCAGTGAAAAGTGACGCATCGCTGTTTTTACGCAGCGATGCGTCACTTTTCATAAATGAGGCCCCATGTGCCTCCATTTGCCAGCCAACGAGGGAGTGCGCTGGGGTCTAAATGAGCCTCTTGGAGCATTGCGATCTGGACATGATGTCGGTCCAGATGTGCTGGTATTTGCCTGCGCTTGCACGGATAGCCCAACCCTCTGAAACTGCATGTTAATAGCTGCATTTTTCAATTCTGCGTTAACCTGTGCCATGCAAACCTCAGAAACCTGAAAAAAATAGGATTCCAAGAGCTGTTTCGATTCAACACATCCTGTGTATACAATAATGATTCTATATATTCCCTATTTCACCTTCTGTCATTTCCAAATTAAAATTCCCACCCCTCCCCCTCCCACAACAGCATTCCAATCATGCCGGCATCATCATTCCCACCCCCTCCCAAACAGTGCCAACTTGTATGTCATCCCACATTGGGGGGATCACCCTCAGGGGTACGCCAAGTAGGCTAACACAGTATTCCCCTTCCACTCCATGTGCGGGAATATCTAGAGGTATGGGGGGAGGGGTGCCCGGTACAGTTTGTTAACAAGTCCCAACTATACACTTATCTGCTTGAGCAGTTTGTTTTCAATCTTAGCCTTGCAGTCTGGCTTCGGCATCCCTCCATGGCAATTCAGTATTTAGTATGTGCTACAGCGGAAATATAATAAGGTAGGGGAGTCACAGATTGCATAAAATGAGTCAATACAACAAAATCTCATGATCATACCTACGTTGGTGATGTTGACCTCGACGGATGGTCCTGCACATTGCGAGGTGAATTTTTTTTTCAGGTGCTTCAAGAAGTCGTCCACTTGCTGTGTGTTGATGAAGAAATGCTGTTTGCCATGGTGAGTAAGTTGTAGGCTCGCCGGGTGCATTAGTGGATAGTCTATTTTGACCTGCTGTAGCTTCATCCTAGCTGGGATGAATTTCCTTCTAGCTTCCTGTACAGCTATAAAGTCAGGGTATATCGTGAACTCGTTCCCTGAAAAAAAGAGATGTTTCTTCTCCCAAGCCATTTTCAGGCCTGCATCTTGATCTGGGTAATTTACAAATCGTGCTATGTTTGGGCGTGGCGGGCTTCCTGGGACTGATCTAGGGCCGAAGGAGTGATGGGCTCCTTCCACCACCAACTGCGAGGAGAAGGAGTCTGCCCAAATAAAAGTAGAATTTCTCCATCCTCCCGATATTTGTGTTCTCCGGTATTCCAATGACTCGTATATTGTTCCATCTGCTATGCGCTTCCAAATCCCTGTTCTTTGCAGCCATCCTTTTGAGGACTTTCAGGCACATGCATCAAGCTAAAATGGGCTTGCAAAAATAGGGAATACCTGTTTGCAAGAGCAATTTTGCTTTTTCCAGGAACTCAAATACCGAATAATCAACAAATTCGCAAAATCAAAAAATCTCAAAAAATGCGAAAGCCAATTTAGTGAATCCTCATCTGCGAGAACCTAAATAGCAATAGCAAATAGCGATTCGCAAACAAAGAATTGCAAACCAATGCATGTAACTTTGCAAATAGCGATTCACACGAAATTCGCTATTTTGCAAGTGCGGATTAAGAGGAATAGCAATCGGGTGGTAAACAGGAGTAACAAAAATCACACAGGTGCAACCCCTCAGAAACCTATGTAAACTGACCCAGGAGGCCTCTGAAGCTTTTCACAATGGCAGCGCTCTACGTGATGGTGAGGAGGATGAGGATTCATGCAGGCTGAACGGTGCAATGATCCTTGACCTAATAGCAGAATTGGAACTCCTAATGCGGCGCCAGACCCGTAGGACCCATGCCATCCCCACTCATGTCCAGGTCCTATGTTGCCGTCACCTACTTGCGTCAGGCAGTTTCCAGGGGACAGTAGCTGTAGCTGGAGGGGTATCACAAAGATCTCTTTCACGATTCTTCAAGTCCTTCCTGGACGCCCTGATGGCAAGGATCCACACCCACATCACCTTCCCCACAATCCAACAGGAATTGAACAAGACTGAACTAGACTTCTACCAGGTAGCACAGTTCCCTCATGTGATTGGTTGCATAGATTGTACACATGTTGCCATTTGTCCCCCAGCAGATAAGGAATACATTTTCAGGAACAGGAAATCCTATCATTCTATCACTGTACTAGTAGTGTGCAATGCAGAATATATCATAACAGACATTGTGGCGCAATACCCTAGAACCACCCATGACTCCTATATATTTAAACACAGTGGCATTCAAACCCGTCTGCTCAGGGGTAAATTTGGTGAAGGACATCTGCTTGGTAAACACATATACTTATTCGCTACACAAAATTACAAAATGCCAATGCATAACTGTAGCTAACCCTTTGCTTACTATCCTATATGTGACAGCGCATATGCAGTAAAAACTACATATTGACGCACGCAGAATGTAATCAAACGCACATTTGGACTGCTGAAAAGTCGCTTGTGCATTCTCCACAAAACCGGTGGAGCGTTGCAGTACCGGCCAGAGACCTGCTGCAGGCTTGTGGCTGCATGTTGCACAACATTGCAACCAGGAGAGGCATACACATTGAAGTGTCTAACAGTAAGTCTAAGGGGGACAACAAGCCACCTGCACAACTATGACAAGCGCATGGGGCATGCTCAGCAGAATGGCAATGGAGACGTGCAGACATCAGACAACATTATTTCTGAGGTATGTAATGATGAGACATGACACTTCATGTTTGAACAGAAAAGTATTTACTACCATGAGAACATGTAGTAGTGCTTAGCCACACATAGAAGGTGCTAAGTAGCACAGTGATTGCATGCACAAAATAGAAAATTAAATTATTTCAGGATCTGTTAATCAGTCACTATAAAGAGTTTGTGCATGGTTACATCACCATGGGCAAATAAAGATGTACAAGTCAGTTTAGACCATGCACCCCCAAACGCCTTTCGCCTGCATCTGCAACATCCACCATGGGTGCACCAGAAGGTGTCATGCTGCGGGTACTGCGCCTCCTGCCAGTTGGGACTGGCACTGACAGGCTGCAAAGGCTGCATTCCTCCCTACTCCCCTCTTCCCCAGTAACATTGCTGCACCCAACAGTAGCAGTCTGGATCTGTTCCACTGCAGTGGTTACTTGGCCAAGGTCCCTGGCCACACCCCCACAACAATGGCCCAATTTTCAAGGCCAGGGACTGACGTGACAGCAGTTCAGTGGTGTTGCAAAGGTTTACCTGTTATAGCCAGCCAAGCTCATCATGAACTATCACTGCCTTCTTCTCTGTGTGTCGAGGCCTTCCTCCATCACACGGGTCAGCTCCTGCGTGGTTGCGTTAGTCTGCCTGTTTCCTTCTACCACCGCTGTAGTTAGTTCACTCACACAGTCAGTCATGACTGTGATGTTCCTAGCCAATTTGGAGATTTGCATCTGTATTGACCCCATATGTCTCGCTTGCAGGCGCTGCACCCTCAACACCAGGGACTCCACGCCACCCGACACATTTGGAGTTTGTTCATCCTCTTCTGCAATGCGGACCCTTGACCTGCGTCTCGGTCTTTGCCGGACTTGTGCCTGGGGTGTTGTTATGATATAGTCCTCAGGATTGCTTTGTTGATTGGTATGCCCACCTCTAGATCGAGCCAACGCCGGAATTGCCGGAATGGCACAGAACATTGACAAGATCAAGCGAGGGGATATTAGAACAAATCAGGGAAGGAAAGGAAGGGGACAGCAGGGAGGGAGATCTGAAAGACATAAACAGAGCACACACATAAGACTGGGTTTCTCTGCTTTAGTCAAAACAATACTCTGGGAACTACTGTAAGGAGATATACCTGTAAAGGAATATTTAAACCTTGTAGATTTGTAGAGGCAACGTAGGGGTTGATACGGTGAAACTATAGTAATGCAAAAGACAGGAAAACGTGATATACTGCATAACATAACATACAATGTAATATCTACATGTCCTGCCTTACATGAATAGGAACATACCTAAGTATCTCTTTACTAAGCTTCACAGGGGAAGAGTGTAACCTACACCTCCAGATCCCCTGTTAAATAGAAGAGGTACATACACAGTTAACACCTTAGAATATTGTAATACACGTTGCCACTCATAAATGAAAGTATAGTTCAAATGCCACAAAACAAAGAACACTCCTGGAACTCTTGGTGATTTCAAACACCCAACTAATGCCTCTTAGCTGGGTACAAGACGGAATCCCAATGTACGAAAATAGCAACCTTGAATGTACTTAGAGCTACCCAAAAGGCTGCCAGCACTAAGCAGAGGATACACCGTTGGCCGAAAATGCCAACCGAGTCAAATCCACTTAACCAAGTCTCAAAACCAGTACCACGATAACAGCCGTTATCGCGTAAACCCAAAGTATCTAGGAAAACCAAAAAAACAGCGAACCGCTGTGAAGGGCTGGTGCAAGCACCCTTACCACACCAGGACAGCCGAGTCTTCTATAAAGAACAATCTCACGGACCGGAATACCCGACACCGATCCCTGGCCGCCATTCTCCTTAAATGTTGTCATCGTGAGAAAGCAACGCGCCGCTAAGGATCTCGGGAATTGTAGTTCCGGCCCAGGGCATGCCGGGATACGTAGTTTGAGAATGTCGCGATCTTGACAGGTGTTTTTGTGGGGCTCACACAAGGCTGGCTAGTCTCTGGAGCGGGTTCAGGATCCATCTCAGATTCCATGGGCAGCAGTGATGTACCTGGGACCCTGCGTTTTGTGGGTGCCGGGGCTATGCTTGTGGGGACACATGTGTCTCCACATCAGACTCTGCAGGAGTCTCTGTGATGTCTCCACATTCACTGTCCTCAGTGTCTCCTTCTGCTGCATCGGTGCTATGCAGTATAACTATTCCGCCTCACCTCTCCCGTAGCTTGGGCCGGTACTTCAATGAGAATATGCCGATCTCTCACCTCGCCAAATATGAGTGTGCAGCGCTTAAGTCCCAAGAAGTACAACTCAGTCACCAAATGTGCATCCCGGGATTTGCGTAGAAGGAGCCGGCATCTCCGTCAGTCGTGATGTGCAGCTTTGCCAGATACCGCAACTCTGGTCTTTCTCCCAGCATTGTTCTGCACCCTGCGCCGCAATAAACCACTCTAGCGGGATGCCAGATTTTTTTTGGTTGAAACATTTTTTATTGGGGCTTTACAGCACAGGTTACCATTTGAGACTTCAGCAGTAATGCATTTAAACAAACATCTGCAAGCATTTGTATATCATGTATAGTTACAAAGTTCACAATGTCATCATATCTCTAGCCCATTAGGTAGGTTATCTTACAGTAGTTCAAGTGTCATCTCCTGGCTAGTCTCGCTTATGTTGGTATGGTCTGCTGTGTCTAATTAGGTGAGTAGCTCAGGGCGTAAGTTGGAATGTGAAATGTGGGGGGAAATTGGGTGGGGAGGGAAGCGCAAAATGGACAAGGTGTACAGTTGTATCAACTTGTGATGTGACTGGCTATAATTTGGTTAGCCTGTGCTGTTGGGTATCTGAGGGGGGCAGAACTCGGTTGAAGGAGTGGGGGAGAACCCCTCGGGTACGTTCTAGGCATGCCGTCTGTCATGCATGTCTTGATGTTACGCAGTGGTGGCTCGTATCTGCACTATGAGGGATAGGAGCGGAGTTTGGGGTGAAGGCTGCGAGGTTTCACGTGTTTCTCCCACTGCCGTCTCTTGTGTGAATTGGAACAGCAACTGTGCCTATTCCATCGATACAGGATGTTTACATGTCCCTTTTACTTCCTCCTCTCTTAGTGTCTCTTCTTGCGCTGCCCCCCATATTTTCATTGCGCCCACCCAGGCCGCCTCCCGGGGCCCTGTTGGGGCTCGCCAATGCATGCTATGCCCCTCTTTGCAAGGAGAATATCAAGGGATGCAAAGCGCCATTGTAGTTTTTCAGACTTTTTTTTGCAGAGGATTACCAGAGCACATGTTTCCCATGTGGATATGTTCGGGAGATTGACTGTCGCTCGGAGTGTCTGCTGTACCCTAACCCAGTATTGTTGTATGATGTGGCAATCCCAGAACATATGCCTAAAGTTCGCCTCCGGAGTTTGCCAACGGGGGCACGCGAATTGTGTGTCGGGATAGAAACGGCGTAATTTATCTGGTGTAAGGTATGCTCGGTGCAGGGCATTAAACTGTATATTTTTGAAACGTGCATTCCTGGAGACCTTTTTCGGATATTCCAGTGTTTGTTCCCATTCTTTATCGTGGAATGCCCAACCCAATTTGTCTTCCCATTTCTGACGCAACCCGTCTAGGGAAGTGTTAGTCAGCTCGCGGATTGCCCTGTAATGCCAAGTGACTAACGGCCAGATTCATCAAGCCGAAAATGGCTCGCAAAGGCCCAGATTCTGAGAATCTGGCCCTTTGCGAGTGCTATTTTTGCATTTGGGATTCATCATCCCAAATACAAAAATCGCAATTCTAGAAATCGCATATTTGCGAATAATTGCATTTAAGGAATCTCAATTAGAGATTCCTTAAATGCAATGCAAGAAGCATTTAAAAATTGTGAAATCGTTATTTTTGGCCGCTATTTACCGCGAAGTCTGACTTCGTGGTAAGTAGCGAAAACTGAGAAAAATGCACTTTTGTGCATTTTTCCCAGTTGTATGTTACACACACACATGTCCTTTGGACATGTGTGTGCGCAACATCAGTCTACATTTTCATTTCAGGGGTGCTACAGGGTGTCCTTTGGACACCCCTGGCACCCTGAAATGGCATCCATATTTGCGATTAGCAAATTGCTAATCGCAAATAAGGAATAACTCCCTGTTCATTCCTATGGGTCTTTAGGCCCATAGGAATGAATGGGGAGTTATTTCTTATTTGCGATTAGCAATTTGCTAATCGCAAATAAGGAATGTGTAGGAATCGCAATTTATTTAGCGATTCCTACATGAATCCCATTTTGCAAGTCCTTAATAGCGATTCCTTAATAATCGCTATTAAGGACTCGCAAAACGGGACAATGATGAATCTAGCTGCAAGTGTCTGCCCGTCCCCATCCACAGTGTCGTGTGCATTGGGGGTTCCCCGTCTCGAAGATCCCGGTATTAGCGGCCGCTATCTAAAAGTTGTCTGTGCAGTAGGACATGTCTTGGTGGGAGGTCATACCACTCGACCATTTGGGCATATGTCCTCAGCTGTCCGTCTTGGAACAAAGACTCTACCTCGGTCACATCATGGTCAGTCCAAACCTGGAGAGCTCCTGTAGTGTAGTATTTGTCTTTCTGGGGGGAGTCCTACTAAGGGGAGGAATGGGGAATACAGGGGCTGTCCTTTCGACATGCGGTGAATCCGTACCATACATTTGCAGGCCAGGGATACCTGCAACAGGTGTGTGCGCAGTGGTTTGGTACCTGGCATTAACAGTCTCCGGACGGCTGGGAGGGGTATTCAGCCATCATCTGTAATTGTTTCCCCTATATGTATTTCTGCTGTTCAGTGAGACAGCCATTGGAGTTGTGCCGCTAGTAAGTATGCCCCGAAGGATAGAGCTCCCATCCCTCCGCGTGCCGTGGGTAAGTATATTGTGTACAGAGCCACTCCATGGAGGCAGTGAGTAGTGTGTCTAACTCCCGAAAGAAGGAGCGCGGTGGTATCACAGGGAGATTCGTGAAGTGATAGAGCAGGTTAGGAACCATGATCATTTTGGCTATGGCTACGTGTCCAATGGGAGCCAGGGGTGGTATTTTCCAGAAGTACACTGTCGCTCTTAGTCCCGCCAATGTTTTACAATGATTCCCCTCATATAGGTCCTCAGTGAAATGGTATAACTGCACTCCTACATATCGGGGAACTACGGTACGCCATGTGATTTTCTGGGTTCCTACTGTGATGTCCAGGGGTGCTACTGTGATGAGGACTAAGTGGGAAAATCGTAGATTTGTCCCAGTTGACTTTGAGACCTGAGGCCTCTTCGAAGTCCTGCAGCGTTGCCCATATCGAGGTGAGGTCACCTGTGGCATCCCGGACGTAAATCAGAACATCGTCTGCATAAAGCGATACACAGTGTATTGTGTCTGCTATTGGGATACCCCATGCCTCCCCCTCCTGCCGCAGCTGTATGGCCAAGGGCTCAACTGCCAGAGCAAATAGGAGGGGAGAGAGAGGGCACCCCTGCCTTTTCCCTCGTTCCACCGTGAACGAGGTGGATATGAGTTTGCCGATTCTTGCCCTGGAGGTGAGACCCTTATAGAGGAGTTGTGTGTACGTCAGTAGAGTGGAGCCGATATTTATTTTCCAGAGGACTGTGAACAGATATGGACATGTTAGGGTGTTAAAGGCTTTTTTGAGGTCTAGCAGTAGGCACGCCGCTCATGGGAACCAGATTTTTGCCCAGTGTAGGATGTGAAACAATCTGCATAGATTTTGCAAGGTGTTACGTCGCGGGACAAAGCCACATTGGTCTGGGTGTACCATTGCTGGAAGGATTTGACTGTAAAGGTCTGCTGATATTTTCCAGAGGATTTTACAGTCTGTGTTTAATAGCGTTATTGGTCTATATGAGGCTGGGAGCGTGGGGTCTCTATGTGGTTTCGGAAACGTCACCAGGATCGACTCCCAGAGAGTTCACCTCTGGTCAGTGCATCTTAATACATGGATGCCATCCGGGGTGCTAGGCGGGTCACAAAGGTGCTATAATACTCAAAAGGGAAACCGTCCATTCCTGGTGCCTTGTTCTGGGCTAATGTTCTAATCGAGTGAGTTGTGCCTGAAGGCGTGATCTTTGTCTCTAATTTCTTTTTGTCTGCGGGTGAGATCCGGGGCATGGAAGATGAGCCGAGGAATTGAGTCAGCTCTTGGTGTGTCACCTGTGTTGAGGCTCGGTAGATGTCTGTGTAATAGTCATGAAATGTGTGCATTATGACTACTTGTGAGTGCTTAGGGTTCCCCGCTTTGTCTGTGAGTTCTGTGATCGGTGTTACAACTGTGTCCTGTTTGGCTCTATTACCCTCCCGATGTACTCTGGTTGCGTATGTGCGAAAGTTATATTTGCGGAGGTCGTGCATGGTTTCTGCATGGGATGTTTTGGCCTCTGTGATTTGCGCCAGGGTGGCTTTCCCTTGGTCCATGTCTTTTGATAAGCCTGCCCATTTAGCCTCTGTTTTTGCAGTGCTTTTTCCAGTGTTCCCCGCACTCCCACTACTTGTTGGATGCAGTGTCTCCTGGTGCTGACCTTAAACACGTCCATTATGATAATCTGGAGGACACCGTGTCAGTGTTAAGTGTAAAGTGTTCTTAGATGTGGTTCCTGTGAATTTGACGAAACACCTGATCAGTGAGGCACTCTTGTGGTAGTTTCCATGTCAGAACGGGGGATGGGGCGGTCTCCATTTAAGGGTCACTATGTGAGCATCATAATCTGACACAACTCTGCCTATGTAGTCTGTGTGTTGCACCTTAGGGAAGAGGGATGCGGAGCAAAGAAATCTATCGAGCCTGACTTGTAAATCATGTGGGATGGAGTGAAAGGAGTAGATTTTAGTGGTTGGGTTCTGTGCTCTCCAAGCATCTACCAAAGCCCAATGATCCACCCACTGTCGGAAGTGTTCCATCTGTTTGAATGCAGGTGATTGCGCTGACGGGGGGCTGAGATCTATCTAGGTGAATGTCCCGGGTGCAATTGTAATCCCGCCCCTAGGAGCCATGGGATCGATGTGTGTTGGGCCAGTACGCACGTGAGGTGGCTCCAATATTGATCCGCTCTACGTTGGGGGCGTATATGCTTCCCAGTAATATTGGTTGGCCTTCTAATAGTCCCATCATCAGAGTGTATTGACCGTCTTTGTCCACTAGTCTTGTTTGTTACCTGAACGGTACCCCTGGTCGGGGAACATCCTTTACAACGCGGATGTTACACCGCAGTTCCCTTACGACACAACTTTTACAACGCAAGTTGTAACAACAAATTGGGCTGGGGGGCGCTCCAGGATAGTAAATAGTTTAATTTACTATCCAACTCATTCCCTACTATCCACGGGGACTGGAGTTGGAATAGTAAATTAAACTATTCACTATCCAGCCCCCAACAACGCAAGTCGTGGTAAAGCATGCATCGTAAAGTACTGCGATGTAAAACATTGCGTTGTAACAACATACATCCCCCCCCTGGTCTAATCCATAGTAGTGTACCCCTGACAAATGTGGAATACGTTGTGGCGCAGATAATGCCTCGCCATTTTTTACAGAGACGGCCTACCTCCGCCTCTGTCAGGTGCTTCTCTTGTAAAAGTGTGATGAGTTTGATATCTGTGTTAGGGATCCTGGTTGTCATCTTGCCCGGTGTCTAGTCGGGACTTTTCCTAAGTGTGATGTTCTCCTCACCCATTGTTCCCTGCCCTAAACACATTGCCAGTCACTTACACATCGTTTGCATTGTCTGCTTCCGTTTCCTCGCTCCACTAATGGCATCTGGGGAGTGAGAGAGAAGGAGGGGGAAACTTAAACAACGGGAAACATTCCAGACTCGGGGTACCCATTGCATGGGGCGATACATCCAAACTGTATTTCATATACAAACTTTGGTTCGTTGCTGGAGGGTGGCGGCTCTACACCCCAGCCAGTTGCGAACACTATGGCTGCCCGCCTGTACACAACGAGATAGAAGTGCCCATGGATGCCGTTTCTGTTCTCAGACACCCATTTCAGTCTGGATTAGTGTTAATTTTGCGGCTTTGTGACGAGCGTGAACGTCCTCGGTATTGTTATACCTGGGTGAGATATTGTCATGTCTGCAAGTGTCCTGGTCTTAAGCTAAGCCATCCTCCCTGTGGGCCTCCCTCTACATCCGAGCTCTCTCCTATTAGTTTCATTGTCGCCACTGCTTGCAGTGCTCTACTGCGCGCCGTTATGATTTGCATGTAAAGATAGAATTATTTATTATTTAACTAAAAGCACTGCTAGCTATATTTTCATTTTTGTGAGATGGCTATATGTATTTTAGCTTGCAACGCTATATTTTTTCTTATTAAACACATGTGAGATTTGTTTTAAACTTTTATTAATACATAACAACAGAGTTCATACAAAATCTCTGGAATATGTTACTGCAACCACATTCCATTGATAAACAATTTTACCTTTACATGCTACAATGCATTTAACCAATTCACAAAAGTGAGCTTTGAAAAATATCAGTCAATGAGAGAGGTGATGATTTTGGGGTCCCCCTAACATAGGGGCGGACCAAGCAGGTGCCTTGAACACAAAGAGCATATCATGCTCAATGATTGTGGTGGTCCTATCCTCCTAGGACAACCCCAAGCAAAGTTAAGGGCAAAAATACAATGCCAACCAATGGGCGAAATTCTAGAGTTTAGTAAATATTATAGTATCCAATATCAAAACATTCCACAAGGGGCAAGCTCTACATGTGAGGTTTCTATTTTAATAATTGTGGTATGAAGGAATGGAGTTGCAGAGCAGAATTCATGGAGTTTCTGATCAATTCTGCAGAATTCTGTGTAGTGGTACTCCGCCAACTACGCCCACCCTTAGAAGTGGGCTGATCACTGGCTTGTGATCTAAGCTTTGCTGAGTGTGAATAAAATGTGAATGTCACACTAATCAGTGGCTGCCCAGCCTCAGGGGCCCAATCAGCCTCCCATGGAAAGGAAAACAACTAAATGTAATATATTGACCTATGAGTCGATCCACCCTTGAAGGGGGGACCAAATAAGCCTCAAGAACATAAAAAAAATGGCTGCCAAATGTTCCCCTCTGTGGGGCCATACCTGGGGAGGCTGATCCCCACACAAAGTAAAATGTCCCTGGTATCTATTGGTAACCCCTCTTCGAAGATTGCAGTGCAGTTGCAATCTACAAGCTTGGATCTGTTTCACCAAGGCATCAATGGAAGGGGGACACTTTCCCTTTCCCTATGCTGCCTTTACACCTTTGGTGCTGCCCAGGAAAGATGGCAAGGCATTGGGCAAAACAAAACTAAATACCAAAATGGCTGCTAAATCCTTCCTTCCTTGGGGGGGTTTGCGCCCCTCCTCAAGACTGATCACTCCCCCCCTGTCCCCCGAGAAAGGAAAGCCGAAATATATGGTCCCTGAGAGTGGTTTGACCATTTCCAGATGCCTGATCCCCCACTTATAAAATATTCTCCCTGGTGTCTAGTGGCTCCTGCTCATGGGTCATGGCATATCTGTGATCCATGATCTGAGGATCAATTTGAAAAAGTCATCTCTGGAAAAGAGGAGAGTTTCTTCTTTCCAATGATTTCTTATATCTTTTGTGCTGCCTGAGAAAGCTGGAAAGGCCCCAGGGAGCACAAAACTGAAAACAAACATGCCGCCAAATTTTCCCTTCCCTGAGGGATCACTATCCATGGTGTCTAGTAGTCCCTGCTCATGCGTTTGGAATCCATGAGCAGGGATCAATGTGAAAAATGCATTGCTGGAAAGGGAGACTCTCAAAGATGTCACTGATGGGCCGGGCGACTGATGGGGGCTGACACAGAAGAAATTCCATGGCAGCACCCACTGAAGTCACCATGCGAGTAAGCCTCTAGGCAGAGAACCAGGGCTTCCCCTGCAACCGCCCAGGATGGTGACCCACTAACATCCTCCGCACTGCGGAGGTAGTGGGGAGGATACCAACAGGTCATCCTCTGCATTAAAAGGGTTAATAGCAGGTATATCCTGACGCACCAAGCTAAAGTCTAGAGTAGAACATTGGAATGTTAGGTGCGCCTTTGAAGGCAATGCAGTATTGTACGGCCTATAATTGCTATTTGAACCTCCTCCTATAACCTTACATGATGCTTATTTCTGTCTCTCTCTGTTTTATTATGGATATTTATTTTGAACATTCTTTTCTCAGTTGGCTGGATGCTCTAGTAGCTTTATAGCTGTTCTACCTCAGACTTGGAGAGACCCTTGCACTCAATTAGTTAATTAAGGTAAAGGGCTTTTAATTACTAGCAGAAAACTCGAGGACATGCTGCAGTATTTGCCACAAGATATGGTACTGAAAAAGGTGCCTAATTCGTTAAGTTTCAAATCAAATCACCCAAATAATCACCCCAAGAAAGTTAGATCATCATAGCTAGCATGAATTCTGTAAAATCCATCATCACAAATGAACTGAAAAAGAACTCTGAAAAATGTACTCATCTCTTTTAACGATCTGTTTAGCTGAAGAGGTACACACTAACATCATACCCTATAGGTTGAACATTGATAATCTCTCGCTCTATCAGGAGGTTTAGCTCACCCTAATGAAAAACACTTTGCGGGCCTACGGGATTAGAACAATGTTAACCCAGTTATGGACCTTTTAGTTCTTTTTAAAGAGATTGGAGTATTTGTTGAGTAAAGGTGAGGACCCACTTCAAATAACAATCACACACAAGCTCCAAGCGGGAGAAATAAAAATTTCATACCCAGAGAAAGTCCCACATCAGCCGGATAGTTTCTGCTCCATCACCAAGTGAAGGTTTTGGACTAAGTTTTTTTTTTTTTTCTGCCATCCTGGTAGAGTACTTTGTTTGCTTCAACTCTGGCGTAAACCAGGGTGAATTGTTTTTCGGAGGTTTGGATTCGCGCATGGGTGCTATGTCATCTAATGCAAGAGTGATTGCCAATTCAAGTTTCATGGCGGCTACGCTAGGGTTAGTGCATTGGGAAATGGTAGGAGGGGAAAAATTAGAGGCAAAGGCACACAGGGTGATTTGGTTCCATGGCCTGCTCTTTTTCCGCTTGTCCGAGCGAGTTGCCGGGGCCTGAGAACCATTTGTATCAAATTGTATAATGAAATGGTCTGTCCAAAAGACTGGGTCGGTCTGTGTAATCGTTACCTTTGGAGAGTTGGTACATACAAGGTCAAGAGTATGGCCGGCTACGTGGGTTGGACCTGTTGGGAGTAGGCATAACTGTAAAGCATCCAGGCTGGTAATTAGGTCTGTAGTGTGAGGGTCAAGGGTTTGTTCAAGATGGTAATTAACATCTCCTAGTAGAAGAAAGTTTCCAGTAGCAAGGGCATAGGGTGCTATCGCTTCCACTAATTTCTCAGGGAAATGAGCCTTGGATCCAGGGGGCCTATAAATGAGGGCTATCTTCGATGATTCTTTATTGTCCACAGTCATAGTGGCAATGAGCATCTCACCCCAACATTCGAGGTAGGAGTCAATTATATAGACTTTTATAGATGACTTATGGATTATGGCCGTTCCACCCCCTTTTTTATTGCCAGGGCGGTCAAGCCTATGTATTGTGTATGCTGGAGGCAGAGCTACTGCGATGTCTGGCGCGGACGACTCCTGTAGCCAGGTTTCTGTAACAAACAGCGTGTCTGGTTTGACAGAGTCCAGGAGCGCCCAGATTTGTAGTGAGTGCTTAGCCATTAATCTAGCATTGCAATATAGGCAAACTAAGTCGGACTGAGGTTTAGAGATGTGATCTGTGCGGCAGGTTGTTTGTGTTGGTACTTTAGCTATAGTTGATTTTAGTTGAGTGCTGGGGGGCTGGGCTGTAAGGATAGGTCGTTTGAGAGGATTGAGATTGTGTAGTTCTATGCTCATGTACCTGATGTTGCCCATTTTACAGTGCTGTCTGAGAAGGCGACAGGCTGGAATGGCGGATGAAACCCACTTCAAATAACAATCACACACAAGCTCCAAGCGGAAGGAAACAAAGGAGCCGGCTTAGCCTGACGTTCGGTAGTTACAGGAAAAAAGTGCATCTACCACTCACCTAGACAGGGGAAACTTGCGATCTCTCGCTACCGCGCTGCATTCATTTCGGTCATCAGGAGACGCCTCGGTACTGCCGCGACCGGCTCTCAGCCCGCCGCCATGTTCCTCATGGGCGTGGCCACCTCCCTTCCTGTAACTACTGAACGTCAGGCTAAGCCGGCTCCTTTGTTTCTTTCCTTCGAGGATTAACGGCCATCGTAGGAGGTGTAGCAGCAGGCGGCGCTAGGACCTGCGCTAAGGACTAGTGCATACCGGGTCTCAGATTCAGACCTGCTCGGCGCGAGTGGAAACGCCTTCACTGGGTGAACGCCGGCGGAGGCTGCGGAGGTTGCCGGCCAGGTTAAGCATCTCCATAAACCCCATTTGTGCTTTTGAGACCAGCGAGCAATGAAACTAAGAATGCCCTAGCGGAGAGCAGCAATCAGCAATCAGCGGTAAGGTGGCATGCATGGGGGGATAAAAGTAAGTCCCCGGAGTATTATAGCACATCACTGCAAGTCAGAAAGCTACAATCCGCTCTGCTTTACTTTCATTGAGGTTGCAGATGGTTAAGGCCGGTCTGATTACTGGACCACACACAGAAAAAAGACAGCGCTAGGGCCCTCACGGACCTTCGCTCATTAGTATTCACGCTGGAAGAACGCCGACGGTGCCTATGGAGCAGATTTCGCTCCACACTATTTAAATTTAAACTTGGAAGTCTGGTAACACACACACTTGAGCAACAGCCAAACAAAACGGACCCTGAGAGAAAGAAGCTCTACTCTCTGGTGGTAAGGTGTGGGGAGAGAGGGAGTAAGGTGGTAGCGACCCACGGATCTATTACTGGGAGGTGGGGCTGCATGGATCAAACGCAGCTTGGTCTCCCAGTTTATAAGAATACTGAAATCCCAGCACAAGAGCCGGCTCTGTTGAAATGCTCTGAGCCAGGAGGGCAAAAATCGATGGAAGCTGCTATACCTAGGAATATCGAGTCAGTTAATGTTGAGATTAGCTCACTACCTGTAAAACAGGGAAATATCCTTCCAATAAGAAGAAACAGGTACCAGCTGAGATCGAGGGTAGAGTTAAGAGAGAAAGGGGCTTTAGAATTTGAAGAGAGGGAGCGACCTATGCCATTAACCCCCTGCAAAAGCAAAAAGAAAAAGACTACATTAGTTAAAAAACTTAAAGGAGTATCTCACGAGGGCCAAGCGGTGAAAAGTACTCCATCCCTCAAATCTTTTTTTAAGGTCCTAGATCAGGCTAAGCGTTCTTCAGTGCCGTTGGAGGGTAACATTGGCACTACATCCTTAAAAAGCCGCTACGAGGTTTTAGAAAATTTGGGAAACATGGAAAATGCAGATGAGGGAATAGAAACGCTAAATTCAGTTGGTTCTGGGCAGCATAAGGTTCAAGAGACTGAAAGTGTATCAGGTGCTCCAGCTAATTTAAATAAAGCACCCCCTGTAGACAAAGCGAGGGGAAAACAAGACACTAGACCCAAGAGTCAGGCTGCAACGGCTAAACCTGTACAAAGCAGCTCTAAGGAGGCAGAAGAGGAGACTAGGAGAATGGATGCAAGCAAAGATAATCATTTAGATTCTGCTCAAATAGTTTCAGGAATAAGGAGGAGGTCTGAGGATTCAAGTGAGCGTGAGAGTGACCGGCTAGGGGATCTTTTTCGATCCCTGAGAGGCGATAAGATGTCGAAATTTGAGATATCGGAAACTAACCAAAAAACAATACAGGACAGATTTGATGTGTTAGAATCTAAACTAGAGGAGGTCACTCTGCGCACAGGGAACCTTGAAACAGAAGCAGCTGCTCTGAACAAAACTGTACATGGGAATCAAAAGGATATAGAACATCTTAAAGCCCAGAATAGATCACTGGTTATGGACATTGAACGGCTGGAGACCCAGGCTAGGAGGAACAACTTAAGGATCTTGAAAATACCAGAAGGGGAAGAGTTGGAGGACTTAAAGGGATTTGTCTGTAAACTCCTGAGAGACGGTGTTTTAAAAGATCGTCTGGATATAGATTTGGAGGCAGAAATCCAAAGGGTACATAGAGACCCTTACAAGAGGCGTACGGACAGGAAAACACCTAGGAAAATACTTGTAAACTTCCAGACATACAATGTCAAGGAGCTCATCCTAGGGAGATCCCTTTCGAAAACAGATCTACGTTATAAGTCCAGTCCTTACCTCATTAGGTCCGACATTGGCGCAAGAACCGCACAAAGACAATGGGAGCTGGGCACTAGAATGCCGGATCTAAGGTCACTGGGAGCACATGTCCAGATGAGATTCCCAGCCATGCTCAGGATTATGTGGAAGAACAAGACATATAGCTTCACACAGCCAGAAGAGGTCGACAATCTCTTAGATCGAATAAGGAGTGAGCAGGAGGAATAGAACTGGGCAGATAAGCTGATTACTTCAAGGAAGAAAATAATAAAATGAAATAATAAAAAAAAAAAAAAATTGGTAGAGGGGAATTTGAAAAAGTAAACCATTGTATAAGTAGGCTGTATGACAAAACAGGGGGACATGATAATTTATTTGTGATTTAATTTGTCTCGCTAGAATACAGTAAACCGGTCATGGGCACCACTCGGCTGCTCCGAAAGGCGAAGTCATCGCCAGGTATGTTGGGGGGGTTCCTCAGGGGAGAGGGGTTCAACAGGTGGGGGGAGTCAGAGGGAAAAATAAATAAAAAATTCCTCATATATAAACAAATGTTTGATGCATAAAGGTATGGATGGGTACGAGCGTATATCAGACTCATGATTAATCCGTATAAGCTTAAGGTCTTGTCATGGAACATTAATGGTATAGGGGAAAAAATAAAACAGAATAGAATTTGTGAATTTTTAAGAAATTCAGACGCTCAAATTATAATGTTACAAGAAACACATTTGGAGGCAGCATTATGCGATTCTCTCTTTAAGAAGTCTAGGTGGGTTCAAGACATAATTAGGTCCAGGCAATCAGGCGTCACAAGGGGAGTTTCCATCATAATTCGAGCGAACAGAGGGATAAGCTTGAGGAGTTTTGAGACAGATCAATCGGGAAGATGGCTAATCGCAGAAGTATATACTCAAACCATCCCCTATACAATTGCAGTATACTATGGCCCAAATGAGGACAATCCAGTTCCGCTGTCCAAACTCGAATTAGCATTATTCACGACAACTGGCCCTCTAATTTTAGGTGGTGATTTTAATCTGGTCTTCGACCAAAAATTAGATAGAACCTCTAGGGCTAAATACCATGCTCCCTCAAAATCACTTGCCATTTTAGATGCCTTAATGAAAGGCTTTACTCTAGTAGATGTCTGGAGAAAAAAGTATAGATCTCAACCAGGCTTCACTTTTTATAGCAAAAAATACAAGAACTATTCTAGAATAGATCACCTTTTAGTTGATCAACACCTTCTCAAGGATATTAACTACCTTTCCTTCACGCCTACAGGATTATCGGACCACGCTGTTCTGGAATTGGTAATTGAACTAAATATAACTCCACTAAAACCAAGGTGGACACTGGAGAGATCACTTTTATCTAGATAATCAGATAAAAGTAGAAGTTAAAGATAAAACATTAGAATTCTTTATAACAAACTCAGGATCCTCCTCCTCCCAGGTAGTATGGGAAACTTACAAGGCTTACTTGAGGGGTGTTTTAAGCTCTCTAATGTACTATAAGAGAAAGAGTATAAAAATAAAAAGAAGGGAAGACTTGGCAGCAATACCAAGAAAGGATCTTGAATTACAAAATGCAATCTTAACGAACTCCAGTAGAGTACATTTGCTAGAGAAGGAACTTTTTGATTTACAGCTTCAGTTAAAAGTTTTGGATGAGAGAACTCTCAAAGAAAAATGGGAGTCTAGTAGATTAAAAAACTTTGAGTATGGAGAGAAGTGTGGAGCCCTCCTCGCCTGGAAAGCTAGAGAAGAGAGAACAAGAAATAACATCAAAGTCTTATTACAAAGACAGACAGGAAATCTGATAGAAACAGATGCAGAGATAAGAGAAGAAGCAAGGTCCTTTATGAGGAGTCTTTACACGGAAGACAAAGATCCTAAGGGGGAGGATTTAGAATCCTGGCTGGTAACAAAACATCTGCCGCAAATGTCTGAAACGGATAAAGTGTACCTGGAAAGTGAGATAACAGAAGGGGAAATTTTAGGTCAACTGAAGAAAATGAAAAGAGGGAAAGCTGCAGGGTCAGATGGGTTGCCAGTAGAGATCTATTCGGACAACAAAGACCAATTAATAGCTTCATTAAGGGAACTCTTCAATCTTTTATTGATTCATGGCTATTCTACACCTACCTCATGGGGAGAAGCCATTATAACGCTCATACCAAAACCAAATAAAGACTTAAAAAGAATAGAGTCTTATAGACCCATCTCATTGCTGAATACAGATATGAAGATTTACTCTGGTATTCTAGCCACTAGACTATCGAAGGTCTTAAAATCCATAATTCACCCTGACCAGAGAGGCTTTATCCCAGAGAGACAGTTAAATGAATTAACATTTCAAGCAATAGGGGCCATAGACTACGCTAACGCTAAAAATCTCCCACTGGCCCTGGTTGCCATAGATGCGGCTAAGGCCTTCGACCAGGTCAATTGGAAGTATCTATGGGCCACAATGGCGGCTTTTGGGTTCCCTCAAATCTTCATAGAGGCGGTTAGATCCTTATACCACAATCCAAAGGCAAAGGTCTTAGTCAACTGAACTCTATCTGAGTGGTTCGATATATCTCGAGGTACTAGGCAGGGTTGTCCTTTGTCTCCCCTTTTGTTTGATGTTTATATGGAGCCTTTTGTTTGTGGGATTAGAGAGGACATTATCATTCAACCATTTCAGCTTGGAAATCTGCCACTGAAGGTAGCGTTGTACGCAGATGACCTTCTTTTATATACCTCGGATCACTCAGTAGCAATTCCGAGGCTATTTCTTTTATCGGAAGAATTTGGGAAACTGTCTGGTTACCAGATTAATAAGGAGAAAACGGAGATTATGGGATGGAATAATAACATACATATATTGGGCGCAAAACAGAATATGAGGTACCTGGGAATTTACCTAACTCAATCATTAAAAGATATTACATCACTCAGTTGGCAAAAGGTGGTTAAAGATATTAATAAAACCTTAATAAGATGGGGGAATTTGCCATTAAATATATACGGTCGGGTCAACCTCATTAAAATGACAATTCTTCCAAAATTGACTGTTCTATTTAACTGCATCCCCTTATCATTTTCACTGAAAGACATTAATATTCTACAGGGTAAAATTGGATCCTTTATATGGGCCTGTAAGTCAACAAGAATCGCATGGAAGAAATTGAGGAGGGGTTTAAAAATAGGAGGGCTTGCCCTCCCTGATCTTTTGTCATACTGTCATGCATTTCACTTTAAAAACTTTAGGCTTCTTGCAAATAAGTTAGATGCATCATCACAGGGCCGCCTGTTTCAACCTCTATTAACTGATTCACCTTATGACCATGATTACTTTATATTTAAGTTTGGAGACCAGAAATGTTTTAAAAATATTCGCCTTACAATTTTACAGACTGCACTAAAAAATTGGGGGTTCATTAGGAAGACATTTGATATTCCTTATTACCATACACACTCCCCAATATGGGACTCTCCCGGTACACCTCAATGCCTCCAGGATCAACTGTCACAACACTTGAAAACAGCTGGGTTAAAAAAATGGGGGGATCTCTGGGCAGATTTGGGCCTAGTAAGTTGGAACTCCTTAGTACAACTCACGGATGGACAGGTGACAAGGTTCAAATACTATCAACTATCTGCCTGGTGGTCCAGTCAAAATATGCAAAGGGAGAAAGATACAGATATTCTCGATGCAATTGGCAGAGGGGGGAAATGGGTAAAAGAGCTTTAATTTTGGTACAATTTGATGATTAAAGAAGAGGAGAGTAAATTGCATTCGGAGATAATAAAGTTATGGGGAAACTGCATATCTGAGCCCCCTGAAGAGGTCAGTAAAGGATGGTTAGATTCCTTTTCTCTCTCACAGAGGCTAATTAAGCCAGCCAATTTGAGACGCAACCATCTGTTTACGGCTTATAGAGTTTATTGGACCCCGGCCAAATTGCATAGGATTACACGAAACAACTATTATTGTCCCCGTTGTAACCATAATGCAGCTGATGATATCCATATCTTTTTGGAATGTCCAGTTATTCAAGACTATTGGAAAGCGATAATGGATTTTTTGGGTGATGTACTTTCAATAACCATTATTTGTTCTCGTAGACTCGTCTTCTTTGGTCTATTGAAAGATTATAATATCAATAGTTTGGATACTCAGTTCATCTTTTACATAACAGCTATTGCGAGGAGACAAATTTGCATGGAGTGGAAGTCAGCGTCTCCTCCTAGAATTGCAGCATGCCTGAAGTATATAATGGAAGTATGTAAAATGGATCTGGCTGGCCGTAGTGTGAACACTGAGAATGTCTGGTCTAAATTGATGGTCTGGATAAATAGGTGAGCGGTCCCGTGATTATGCCAGAGGTTGTGTCGGTCCTGTCCTCCACCAGGCCTAGGGTGCCTAAAATAGGCCTGGAGGAGTAGGATAAGGAAAGCAGCCGACCTCTGGGACATCCCTGTCTGCTATGATACTGTTTCCATGGCGGACTCGAAAAACAACAGTATAAGAGGCAACAGTGAAGCCCATCTAGAGCATACATATTCTGGTGGCATATATGAGGACAAAAATTAAAAAAAAAAATTTAAAAAAAACAAGCTCCAAGCGGGAGAAATTAAAATTTCATACCCAGAGAAGGTCCCACATCAGCCGGATAGTTTCTGCTCCATCACCAAGTGAAGGTTTTGGACTAAGTTCTTTTTTTTGGGTGTCCAAATTCTTTCAGTGGTGCAGGACTACAGGCTTTGGCCAAAGAGGAATCCACGAGGGCCAGCACTTTCTTCCCTAGGCCCTACTGAATCAGATTTGCTGCTACAGTGAAGAACGAAGTGGGAGCAACTAGAATATTGGGCCCAGTGGCAATTTACAGCTCTTGGAGTTCAAGACTCACGTCAGCGTAGGCCAGCAGAAAGGTCCTTGGCAAGTCTAGTTGGGACTGGTCAGCTGCAAATGCAGGAAACGGTCTCTTGGTGCTTGATGTATCTCCGTCCCCCAAACAGTAGATCAGCTATATGACCCTTGGGGACATATTTACTAGAAAATGGAGGAGCACTGTGTTACGCCAAAATTGGTAACGCTATGTGACATATTTACAAAAATGTGGAGCACCCCTGTGTTTCCCTTAGTACTAGCACTAAAGAAGCTGCCTAGCGGCAGCGCAGGCTACCCTTGCGTTATGTTGCAAGGGTACCTGCACTGCGTGGGTGATTGTTTATGTGCAGGGTATCTTCCTTCACATAATCAATATTTACTATTGATTTGCAGTTTCTATGGGTGCTGCAGAATGCAGCACACATGTAAAGACCAAAAAACAAGGAGAAATAAAAAATTTCTCCTTGTATCGCCTGCTTATGACCAGGTATTCCCTGGCAATATTTTTGGTGTTGCCCCATACCTTGTAAATATGGGGCAGGGTCAAAAAGCCATAGGTGTTGTGGTGGAATGCCCACTGCAACACCCATTACACGCCCCTTCCACGCTAATTGCTGCATAAATAGGGGCATTCATTTACTAGACAGGGCATCCCCTTGTGAATAAGGCAAAGGACTTAACATCATCAGAAAGTTGAAAAAAAGTGAATTCTGGTGGCATTAACTCCGTATAAATATGCCCCTTGGTGTCCACTTCATTGACTTAGATACAAGAGTGAGAACAGGTGCACTCTTCATGTTCTTCTCAAGGCACATTTTGCAGGTTAATTTCTCTTCTGTTCTTCCACAGGTCTGACAATGATCTTAGGAGAGATCCGTGGTGCCCACCTTTATACCCAGTGCCACCGTGTGGGTTGGGGAAACACCATGCCATTCTCTAACCAATGGGGTAAAATTTGCCTGGGGTGACTCTACCCACTTTTGCAGAACTTCTTGTACGTTTTACTGTAAACTATCGCACAGTGACACTCTCTACCTACATACAACAGGAAAGAACACTTCTTCCCATGGTCAGAGCTCCCTGGGCCCACCCTCGAGGTGTGGCTATTGAAATGGCAAAACTCTCCCTTGTGGTCAGTCCAAAACAGTTCAGGGACAAGTTCCATCTCCAGCTGGGCTTAGAGCCAAGCTGATTAGGGAGTCAAACAGAGGCAGGCCTAGGTTAGGTGTGCAATGCCAGTGACAGGGTAGGCACTCTTGGGAGCTTAGGGATGGGCTGGGTAGTGCCCCCCCCCCAGGCATTAAGTTCAAGGATAACAAAAACCTCTCCACACCCACACCTTTAGTCAACTGTCTGGGAACAATTCACATCTCAGTACAGGGCAACAATTCAACAGTCAGGTGACACTGGCCACTGGCAGGAAGGCATTTTGGCTTAGGCAGGTAAATGACAACTTTCTAAAAGAGTCCTTTCTAAAATAGTGATATGAAGTCCAACTTCACCATCAAAGTGGATTTTAAATTACTATTATTGAGTATTTAAATAGTTTTTCTTGCTGCTCCCAAACTGAAATGATGCATTATAGGGTGATTTAATGTATATCAGTGTTTTCCTATGTGAGAGTCAGCCTTTCTGCAGTGAAAAGGGAGATTGTATTTTTTTCACAGCCTAAACATGAAAAATATTAAATATACATGTCTTACTTTTTAAACATCATGCACCCTGCCTTATGGGACTTTAGGGGAGACATTAAGGTTGACATAAGTATTTGTAAAGGAAGAGTTAGGCCTGGCAATTACACTTTGAAAATGTACACTAAGACTGAAGGGGCAGGCCTGGAGAAATATTTTATAGTGCCATTTTAGTGATGGACACAATGGGAGCTTTAGCCCACATGTAACATCTAATTTATAGGCACTAGGTACATGTAGTAGTAGGGACTTTTAAGTAAATAAATGTTACCATGTTTATTAGGAGAAGTACAAGAACTATACTACTTGTGAGAAATTAGGTTACTGGTTGACTGGGGAACAGACTCTGGTCAAGCAATAGCAACAATCTTATTCAGGGAAAGGTACAAGCAAATGCTAAATTATTCTGTGCTTACCCTCTGGTAGCTTAGCACAGAGCAGTCAGGCTTCACTAATAGGAAATGTGTAAAGTATTTGTGCAACACTTCATACAGCACATCAGTGAAAACACCACACACAAAGATCAAAAATCCAATAAGTAGAACTTGAGTTATTGAATTTTAAAGTTTATAGTGAACAATAATGCTTAGAAACAATAAACTATATTTGGGTATCTGGTTTTGCCAGACTGGGAATAAGTCAAAAGTTCAGGCCAGCTGTGATGGAGCTCGGGCTGACTACAGAGACCCATCTAGGCCCACTGATCAAAAGTACCTTAATACTTGTTGCAGAGCAACTGCGTGGATCTGCGTCGAAGATGCGTCACACAGCAGAGGCAAGGCGTCTGTTCTGAGATGCAACAAAGCTGCGGTGTAAGATGCTGATACGTGGACATCGAAAATCCTGTCATCAGGGTGTGATAATTGCCTAATTCACTGTTTAAGTCTCTTAACCAGTTTATATGTAATGTAGACTGCTTAGACATTCTGGAGTGTTTATCCGAGAGCCTCTGTTAAGAATTCCTGAGTTTCAGTTGATGCTGGGTTCCTTGTGGATAGGACATACCTGTTAATTAGAAGCTACAATAAAGAAGATATGAATTACATTTGTATTTCCTTTGTACTTCTTCACACTGGTGGCGAGAGAAGAACAACGGACCCAGTAAAGAAATAAAAGTAGTCCCGTCTAATCTCAAAGACGAGAACTCTTCAAGAACACCGAACGTCCTAACAAGAGCTGATTCTAATCAGAAACTGTATGGTACTGTGTGTGCTTTGCTTTCCTAACAAGATAAGACTACAATATTTTGAGTCATTGGATCAGGTACCGGACTCATCGAACATTTTCAACCACCGCTTTGTGCCTTTAAGCTAACTTTACCTATTTTCTTCAGCGTTCTGCTGCAATTTTAGACTCGCTGCACCCTTGACAATTTATTACCGATCTAATATTATACTTTGCTTGTTTGTAATTGTATTGCTCCTTGGAAACCAAAGTGTCAGAGGCCACTCCAGACACATGGATCCTACAGTCTTCTGATTGGACCCGAACGAGTGTAGGCACTTTGATACTGTGTCCGTGCCTGTCTATACAATTGGCTGAAAGTGCTGTAATTTGAGCTTATCCATTGTTTTATATTAACTTGTATTGAGCCGTATTGAGCTGTTTGTGATGAGGCTCGTTTTTTCAAATTGTTTATGTGGTCTGGAGCCTATCCTCCATGAGCATTCACTCACTGTTCTGTTTTAGAATCCTCAGGGGTAACTTCGCTCTCTCCTTGTGAAGAGTATTCTTTGTGATGTGCCTTCTCCATGCTGAGTGCCCCATGCTTTGTGCTCTGTGCAGAATGGAGTGCAGGCTGAATGGTTCTTCAGAAGGAGGGCATACCTCGTTTTGGTATCTTGCAGGTGTGGGCTTTTTTCAGTGATTCAGTGATTTGCACACTTATCTTCATTTAATGTGCAGATCTTTCAAACAGCTGTGGTATTTCAGTGATTTGCACACTTAGGTCCGTTTAATGTGCAGATAGTTTCAGTGATTTGCACACTTATCTTCATTTGATGTGAGGATTGTTGCAGTTATTTGTACACTTTTACTCACAGTAGTGCAGATCGCCTGGATGTGTATTCAGTGATTTCTCTGGGTTGTGATAACTTTATGCAAGTCTGTTCAAATGTGTCCACACACTATCTGACTCACGAGTTGCCTAGGAATAGAAAAGGTTCATTTAAATATACTAATTCTATACAACATTTACTCTCATTGTCAAATATATGCATATATTACGTGAAAATTGTTATATTACTGTTTTACTTGTTAAAATTTGGTCTAGAGTTATTATTACAACTGTGACATGCACTCTTGTCCAAAATGCTAAATGTTACTCCTCCTTTCTTTCTCTCTAATCCTGGGGAGCCAGTTATACGATGGTCCAAGTGGAAAAAAAGGTTTTCTTAAGTACGCAAGAGTTTGTGGAGTCTCTCTTAGGACTGAAAGGCAATCAACGTTATTATTACACTGTCTAGGTTGAGAAGGGCAGAAAGTATATGAACATCTTCCTGCTTTTTATGAGATCAAGTCAGATAGCCTCAATGAATTTGAGATTTGTCTTAAAAAACCTGATAAACATTATCTTCTGAAAGTCAATACTATTTTAGAGAGGTATCATGTTGGAAGGAGAGTACACAAATCGCAAGAATCTGTTGAAATGTACATAACGGGTATTCGAAAGTTAGGTGCCACCTGCAAGTTTGAGGGGTCACTTGAAGAGCACATTCGTGACAAATTCCTGTTAGGAAGCAATATAGAAAAAATCAAAGATGAATTGTGGCAAAAAGATGATCCAAAATTAGATTAAGTGGTGGCCATAGCTAAAAGAATAGAACACTATCTTGCATGTATTAAGGATATTAAAAAAGAAAATGGTATTTTGAATAAAAAAGTGCAGGCTGTGACTAAACAAACATCAAAAACCTACTTCAAAACATCAGGAGCCTGTAACTCATTCTGCTTCTGTTCTCAACCCAAATAGAGGTTTCAAAGTAAAGTGTTTTCGTTGTAATATGATTGGTAATATTGATAACGATAAGTCTTTTCCTGCTCTCACATCTAAATGTCACAATTGTGAGAAAATTGGCCATCTAGCAAAAGCCTAAAGAGCTCAGAAAAATAAGAAGGATGAACGTGTTAAAGAGGTTTCCCTATAGAATGAGAGTGGTTCGGATTATGATGAATTACACTGTGGGCAAGTTTTGCTTCAGGTTGGGCAGAACAAAAGTAAAAGTCTGGTTGATGAAGTCCAAGTAAATAATTGTAATATTAAAATGGGTTTGACTCAGGAGCTTAGATATCACTTATCCCGAAAGAGTTCTTTGACAAAATGTTGAATGGAAAGGTGAAAATGTATAAACCGGACATCAAGCCCCTAGCATATGGTGGTCAGCCCATAAAGTTGGTTGGTGGTTACTTTATGGGCAGCATAGTATACAAAGGGAGGCTAACTGCAGGGAAGATATACATCTCTTGTAGAAGTGACAGAATCATCACTTGGATACACTAGACTGATCTTGGTGTGTCATTAGTTCCTGGTGGTGATCCCCGTATTATTCTCAGAGACATCTCTTTACATACTGTTCCTATGAATGTTGTTTCCAGTGATCTATTAGAAGGTATTTAAAGCAGTGATTTACATATTGAATTCAAAAATTGTTTTCAGTTAAAGGTTAGGATGCCTCTCAGGCTACACACAAAAAAACATACTCCAGCCTGAAGCTGTTCCTGTGACATTTAAGGTGCACAGTGTACATTTGACTTTGGGAGAATCTATGCAGGCTGAACTTGAAAAGTTAAAGAAGGAGGACATCATTGTAGAGACGGAAGCGAGTGATTGGTTGGCTCCAGTTGTTCCTGCACGCAAGTCCTCTGGAGGAGTGAGATTGTGTGTAGATCTTTGTACTCTTACTCAAGCAGTTATCTCTTAAATGTATCCAATTCCTAATATCACAGCGATGCTGTCTCAATTAAAAGATGTCCGGGTTTTCTCCACACTGGTTCTTAAGGCGGCTTATCATCAGGTCAAGATTTATGATGATTCAATGAATTTAAGACCCCATTCGGAACTTACAAATTTACTCATCTTCCCTTTGATTTGAATTCCGTAGCTTCTGTGTTCCAGAGAGTCATGGAAGATGTGTTGAGTGGTTTGGATGGGGTTAAGATATATCAGGACGATGTTTTGGTTCATGGGTTGTCTCAACAAGAACATGATGGCTTAAGGCTGGGCTTAACTTTGGATGAGGGGAAAAAGTCTGGATATTGAAGATCCTAATGGTGTACAATGAAGGGAATTTCAGAACCTCAAGTCAGTAAAGAGAAAAGAAAACTATGAAACTAGACATGCTGCTTCTCACACAAATGTATGTGTGGGTGACAGTGTGAAAGTACGTTATACCCAGATGTCTGTTTGTGCTAAATTGGCTCCGCCTTTTAAGGTGACAAAGCTATTTCGTAATGCTGTGAAACTGGATGATGGGTGCATGTGGAATTTGGGTGGGATTGCCTTTATGCGTTCTAGCAGCTGCACTAAACAAAATGCTCTTGCTGTTCCCTCCAGGGTTGCCTCTCCCTTAAGCAGGAGCTCTCGCACATGCATGTGTAACTACTCATTTAGGTTTTGTGTTCTATAAGCTCCTGAAGCTCTAAGTGAACTTGTTGAGGGATGATTATGTTAATCTGTTTATATGTTTATTTAAGGTAAAGAGGAAAAGTGTGTGGTAATTACTTAATTCACTGTTCAAATCTCCTAACCAATTTACATGTAATGTAGAATGCTTAGACTTTCTAGAGTGTTTATCCGAGATCCTCTGTTAAGAATTCCTGAGTTTCAGTACCTGCTGGGTGCCTTGTGGATAGGACGTTCCTTTTAATTAGAAGCTACAATAAAGAAGATATTATCTACATTTGTATTGTCTTTGTACTTCTTCTCATGGGGCTTGTGATGTGAAGTCCAGTGTCGAGGATGCGAGGCGTAGCTGAACGAATGCGTCAGTTTCAATGAGAGGTGAAACTGTGATGCAGAGGTGCGCCATTGTCGAGGCTGCCATCAATGAGGGATGAGAAAGGTGGTGTGGAGTGGCGGTTCCAAAGGCAATACGTTGATCTCAATATGCGGGTTGCAGAAGAGTCTTTTGCGATGGGTCCATTGTGCACAACAGCAGGATGTACCTGTTCTGCTCAAAGAAGCGGCACTAATGTGAAGATATGCATTGATTTGCTTGGGGATGAGTCTCTCACCGAAAGATGTGTTGGTTCCACTTGAGAAACATCTCCACTTCCAAGGGTCCAGGACTTGGGATGCAGCACTTGGTAGGGTAGACTCACAGATGGCAGAGTCATATTTGGAGAAGCAGGTTGGTTGGAAATATTTTATGTCCCTTAGACTTCAGATCAGGAGGCCAGATAGCTAGCCATTGGACTAATATTAGGTTCAAGTGATGCAGGTCCAGTCCCCTAACCCAGGCAAGAGGGCAGCAGGTCAGCACAGCAAGACAGGAGTACAGCAAGGCAGCACTCTAACAGAGGGGCAGTTATTTCAGCAGCACAGCCCTCCTTCTTCCTGGCAGAGTCTTCACAGGTCCAGACGTGTTGTTGTATATGAATCTAGGACCCTAGTGTAATTTTCCCGATTCATGCCCATATATAGGTATAAATCACCCTATCCTTATATAGGCATAGAAATCATAACCATTTTTAGACTTAGCCTATGCAGCCCTAATACGGCATGGCTACTTCCACTAGTTCCGAGAATCCACACTCTTTTCTTGGAAAAACCCGCCTTCAGCAGTCAGGGACTTACCCTTGCTTGAATATTGATTTATCCAAGAACTCAAGGAGTTTTCAAAGAACTGAGTCTTTGATGACGTTATTATGTCCAACCTTACGTCAAACTTGGCACCTTCAAGGTATAAATATGCCCACATTTGCCGAGGCAAACACACAGTGGTTTGGAGCAGTTTGACTATCTACTTGCCCGACACAGCTCGCCGCAGCAAGTGCCAGAGGAAGCCGACCCTCCAGCTGACGCACTGAGAGAGACGCTGTCTTTTCTTGTGCCGAGAAATCCAGCTCCAGTGTTTCCAGGCTACCCTTGCGGGTTGCTTGGAAATCGAGTCCTGAGAGAGAGATACAAGACCTCCTTCATTCTAAACCAAGGTACGGAGCTGATTAGACCCTTAGAGAATTCTTGGAATAGATTCTTGGCAAACGAATACTATGCTTAAGCTACACCTCACTTGCTTCTTCCTTCGTACTAGACCTAGGTTAGGTACACCGGGGTAGGCGTATTTTAGAAGCACCAGTTGAGTACTTTTAGTCATTATTTATTAATGTATGTATTATATATTATTTTATGTGGCTTAGAAACCATACCATGCTTTTACAGTATTATTTTATAATACTCTTCGTACTATATGGACTGTACTTTATAACCAGTATTACTATTGTAGCAGTGCATTTCTTATGCTTCAGAAAGAAGACTGTTCAATAAAAACTTTTTATTGAAAACACCCGTCTCTCTATTTTCTCAGCACCTCTGGTGAAATGAAGCATGCAGGATTAACTTAGTAAAATAGATATCTATTGTTTCCACGACTCTAGAGATTGATTTCTTATTCTTGGGAAACAAAGTTGTCATGTTTATGCAGTTGTCAGAAGCTAATCCCTTCTTGTGTATTCGAGAAAGTTCCTGGAGATCTCTGAGCTAGCTGGCACTCACAATTAAGTTGAATATATTCGATAGAGACCTAGTCGACCTTAGTCCTACGTCAAATCTATAGTATATGTTATTCCAATACGCAGAGCCTATTGGGAATATAAGAACTACAATACAGTGTACTGATACCCAGTGGTGTCTTTGAAGTAGGACAGACTTCAAAGACAGGCCTTTGAAGTGCCCAGAGGCCCTGCCCTTCCTGTCCTGGGTCCAGAATCACTACAGGGGGTTTGCAGCCCTTTGTGTGGGTACAGGATGCTGCCTATTCAGGTATAATTGAGGCTGGGACTAGCTCCTACATCCCATCCTGTCAGGATGGCCCATCAAGTCACACATAAGCCTCCATTGTGTGTGTCTGTCTATTTGGTATAAACAAAGCCCAGCTGTGACTCACCCCAGACGTGCGATCAGAGACAGGCAGAAGGCACCAAATAGCTAAAGTAAAAAATGATATCTTTCTTAAAGTGGGATTTTCATATTTGCAATTTAAAACACAACTTCACCATGAGTTTAGATTTGAAATCTTGATTACAAAGAAACCAAACTTGAATCAGTTATATCTTCCCATTTGGAACATTTTCTTTTAAAATGTATTACGGTACTTCCAATGCTCTCCTATACAAGATATAGGCCTTGAAGTAGAGAAAAACAACTTTAAGAGTTTTTTCAGTTCCAGTACTTTTAAGTACATTACACCCAGCCCTGTGAGTTGTCTAGGCTCTACATTAGGAGTAACTTATGTGTATAAAAAGGGAAGGTTAGGGCCTAGCAAAAGGTTTATTTTGCCAGGTCGACATGGCAGCTTAAAATGTACACACAGGCGCTGAGCCTAAGACATGGTAAGAGGGATACTTAAGTGGGTAGTACAATCAGTGCTGTAGGCCCACGAGTATTTAATTTACAGGCCCTGGACAAATGCAGTGCACTTTACCTGGGACTTATAAGTAAATGAAATATGCCAATTGTGTCTGAGCCAATGTTACTATATTTAAATGCGAGAGCACATGCACATTATCACTGGATGAGTCCTAAGGCCAGCAAAAACAAATTCAGCAAAAAGAAGGAGGGGAAAGGAAAAATGTTTGGGGGTGATGTTGCAAAAAAGGGCCTTTGCCAATACTATTGGTTAGCAGGAGTAAAGTGTGCAGAGTCTTAGGGCCAGGAAAATGGGTTCAGCATAGGAGGGCAGTAATCTGGGTGAACACATTGCAAAATATGATCCTCGCAACCATTAATACATTGAAGAATGGACGAAATATAGCATAAAGGAAAGTAAATTATCAATTTCTTAGCATGTCTCGTTAAGTCAATTTTTCAATAGCTTTCTATTGACAAAGTAGGCTCCCATGAATGCTTTCGATATTTGAGCCCACACGTTTTCCAGGTTTTCAGGCATAATTCTATCATGGAATTACATGTGTAATTGCTTCACAATTAAAGTTTCTCACATTTTATGTATATGAAGAATAACATACGAATCTATAGGGCCCGATTCACAGAACTAACTTAAGACAAAATCCCAAACTTGCTACTTTTGGTATTCACAGAAGTTAGGATTTTGTCTTAAATGTGTCTTAAAAAAGACTTAAGACAGAATCCTGACTTAAGTCTGTCTTAAGTCTGTCTTAAGACAAACTTAAGACAAAATCCTAACTTCTGTGAATACCAAAAGTAGTAAGTTTAGGATTTTGTCTTAAGTTAGTTCTGTGAATCGGGCTCATAGACATTAACTGCCCCATATTCTTCATGCTCAAAAACAGAATTCTCACAATAATGTATACCTCTATTATTTCAGTCTTGCACCATTATATTGCACAATCTTTAGAACATCTCCATTAATCACCTTTCCTGTATTTTATTTCCATAAACAAGCAGCCACTCAGTTTAGTTGAAGAAGTGCAAGTTACTTTTATCGCAAAGGAATGTGTAAAGACCAGGTGAGGCTTACCACTTGTAAGGCATTGAGTTACTGGTTGAGTGGGCTGAAATCCTACTCAAGCAGCAACCACTATCCCTTTCAGGGGGATATAAGCAAACCCTAAGTTAACCTGTGCTCAATCCTCTGGTAGGAACAATTCCATGCCAAATTAGACAAATAGAGTAGGTTTTAATAAGTAAAACAAGACCCAAAATGACAATAATCGTATCAGTAGAACCAGAGATATGCAATTTTAAAGATTTCAGTAAATAAAGCGCAAAAAAGCAAATAGTGCCAACTGTGGTTATCTGATCGAGCTGGACTGGTACAAAGTCACAAGTTCATGCCAACTATGATGGAGTGTGGGCTGGTTAAGAGACCCAGTTATGCTCACTGAACAAGAGTTCCTCAAATTCTGCTTGCAATGTTGCGAGGTCCAACATCAAGGACACTTCGGGCAGCTGAGGTGATGTGAGGTTCTGTTCAGAGATGCATCGAACAGTATTAATTCTGAGGAGCTGCAATGCTGTGAAGCGAGGTCCTTCATCGTCATCGAGGAGGCTGTCCATGAGAGGGCTTGCAATGTGAAGTCCTACGTCGGGGATGTGTCACTCACTGGGTAGATCCGTAGAAACTGTGGGGATTGTGATGAGGAGTCTTGTGCCATTAGGGATGCCATCGATGAGTGGTTTGTGATGCGAGGGCCTGTGTCAAGATGCATCGTGCAGCCCCTGTTCGATGAGGTTGCGGACTGTGAATGCGATGGGAAGGCTTCACGCCAGGAAAGTCCAATTATATGCCCTTGAGAATTCCAATAGAAGCCCATGTTCGACCAGAACATGGGCTTCTATTGGAATTCACAAGGCCATATTATCAAGCCCATTACCGCCGCTTTAGCGAAAGTTTCCTGCCGATAAAAGCGGCGATAATGTATCGCCCTTTCTTGATAATATGGCCCTTATATTTTTCTCAGTTTTGGAGTAGTAAAGTTAGGAGTCCTAACTTTACTACTACATCACTGACAAAAATCCTAATTTTAAGACTCGGTAATCACTGAAGGCATTTAGGAGTGCTAAAGTTAGGAGTACTCACACATTAGGGAAAACAGATTTCCTCGTGTTTGCAGGGGGAGGGGGCGGTCGAAGAAAATCCAGCTCATGGAAAAAAAAATTGTCATGAAAATTAAGTGAGAACAAAAACACTTGCGGAATTGTGCTATTTCATTAACACTAAACTGGGAGTATCTCTAAAGCACGTAGCTTAGGGCCAGATGTATCAAGAGTGTTCCCGTTCGCAAACAGGCCTATTCGCTGAATCGACCCATTTGTGAACAGGAACAAGCCTTTTGGGATGTATCATTCCAAAATACATTTGCAAAATTGGTAATCACAATTTTTGTGGTTACCTATTTTGCAAATGCATTTAGGGAATTGCAATTTGCAATTCCTTAAATGCAATGCAGGAAGCAAGAACAAATTGCAACCTGGCCTTTAGGAATCGCAAATTACCACCAACTTCTAGTTGGTGAAAATTTGCAAATTCCTTTAAAAAATTTACTTTTTAGCATTTTTCTAAGTGGCATGTGGCGCACATATCTGCCCTTAGGGCATGTATATGCGCCACATGTGCACACATGCATATTTCAGGGGTCAACAGGGTGTCCTTTTGGCACGCTTGCACCCTTGGAATTGCATTTGCAGTTTGCGAGTACCTATTTGGTACTCGCAAATTGCGAATACAATCCTATTCTTTCCTATGGGCCCATTGGATTGAATGGGAAGGTATTCCTTAAAAAGTGAATCACAATTTGCGATTCGCTTTTAAGGAATATGTAGTATTCGCAATTTTTTTTGCAAATTCTACATACACTGCATTTTTTGATTCTTATAAGAATCGCAAAAGTAATTCTTGATACATCTGGCCCTTAGGTCCTAATTTTGAGTGCCCTGTTTCTGGATCATCGTTTATCATGTCTGTTTGTAAAACTTATCATAACTTTTCCGTCCACTTGTAATCAGACCCTAATAGGGAAAAATAATGTATGCAAAATACAGTTCCGCGTGTAATCCCTGAATCTCGAAGTAATTTACTGGTGCACTTTAAAGTTTGTGTTATAAATCTCTGTAATATCGTTTTCATAGTTAGTTATAGCCCTATCGTCTGTGTCAAACGAAATTGAAATCATTACCCTGAATATTAAATGAAGTCATTTCAACCTAATTATTCTTATAGTAACCTAATTCCTTTTATTCGCAAATAATCCTCCAAAATTTGTAATTTACACAAATCGAATTCATAATCCTATTATCCTACATTTACTGAAAGTGTAGGGTTCAAAGTGCCTTGCCATATGTGATTTACCTGCTTAGGAGTGGTGTAAGTATCTTCGAAACTTCAGGCAATAGGTAAACTTGCCATCCAGAGCGCCCCCATACTCTGAAAAAGGCAATGCTCTGGACCTGTGCAGTAATATTTTACTACCACTAGGTGGCAATTGAAGGCTTTACCTAGCTTTTTGATGGTGTCTTCCTGTCCCGTCTCCATTATTACAATTTAGGATTCAGGAATGCTTAAAAATAAGCACTGGCATACCAGACGCAATCCCCTTCCCTTCGCTCCCGCCTAAGCTCCGTGCGTCTACTAAAAAAAAAGATTATATAAGGGACTTGAGAAAATGAGCATGGGGATGGAGCCTAATGGTTAGGGCGGTGGACTTAAAACCTGGGGAACCGGGAGATATATTAGCAAGGGCCATATTGCCGCTTTAGCGGCACTTTTTGCCGCTAAAGCAGCAATATTTTTATCTCCCTATTAGGAAGCTGTCGCTAACAGCAGTTGGCGACAGGTTTTAGGCAATAGCGACCGGTTTGGGGAACGCTTTGAATGTCAGCGATATGTATCGCTAATGATATGCAAAGTAGGCGTACTCAAACTGTTAGCGGCTGAAAGCAGTCCTAACACAGCTATCGCCTATTGCAAGGCAGGCAGGGCGACAAAAAAAATCGTGCTAAGCGTGATTATCTCTATGATCTAACGCCTGCTAAAACCATGACTTACCTGTTTATCCAGTGGGAGGTGGATTTTCAGGTTAAGTCCCCATGGCGTTAATGCGTGAATATCGCTGGATTTCCAGTGATATTCACGCATTTTGCCACTATCGCTAGATATTTTAGCACAATGGAGAAAAACGTTGCTAATAGCATGTTTTCTCTGCTAACATATCAAGTAATAGGCAGCAATAAAAAAAATGCGCTAAGCGCATTTAGCGATAAATATCGCTATTTCTTTCTGATATGCCCCCGGGTTTGAGTGTCTGCAACAACGCTCAACATTCTGTGATTTTGGGCAAATCACTTAATCTCCCAGTGCCTAACAAAACAGATTGGGGCAGATTTATGAACCCTTTGCACCACTATTGCATCACTTTTCCCATCTTAAAAGTGACTCAAAGGTGGCGCAAGGGGCTTGTTAAATCAGCCCCAATGTGTCCTCATGTAATGCAACTGGTGCTCATGTAAGGCACTCGGATACCTGATTTCGGGTCAAGTTCGGGCTATATAAAACTTCGAGAAAACAATGCCTCACTCAAAGGGGCATATTATCAAGACAGGCGATAAACTTATCGCTGTTTTAGCGGCAGTAAACTGGCGCTAAAACGGTGATAATGGGCTTGATAATATGTTCAATGGAATTCCAATTGAAGCTCATGTTAAATGTGAAGGACATCTAACATGGGCTTCAATTGGAATTCCATAGAGCATATTATCAAGCCCATTATCGCCGTTTTAGTGGCAGTTTTCTGCTGCTAAAACGGCGATAATTGTATCGCCTGTCTTGGTCATATGCTCCATAGTTATTTTTTCTAATGTTCCTACACAGAAGGAGACTTAAAATGCAAAGTGGGAAATCGTGTATATTAACAAGGGAATTGTGGGAAGATATTCATGGTGAGGACAGGCAGACGCTAGAAAGACTGGGATGATTCATAAACGTTCAGCAGCAATTGGCTGGGGAAATGCATTTAGGAAAAGGGCAACTGACAAGCATCCCCAATTAACCACAGGCTCAGTGGCTTGTCCAGATGATAACGTTATTATTAATATCCCGGCGGTGATGAGAAACCGTGATTGGCATGGGCTGGCAAGGGCTTTGAAAGTCAGAACAAAGAGATTTAGAATAATCTTTCAAAATGTCATGGCATACATCACAACAACAATTGTTATGTATTTCCTTTCAGAAAATAAGTTCATTTATGCTTCTTTGCATGTCATTGCAGTGAACACAAAGGCTCACAAGGTGACCAGCAAATGCCTGCCTTTTTCTTCGCATTTCCTCGAACATTCTTAACAAAAGCACAAACAGCATTTTGCAAAAAAAAATTATAATTTTTAGCCGGATTCATTATCTCTGCTTATCATTTTTTCATGGTGATACAAAATATATGTATTTTCCTGCGAAGCGCTATGATTTTACTTCTGACATCCTTCTAAGCACTGTAAACAAAATATTCAGGTTTTCTCTTTACAGTTGGGAGATAGTAACATGTAATTTCCAGATGAATTACAATTGTGCTGGACTCACAAAGTCAGCCACCTGCCTACCCCAGATGTCATGTAATTTACAGAGATTACTGGCGTTTTGGATATTAACCAATGTCCCAAAGATTGTGCATGGAAATGTATGCAAATCATAGATTTCCATGCATACTCAACCTCAAAACTTACTCCTGCCAATGAACTGCAATTATTTGAGCGCGTCAGCTTGATGACTTTGAGTAATGACAGTAGAACTATGGTGTTGAGCACCATATACAATGCACATTTGCTATGCACCCAGTACAGTTCTGCATACCCCAGGTGAGTAGGAATGGAGGCATATACTGCATGATTTCTACCCGCAATAGCGTTGTAGTCCACACTACTTTTTGAGTATTTGGAATTTATGAATACTGTCTGAAAAAATTTGATCTTGATAAATAAAACTGATTTGACCTGCTTGTAGGAAATAGAACTCTATAATCTTTGTGCTTTGAGATTCATTTGCTTGCTTGTTGCTTGAGCATAGACTGTGTAATTAATTTAAAAGGAATGGGCAGAGTTATTGTTTTTAGCACAATGCAGGGCAGCAACTGAGGTTTCTCACTTGTGTTGTGCAAAGGGTATAAAGTGGTGCAGACCCCTATTTATTCAAAAAGTCCTGCTGCTGTGGCCATGCTCCGCGCCGCCATGTTTAACCCCTCCCCTGCTGGTGACGGAACCACTCCGTCATCAGCCGTGGTCACGCTGTGCTGATGACGGAGCGGTTCCGTCACGGCCCGCTCGGAACGCCTGCGCGGCGCGGATTCCGCGCCTGCGCTGAGCGTTCCATTGAGCAGGCGGGGCCGTGACGGAACCGCTCCGTCATGAGCACAGCGCAACCGGGCTGGTGACGGAGCGGTTCCATCACCAGCATGCGCCCGCCACACGGCTGCCCCGCCCCTTAGCACTTCGGCGGAATAGCCGCCACAGTGAAGGGGTTAAAGGTTGCTTAGCACCATGCTCAACGTTTCAACCAGTGGTTCATTGGTGTGTGTGTGCGTGCTATAGTTAATGGTGCCGGAACAATTTTCAGAGTGAGGGTGTTGCCATCAATGTTATGCAACTGAAGTCATAGGGATTGCGAAACCTCAAAGCGGTACACAAAGTGTAGAAAATGAGCCACACCCATTAGGCTGCAGAATGGTAAGGGTGTGGTGCACAGCCCAAGTTGCATTTTAGAGCACATTGTTGTAGATTTTCATTGAAATGGCCACTAAAATTGCAGAGATGCAGTTTCACTGATAAATTTATGTAGTGCACAAAGGATAATGGCAATAAATCGGATTTCAGTAATATTTATCATTTGCGGATCACGAAGTAAAGTTTCCTATTTGTTTTAATTCTATTGAAATCTTTGTTTCCATCGCCCCTTCAGAATTACAAAACAATGTGCTTCATTTTTGCTTTCCTAACTTCTGACATATTTTGAAAGATTTGTACAGTTCATTGACAGGTATTTATATTGGTTTGTGAATTAGAAATAAATTGGCATCCTACAGCCTTTTCTTTTACAATCCTTGTACTCTAGCAAGACTGTGGCATTGTTCACTTCTCAAAATCCTGCCCCTTTGCATCCTGAGAAAGAAAAGTCAACACCAATGTCAATGTTAAATTAAAAAAAATAAGCAATAATTTACCCGAAGAAATTGCCTGATGTTTGTCTTCTGTCTCGCAGCAAATTTGACAAGGTAAAAAAAAATGAATGCATCTTTATTTATCATTCAACTTCTGAACTCCAGCTTTGGTATTTTGGGGGTGCTGAAGCGCCCCCACACCTCCTCTTCCAGCGGCTATGGCTATAGCGTGGGATATGTACTAGAAATATAGCTTTTCAGTAAAAATACCTATGCCTAGGTATTTTCTGAAACATTGTATGTGTGCGGTTCAGTGCAGCATGCATGCAATGTGTTTAATATGTGGAAATATTAAAACATTTCTCCGTGTGTGCTTCTGCTTCCAGGAGGTGTCATTTTCTTAAAAGAGCAGGATTTACAACAAAAACTATAGATGCTTGCATTGCAATATCCAAACTCCAGCTAAGTCATGCCCTCTTGATGCAAAGTGACACAAAGCAGTTCAAAGGGGCTATTTGAGCAGAAATGATTGTATCTTGGCAAGACTTTGTGCTGTTTTGTGCTACTCGGAGCAGCGTCAATTCTTCACAAATCTGCCCCAAAGTGTTGCAAAGAAAGAACTGCCAACATGCATCTTCTATACACTCAATATCATCTTACATACAAATGATTCTTAAGCTGTGCAAGATCAAGCAGTAAACCGTTGCTTTCTTTTGACCAATAGGAATTGGCTTCCGTGCCTTCTATATAGTTGTCATCTGAGTACAAGCAGCGGAGCCTTCACCTAAAACCCACTCAATCTCAATATGCACGATTACTCCCGCACCTGCAATACATCTAAAAAGTTCGCCTAAATTGTGCTTTGACCAGTTTGAGCTACGTCAATAATGGAAGAATAACCAGGCTTGGTGGTGCTAAAAAGCATCTGCACAAAATATCGTTGGGCCAGGAAACAAACAGTACTCTCAGGTTCATCAGTGGCAAAATGCAATATTTATTCCCAATAATTGCCACTGCCCTAGTCAGTTTCTAATGTGTACCATACCGGGCCTATTCTCCATGCTGAAACAGAAAGGTTTACTAGGCAAGAGGCAGCAGCTACGATGCAGACCGACATGAGCAACATGAAGGATGAGGGACGCAGCATTAACCACGTGGGCTGAGCCACGCGTGCCACTTCCATGCAAGCGGAACACTGCCCTCAGATCTAGGTCTAGTTGCAGAGATCGGATGGGCAGGAACAGGGCAGGAAGGATTGGACTTGAGAGGGCTTGGTAAGTACGGCTTGGGGGAGGAGGGAGTAGTTTTCCGGAGGAGGGGGTCATTTTCAGAGGGATAGTTTTAGGGCAGGGGAAGGGGCAGTTTTGAGGGCTTCTGTCCATTTAAGGGCTCAGGGCGGGGGTCTGGGGTCAGGGAAGTGTTTAGGGCTGGGGGCCAGGTTTTAGGATTTGGGTCGGTGTCGTTTTAGGGCTGGGTGGGGTGCGTTGCAGGGCTGGGAGCTTGTTTTAAGGGCTCAGGGCAGGGAGACTGGGGTGTGAACTTGGAAAAGGAATGCATGGTTAAGACGCATTTATATTTATGACAGCGTTGTTGAAGCACACGTGGTTTAGCCATGCATGCTTCTGTCATGCAACCGAAATATGAATGCCTAGTTAACAAAGCCATTCACAACAATGCCGAAGAGTACTGCTAGTAAATACATGCAGCATACGTCAATCGACAATCCACAAACCCCCCATCAGAAATGTATGCACAGCAGTAAAAGTCGTTCTAATCCAAGCACAGATTATCATATTTGAATCAGACCCAGGTGCTTTGGAATTTCAGATACAAATTGTAGTGTCCATGCTGTGCACTACTGGAAGCGATGTAGGCAGTAATGGGACTCCTCTCGCCCACAACTCAAAGGCTGTGCACACCTGCATCGGGCTCCAGCATGGAATGGTTACTTTCTGCCCACGGTAGACGATAGCTATTCGCACCATGGAAGCTGTAAATTCCAAACAGCTTAAACCTGAAGGAGCAGGCAGTGTTGTCACTATTGATGAAAGTGGCTTTTAAATGTATTAAGTGCACCATAACAAAAGGTGCTTAGACACTAAAAAAAAAGCAGATGAATACTTGTTCGGTCACCTAGAAATTGACTGGTGATTCAAAATCTGGGGCCACCAGAAGGTGAAATAAGCTATGCATTTTCAGAGATAAAAAATTGAAACCTCTTGCCCAGAACACTGAAGAAACTTTACACAACCCTTTACATTACCATCAAAGGCTATGGCAAAATCATGCACCTGGGTCATGAACAGTTAAGGAATGCTATTATCAAAAGCAGATCAATATCCCTTTACCCCAATCTGAGGCGACTCATAGACCCAACAATAATCAATAGTATTTGCTATTTATTTAATTTCTGTCCCTGATGTTGTTGGGGAGTCAGAGCCTTTCTAAGGTCCACCTAAAAAATGAGTGTGCAATTAACTAGTGCATGATGTGGATCGGAAAGTGTGAAGGGGCCTTTAAATGTTAATATGGATTTTAAGAGTTCTAAATGCAGGACATGTAAGGGATAGGGACAAGTAATTCAAAGTCAGTATTCAAACACTTACTGTGACCAATGCAAGCAGGGTATAGGAGACCAGTTCACCAAGATATAGAGATATAATAATGTATATCGCCCTGGCTATGTATGGAGGGAACATACGATATCCTTTGGAGAACCTGAGAGTGGGTCACATGTGACTTTAACTGGGAAGTCAGATGTTTGAGTAGGGAAGAGAATAGATGGATTAAATAAGCGTGACCAGATTTTGAGAATCAAACATTGGGACATTCCACGAACATGGAAGTAGGACGTCAATTTTCCATTGACCAAGTGGCACAGTCGTTTTACACACAGTATCATTTGGGTAAATCAAATAGATTTTTGCTAAAGTCTGCTAATTGTTTCTAAAAAACAGCACAAGTTACCTCACTCTACATTCAGTTCAACCTTCTGTGAAAACCAGTACATCTAGTACATTTGCTGAGATTAGCCGAGGCAAATGGTCAAAAACCAGGACTGTTGAGGAAAATTAGGGTCGTCTTTAGAAAAAATGGACCTGACTGTATTTATTTCTTATAAATATGTTTCTGATTTTTTTTATTACTTTGCTATTCTGTATTAAATAGTATAATTTGATATACAGTATTTGTAACACTGCGACCGGACCACAGGATTGTGCGTCAAATATAGTTTTCGTATTAAAAAACCAGGCTTGAGCAAATTGACTGGCTCATGATTGAGAATGTAATTTGCGATGCAACTTGTGTGCTAATGGGTGATATATTTTTTAGATTTCTCTCTAGAATATGTCTGAAACTAGAGCCTGTAGATCCTTGGCAACTAAGGACTTGGGGGCTCATTTACAAGCCCTGTGTGTGGCTGGAACGTCCTTTTTTTAGATGTTCCGATGGAGCACAGGGCAGAGCCGTATCCACAAGGCCATGTGAAGCTACCTTCTATGGCTTTTCATGGCCTTGGACATATGGAGCAAGGCAAAGCAGCGCCAGTCGCTGCCTTGCCTTATTCTGTGTCATAGAGTCATTCCAAGAGTGTTACTGTGGGTGTTCTCACACAACTCCCATGGCCTTTGGCGCTGCCCCAGATTTCCAATAGCTCATAAACCTGGGCAGTGCCAAAACCTGTCTCCTCCCTGAATGTTTACATTTCTCCATGTTTTTTTTCCTGCTTCCATATGTGCTGCATCCTGCAACACAAATCAAATGAGGAAAATGCCTCTCTGGGTTATTTTTGTGCAGGAAGCTGCCCCGTCCTGCACAAAAACAATCCAGCCAACAACACAGACACCATTGCACCACAGTGCAAGGGTGCCTGCGCTGGCGCTTAGCTGCCAATTGTATGGAGGCAGAGAGGACAGGAATGCACTGTATCTTGTAAATACGGTGCATTACTACCCTTTTGAATTTGTGTAGTGCAGGGCAGAAAAATTACTTGCAGCCCTGCCATACATTAGTTCCTTGTAAATAAGCCCCATAGTCAGTATGCCAATCTTGATCAGAGAACCCAGTGGACTGCAACCACCCAGCTAACCACTAAGCATTACTTGAGCACGGTGTATTCTAGGTAACAATTAATTCTGTGAGATTTCACAGGGCTAGCTATTAGAAACTAAAACCCTCTTTCACAAGAGGCACACTGAAGAACACTAAGAAACTAGGAATATATATTAGGATGGTGTCATAGAGCTTGTTTACATCAATATACCTAAAACTTCTTCTTGTCGGCTATCTAAGTTAAACTTAGCACCAAAAGAGGCCAAATTGAGTTTCATATATGGTGCAGTGACAGTTCCAGTCTGCTTCCGCAAGTGGGAAGATAAGCTGAGTAAGGCTGGATGTTCTTTCCTTAAAGTCTTCCGCAAGGGAAGATAATTACAGTTTCTGTCTGATCCTCTGTCTCAAATCTATGGTACACATTTCTTCTCTATCTGATAACGCTCTATTGTAATGTATGTATACTATCTGAACATTGTTTTACTATTAGTAGCAAATCCATTCTAACCATTGAGTTACTTACAACCTACGAAACCCAGCTTATTAGTTTAAAAGTCTTTGAGATTCCAAGATATCAGTTTCTCTGAAGTCTTGTTCATTATTTAAAACAATTTGTCAAAAAACAATTTGCACCATACAGACAAAACATGAATATATTCAAGCACTCTGAAGTATTACATTGCAAGTCATAAGGACATTAATAACTGTGCATTTATATTTGAAACACAGACATAAAAAATAACATACATAATTAAAAAAGAGGATATCCAAAAGAGAAAATATATGATGATTGTAACATTAGTTCACACCATAAATTGTGCATTTTTATGGGGGTCACAAAATAACCTGTCCCTTTATAAAGGGTCAGCCCAGATTTTTGCCTTACTTTTCTGAAGCCACTTTTACTGGCTTTTAGGACTCTGCACCAGTGGTAAAGTATGTGTGCTCTCCATTCCAAACATGGTAAAATTGGTATACACCCGGTTAGTACATTTAATTTACTTGTACGTACCTAGTATAAGGCAGTACATGTGGCCAGGGCAAGTTGAATAAATGCTACTCGTGGACATCAGCATGTAAAGAAGCCCTGTAAAACATGTCTCGGGGCGTGGCTTACCAGCATGGCCGGTCGGAAGTGATTTTGATCGGCTCCTTTCCAGGCCCTGCTAATTCTCCGGCAGCGAGGCATCTTCCAGGCTTGGGGGATGCCTCTCTGAGCTGCAGCTGCGGCGCTCATTGCAGGGAGGCTGACGGCGCTGTCTGGGGGCTTTGTGCGCCCTTGCTCCTGCCCCAGAGAGATAGCGGCGGTGAGGTGCTTATACCCAAAATGGTGAATCCCCGACTTCCGACAGCGGGAGCGCGGTCCTGTTGAATTCCCGCGCTGGCCTCCCGCAGCCGTCTTTCGGCCTATCTTGCAACCGGAGTTAGCGGCGGGGTTGCCTGTGTGCCTGAGGCCCCCCCCCCCGGTCCTCTAGGGAGGCTCTGCGCAGGTATTTGGAGTCGCTTGGGGCAAGCAATGATGATCCACAAGGTGGCCGTTTGCAGGGGTGAGGGGCTCGCATCTGGCTGGCTCGGGCAATTTCGGCAGTGATGGCCGCCTAGTGCTCTGCTGGCATCCTTATTATTTGGGAGAATTCAATCAGTGCACTTGGGGAATTTCAGGTCGGCATCTTTTTCTCTTCCATGCAGGGTCCCACAGGGCTCCTCATTAAGCCCTACACTTTTCAATATTTACGTGGCTGAGCTAGCACCTCTGATTAGAAGTTTTAATCTTACTCCAACGTCATATGCTGATGATACCCAGCTGGTGATCTCTAAAGTGGATAAGTAGACTAATCATTCTCTTAATCTTCATAACTGTATGCTGTCTCTAAGCCACTGGATGAGCACCCATTGCTTGAAGTTGAATTTGAGTAAGACGGAGGTGATAATGTTTGCAAATCTCTCTCCCTCCTGGTCCCCCGCCTGGTGGCCGGACAGTCTTGGACCTCGCCCTGTACCGGTGCAAAAAATCTTGGGGTCATTATAGATGGAAATTTGAATTTTAAGATCCAAGTTTCTAAAGTAGTGTCATCTTCGTTTTATATGATTAAGACGATTAGGAAAGTCTTGCCATTCATTCCTAAATCCTGTAGAAAATCCGTAGTGACTGCTCTAATTCTGTCCAAACTTGATTATTGTAATAGTTTGTACATTAAGGCTCAGTCTGCCCTCCTCAGAAAGTTGCAGGCAGTACAAAATGCGGCTGCAATACTGATCCTGGATTTCCCAAAATGTCAATCGGTAAGAGCTGAATTGAGAAAAGTCCACTGGCTGCCAGTTTGCCAGCGGATAAAATTTAAAATTCTTTGCATTGCACATAAGGCACTCTACAGAAACGGACCAAGGTTCTTAGAGAACTTGTTTAGATGGTATACCCCAAATAGAGTGCTGCGGTCAGCAAATGCTTACCTTATGCAGCTAGCCAGGATCCATAAGATGAACTCGGTGGGAGGAGTTTAGCTTTTAATGTCATCAAAGAATGGAACTCTCTTCCGTTATATCTCAGGAAAACTACCCATCATCTGGAGTTTAGGAAACAGCTAAAAAACTGGTTATTCCAGTAGTAGTATAGTTAAGCACTGCACCTTTGGTTCGCAAGCGTCAAGACACCTGAGGGTATTTGTTGCGCTGTATAAATTTTATTAACATTAACATTAAAATTAACATAATTTGTTAAAGGCACTCTCCTAATGTATAGGCCCTCGCCCGGGGTTCAGGCTTATAACTCGGGTTCAGGTCTTTTAACAACTGGTATAATCTTTGCAGCGGGCTATAAGGCTATTTTAAAAATGAAGTAATAGAAAGATAAACACTTGAAAGCTGCAGGAAGCGACTAACACAGGCGATTAATAGCCTTGAAACACTTCATTGTTTTCAACGGAGCTCTTAACATTCCAATGTTCTTGAAATACTTACATTTATGTTTTAACATTTAGGCTTTTGCTGTTTCCAGTTATCAGTAGTTTTTCTCAAGAGACAATTTTTGAGGGGCAGTCAATGTCCCTTCATTACTACTTCTCTAAGAGGAACCTCCTCGTTTTGATGTGTAAACTATTTTCTTAAGTTCTGTGTACCAATTGATATGATGATACACGATAATGTATTTCAAGTGATCTTTTACATAATTGAATTACACTTCACATTTGGAAACTCTTTAATTTCTGCAAGATACATTTGCCTGTTTTGAATCAAGCGCGGAGGTCCTACTTTAATGTTTTCAAAGCCGACATCATATCCATGAGACCTCATCGCCCAAAGACGCATTACCAAGATGCGTCACTTTGTAAACCCCTGCGCCACATTATACGTGCCTCAGGTATAATGCATGCAGGGTGAGCGTTCTGATGCAAGTAAGCCTAGTAGAAGTGATGCACTGAAATCTATGAGATTTCACTGTGTCACTTCTAGGGCACAAATGCGTCAATAATGCGTCAATATCTTACGCCTGCCTCACAGCAGGTGTAGGACTGGCACAGGCAAATTGAAATGGGACTTGCCCATGTTAAATGACCCATTGCTGAAGTAGCTTCACTTTTGTGACACACTTCAGAAATGCGTCATTTTTGCGTCTACAGGTACGTCAGAAATACTGACATTCCAATGTTCTTGAAATACTTACATTTATGTTTTAACATTTAGGCTTTTGCTGTTTCCAGTTATCAGTAGTTTTTCTCAAGAGACAATTTTTGAGGGGCAGTCAATGTCCCTTCATTACTACTTTTTTAAGAGGAACCTCCTCGTTTTGATGTGTAAACTATTTTCTTAAGTTCTGTGTACCAATTGATATGATGATACACGATAATGTATTTCAAGTGATCATTTACATAATTGAATTACACTTCACATTTGGAAACTCTTTAATTTCTGCAAGATACATTTGCCTGTTTTGAATCAAGCGCGGAGGTCCTACTTTAATGTTTTCAAAGTCGACATCATATCCATGAGACCTCATCGCCCAAAGACGCATTACCAAGATGCGTCACTTTGTAAACCCCTGCGCCACATTATACCTGCGCCAGGTATAATGCATGCAGGGTGAGCGTTCTGATGCAAGTAAGCCTAGTAGAAGTGATGCACTGAAATCTATGAGATTTCACTGTGTCACTTCTAGGGCACAAATGCGTCAATAATGCGTCAATATCTTACGCCTGCCTCACAGCAGGTGTAGGACTGGCACAGGCAAATTGAAATGGGACTTGCCCATGTTAAATGACCCATTGCTGAAGTAGCTTCACTTTTGTGACACACTTCAGAAATGCGTCATTTTTGCGTCTACAGGTACGTCAGAAATACTGACATTCCAATGTTCTTGAAATACTTACATTTATGTTTTAACATTTAGGCTTTTGCTGTTTCCAGTTATCAGTAGTTTTTCTCAAGAGACAATTTTTGAGGGGCAGTCAATGTCCCTTCATTACTACTTTTTTAAGAGGAACCTCCTCGTTTTGATGTGTAAACTATTTTCTTAAGTTCTGTGTACCAATTGATATGATGATACACGATAATGTATTTCAAGTGATCATTTACATAATTGAATTACACTTCACATTTGGAAACTCTTTAATTTCTGCAAGATACATTTGCCTGTTTTGAATCAAGCGCGGAGGTCCTACTTTAATGTTTTCAAAGTCGACATCATATCCATGAGACCTCATCGCCCAAAGACGCATTACCAAGATGCGTCACTTTGTAAACCGCTGCGCCACATTATACGTGCCTCAGGTATAATGCATGCAGGGTGAGCGTTCTGATGCAAGTAAGCCTAGTAGAAGTGATGCACTGAAATCTATGAGATTTCACTGTGTCACTTCTAGGGCACAAATGCGTTAATAATACGTCAATATCTTACGCCTGCCTCACAGCAGGTGTAGGACTGGCACAGGCACATTGAAATGGGACTTGCCCATGTTAAATGACCCATTGCTGAAGTAGCTTCACTTTTGTGACACACTTCAGAAATGCGTCATTTTTGCGTCTACATATACGTCAGAAATACTGACGTATCTGTAACTCCTTACGACATGATGCGTCATATTGTAAATATGATGCATCCAGCATGTCACAAGGAGGGCGCAATGAAAAGTGACGCATCACTATTTTAATGCAGCAACGTGTCACTTTTCATAAATAAGGCCCCTGGGACTTGGAGGTAGTAATTGAATCCCCCTGCCCTATTATGGCCTTATTGGGAAGGTCATGTCAATCATGGGAGTACCCTAACCCTTAGAGTACCCTAGGGTATGTAGGTGTTTTCACTGTATTCTAAGTGTGTTTTCAGCACAGCACTCACACTGGGCCTGGTTAGGCAGAGCCCAAGGATAGTGAGAGTCACTAACCACTGGTACCAGTCATAAAAAAAATGGCGGTACCCAAAGCACAAGGAAGACTTTACAACAGCATTGCTCTCAGGAGCTTCAGTGCTGTGCGGCCATCTTGGTCACCCACGTGGCCACGTCCCTGTGATTCTAACTTTGCTTTGAGGTTTAAAATGACCTGACTGTGAAGTCGAAGTACGTTTCCCTCCATTTCTTAAATTATAGTCATCGTAGTCAAAATATATGCTTCCTTCTGCTGCACTCTATCTAGATACCTCTTCTTATGTATTTTCCTCATCCTGCGGATGAATGAAATTTGCTTCTGTGATGTGAATGGATTGTAATTACCAGGTTGGTCCCTGCGTGTAGAACATGGTTTAATCCCTCCGTTTGATTGGTGCAAATCTCTTGCTTTTGTGTCCATTTGCATCTACTGTGGCACTGGCACGGAGCACCAGAATGTGCAAAACAGTAAATGTGCCTGTACTAGAAAGGACTTCGTGCAGCAGCAAGACTTGAATCATTCAAGCTTTAAACAAACACAACACACGTGCATTAATCAAGAAACAAAATCAATCAAAGCCAGTATGACCGGGATACACATTCATGACATGAACACACGCAGAAAGGACTTTACATACTTACACGCACAGACCAAAACATTTACAAACACTCATTCACAGGCACAGCTAGACATGCAGATAAACATTTACATCGGCAGTTAGAACAACAAGCACCCATAATCACAAACTAATAGAATATCAAGTACCATGATTGTATACTAACAGAAAATCAAGTGCACTAACCACAGACCAACAGAAAATCAGGACCTCACACACAAAGCACATTACAAAGGGGCACACTGGAAGGGCCTGGCAGGATTCGACTTCTGCAAGTCACACCCGATTTTGGCAGCAAGTGGTTAACACAGTGTGCCATGTTTAGTGGTAGAAACACCTGCTCTTGTGAATAGATTATCATTACATGTCACCTCATATTTTCATTTTTTTGCTTCACAGTACACTGTTGTATGCTGCATTTAAGGATAATTGTTAAATAATTAACTTTGTTCCCAAGTCATCTGTGCTGAGCCGTAGCAGAGAAATTCCTGCAGTTATCCTAATTAGGCGTGCACATGAGCAAAATCATTACCATTGAGCTAGTCAGCATCTGCTGCCAATTAAAGTGCCCTGCCTACTCTGTGACCTTTTTAACAGGATATAGAGTTAGAGTGAAATAGTCACTTCTTCTGAAAAGCCTGCAGTTCAAAGTCCAGAATGAGACAATAGTCTCTGACAGATGAGTGAAATAAATCCTGCGTAAAAAAGAAAAGGCAGCTCACCACTTTTATGATGTCAGTTTCATTGATGGTGAACAAGATTGCTAACATTTTCAGTGCAAAAGAGTTAATTACGGGCAACATATCACTAAACTGAAACACAAATGGCAGAAGAGAACTCGAACATTCATAATTTGGTGCACCAAATTAAAAAAAAGAATGCGCCTTCAGATAGTTCATTACTGCTAGTATCTGTCTTCTCAATGGTTGAAGTCTAGAAAGACCTTGAGTTCTTGCGGTACTGTTAGAACTGTCATGCTTTGTGGGGTCCTTCCCCCAATGTTTTGCCCCCAGTTTCTGCTGATTTTTTTGCTGGCCTTAGGACTCACTTTACCAGTGCTAACCAGTGCTAACCAGTGCTAAAGTGCATGTGCTTCTCCCCTAAACGTGATGAAATCGGTGCATACCTGATTGGCATATATGTTGTACTGCTAAGTCCCTTGTAAACTGGTATACCATATATCCAGGGCCTGTACTTCAAATGCTACTAGTGAGCCTGCAGGAGTGGCATTAGCGCTCAAATGTATGCGCATGCTTTTGAGTTATCTAAGCTATGTTTGGGATACTCCTATAATATAGTTAAAACTTGCGCGTATCTGTGGCGAGGGAGTTGACCTCTGTTAGGGTTGGTCCGCTCGTATTTTGCCACCAGAATGATTTGATTGAAAGGGTATTTCTCGTAAACATGTTGACCCTTATAGATATTACAAGATATACCACAGGCCATTTAATAAAAGCCACTTACAAGAGTCAGGACAGCATAAAAAAGCTCTGTGCTGTCTAGCGAATATCAAGATATCATTATTACAATGAACAAGAGAGGTTACCACATTGAATTCATAAAGGTCGTTTCACTAGTGCTACATAAACATCAGAGATAGCACTGTGTCTTGAGCATTCATATACATACAGTTGTAGGTTAAGGTCTGCTGCATCTATGTGATCAGCCATAGGATGAGACTACCTTCCTGGGTTGCGTTCTTCCATAGTTGAGATCGAGAGTTTTGTTCCATAAACCGGTTTTTGTATTTCACTCTAAACAGTTGTAGTTTTTTGATCCCCCTGAAAAGCATATTTTACCTTATTTACAGGGTGGGGTCTCATACACCTGAGTGGTTACCTGGTGAGGTGAGGCCAATACCTCATATAGGACAGGTGAGTGGACCTGTTCTCTCTTTCTTGATACATTAAATAAACCGTGGAGATCAGCGTGTAAATGAAAAAGAGGAAGCAATCTATTATTGCCATGTATTCTTATGATTTACGTTATATGTGTGTACATTCTATCTTTTAGGTGTGACAATCACTCTGCCTGTATGAAGGTAATATGACAAACACATAATTATATGTTTTCATTGTATGTTTTCACGTATGCAGTAACTTATTGTTATAAAAGGTCCTGAAGAAAGCCTGGGCTACAAGCCCCTTATGGCTGAAACTAGTCGACCACTTTTCACAAGCAGCGACATATTTGGTTTACATCGTATCTGCAATTATTTTATTACGTTTGGGAGAGATGTTAGAATAAAAGGTTTTTCTCTTCCATATCCTTTTTAGATCACCATTTCACTTGCAATGCACTTAATCTTTTTCCATCACATATTTAGTGGATATCCTTTAGTTACGTCAGATGATCAAGTAGCACAACTGGTCATTGGTCTTTTTCTACTACTCCATGTAAAGGTCACAGAAATTCACACCACATCATCTCCTTTTATGTTGAAAGGGCTGAGTGGTAAGAAAAGAAGGCTATCCAGATTATGACACTGGCTACGATTGACAGTTGATGGAAATCTGACTGTTTCGTAATGGTCTCTTTGTTAGATATCAGTTCTGATTATGGAATAGAATATTCTTTTTAGAATTTTATTTAATAATAGTAGGCTAGATGGCTAATGGTAGCTGTGTCTCTTTTCCTTAATGGTTTTTTGTTTGACCGCCATATTTTTATGTATTAAATATAGTTGAATTGGGGATTAAATCTGGTCACTGGTCGGTGAACTGTCCCTTAGACCCTTGTCCTTTGTGGATGTGTAGAGAAAATGGGAGAGATATCAGATACCTTCCTGCTTTATTCAGAACCTGTGGGAGCATGATCCCCCGGTTGTGCTGTGCAGAATCAGCGTCAGGCCAGGAGAGAGATTGGGCATATTCTTGATTTCCATGAAGCCGAACGGCTCTTGCTTCTGCCGACTCCAATGATCTGGAGCGTTTCCTAGCAATACTGTGCCCCTCTCCTCCTTACAGAGGGAGGCAGTCGCAGCGCTGCACGTGGACAATTCAGCACTGCCCCTGAGAGGAGACCGCTGCTTTGAGAGCCCCGACACCAGCGGGTCGATTTGATGGTTTTATGTATCCGAACCAGTTATTGTGTTATCCTAGATGTTCCGGTAGTTCGCCATGATCCCTCTGATCAGGGGCAGGGGCTGCTTTTGTGGCATGGACTGAAAGTACTGGTCGAGGGCTTGTCATGCCCACCACCTGGGGGGGCTTTGATTTGGTGACACAGCTTCAGCTGGCATTTTCATGCTCTTCCGCTTTCAGTCAAGGCTGCATACACCGGTCGGTGTGACTGGAGATCAGATATTGAACGTGAGTCTTCTACCAATGCTCAATAACTCTAAAAGCACAGCATTCTTATCTGCTAATCTACGCGTGCATTCCTAAAAAGGCCTTATTGTGTTTATAAAATACCAAGCAATGTTTTGGTAAACCAGGGTGGAATCTTTTTGTGGTGTACATTGTGTTACTGTATGGGTGTGTTGCACAAATACTTAACAAATTGCCTCTTTTGATAAGCCTGCCTGCTCTGTGCCAAGCTACCAGAGGGGGAGCACATGTTATCTCAGTTGTGTATGCAGCTTATTTTAACAATGACTATGCAGTTCCTTATGGTTAAAAAAGAAAGAAAGAATATGCAGTCAGCTGCCAACTGGAGAGTTGGACTGGGGGAACTGATTCCTCAGGAAGAGGAGCCGTCACACAACTAGATGGGTGTCATGCGTCATCATAGGGCATGCTCCTCATCGGGTTAGCGCTTCAATGTCATACAGGCACCCACGAGTCGGCTATATACCAGAGATCTTTTGTTTCAATGCCGTATGTGAAGTGTGGGTGTAGGGCTGCTCATGTAAATTGGCGTAGAAATGTGTATATGCAGGAAAAGTGCATATTAAAATGCTTGTCGAGTTAAAAATGCGACGGATATCAAGAGAGACAATGCTCTATGATAGCTCAGAGGGTCAACATGTTTCTTGCCATTTGTAAGTCACTACTGATCTATTGGCTATTCTTCAGGACCTATTAACCCTAATCTACACAGCGGTTGGACTCTGGGGTTGTGTGATTCCAGTCTAAGGGAGACCCACCAGTGAGGAGTTCTGTAGGGCACAGAGGACATGCCCCACCCTTGAGGGCTTGAGGCAATAGTCACAATCCCATGCTGCAGGTGATGGAATTACAGGTTCTTCACCTTTTACTATCCACAAACCAATGGGCTTGTTGACATGTTCAACAAACCCTTAAAGACCTGCAAAGAGACCTGAATGAGGCCTTGAGGAAATTTGGGATATCCTCCTATGATGCCTGCTGTTTGCTTACAGGGAGGTACCACAGAAGGCAGTGTGCCCATGTGATCCTCTGTTTGGGAACCCTATTAGGGGACCTCTGAGTTTTGTCAAGGAAGGCTTGGAGCAGCCTCACAGGAAATCTTCCCAGAATGTAGTTAGCTACATGCTGGCATTCAGGAGTAACATAGCTTCCAACAACTTAGAAGCCAGCCAGGATGTCATGAAGGAGTGGTAGGACAGAATACAGAAATGCCACTCCTGTGGAATTGACACCTGGTCAGAAAGTGTAGGCTATGGGACCCATGGAACAGGGAACCATTGGACTGGGACTTATGAGGTGATTGAGAGAAAAGGGGAGACAACCTACCTGGTGGATTTCAATACCCCTAGGTAACTCCACGGGGTGCTGCATGCGAATCTCCTCAAACCACACTTTGAGAGGCTTGAGTTGACCATATTGTTGTTGACAGATGGAGAAGATAAAGATGAGAGTGAACCTCTCTCAGATCTTTGTGGACTCTAAGGAGAAGGATGGGTCTACGAAAGGTGTAATCATTTAGCCCACTCTAACTCCTGAAAAGCAGAGGGACTGTCACCAATTGTTGAGGGAATACTCCTCTCTATTCTCCCTTATGCAATCAATCAGGTGTTTGTAGCATGCTGCTAAACACCTGTGAGTGTCTCAAAGCTCTTTGCGTGGATACCCACCTGTGTACCCATGATGTGGACACAGGAGACAAACTCCCTGTTAAGCATACATCTTCCAGCAAATCTGCAAGAGATTGCGGCACAGGTGTCTGCCCCCCCGAGACAGCACCCATACAATGGCAGAGATATTTGTCCCTGATCAAGGCTAAACTCCCCGAGGATCCCCTCCTCCTAGATTTGCTCATTCCGCCTGTTTTTACCCTGTGGCCCTTTGCTTCTACTCTTTGCTCTCCTCCTCCCCACGTCGGCACCCCCCCACCCTAGTTACACACACTACTACATGATCTACCACACCCTTACAGTTATACAGATGCCACTCATTGTTGCATCAGACCACTCAATGCACCCATGACGGTACTTCCATGTAGAGATTGGTTCTTATTTTCTCTTTTTCTTTGTATTATTCTTAGTTCCTTTCATCTTTCTTCCTTCTTGTGTTCCTCTTGTTCAAGTTTAAAATGTATTTTGCAATTGTATGCAACCTACTGTGGAAATGGTTTTGATGAACAATGGATGATTCTCTCTTTGGTGCTCCTGATATAATTTGACTGCATACAGCTGTGTGGTGCTGCAGAGTAAAGCAGCAAGCCAGCCAATACAACGGACACTAAATGTTACTTAAATGAGTTCTCTCTTATACCTCTACCCATGCCATTTGAATGTATTGCAATTCTATAACACTAAAAGCTAGATTGAATTTTCATGCAGATGTTATTGATTTTACCTTATGGAAATAAATAAAAAACATACAAAATAAAACAAAATAATACATCTTACAGGCCGTCAGATAAGGTGAGTTCCAGAATCAAGGCTGAAGTGTCCATTATGCTGGTGATGGGAGTGATAGAACCCCCAGTCACCCCTGGCCCAGCCCTGTGGTTCTTGTGTCAAAAGCTGCCCCAGCAGCACCACACCTGAACAGCAGTTCTGTGTGGATTACAAAGTGCTCAACTATGTGACAAAGACAGATGCTCATGCTACCCCTAGGGTGGATGAGCTGATTGGCAGGCTAGGGACTGCCCAGTACTTCAGTTCCTTTGATCTTATATCAGGGTACTGGCAGATCGCCCCAACAGAGAGAGCCTAGACACAAGTGACATTTTCCACTCAAGAAAGGCATTATCAGTTTAGGGTAATGGTCTTAGGTCTCAAGAAGACTAAGGGTGGGCGTAAAATACATTTCGCGGGCGAATTTGCAGATTTTCCGCGATTTGGCGATCCGCGAATCTCGCGAAATCGCGGTAAAATTCGCGAATCAGCGGGGACGAATTTTCAGCCAAGCAAGGGTTACAGCAGCAGGTGCAAAAGTTGAACCTAATTTCTTTGTAACCTTTTACAAAAGGGTTACAAACAAATTAACTTCAACTTGGACACCTGCTGCTAATTGCTTCCTGGCGCCTCGTTGCCCACTTGCAACTATTCTCTGACCCTGCTCTGACCCTTGAAGCAGGGTCAGAGAATAGTTACAAGTAGGCAACGAGGCACCTGTCCAAGGAATTAAACCTCATCAGGAAGCACTTACAGATATAAAAAACAGGAAGAAGGGAGAGGATGGCAAATACACCCATTTTGAGTTGTCAGGAGGGGTTAAACTAAAAGAGACCATTACAGCACAATTTTCATATGCATTTTGCTAAAAACAAAAAGCTGTATGTTCTGTAGGGGCAACTCAGGAATCTGGCCCTTCAAAGATCCGGCCTCTCTTTCTTTCTCTCGTTCTCTCTCTCCCTCTCTCTTTCCCTCTCTTTCTCTCTCTTTCTATCTATCTATTTATCTATCTATCTATCTATCTATCTATCTATCTCTCTCTCCCTCCCTCTCCCATAAACGACTGCATGGGTAACTTCGCTATGCAAGCGGCTCGCAAAGACGCAAAAAGCCCAGCGAACACGCAAAAAACCCCGCGAACACGCAAAAAACCCCGCGAACGTGCAAAAAAACAAAAATTCGCAAATTTTGCGGATCGCAAATTCGTAAATCTGCAAATTCGCGGATCGCGATTTCGCAAAATTCGCTCATGCTTAAAGAAGGCCCCTGGCACCTTCCAGAGGTTAGTGAACTAGGTATCTGCTATTATGGAGATCTTCTCAGCTGACTATCTGGACGGCAAAACTGTCTACAGTAGCTGCTGGAAGGACCACCTTTTTTACATTCAGGAATTTCTTCAGGCTGTGAACAGGCAGGCCAGACTATCACGGCAAGTAAGAGCCAGATAGGGCAGGGGTCAGAGGTGAACTTGACTAACCAGGTGGGCTATGATAAGGTGAAACAATCAAGGCGTGGGAGCCTCCCAAATCTCACACTGAGGTCAAAGCATTCTTAGGCCTCATAGGGTACTATTGGAGGTTTTGAAAGGGTTATGGCACCATTGTTCCCCCCTTGACTTAGCTGACTTTTAAGAAGCAGCCCAGGAATGTGATTTAACTGAGGCATGAATGAATTTGAATTTAAAATATTTGTATAGCGCATCATTCACCAGGCGGTTTCTTGGCATGCCAAACTGCATTTGACTCTCTGAAGAAAGCCATGTGCTCTGCTCCTGTCCTCAATGCCCCTGATTTCTCCCAGGAGTTTATCTTTCATACACATGCCTCAGACACAGCATAAGAGCAGTACTATCCTAAGTTAATGAGGAGGGCCTAGACCAACATGTAGCCTACCTCTTCAGGAGATTACTCCCCAGGGAACAGAGGCGGGGGGCTGATGAGCGAGGAGCTTTTGATGTGGTCTCAGCACTGAAGAAGTTGAGGCCATCCCTGTTTCAGACAGACCACAGGCCCCAAGGTGGCTTATGCAAATGCAGGGTGAGAATCCAGAATTGTTGAGATGGTCTATGTCCTAACAGGTTATCGACTTCACAGTGGAACATAAGCCAGTGCTGACAGTCTGTCCAGGCTTTTCTGCCTTAGTGATGAGAACTCCCCAGAGGCGCAGCAGATCTCCTAACTTCAGCTGGGGGGGGGGGGCACGTGTTCGACCTGTAATCCTTAGGGAAGTCCTTCCCCAAACCTTTTGCATTTTTGCTGATTCTTTTTTTAGGCCTTTGGACTCGCAGTACTTTACCACTCCTAATCAGTGCTAAAGTGCATGTGCGTATCCCCTCAACATGATGACACTTGTGTATATACCTGAATGGCATATTTGTTGTACTGATAAGTCTCTTGTGAAGTGGTATATAATATACCCAGGACATGTACTTCAAATGCTACTAGTGGTCCTGCAGCAAGCATTGTGCTAACCACAGAAGTAGCCTTTCAAACCTGTCACAGGCCTGCCACTGCCATGCCTGTGCGTGCAGTTTACTGCCACTTCAACTACTTGTCAAGCCTTAAACACACCTTTTACTACATATAAGTCACCCCTAACGTAGGCCCTAAGTTACTTTAAGGGCACAGTGCCATGTAAGTAAAAGGTAGGACATATGCCTTTATGTTCTGCTTCTCCTAGTAGTGACAAACAGACTATTTCATTTTTACCATGGTGAGACCTACCCCTCTCATAGGCAGCTTTGGGGAATCCTTAATATACTTTTTTGCTGTAATTCCTGATCAGATAGGAGTGCCTTTTTCATGTTTGATATCTAGAGAATGGTAATGGAAAATCCTTCCTACTTGTGGATTTAACGTGACTGTTTGAACAATGCCACTTTTAGAAAGGGAACATTTTTCTGTACTTACTGCTCCTTGTGCCTAACAGCATGTCTCCAATTCACTTCTGGGCTTGGTGACAGCTACACTTTGTGCATTCCCTGTAAACAGCCACAAACACAATAAGGGCTGGGTGTGACTGAGCACTCACCTGAATTCATCTGCATTCTGATAGCCTTTGTAGGCAGTAAGGAGTTGCATGGATTCTGCTCAGGAACAGAACTATGTGTGGGACCACAGAACATCAATAGTTAGGGACCATGCCACCTCAAGACCATGAACACAAGTCTGACTATAGTGTCTCACTTGTCCTTCTACTCATAACCAGAGGAACAAGTGATTTAACACCCCAGAGCACAACCCTTGCGACACTCTCAGGTATAGCGGTGACAGGACACTCCCTTTCGCTCACGCACTCATACTCATACACAATAAGATACGAAAGAGACATGAAGGAAGTTCGAAATGTTTATTTAAACTATTTTGCTGTGAAATGCAGTATACGTGCCACAATTAGAACACAACTGCCTAGCAAAAATAAAATCAGAATTGTCAATAAACTGTATGCTATGAAAAGCCCCGTCATATTATAGGACAGCATAGCCTAACCCCCTCCACTCCACAGAAGCAAACTGATTATACAGCAAAGAACTCATGGTTTAGCAGCGGACCCCATACCTTAGCATACACAGATGAATGTATTACATCTCAGATAAAGCTGTGATTTTCTCTCAGATAGAATCAATCTCTCTCTCTCTCTGTTACAGTGATTCCTATATGACAAGGTTCACATGTCCATAAACAACAGCTGCATTTCTGTGTTGAGTCTAGGTGCTACTGCCTGACCGGAACAAAATAACAAGGGATGTTGTTGTACGACCTTGTCTGCTGTTTAGACTAAATCCCAGGAAAGAACAGAATGAGAAAACAACTGCAGGTTCTGTGTGAAAATGTAATGTGGCTCAAAAGCAAACATTATGCAGTACTAAATGCAAAGCCAATTCGGCCTGTGTCATCCACGGTCAGGCTAACGTAGGGAAAACTACAATAGGCCCTATATAAAACCCATGACAAAGGGGGAGAGGTGGCTTACTCTTACATCTGAATAAGCTGTGTCCTGCTCTCACACAAAGCACTGATGTATCTCACATACAAAAAATTGAATTGTGTAATGTAATTGCCAACTTGAACTGGTTCTCCATAAACCGTAAAAGAAAAAAAAATTCTGCATAGAGGCATTAACCTATGCCTTCATTCTCAAACCTGAGCACAATATCTTCTCAAGTTAGGGCTCTTGCAAATCCTACACCAATTTTCAGCAAGGTGTCGAACCTGCCCAATTGAAGAAACTGCTGCTACATATTTGTGTCTAAATGTCATTAGCGCTATAGGCTTAGAAAGAGTGTCATGGACCCTACTTCTAGAAAAGAAAATGCCCCCTGGACCCCCTGGTTGGATAAGAAGAGGCAACCCAGATTGACGTACACTGGACCCATCACACATCTGAGCCCAGGTGCCACTGAACCTGCTGCACTAGTGACAGTTACTAGTGAGGAGTGAGGTAGTGTGGCTCACTGGTTAGAGGCGGCAGACCCGAGAGCAGAGGATGGCCCGGGACCAGGGTTCGATTCCCGGCGCAGCAGGTTTCTGGACCAGGGTCAGCGGACTCGATAATTCTCTCGCCTCGGTGCCCACTCTGATCAGCGATCACACTCGGCAACTCTGGGCATTAGCTTGCCTCATCTTCACTAACGGCCCCACCAGACCGCCGGGGATGCCTGGTCTCACCCTGGAGATACCCATTAAGGGACCATCTCTCAGGGAAGCCAGGAAGGGTTTCGCAGCGGTTGAAGCGCCTTGGGACCCTCCGGGTAAGTAGTGCGCTATATAAATGCCTATACATACAGTTACGTGCCTCAGTAGATTTGTTGTTGCCAGCTCTTTTTTCCCTCCAACCAGATATTGCATCATATTCTCACATAGTAAGTTTGAATTTAAAGCAACTGTTGCTCATTTCATCAGTAAATAAAATGAGTCCCATAGCCCAGTTTAATTTACTAAAACTATTTCTCTACCCCTCACTCTAATGAAGAACGATCTCTCAGTTCGGATTGCTCCTCCTCGGTCATAAATTAGCAGAACCCGAGCAGGAAGGATTAAATCCACAGTGGACGCGATAAAGTCTTGTGTCACCAGAGAATTTTGTGAGGAAGAAACAGCCCTCTGGTGGGCTACAGCATTTGTCACTAAAATATCCATCTGTTTCCCCCGCTGGGATTGCCTTTTCAAATGGCGGGCAGTTAGAAAGCAGCTAATCCACAGAGGAACAAAGACATCTATGTACCTAAAACTATGTTTTAAGTCTTTAGTTTTACAAGAAAAATTAGTGCATCATTTCTAAAAATGAAGCAAAGGAGTGTCAGACTGACGGTACTTTTGGCAATGGATAATAACTCAGGGCCCGATTCACAAAAGTAATCTGAGACAAAATCCTAACTTTACGACTTTCAGCATTCACAATGGGCATTTAGGAGTAGTAAAGTTAGGAATACTAACTTTACTACTCCTAAATGCCTTTTGTGAACACCAAAAGTTGTAAAGTTAGGATGTTGTCTCAGTTTAGGAGTAGTAAAGTTATGATTGCTAACTTTACTACTCCTAAATGCCCTTTGTGAATACCGAAAGTTGTAAAGTTATGATTTTGTCTCAGATTACTTTTGTGAATCGGATTCTCAGTGTTGACATTCAAAATTCTTGGTGGATACAGACACCCGTGATATCCGAAAACAAAACAGCTACTCCCCACTGGTCACCAGGACCTAGATGCACACACTCTGGGCAGTGGAGATAACAGGAAACAATCTGCTATTTTAATTCTGCTCTCTTGACCAGTCCATGGTGAAATGAATCACGCTTCTTGGCAAGGAACAGAAGCATGACAAATCCCAGGAAACGGCTGACAAATGAAGCCATACAGTGATTGGCCATGTTCTGTTGTAATCCCAACCCCCATTTCCTGCTGAGCACTTGTCACCATGAATCAGCCACGGCCTGAAATAACCAATTTAAAAACAATCAATCAGTGCTTTGCTCTCATGCTGTTTATACTAGTAAATAGCATGGGAGCAAAGCGAGGACTGGTGTAAGCAGGTGAACCTAGCGCTCCAAGGGAGACTTGGGCAGTTGCGCTGTGTTTTCCCCTGACTCCTTAGCAGCACTGGTTCAAGAAGCCTAAATTATACATGTCTGGTTGGCCACAGTAACTGACCAGTCCATTCAGACATGCACACCAGGCTTTACCTGCTGACTGTCCATCAGCAGGATTTGTCATGCCCTGCCCTATCCAGACAGGCGCTATAAGTGAAATGCACAACAGCATGCTTCAGTAAGTATTTTCAATTCCTCAGCACATTTTCAGTTAATAGTAATGCTTGTGGGGGTAACAGGGGTCATGGGTCAATGTCCCCACCCACTACTGAAGTAATCTTCGCTGCTTAGGTGTATGCCTTAGTCAACCAGGAACCTTATTTCTAACACACACCAACAGAAACAGTAAAGCCACCCACCCCTGACCCATGACATTTAGATATTTTTTTATGAATTGTTTTATAAATTCCTTCTAGGTGGTTCAAAAGTATCCAAATATTCAAGAATGTCTTTTTGGATATCAAAGCATGTGATGACATTGAGAATAATCTTGTCATTACTCTCAATCAGGTCCACTGAAAAATGTCTAGTTGCAACCATTCCCGAGTTCTCTATGCAACAGCGTCAAATCCCTTGCTTGTCAGGAACTTCCAGCAGCAGAAGTTTCACAAAGGTGGCACAAGGCGTTCTCCAAGGTTTACATGTTTACTCGCTTTCCTTCAGGTGGACACACCTTCCTATTTCTCTTGGATCTTTTGCACTCTACCGCTTTTTGAGAGAAAATACAATTGTAACACAAGATTCCATGTTTAGGATCTGGACCGTGTTGTGCTCCTTGGTCTGAGAGAGGCTATCCTTTGTAATCCTACATTAGCCTTCCAGTGCCACAGATTTAAAATAAAGCTGTAGACATATTTTTACTTGGTCATCTATTAGGCAGGTGGGAATTCTCACAACAAGCCGTCTACTTCCAGGACAGCTGGAAACACGCCGAGATCAGCACCCTACTCAAGAAACCCAAGGTGGACCCAAAGGACCTCAAGAACTTACGGCCATTCTCCCTGCTCCCTTTCCTGGAAAAAAGCCATTGAGAAGATTGTCAACAGGCAACTGAGGGAAGCAACACCCTGGACTCGTCCCAATCTGGATTCCGCAGCAACCACAGCACCGAAACCATCCTCATTGCGGCCACTGATGCCATCAGGACCCTGCTGGACAACAGTGAAACCACGGCCCTCATCCTCCTGGACACCGTCAATCAATCAATCAAGTATTTGTAGAGCACACTATTCAACCGTGAAGGTCTCAAGGCGCTAAGGAGCGGTGGGAGGCAGCTACTGGTCAAACAGCCAGGTCTTTGGTTTTGAGATGTCTTCTGAAGGTCAACAGGTCTTGGGTCTGACGTAGGTGGGCAGGGAGGGTGGTCCATGTCTTTGCGGCGAGGTGGGAGAAAAATCTGCCGCCAGTGGTTTTTCGTCGGATGCGTGGGATGGTGGTGAGGGCGAGGTTGGCGGAGCAAAGCTGGCACTTCGGGTGTAGAAATACAGTCATTTGTTGAGGTATGCAGGTCCAGCGTTGTTGAGTGCTTTGTGAGCATGGGTGAGGAGTTTGAAGGTGATCCTCTTGTTGACCGGGAGCCAGTGCAGATCTCTTAGGTGGGTGGTGATGTGGCTGTGACAAGGGAGTGCGAGCATGAGGCATGCAGAGGCATTCTGTATGCATTGGAGTCTCTTCTGGAGTGTGGTTGTGGTTCCTGCATAGAGGGCATTGTCGTAGTCCAGCTTGCTGCTGACGGGTGCTTGGGTGATCGTTCTCCTGGTTTCGGTGGGCATCCATCTAAATATTTTGCAGAGCATTCGGAGGATGTTGAAACAGGAGGAGGAAACAGTGTTGACTTGCTGGGTCATAGAGCGAGTTGAGTCCAGGATGAAACCCTGGTTGCGTGCATGGTTTGTGGGTGCCGGGGGCACTCCCAGCATGGTCGGCCACCAGGAGTCATCCCATGCGGTGGGGGTGGCGCCGAGGATGAGGACCTCAGTTTCAGTCGGCTGGTCTTCATCCAATCTGCAACGGCCTTTATTCCCTCGTGGAGGTTGGATTTGGCGATGTCAGGGTCTTTGGTGAGGGAGAGGATCAGCTATGTGTCATCGGTGTGCAAGACGATGTTGAGGTGGTGTGCTCAGAGGATGTTGGCGAGCGGTGCCTTGTAGATGTTGAACAGGGTCGGGCTGAGGGATGATCCTTGGGGTACGCTGCAGGTTATCATGGTGACTCTGGATCGGAAAGGGGGAGGCGGACTCTCTGGGTTCTGCTGGTGAGGAAGGAGGTGATCCAGTCCAGGGTTTTGCCTCGGATCCCTGCGTCATGGAGGCATATGCACAGGGTGTGGTGACAGACGGTGTCAAAGGTGGCTGTGAGGTCCAAGAGGATGAGGGCCGCAGTTTTGAGCTTGTCCAGTATGGTCCTAATGTCGTCAGTGGAGGCGATGAGGGCGGTCTCAGTGCTGTGGTTGCTGCAAAAGCTGGATTGGGAGGAGTCCAGGTTGTTGTTCTCCTACAAGAAGTGGGTCAGTTGTCTGTTGGCGGTCTTCTAAATGACTTTTGCCGGGAACAGGAGCAGGGAGATGGGTCGGAAGTTCTTGAGGTCCTTTGGGTCCTCCTTAGGTTTCCTGAGGAGCGCATTGATCTCTGCGTGTTTCCAGCTTTCTGAGAGGGTGGTGGTCCCGAAGGAGCTTTTGATGATCTTTCGGAGCTGGGGTGCGACAATGGAGCTGGCCTTGTTGAAGATGTGGTGGGGGCAGGGGTCCCAAGGTGAGTCAGAGTGGATGGTGTTCATGATATTGATGGTGTCTTTGTCATTGACGTTGTTCCAGGACAGTATACGGTCAGTGGGTTTGGTGGGTGTTTGGTCGGGGGTGTTGGCATCTGTTGTCGGTGCCTGAGTGTCAAAGCTGCTGTGGATATCTGAGATCTTGCAGTGGAAGAAGGTAGCCAGGTAGTATCAGCGTTCTCTTGAAGGCAGCACGTCATTGGAGCTGGGGGTGGCGAGGTTTTTTGCGATGTTGAAGAGCTCTTTGCAGTTGTGTGCGTTGTTGTCAATGCGTTCCTTGAAGGAGGTTCTTTTGGCGGATCTGATGAGTTGGCGGTGTTTGCGTCTGGCGTTTATGATGGTTGCGTGGTTGTCTGGTGTTTGGTCATTGCGCCATTGCTTCTAGAGTCTTCTGCAGGTGTGCTTAGAGTTCTGAAGGTCGGCGTTGAACCAGATGGCTCTTGTGTCTGTGCGCCTGTTGGAGTCTGCCACCACACACTATGCACATGCCTCCATGATGCAAGGATCCGTGACAAAGCCCAGGACTGGAACACTGCCTTCATCATTGGCAGTACCCAGGGAGTTCGCCTCCCTTCATTCCTATCGGATCACCTACAGCATACCCAAAGATACATCTCTCAGCCCGACCTTTTTTCTCATCTTCATGGTTCCGCTTGCCAATATCGTCCGATCGCATGACCTCAACACCCAGCTGATCCTCTCCCTCACCAAGGACCCTGCCACCGCCAATTCTAACCTCTATGAAGGAATAAAGGCCATCGCCGAATAGATGAAGAACAGTCACCTGAAACTGAACTCTTACAAGACAGAGGTCCTCCTCCTTGGCTCCACCCCCTCCACATGGGACTTCTCCTGGTGGCCGGCCACACAGGGAGCTGCACCGACACCCACCAACTGCACAGGCAACATGGGGCTCATCCTAGACCCATCACTATCTATTACTCAGCAAGCAAAGCCGTCTCCTCCACCTGCTTCAACACCCACTGCATGCATCGCAAGATCTACAGATGAATCCCCACCAGAACCAGAAGGACGTCACCCAGACCCTCATCAGCAGCAGGCTGGACTACGGTAACACCCTCTACGCGGGAACCACGGCCAAACTCCAGAAAAGACTTCAACGCATATAGAACGCCACCGCAAGCCTCATCCTCGTCATCCCCCGCCACAGCCACATCACTTCCCACCTGAGAGACCTGCACTGGCTCCCCATCAACAAGAGGCTCACCTTCAAGCACCTTACCCCAGCTCACAAAGCACTCCACAACACTGGACCAACATACCTCAACAAACGACTCACCTTCTACACCCGAACCACCAGCTTCGCTCCGCTGACTTCACCCTCGCCACCGTTCCACACATCCACTGAACGACCATCGGCGGGAAGATCATTCTCTCACCTCGCGGCCAAGACATGGAACACCCTCCCCATCCATCTGCGGAAGACCCAGGAGCTGCTGACCTTCAGGAGACTTCTCAAGACCTGGCTTCTCGAGAAGGAGTAGCACCGCCTCCCCTCCTTAGTGCCTTGAGACCCTCACGGGTGAGTAGTGCGCTCTACAAAGGTTTGATTGATTGATTGGTTGACTTCTGTTTCACTCAGTTTTCTTCGAAAGTGAGGGTTTTTTAGATGGTGAGTTCAGCTGTGATTTGTTGCAAGCAAATGAAAGTAAAGCTCTCACAAATTTTCCCATCAAAGTTTTACCAGTGTGTGGCCTATTTCTTATTTCATACTGAAAGCTAAAGATCCCTTTGGGTTCTCTTAATTATGCACACTTCACACATATAGCATTACCAATCATGCCACACTCAAATAGCACCAACTAGAACTCAAGAATACAATGTCAAAAAGTCATAAATATTTTTATTATTCTATATTAAAAACGTTTGATAAATTGGTTAAAAATAGGTTTCTTCAGAATGCTCATGACACAAACAAAAAATACACAATGTTCTTTGTCAAAGGGCAACAAATTACAAAAGTAGGGAGAAAGAAATATAATGTGTATAGACACAAGAAACACACAACTAAAACAAATATGTGAAAGAAAACATCTTGGTTAGAGTAGATCCACACTTAGAAACCAATATCATATAAGTGCTTTGCATAGTATATATTATACACGTTGATACTTGTATTCAGCACCAGATGTAATAACAAGTTTTCCAGTGAGGAGTCAATAAAACCAAGACTTGTTTTGTCAAACCGTTGATAGACACAGAAGTGATGCTTTTCGGTGGCATATGATATTTCCCACCTTCCTCAGGCTAACAATTGAATTGTCTAAATCTCCCCACGATGAATCTAAAAACAACGATAAAAACATGTTAGGATTGCAACACCCTCGCTGTAAAAACTGACAAAATACTAAAATCAAAATGCACTATGAGTTGAATCTAAAAATGCACAGTCCAATCAAAATCACAATTTTGTTCATGACATTCTCGGTTCCAATCAAGGTGCTGTAGTCAAAATTAAAAAATTACATTTTATATATAAACTCACTGTCAAACAAATCCACCATTCACTCACCATCCATTCAGAAAATAAAAATGATAATGAAATGTGAGTACCCACCAGTTTCATGGGTGGGTCAATGGAGGAAACAATCTTTCTACATCAGTTGGCCAAATGTCTAATAATTGTTAGCCTGAGGAAGGTGGGAAATATCATATGCCACTGAAACGCGTGTCTTCTGTGTCTATCAACTGTTTGACAATACAAGTCTTGGTTTTAATGAGGACTCACTGGAAAACTTGTTATTGCATCTGGTGCTGAATACAAGTATCAACGTGTATAATATATACTATGCAAAGCACTTATTGGATATTGGTTTCTAAGTGTGGATCTACTCTAACCAAGTTCTTTTCTTTCACATATTTGTTTTAATTGTGTGTTTCCTGTGTCTATACACATTATATGTGTTTCTCCCTACTTTTGTAATTCGTTGCCCAAGTTTGTGTCGTGAGACTTCTGAAGAAACCTATTTTTAACCAATTTATCAAATGTTTTTTAATGTAGAATAATAAAAAGATTTATGACTTTTTTGACATTGTATTCTTGAGGTCTAATTGGAGCTATTTGAGTGTGGCATGATTGGTAATGATATATGTGTGAAGTGTGCATAATTAAGAGAACCCAAAGGGATCTTTTGCTTTCAGTATTTAATCCTGGTGTCCTATCCCTTTGGTGCATTTGGACCCCTCTCTTATACTTTTTGCTATTTCTTATTTCAGACAAATCTTTTACTGTAATGGGTATTCAAGGATCCTCTGATGCTTTGTGCAATAGGAATCAAGGATGGCAACGTTTATCATTCCTAGGTCCTCTCTCTGACTCCTCCCTAGCTTTATCTATAAGCACTCTGCAGCTGTATAACACTTTTATTGCACATTTGAAGTTGACTTCATAGTATCATATATGATCTGCAAGCATAGCTCTCCTTGTGTTTTAAACACAGGCAAAACCCCTAGTACGCCCACCTGTATTGTGTTACTTTTTATCCAGGAATAAAGGAAAAAGCTTCTCCTGCAAGGTTTCAACTTTACCTCTTTTGCCGACTGCACCACGAGTTAACAACCTAGAACTGTCTGACTTTATGCCAATTTAGCTAATTTGTTCACAAACTTTTTTCCTTTTATAGGGACTTGCTGCTGACAACTTACTAGTAACACCCAGTCAGAAAGAGGTCTAAATACGATGTATTGACAGGGCGAAAATGTAAAATCAGGGCAAGTATGGCAACAGGTAATTTCATAAAATATTGATAGGTCAAAAACTTCTGCAGATGGATATTAAATGTCCATAATGTAATTTATTAAACATATGCAACACTGGCACGAAACACCTTGTAAACATGTGTTCTGCAAATTAAACCACAAGCCATCACATTCGAAAATTTGAAGAATTTACATTGTGCTAGCACGTCAGTCTGTGGCTTTGCTTGATAAAGTATTAGCACCTGAGTAATCCCTTATGTCACCAGATTCATGACGTTCTCAGATTCCGAGTACTCCTTTGGTATACCAGCTTAATGAACTACATGACAGCAGCTGACATCCCTTTATGACCTACTGTTTGACAGGTTTGCATCTACACTGGGGCAGCTCATAGTTTCACCCTTCTGAAGTTGATGATGTTAAAACCTATCAAGTAAAGTCTTAGGAAAAGGTCATTTACAATTACAAGCACTGTAAAAAATACATGTGTTAGACCTGTCAGCTTTAGTGTGGTCTTTCTCAACATTTTGGCCTTCCTCCCTTTATTTTTTCTTATCTCATATTTGCTGGCCTTAGGACTCTGGACACTTTACCACTACTAACCAGTGCTAAAGGGCATGTGCTAACTCCTTAAAGCATGTTAACTTTGGCTTATACTCCATTGGCATATTTAAATCATTTGTAATTCCTTAGGATAGTTATACTACTGTGCTAAGACCTGCAAAATTAAATGCTACTGGGGGCCTGCAAAATAACGATGAATTTGGATGCTGCCCTGAGTGACTACCAGTGGCTGATATTAGTTCAAGCATTCCATCCATCACTGTATTGTATACTTAACTAGTGGGTCTACAGAACTGATTGAGCCAACCATTTAAGTAGCACTATAAACACCTCTCAGGCCTGCCATTGCAGCTTGTAAATGCAGTTTTAAACTGCCATTTTGACTTGGTGTACTAAACCTTTTTGCTAGGCCCAAACTTTCCTTTTTGATACATATTAATCACCTGATGGTAGTCAGCCAGGAGGGCAGAATGTAATGCATTTAAAAGGTAGGACATGTACTTTTAGGTTTTACATGTACTGGTAGAGAAAAACTCTTCAATTTGTTTTTCACTACTGCAAAGCCTACCTCTCCCATTGGAAACATTGGAGTTGCCATATTATATTTAAAAAGCTGCAATTTCCTAATGTGAGCTGGTCACCAGTTCATGTTTGGTGTCTTTGGAATTGTACTGAAAAATCCTAACTTATGGTGAAGTCAGATATTAAATGTGATATTTTAAAAAGTTTACATTTTCCTGCCTTAACCATTTAGGGCCCGAGTGCAATACGGTTATGGAAATCATCCTGACCGAATCTGTTTGGGAATGGTTTCCGACTCTATAGGATCGGGAGAGTCTGACCGACTGAGTACAATGCACCTGGATGCTCCCAGATACGATTTGGTCGAACTCCTATTGACTTCATGTGGTCCATGCCACACTATGCATGGCTGATAAGAGGGGGAGGGCGTGGGTACCCCACAGGCCTGATTGGGAAGGCTCCAGGACTAGGGGGCCCCCTGCAGGACCCCAAAGTCTGATTCCAACAGCCAGTTTGAGTGAGACGGCACCATTCGGAAAGGATGTCCAAATCCAGCATCACACTGGGTCATTCTGAATTGCGGCCCATAGAGATGTTTAAGTCTGCTCCGTACAGCTTGGTCATTCCAAATGCAGTCGGGTTCGGATTAGGATAATCCTAACGCCCAACTTGCATCGTACTCGGTCGGTCGCAAACCTTACCGATTCGGTTTGAAAGACATGTTCCCGATCCAATTCGGCAATTAGGCCTTCCAAACCGCATCATACTCTGGGCCTTTATGTCTGCGCCTATCTCTGTGTCAAATGAGTGGATCTAGTTGACAGTTGGGCTTTGTGTATTCCTCCTACACTGTCACACCCGAAAGAGTGCTTAGGTATGCCTGGATGGGCTATCACTGGCAAGATGAGAGGGAAAGCTGGGCACAGCCCAATTTACAATTGAATAGTGTTGGACTTGGCCCTTTTTGCGGGGTCATCTCAGAACTTTTTACCTTCCTCCTGTATTTTTTCTGACCTGTCATTGGTGGTTTTCTGACTCTGAGTACTTTATCACTGTTGTTCAGTGCTAAAGTGCACTTGCTCCCTATGGTAAACTTGGTAAGACTGGTCTACACCTGTTTGGCATATTTAATTTACCTGTCAGTCCCTTGTACAGTGGTATCCCATATTCCTAGGGCCTTTAAATTAAATGCTACTGGTGGGCTTGCAGCGCTGCTTGCACCACCCCCAATGTAGCCTTTCAAACCTGTCTCAGGCTTCTTCCACTGCAGGGCCTGGGCACGCAGTTTACAGCAGCTGTGACGTGACACATAAAGTGGATGCCACATCTGTGACTCCCCTTTTTCTATGTATCAGTCACCCTTAAGGTAGGCCCTAGCTAGCCCTATGGGCAGGGTGCAGTGTAGGAAAAAGGTAGGACATGTGCCTTAACTGTGTGGCATGTCCTGGTAGTAACAAACAGCCTATTTAGTTTCTCAATGCGGTGAGGCTTCCCTCTCATAGGGATGCATTGGAGATTCCTTGATATGTTATTCAGTGGTAATTCCTGACACAAGAGGGGTAGCATGATCAAGTTTGGTATGTTTGGAATAGTAGTGATAAATCCTGCTTATTGGTGAAAGCAGATTTAATATTACTATTTTAGAAATGCCACTTTTAGAAGTGGTAATTTCTGTGTGCCATGTGTCTTTGTGCCTGCTTGTTAGGTATTGACCATCTGGTTCTAACTGACAGGGGGACAGAGGATGTGCATTCCCTCCAGCCAGGAGGAGGGTTGAAGTGTGTCCTGCCCTGCCTGGGTGACTTAGCGTTAGTCTGAATAGAACTTGGCTGAATTTAGAGTAGCAGGAGGAGTTTCCCCTGGCACCTGATTGGGCCTGGTAGGCATTTGGAGTGGTGGGAGGAGTAGCACCTCCACCTGAATAGGGCTGTGCCTGCCTTCCACAATGATTGCTGCCCCCCTGTGGTGTGTCCAGACTTTGAATGGGGAGTGTTGTGCGCTGTAAATATATTTTTAGAGTACCTCAGAACTGGTTTAAACTGGGCTGAGGTCCCTCTGCCAGGGCAGATCGAAGACTTTTTGTGGTATAAGTACTGGGGCTGTGAGCCTGTGTTGGGGGAACTGCTTGAACTGGGAATGAGGAGAACACACTACATTCACTGCAGTGTGCCAGGAGGAATCACTATCTGGGACTCCCTAGTTGTGGAAGTGAACTGGCTTTCCATTGGGCAGCTGGAGGGTCTGTTCCTCTGATAAAGAGCCCAGGTGTGCTGGCATGCATGGGCCCTGTTTTCTAAATATTCACCAGGGCTGTGCGTCTGGCCTTGGACAAATTGAAGCAGCTCTGGGTGAGCACTGCGCTTTTCCACCCTGGTATTGGTATTCTCCAGCAAAGCGCGTAGAGAGCTTTCCATCTGGCCGTGCTGTATTGTGCGGTGACCGCACACCAGAAGTGCATGGTGGGCGCTTTACAAGTTGTCTCCTGAGCCCGAGAAGTGGGCTCTTACTGTGAATCTGGAAAGAGCAGCCGTTCCGGGAACCAGAAGCCAGGCGAGGGAATTCTGGTTGCAGGGTGGGCTCCATCAAGGGAGAGAATAGCAAATGGAAGACGGGCACGCTTTCCGAGCCTGGTTGTGGGCGGGGCCCACTGTTAGATTCCAATCCAAAGAAGCCCACAACACTGCAGGAGCGATGTGTGGCCCAATCCGCTACCCCTGCCCATATGCCACTCACTGGACGATACACAATGAGAAAGCAGATGAACACCGGGAGAGGGTGGGAAAGGGAAACAAGAAAAACAAGGAAGAGAGACAATGGAACCACTTCTACTTCGATAGGACCCTCCATGTGTCTGCACCTACAAAAGAAGGCACAATATTACCACTCTACATTGTCACACACTAAACCCCACCCACCTTTGACCATGACCATGCCATACCCAATACAACACCAATGACTTCCTTACCAGCGTGGAATGCCTGTGACGTCCCGTGGGGGTCGTGGTCCTTTCAACGGCAAGGCTTGCTCTCTGTTTCAGCTTCAATAAGGGAAAACTAAATATTGGTCCCAACCCTTCACTTGGGTTTCACGAGGGGGAAAAAGTCAATAAAAGACAGAAAAACCCCCCTGTGTCAAATACAGGATACGTGGATCACCACGAGAAACGGGGAGTTAGGAAAAGAAGTCAAAACAAAGAAGAGCGGAACACCAAAGCAACTTCTCAGCTCCGTTCTGTTCCATGGACGCCAAAAGCGCCCGTATCTGCACAACGACGGTAAGCGACTCCAAAAGATGCGGAAGCTGGACCCTCCGTTCCAACGCACAGCCGTGCGTTAATCCGACTGTATACGGAGCATAACTTTCTGTCGATTACTGATGAAGCACGAGGGTACTGGAGCCCCAGAACCCCCAACAGATACCAGGCAACGGCCTGAAGCAAACACAGTTCCGAACTCTTCACACGGGAAGGAGCAGGTAGCCAATGAGGTACACAAGGAAGACAGGGGAGGAGGGGAGGAAAGTACGAAACACAAATCACAGGGGAATAAGGAGCAGGAAAGGAATAAGCAAGAGTGCTATGAGCCCATTAGCACTAGAGTCTCAGAACCACACGGGAAGACGCCCACCACCTGGAACCTAAACCTAGGAAAGATACCAAGCAAGAGGAAAGGAGCATGCATTGCTTATATCCCCCTGTCAGGCAAGTCAAATGATGGGTAATGCATGGTCATAGAAAGGGGACTGACACGGATCCTAACACCCACTGCCCTGAAAAGTCGAGCGGAGGAAGCAGAGCCTCACGGCCTCCCATCAGTTGGGGGGCTGCCGGAGGTCCATGAAGGAGAGTGGCGAGACTCTTCCCACATGTCCGACATTGGACCAGATTTGTTTTTGTTGCTCCAGTCTCTTTTTGGAGCATGGAGTCAGCGTCCGCAGCTGCACTGTCCAATCACGGGCAACTGCTGGAGGGACAGAAGTATTTTGGAGAGCCCTGCCTTCTGAAAACCCAGGATGGGGCCCCTGAGGACAAGACTGTGCCTACCTACGCAGTGGCATGGTCTAAGCACAGAAGTGCAGGAGTTAAATCCCCAATTGTGTTTGGGGTATGTGCCTAGTGGCTCCGTGAATAATCTGATGGTGGCCTAAGAGGTTGCCCCAGATTACTTACTGGTGATCTTAATATCTAAGGGACTGCTAGTGACTCATGTGTCTTACTTTACAGCATTTGTCCTGATGTAAATGTATGACAGGGTGTTCTATTACAGGAGGTGATTCTCCATATTATGTGCGCCTTGCTAGGAATTACTAGGGTGCACTGTTGATGATATGTTTCCCAAGTGAACTGTGATTTATTTTTTTATGACAGTGGCCTGATTGGCCTAGTGAATTTGGGATTCGGGTAAAGTCATGACAAGTGCCTAGTGGCACAGTAAAATATGTGATTGTGGGCCCGATTTAGGTAAATCCCATTTACCGATTTTGAAATACCGAATGCTACCGATTCGGTATTTCAAAATCGGTAAATGGGATGTAGGTCCCAACATCTGGAATCGTTACCGATTCCTTACAAATTCGGTATTTACCGATTCGGTAAATACCGAATCGGAATTTGCTATTGAATCCTATGGGCCTTTGAAGCCCAGAGGATTCAATTCAAATACCGAATCGGTATTTACTGAATCGGTAAATACCGATTTTGTCAAGGGTGCAGGGGGTGTCACTTTGACACCCTCTAGCACCCCCAAAACGGGCATGTGTGCAATGTGGCACACAGACATGCCCTAAGGGCACGTCTGTCTGTCACATGGCACATGTGTACATGCACAGATGTGCATGTACACAGGAATCAGTATTTTACCATGGATTTGTATTCCATGGTAAAATACCGATTCTGTAAGCCATGTGCCAAAGGTAAATTGCCTACCTACATTGCATTTTCGGTATTTTTACCGAATCGGTAAATATTACCGAATCGGTAATTATTTTACCGATTCGGTACATATTACCGAATCGGTAAATTTACCGATTCCGTAATGATACCGATTCGGTAAAATTACCGAAAATGTGCCCCTACATCTCGATAGCCCTTTACCGATCGGAAACGACCGAAAATCGGTATTTTCGGCCGATTCCGATCGGTAAAGGGCTACCTACATCTGGACCTGTGTTCTAATTGTGTTTCATGGATAATACAAAGGCTATTTTATATAAACTTGGTGGGGGTTCTTTTGTGGTGTGCCTAGTGTGTCGCTGCTGTGTGAGCGTGTTGTGCAAACGATGTACGCATTGCATCTGGGATAAGCCTGGCTGCTCTGCATACCCTAGCCAACCAGAAACCCAATATCTTACAAATAGGCTGTGTCCTGCCTCCACACAAAGAGCTGCATAACTCAGGTAGTGAGATTATAGGCAGGGTAAGGAAGGGAGGAAGCCTGTGTACTTCTAAGAGAATTTCTAAAACCTTCTCTTACCTTTCAGAGGAAGGGCACTAGATATAGATATGGACTTCAGATGCCACCTATTCACTACACATCTGGTCCTGTGGATACTCAGCAAGGATGATGGACTGCTTTGCTGCTGAAATGACTGTCTCTCTGCTGGACTGCTGCTCTAAAGGACTACTGTCCTGCTGTGCTGACCTGCTAACATTTTGCCCGGGTGAGAAGAACTGGACCTGTATCTTTGAACCCAGGACCCCAGAATGACACCAGGGGCCAGTAGGCTGGCCTGCTGACTTGAGCCTGAGGGACAAAAGGTCTCTAAAAACCATGTACCTAGCACCTTCCTTCTGTGAGTCTCCCCTACCAAGTGCTGCCACCCCAGTCCTAGACCCTTGTAAGAAGTCCTAAGATAATCTGACAGACTTTTTAGAACCATTGGAACCAACGTATCTCCTCTGTTGTGCGGTGCAACCCTTAGAAGAACCAATGCATTGCTGCTGCTGCTGCATGTATCTGACCAATCGCAAAGACCTGCATCGCCTTTTAAGCCTGCAGCCTCTTCAGAACAGCCACTGTCTGATGCATCCTCGGAATACGCCCTCGCATTCCTTGTGATGGGAGCCTCAACAACAATGACAGATTTCGCATTGCATCCTCGCAGCACCTCGAAACTGATGCATCACCCTGAATTGCATGATGGATCCTCAACTGCGGACCACGCACTGCAAGCCTCGCCACACCTCGGAACCGACGCATAACCTTGGCTGCACAACGCATATTCGACATGGATCCTCCCAACACTCGGCAAATCTGTTTTGGCTCTATTTTCACTGAAATCTTTAAACATGCATATCTACTGTTCTACTGATTACATTTGGTCCACCAAATTTACTCTATTATTCTAATCTGGCGTGGGTTCCTTTTTGTGGTCTATTTTCACAGTTTTACTATTTGAAGTGTTGCAAAAATACTTTACATAATGCCTCCAATTTAAGCTTGACACTATGCCAAGATACCAAAGGGTTAATCACAGGTTAATGTTGGGTTGCCTCTATTAAAAATGATCGCCTGTTTAGCGGCAGAAAACTGCTGCTAAAGCAGCGATAATGGGCTTGATAATATGTCCTTGAGAATTCCAATGGCAGTCCATCTTCTGGTGTGAACATGGGCTTCTATTGGAATTCTTCGGGGCATATTATCAAGCACATTATCGCCGCTTTAGCTGCGGTTTTGTTTTCTGCCGCTAAACCGACGATCATTTTAACACTGTCCTTGATAATATGCCCCCTAGCAAAGTAACTAGCTGCTAAAACTTTACCGCGTGTGGACAATAAGGTTACATGTACCTGTGGATTAACTCTTGACAGCCTAATTAATTTTAGAGAGAGAGTACGGATCAAAAAAACATAACAAACAAATACAGCTTTCATTTTGGAGAACCTGCAGGTGGAATCTTGGAAGCGGGGTGGGATGTTAAGAATGCAGGCCTGACAGTTGTGCTGGAGGTCCGACTCTCGTCACTTCACACACTGCAGACGTTAAATGGGGTATCTCTGTACTTGCACCAGTAGGAAAGCAGCAGTGCGGGTATGTTTGCTGAAAAAGCAAGGAGATGCAGAGGTAAACCTGTACACACCGTACATGTCACTCATTTAAAGAACATTTATTTAACATAATGCACTATGGATCAGAAACCCGATGGCGCTTTTTTGATGCGTATCCCGTAATATGTCATGCATTTTTTTAAGTCAGAATCAGGTTTCCTGATGCCATTTGCAGAAATATCCTCGTTATGCTAATTAGCTGTTCCAAAACTTAAAGAATCCTTTTTCATTTTTGGCATCAGATTGTCTCCAAGTAATTTCTTGTCTTCGTCACTTACTTCATTCCCACTTACATTGGACTGAGGGACATATTAGCAAGAACCTCGTTAAAATTATCGCCGTTTTAGCGGCAGGAAACTGCCACTAAAACAGCAATAATGGGCTTGATAATATGCGTTATAGAATTCCAATCGAAGCCCAGGTTTGATGCCCTGCACATCTAACCTGGGCTTCTTTTGGATTTCTATAACGCATATTAGCAAGCCCATTATCGCCATTTTAAAACGGCAATAATTCAAACGAAGTTCTTGCTAATCTGCCCCTAAGATTCCAAGCAAATACCACTAGTTAATGTCTGAATTTTAAACAATCAGATTAACTAAACAATTCTTAGTGATCAATGCTGGATTCTGAATAATACATACACATGTTTATCGAATCGATTTAAATTTGAAATTGCAAGATGCTTGTGATGATAGAACGAAATAGCAATAATTGAGAGCAACATATTGATTTTCTAATTCTTTTTAGTTGGTTGACTGTGTCCTAAAAATCCTCTTATTTTTATATTTATGACACATCCCTCCCTTTCTTTTCCATCTTTCTTAAGAGACATCAAATACTCTTTTTTGTTATGAAACTGGCTTTGCAGAGCCCTTTTGTTGGGTGCCTGGGGCGAGTAGTTCTGGTTCACCAACAATACTATGGTGCTTGGAGTTTTATAGATGGCTCCGGGTGAGGTCTGGTCCTTTACTCTCTTAAATGATTTCACTCCATAATTGCTCAATAGGTCACACCCCAGGGTGCTTTATTACCATCCTGGAGAGCGGGATTTATAAGCTTCAGTGTAATATATCCTCCCAACCCTCCTGCTGTCTAATAACTCATTGCAGTGAATGTGTACAAAATAGTCCTTTTTAACTCTTACACTTTCCACTCTTCTCTGAACCCAGATTCAGTCATTTCTGACATTTTGAAGACTATAGCTCTGTAGGTTTCATAGGAAATTATTAAATATAACCTTCATTTAAGATCATAGGTATTAGTGTTATAAGGCTTTCATTTTCACTTGTTTTGAGTGATTAAAAACCACGTTTGGAACTTCGAGCAAATATTACATTACTTTCAACTGAGTCTCATGTGTAATATGTTTAAGGTCACAGTTACAGCCCTAAGTGCCTTTGCTGGCTGTTTTGGACCCTGGTATTTCGTCAGCTACTTCATGGGGTATTAGGACCATCGATTATATATTGTTCTGAGAACTTGAAATAAAAAAAATGTTCACCAAGTTTAATCAAGGGCTTTTTGCTACTCTAAAACACATTGGGCCTGATTCACAAAAATGTTTTCACCTGTAATTTTAACTTGCAAATTGAAGCCCCTGGTACTAGTGTACCCAATGAAATGACCTGAGTTTGACCTCATATTCAGGGTTCCAGTACTGACCTGGACATTGCTTTTATTCTCCAGAGGATGACAAAATGACAAAATGAGTATCACTGCATTGCATAATGATAAACATCCGTTATCCGGTTAACCTAAGGGTGGTAATTTGCCTTACAACAGCACATTATGGGCCCAATTCACAAAGGTAAACTTAGATGTTTGGTCTAAACTTAGAACCAAACGTCTACGTTTACGAGTTTGAAAAGTCACAAAGACCATTTACGAGTACTATCTTTCTATCCACACTTGGGGAGGAGATCCAACCTGAGTGCAGACATAAAGATAGTACTTCTAAATACTCTTTGAGAATTCCCAAAGTCGTAACATAGACTTTTGGTAAACTTAGAAGTTTGGTCTAAATGTAGACCAAACATCTAAGTTTACATTTTTGATTCAGGCCATGTGTTTGTATACTTACAAAAACACTTTTGAAATTCACAAAAAAACTTTGTCAGTTGTTAAAGAATTTACTCACACAGAGATTCCCATATTAGGAAATATCTGGAAATTTGTAAATGCCTATAAACAAGTATTATCTCAATCTATTTCGCCATACTCACACAAGGTAAAATTACACAGACATTTACTCCTGCCAAGAGTATGAGCAAGTGCCTTCAAGTGTAAAAAGTGTAGGAGAACACCCCACATTAATGTGGGAGAGTGTACTCTATAAAGAAAAAAGAAATCTAGCTCTGTTTATTTCATAAACTTACTGCCTTGAATTGTGTTGTAAATCAGACTGATTCAGTAAGTGCCCGTTTATACAGTTTGCATTTTAAAAACACCTTTTTAGGAAACAAGCAATTCATCATCTGCACAAACTTCCTATAAAGCAATGACTTATACTCCTACGAAACAAATGAAGTATTGGCATTTGGAATGCACAGGCAAATGTAAATACCAGTGAAGTTGTGCATGGCCCAACCTCAAGCCCCTCTGGTTAGCATTCAATTATGCATTTACTCATTTTTTTAGGAGCTTTATAAAAAAGTCTGCGCTATCTTTCAGTTTTCTAATGCCCTGAAAACGACATAAAACAAATATATAACAACTGAACTGCAAGAACATGGTCTAAGTGTGTATTGACAGCAGCATACTATTAAATCTAGCTTGGACATACACGACAGCCACTGGAAGTTGGAAGAAGCTTTATTCAAGTATCACATGATACACCTCAGTCACAGCTTTCACTTCTTCAATTGTTGTTGTCCAAAGTCTCAGGGGATCTCAAGGTAGAATGCTGTTGTGATTTGATTATTGCCTCTTCTTTCTCTTGTGCATTTCTCCCTACTGCTCGGCCAGGATGAGTGTTGGAATGTGTGGTGATGTCATGGAATGCTTAGATGCCTGGTTATGATTAAGTGTCAGTTGGTGAATGCAGGCTGGGCAGCAGGGAGGCTGCTCCTGGGGGGTTACATTTCATCCTGCTTACCATTTACATCAAGTGGAACTGGATTAATAAACTACCTTCTTGAAACTTACTACCTGGCTAGATCTTGACTACTTTTACTTACGGTAAATGACCTGGCACCAGCATTCCAATTACATCACCAGACCCCCATAGACAATGGGTGCTCTGGTGAAACCATTAAGACCAAAGGCAAAAGGGAGGGGGGAGAGGAATGCAATTGGAAAGCATTATGAAGGAAGATACCACACCCCCCCTCCTTCATAACTTTAATCTCGTTCCAATAGAAAAATAAGAAAGGAGAAGATCTTTGGGGAAAACTGATGACAATATTTACACATTTAAAACCTCAAAAAGGTAAACATGAGCAGGAAGTTTCAAGTGGTTGTGATCACAAATTCCTCAAGAAAGCCTGGACGACACATTCTCTTCTCACTTGACCTATTGGGATTTTAATCCCATTCTCTTTTGGTAGTTGTGACAGGTGTGCTGACTCTCTTGCTTGCACCATTTGTGTCACTTTTCTCTGTGGTCAACCTTCAAGAATGGTGCATTTTGCAACTCTTCCCATATTCCAAATTCTCCCATCTTCGGGTTTCACTGCACTTTTGAAGAGCATCACAATTTTCATTGGTTCAGTAAACTCCAACCATCTTGCCCTTCCAGTGGGAGCCTTTACCCTGACTAGGTGACCTATTTATTAATTATTCTCTTTAACTCAATGTATTCTGTCTTATCTAGTTTTCCTTTCAACTTGTAACATGTAACTTATGTTACCTTTCTCTCTGTTTTGCGTTCCTGGTGAAATCTACTCACCCCTTATACCATTTCATCTACCCTGGTACAAACCTAGAACTGGGTTTCCCAGCTTTCATCAACTCAAAAGGTGTTTTGTTGGTTGTTTGGTGAGTTGTTTAGCGATATGTTTCCAAACGATTTATAACCTATTCCCTTCAATCAAACCCACTGACCTTGGGTAGCTGGAAGCCCTCCTTGACGGTACTATTCAACCTTTGTACCACCCATTCTGCACATCTTGAGGAAGACACTCAAGACCTGGCTCTTCAACTGACTGGAGCAGCCTCCTGTCGCGCTTCAAAATTCCCTGGTTGATTGATTGATTGATTGCTCCTGTTGGCCTCTGGAAGATAGGTGCACTCAACTTGTAACATATCCCATTACAATGCAAGAATACTTTAATTTTCATAAGAACAGAATTGAACCTTGTTGTCTGTTTGTATGGGAAAATCCTCTCCCAGGAATACTTCTACCAGAAAACTTATCATAGACTTGGTGTTGATTGCCGAGAAAAACCTCAGTTCAGGCTGATGGGAGAAAAGGACTTTTACTACTAAGATGTATGGAGAATGTTTCTCCCGTGACCTATTATGTCAAATAATATATCTATCCAGGGACACTGGTGATGTTCTGCAATGCATGGATGGCGTTTGAAGTTTGAGTACTTTGTCGCGGGAGGTGCATGGTAAACACACCCATATCTTCCTTTCTATATCTGAATCCATGTAAGGTCACCAAAAGCCTAAGCAAAGTCTCTGCTTTGTCTTAATAATCCCCAAGTGTCCTTCATGGACCAGGTCGACAAGTTTGTCTTCCAAGAATTTTGGAGGAATTAACTTTGTGCCCCATCCATATTGGACAACTCCTCTCTCACCATCCAAAAAGTTTGAGCTGTTCCTCATGTCGTTCCTGGCCTGTCTACCCCTTTTTTGTGTTTTCACAGACCCTCAGTTACAGGACGTCTGACTATAAGTCTGCCTTCCACTGTGTCTCTTCTACTAACCCACTGAGTGATGACACAGCTTCCTATTGGGAGTCAAAATCTTCATCTTCATTTGAGGTGACACTTACTGCCTCTTCCTTTGATTTCCCTACAAGGCAAGAGAGGCAATCTGCCACTTAATTTCTCACTCCCAGGACATATTCTACTCCAAATGTATATTCATGAAGACCAACTATCCACCTCCTGATTCTACTTGAGATGGGATCTAGCCTTTTTTAGTGAACACTTCCATGACGGGCCTGTGTTCAGTCCTCACACAGAATCATGTCCCCCAAATGAAATATCAGAACCAGTGCTCCTTCTCTATCACTTGGATAATTGGTTTCAGCTTGCTTCAATGACCAAAAAATGAAGGCAATGGTCTCTTTACCCTACTGTCCTATCTGCACCATAACTGCACCAAGGCCTTTTGAACTGGTATCAGTAGGTATTACAGTTTGTTTGCCTAGTATGAATGGCTTTAATTTGGGAGTGGTAGATAATGCAGTCTTTGTGTCCTCACATCTGCCTGACATTTCCCACTCCAATCAAATTGTACCCCGCTTTTTTAGTAAGGCCCAAATGTGATACAAGTGTTTAGCAAAATCTTGGACAAACTTGCTGTAAAATGCTAACATCACTAGAAAATATTTAACCTTTTCTTTAGTCTTGGGGTAGTCAGATTCGTGATGGAGTCATTAAGTTCAGTCTTGGGTAGAAGGCCTTCTGCTGTAATCTTGTGTGCCAAGTAATCTATTTCCTGGAAGCCAATTTTGACCTTCTCCTTTTTCATCATTAGTCACTTCTCACTGAACCTCCTCAGTACTTGTCTGATTCTGAGGTCATGTTGTTCCTTGTTGTTTTCAAAAATTAATATGTTGCCGTGGTAGCATAACACTCCTGTGATCCCTTGGAGCCAGTGGCGGTGCGTCCATTGGGGGCGTTGGGGCGTTGCCCCACTAGCCATGGACGACTGCACTGCCAATGAATAATGACTTTTAAAAAATAAATCAGACTTTTTAAAATGAAATTTGAGCCGAGCGCACTGAGCGCTACCTGCTTTGGGAAAAGCCCGGCCGAATCTGGCATCCATAAGGAAGTGAGCCGAGGGGGGCGGGGCTGCAGCAGAGTGACAGGCAGGCAGGTCACACAGACAGGCAGCGAGGTGCTGACTGCGCATGGTAAATCCCGGAGTAGTCAATTTTTTGACTGACCCGCGCAAGCGTACAGTAGACCTTCCCTCCCCTCCCCCTCCCTGCTTAGCACTCAGATACATAGGGGGACCCGGGGCCTCGGTCTCATGTAGGGCAGATAGTGTCCTGCTCGTAATCCAATCCTGGCGCAGTGGCGCTGTTCACCTGGCGCCAGGATTGGCTGCTGCAGCAGAATGGTGCAGCGCATGGGTGTTGGCTGCTCGGAAGAGAGTAAGTGTGAAACTGAAAGTCATAGCTGAGAGGGTCTGTAGTGGCGCCAACGGACCCGGGGCCTGCTCAGGAGTCGGACCTCAGGTAGGATTGTTTAAATATATATTTTATGTGGCGCGGTCTGGCCCAGTAGTAAGCCATGTGGCTATTGTTGTGCAATTGTGATGCAATGCTCGTCTTGTCTGTGCGTAGGCGAGACTCGCCGATCTGTGGAATGAACCGTGTCTGAGTCTGGCTACAGTTCTGCTTACTCATATTTCAGTTTTTTTTTTGCAATCAAATACTTATTCACTCGTACCGTACTGTAAATCAGCTGACTCGTGCGTTTCTTTACCTATACTCCAGTATACTGATTCCCCCTAGGTCCAAAGTAAGTCTGGCCTGGCTGTTATCCTGAATCCCTGCAAGCATCATGCATTGCTCCGGGACCACATTCATTGAAATCATGTATGGAGACGAGACAGTTTTGCATAGGGTGCCCGGCGATGCACTATTAATCTTAGAGTCGGAGATCTGAGTTCAGAGAGATGTGAGGAGCAACTACAACGAGTACAGGTGGAAAGGTCAGCGCTGCGGTAATGAGTGGGACTGGGAGTGAATATTAATAATGAACTAGGCAGACATCCTTGACCCTGAGTGATATTCAGGAATTTCTGGTCATCATGTAACTGTGTGCAGTCTTCTTGTTATGGCTGTCTTGACAGTGCGGTCGGGTTCAGTCAGAGCTGAAGACTTACGATTCCTAGCAGCCCATCCACATACTGCCAGTTCTTTCGTGCACCGGAGCACTAGCGATATGTTCAGGCCGTCATCACAAACACAGCACTGATGGCTTCTCTCAAACTGTGCAGCTTAGCCCTGTCATGCCTTGATCATACCTGTTGCTGTCCCCATATCCACCAACATCCGATGAGTGAGAAACTGCTTTTAATAGGCTTCTCCGCTTATATCTACTTAAATTGAAGCACTTTCTGAAAGGTGTTGGTATATTAGAATGTCAACTGATTGTATGGGAGACACTGACACATGTAGCTCCATTTGAAAGTTATCTCGACTCATAGGTCAATATTTTATTGGGCTCGATAATCCTTTTTTAGGCGCCAACAGGTGTTTGCTTTTGAATCGGGATTTACAAGTAAAGTGAAAGTACAATTTTTTTTTCTAAAACAGAAATGTATCAAAATAATGCCTGGTGAAAACTGTACAATGAAACGCCACACCAATGCATGAAAACCTCTGTTGAGCTTTATGCGTTGTGATATTAAAGCTATACCTTCAGAGTTGGTACTCGTTTCTTTGAACTTTGCTGGTAGCATAATAAATGTGTAGTTGTGCGAGAGACCCAATATTTCTGTGTTGCATGTTTTCAGGAAATTAGAAGGAATGAAATGACTTCCCCTCACAAAGGTGTTGTCAGCATTGACTTAGCACGCGAGCCCTCCATCGCATGGAAACCACGCTAACATCACCACATTGTCTGTAACCAACAGCGCGCCATCGCGCACTATTTGAGGAAGATTCCTTATAGACCAGCAATAAGCTATGTTTTCATTCGCACAGTCTTCCTTTGCAATATTCTATGTGTGCACCCCGAAATTTGAATGCCTGAGGTGTCATGAACAAACATGGTAATGGAATGAGAAAAGAGACTTGACAGGGTATAATTAAATTAGTAATTTGTAACTTTTGTAGTCTCTTTTGGACGGCTCAGCTTAGTATCTAGATATAAATTGAAAAAAATGCATTCTTGCTGCATGGTAGTTTGGTCTGGGGGCCCATAGTCTGGTGCAGTTTCTATGTCTGGGTCTGTACTCAAAAATGCATTGTATCTCAAAGTCTGTTAAGAAGCTCTGTGGTTATACTGAATACGCAGCTATGTATGTTATGACATCTCTTTATTAATTTAATAACTGCACTTTCACAATTGCTTTCTTTGACCTCCCTGGTTTATCAAATTTGCTTGAAAATGCAACATTTGTCCACTCTTTTGTCAAAAATTTCTTGGGGGGTTATCCCACCAAAACCCCTTAGGTTGTTCCCGCTCGCTTGCTACGGTGCAGTATGAGAATGATTTTACGCCCCACTGCTTTCAAATGTCACCAGCCGCCACTGCTTGGAGCATATTGTTCATTATTCTTTGGAATACAGAGGCTGCGTTTGAACTTGTATGCTGTTAATTCTTTGGACTCTGGGTGTAGTCTGACCTGGTAGTATGCAGACGTGAGGCTCAGAGTTGAAAAAACCTTAGCCCTACTACCACTGTCATCGTCTCAGTGATGTTGGGTATTGGTTATTTATCCACCAGCACCTCTTTGTTCAGTGCTCTTCGGTCTATACAAAGGCTTATGCAAATGTGAACTGTCCCATCGCTTTTCTTGGCCAGTACGATTGGGGCCAGCCACTCCATGGCTTCTACGGGTGAAGGAAGTGGCCTTTAGAGGCCGTCCAAGTTATTTACATCCACCTGCTATGCCTTCCCAAGTAATGAAGAGTCGGTCAGACAGTAGAGAATATAACCAAACATTTTATTAGTAATACTCTGTAGAGGAGTCCAATCTCACCTCGCTCCCCAACAGTCTGCAACACATAATCATTCCTCCAAGAACCTCCAACCACCCCCACAGTGGAAAGTTACCAGCTTAGGCCAGACATGAACAAAGTGGCACAGAAGGATGGGCTTTCACCTGCTAGATGGGTACACACTATCACAGTTTCAAGGTTGCCGTGCTGGGTCGCAGCATCTCCTAATGTGGGAGCATAGCTACACATACGGATAGGTATGTAAGGGCAGAATTGCATATTCATTAGTAAGTCAGAAGGCAACCTTGAACAGGAAATGAAATAATAACTAAATACAGTGTTTTGCTGAGGCAAGCAATACAAATAATGAGGCCTAGTTCAGACACAGCCTAATAGGGATTGCAAAATACAAAATGGAATCACATTCGCTAACTGCTCACTCATTATTTCTCCTGCACTGCGGGAGAATTTGTGCCGCGGTTAAGCAGGGAAACTATAAGAGACATGTTTACCTAAAAAATATCTACATCAATGCTCATCAACCCTTCGATCTCTTTCTGAATCATGATCTTAACATTTGTATTGCATGGATATCCTGTTCTTAGGAGTCAATGTACCTGCGCAATAGACACAATAAGCTAGGAGACAGTGCGTATGAGGGCCGATTTCTCATGTAACACATTTTTACATTGTAGCTGATGGAATGTGCAATATGTTGATGGGGCAACAAATGCAGAGGGAAAACTGGAAAGAAAGGCAGCATTTTCAAACCATCCCATGGGATGCTAAGCACGAACTTGTGATCCACGGGCGAGGGGAACATTAGGATACAGAATTTAAGCCGGGCTTAATGTCATGTTTGGTCTGTTAATGAAGTCATATGTTCTCACAAACCTTAATCTCCCCAGCTCCTGGATACAAAAACGCACTGTCACATTAACCATCATAACAGGCGCATAATGTACACATTCATTGACAGTGCGGAAATCAATAAATGTCATATCTGGGACTGGAGAACAGAATGGAAGGTACACCCATCTAGAAACTTGGAGCATCATTTTATGTCATCCTGTCCTCCTCTGTGCGAGGAGCCAAAGTAACAAAACATGTTCAAGAGAAGCAGGTGCTGCATGAACTTGAGAGTGTGCAGCATACTTCTCATTCAGGGAGTAGGATGTTCCTAACACTATTATTAGCACAATAACAACTGGGGGGGGGGTGGAGCTTGCCTGGTCCAAAGATGGCTGCTCCGTAACTGAGCTCCGCCAGCCACCGACTATCCATCATGTATTTGTGGCTTCAGGCGCTTTGTCTTCGAGTGGAGACACCGGACAGCTGCAGTCGATGGTGAGCGGACTGAATTGTGGTGCTAACCATCTGTTTCGACCAAATAAATCTGGATATTTCGCCAATTGATCCGGCACCGACGTGTGGCCTGCACCTGCATCCGGGGCACCTGCACCACGCACGTGGCGCCACCCGGGGTTCCAGCTCAACGCGACTAGTCGGAGAGCTCTGCAACGAGTCGTCCTCCTCGGCACAAATCCCCGACGGGTGCCCAGAGCTATCACGATGATCAGTATGGCCCTCTGGTGATCTGCATACAGCAGGAGAGCCCTGCAGCCCTGCTGCTGCTTCAACTATGCCCGTTCTGGGAGGGGAGCGGGTGAGGCTGCAGCGCCGCTCTGCGGGGGCCTCTTACACCTGTGAACTCCTGCCTTGCCTGCTGGCCTGGGATCCCCATTTCTGTCTCCCTGGCGGCCAGGTGTTGCTTGGGCCTGGGGCTCTATTATCTTCCCACGCTGTGAGTCCATTGGACTGGGTGACAACTCGTGATGCTTTCAGTTAACTGTGGTCGTCGTCGTGCCTGCACTCTGTTTGGTGCGTTCTCCTGGCCCTGGGGCACTGGTTACCTTACCTGGCACTGCTGGAAGTCAATGTCTGCGGGCCCTACCCCTGATACTTCCATTGGTGGGGACAATCATGCACATGGTTGGTGTGCCATTGACCTGGGGGCACCACTAAGGGAAAACCAGATAAGACCCAGCTGAATATAAACTTTGACCAAAGATAATCGCACAGCGGAGTTTGCAATGTCCGAGTCGGACGGCATGCCTGGGGACCTGGTGAGTGACATTAAACAAATCATAGTGTGCATGCAGCAGGGTTGATAAGGCCTTGTCCACGTTGCAAGACAGGGCTGAAGATTTGGAAGCCAGATCACTCCGCAGCAATCTTTGAATTAAAGGCCTGGCTGAATCCACTGTGATGGGCACTATGGAGACCTTCGTTGAAAAATGACTCATGCCGCTGCTGGGAGCTGATACTTTTTCTACTATGTTTGTAGTGGAGAGGGCACACCAATTTCTGGGTCCCCGGCCTCAGCCCAGTGCCCCTCTATGGCCCATCATTTCTAAGCTCTTGAATTACTGTGACAGGGATGCTGCTTTGCGAAAGGCGAGAGAACTGGGCAGTCTGAAATACATGAGGTCTACCCTCTCCTTATTCCCAGGCTTCACCCTTAGATTTCAGGTGGCCAGAAGGCAATTCAGCCCTCAGAAGAGGAAGTCTAGGGCCCAGAAAATTGAGTATGCAATGCTGTATCCGGCAAGACTCAAGGTGCTTTTCGATGGGAGAACCAAAATATTCCTAGACCAGCAGTCCCTGCAGAAAGCTCTTAAAGACCGTAATAAAACTGATAGACAAGGGTTGGGCCGGAGGGGCAGACCTAGTGCTGATGCTGCAAATGGCGACCTAGATGAAAATGACTGATATGTTGGCTGCATCCGGGCAAGGTTCATTATGCTGTTGGCCTCTACTGTAGGGTGTCAATTTATGGGGCCTCCGCAACTTATCATTATTTCTGTGCTTATGGAGAGCTGCATGCAAAGTGCTTATTGTTCAATAATTCTTATCAGTGTATATTAGTATACCATGAGGCACACCTTCACATTGCACTATTCGCTATTGTCATCTTCGCTCTTTTGGTCCCCAGGGTGGATGTTTGTGACTCCTGGCTGGGGTTAGGATTGCAGTTTACCCTGCTGGGAGATTTGCTGCTGGCAGGCAGTGCGATTTGGGCTTTGTGGGTGTCTCACAAACGCAACTGTTAATTATAAATGAAGGATAATGTTTGACTTTTGGTGCACTAGCGTGGTATTGCAAGGTAACATCTACCCCAATGTGATACAGGCTGTTCTATGTTAATAGTGGGGAATTCATTGTTTGGTGTATGTATTTTCTTTGCTTAGGTTGCATATTTTAGATGTTAAACGGAGGGGTGCTATTCGCCTCTGCCAAGTTGGGGATTGCAAGGCTGGGGTGTGGGTGGAGGGGACGGGGTTGAGTTGCTTATTATTTTTTTTTATTTCACAGATCTATGTCATACTTTGGTCATTATTGGTAGGGCAAAGGGTGCGGCTTCACAAGTATCCCAAGATGTTCGTCAACGCTCACTATATGACAGGTCGACACACTAAACAGGGGCCTTTTAAACAATTGAACCTTATTACTTGGAATGTCAGGGGGTTGAATGACCACAGAAAGGTCTGGAAAATGTTGGTGTATTTGAAATGCATTAAGGTAGACGTGGCTTTGCTCCAGGAGACCCACCTTCAGCCTGTTAGTGCACTACTCGCAGGCGGCAGATTGACAGGTCCTTTCATGCTGCGTGTTTCACTTCTCACTCCAGGGGGGTGTTGACGTGGGTTAACCCCGCGTTGGGACTCTGTTTAGAGCACTGTGCAACTGACAAGGCAGGCAGATATGTTGTATCCAGGTGTTTCAGCAAGGAGCTCAATTTTCTTACTGTTAATTCGTATGGCCCTAATTATGACGATCCACAATTTTATCATTCCATATTTACACTGCTGCGGGACTGTCAGCCATTGCTGTTGCTATGAGGGGGGACTTTAATTGTGCCTTGACGTGGCGCTTGACAGATCAAGAGGCCCACCCAGGCCCTTGTCTGCTTCAGCAAAATCTATTGTTGACATAGCACTACAACTGGGTCTTTCGGATGTTTGGAGGGCTAGGGCTAGCGAAAGGGGGGGATTCACTCATTTTTCCGCTCCTCATGACATCCACACTCGTATAGACTATTGGCTTATTTCACACACACTACTGCTCAAAGTGCGGGACTGCTCTGTTTTGGCACGGACTTTGTCGGATCACTCCCCTATTCTGTTAGCCATAACTGTGCCTTCCCATGGTCCTCCTCCTTTCCTCTGGAGGTTCCCTCTGTATTCATTGTTGAAGGCACTTTTTAAATCAGAGTTGCACTGAGTTCTTTGCAATCAATGTTGGCTCTGTAGATTCTTTCTCCATGGTGTGGGAGTCATTTAAGGTTTATATTCAGGGTATCACGATTAGTAAGCACTCAGGGGTTCTACGCTCTATTAAAGACAGGCTCGCTCTGTTAGAATCCCAGATAGCGGGACTTGAAGTCGAGCTCACAGGTCGAAATCATCCTATCACACAATAGCATCTGAAGGAGGTGACAAAGGAATACCATGAAGAAGCAGATAACGAATTTAAACATATGGGCAAATATGCCAAAGCTAGATTCTATGGCGAGGCCGATCGTCCTGGATCGGTGCTGGTGGCTCTTGCCCATCAGAGATCGGAGCCCAGTGGCTTCTCTGAGCTAGTAGACAATGAAGGTTCTCTCCTGACAGAGCAAGCAGATGAAAATAAACAGTTTTGCCCTTTAATCAAGAGCTCTATAGCTCTGAGGTTTCCCCTAGCGAATCTGACATATTGCAATATCTTGAATATATTGAACTCCCTTGGCTACAAAATTGGCACCGTGAATTTTTAATGCGTCCTATCGAAGCAGCGGAAATACGTCTTGCCTTGAACTCCATGCGAGAGGGCAGCGCCCGGGGCAGGATGGGTTTACGGGGTATTTCTACAAGGGCTTTAGTGATCTTTTAATTCCCCATGTGTCGGCCCTGTTCCAGGAGATGAGAGGGGTTGGGATAATGCCTCCCTCCATGCGCGAGGCCTTGATAATTACACTGTTAAAGCCTGGTAAGGATCCTCATAAGTGCTCCTCTGACCGTCCACTTTCCCTACTAAACGTAGACACCAATATATTTGGTAAGGTTCTGGCTAATCGCCTGTCCCCCTAATTGACTCAACTGATTGGCCCGGAGAAGGCTGGATTTATCCCAAACCGTACAATATCGCACAACCTTTGCACAGTGTTTGGTGCCCTTCAACATGTTCGACCAGAGGTTAAGGTGACAGGGGTCTTCCAAGATGCTGAGAAGGCCTTCGATTCAATCAAATGGATGTTTATGCTAGCTGTCCTACACCAAATGGGAGTTGGAGAGGTATTTTTACAACTGGTCTCGGTACTTTATAACTCTCCTTTGGTGCAGGTGCGCACTAGCGATATGGTTTCTGCCCCAATTCAGATATCATGAGGCACACATCAAGGGTGTCCCCTCTCCCCATTACTGTATGTGGTTGCCGCTGAGCCTCTGCTGCGTGCATTGCGGGAGTACCATGGCCACAGAGGCATGCGCTTCCCTAACTATAAGTTAATTGTTTCAGCCTGTGCTGATGACATGTTACTATACATTCGGGACCCTGAGACGCATGTAGCTCCATTGATGCATAAAGTGTTGCGCTTTGGGGGTCTTTCATGACTAAAAATCAATTGGGATAAGTCCATAATGTTTCTGTTATTAACACATGCCACAGCTCCGACACTTCTTGACTTCCCCCTCCAGTGGATATCAGATCCAGTTCTCTACTTGGGTATCCAAGTGCATTCAGTCATGGACAAGGTGTTTCTTACTGCGAATTATGGCAGGGCTATTGTCAAATTGGGCAAAGACGTAGACAGATGGATCCGGCTTCCGCTCTCACGTACCGGCAGTGTATCCTTAAATAAAATGGTTGTGCTCCCACGTTTTTTTTCCTTTTCATCAACATTCCCATAGTGGTGCCCCATCACATGTTTTGGGAACTGCGGGTTTTGATGAGTAAGCTAGCATGGGCGGGTAAGTCTCCGCACATGGCACTAGACACTCTTATGTTACCATATGTAGCGGGGTAAGGGGCGCCCGATCTGGAGCTTTCTTACATGATTGCGCAAACCTCGCACGCACACAGTTAGGTCCATGGTCCAATGTATTTACCACACCTCCAAATTGAGAACGTGGCCACTGCCCCGGATCCTCTGGCAAGTTTTTTGACTAAGGCGCCTGACAGGTAGTGTGGGGTTTTAGACTCGATAAATTCCACGGTACATGCCTGGAAGGTTATACTAAAATAAAATTCTGGTGCGCAACTTTACTCACCTCGGATGTGAGTTGAATGGTGTCAGTAGTTTTCTCTCAGCTCTGAGCGTGGTACTCTTCGTGTACTACATGACCTATGCATAAACGAGATGGGAGACTTGTTTAAAAATGGGTAGTTGATATCATGAGAGGAGGCTGCTACTGGCATTGTAGAGCCCTCAGCACTGACACGCTTCAATTTTTTTTGTACACGGATAATTGTGAGAGATGTGACATGCCAGATGCCAAAAGCCAGTTTTTTCCACACAACCTGACAGTGCCCTAAAGTAGCAAACTTCTGGCGAAATATATTTAGCGTATTAACCCCTTCCATGCGGCCGCGATTCTGCGCCTGTGCGGCAGAATCGCGAGTGGGTGGGTTCATGACGGCCCCCAGCCGTCATCAGCACACGAGCACCGTAGTGCATGACGGCTGGGGGCTGTCATCAGCATGGAAGGGGTTAAATGAGATTGTTGGTCTCTCTCTCACACCGGATCCCCTATTGGCATTACTGGGTTATACGAAACCCCTACGGAAGAATGTCTGCAAATTGGTGGCTATGGGTCTCCTTTTGGCAAAACGTAAACTGGTTATGCGATGGATGAGAAGCCCAGTTCAAACAGTGGCTGAATGGGAAAATGACATGTTATACTGTAATACCCAATCAGATAGCTATAATGAACTGCTTCCCCCCTGCTCTTGGCCGAAGGGCTTCTGGGGGCTTCTCACAGAATATCAGTTGTCACGCTTGCACAATGACGATGCGCAGGATTGTTGTTGTTATTGTAAGGATGACTCCCCTCTCATATGTCCGTCTGCAGGGTTGTGGTTATGCTATCCCTGTTTCTCGCCTGCAAGGATCTGCAACTAAATGCATATACCTGCCAATATATGAACATTGTAGTATGGGTTTATACTAGTCTGACTACTTGGGCGGCTCACCAATATTCCTTTTTTTCTAATGTATGTACCATTTATTAATGATGCTGCTGGTAATGTGATATATTCCTTCATGTTTGTTTATGTTGTGATTGTTTATGCCTTAAAATCAATGAAAACATTTAAAAACAAACCAAAAAAAACCAACTAGAGATGCAACTTGCACTTTCTATGTACCAACCCCGTTCTGGAGAGGGAGGTTCTTTAGACTATTTTCCTCTTCAATTGGGTGACCAAATGGATACTTGGTGATTGGGAGAGAAATGTAACACAATGGAATTGGTGACCAGTGAACAGGATAGGTAAAACTCTTCTTTCCAGTGTTTTCCAGAGAGCCATCACTGGTAGGCTCCTATTGTTTATCTGGCGTAGACACTGTTGAGCACCGGCGGTGGAGCTACTCGTCTAGCTCTTCCTGGAAAAATCCTCTTTGCTAAAGATAGGGCACCCTCCCTCCTGGGAGGACGCCCTCAACTAATCATGTTTATTGTCCAGGCCAGTGCACCAATCTCTTTTTCCCTACTTACTCTATCGCTGGTACCTTAGACAGGGTACCTGCACCCTATTCTTCATCCATGAAGTCCATCCCTACTCATTCAACTTTCCCTCTGGTGCACTGTCCTTCCATCGGGACGCACATTGTGCCTCAGTACTCAGGGCACAGGGGAGTCAAGGAAAAATGGAGTCAGACTCAAGAGGACCAGGGGGCAGAGGCTCAAACACAATGAGCTGGGACTCAAACACAGGTGGATCAACATGCTGGGGCTTCCCGATAGCCCATATCTCTGTTTTGTTTTCCAGTGGTACTGCATCGTCCAGCACTTCTTTGCTCTGCAGCTCTGCCGCAATCATATTTATGGATGTTCCATAACAAGTAGCCAGGCTGTGCATCACGTCCGGGCCCCTCTTCCTATGACTGCAGGTTGTCCCCGACCTATTAGAGGGTATGTGAGAAAGTGAGTTTCTGTTGCAATAACCCCCCCACTTTTTGCCTGATACCTGATGCACTTTTCCTTGGTGTGCCCTGGGTCCCTGCCAATCAGGTATCCAGGGCCTGTGTTCCTGCCCTAAAAACTATACTAAAGCCTAAACACAATTGGCATCTCTGGCCACATGTCAACCCCTAGTAAAAGTTATCCCAGGTACCCAGGGAATTGTGACCAGAGAAGACCCCTAAGGGCTGCAGCACTTATTGTGCCACCCTTAGGGGCCCTGTACCTTAACACCCACACACTAGTGTCTAGGTGCAGACCTAAGCAAAGAGTTGACATGGCACACATCCCTGTGTGCCCTGCCCACGAACCCACTGCCCTGGCATACATCAGCCACCCCTCTAGCTGGGTGCCCAATGAACAGGTGGCTGAGCCCTGTGCCCCTACAGTACCCAGGGCCATTCCTGGACACTGTAAGTGCAGTGATGCCATTAAGAGTATATGGTGCTGGGAGGTTGTCTTTACGAACTCCACAGCACCATAATGGCTACACTGAACACTGACAAGTTTGATATCAAACTTCTCAGCACAGTAAACCCACACTGATCCAAGTTTGCGTTTTTTTGTAAAATGCACTATAGAGGGCATCTTAGAGATGTCCCCTGAAACCTAACCTACAATTCACGTTTTATCTGAGAGGCTGCCTAGGTTGCCACACAGCATACATGTTGCTGGACCCCTGGGTGTAGAGATCCATACTCTCCTGGGCCTGCAACAATGCGCATCCTAGGACGAGGTGCCAAGCCTCCTCCCCCAGGATGGGCAGGGGAAGCTTCAAAGGCATTCCGCCTTTGTGAGCTTCTCCAGACCACTTGCTGTACTCAGAAACTGGGACCCCACCAGTTCTGACCCCCACTCTGGCGGGAAGACTGGCGGGAAAACCTATGTCAGAAAGGGCGTGTGCCAGCCTGTGCCAACTCCACCCCTCAGGTGGGAGAGGCGAGGTGATGCATGGCCCCGGGCTCCGGCCATCTTGAAGATGGGGAGCCCTGCCCAATCACAGCGAGGCTCCTGCCCCCTCCCACAGGAGAGGAGCAGGCTAGGGGGTGTACCCACCCCAGGACAGGGACCCATTGGTCCCTCCCTTACCCTACCTGTAACGCCCCTAAATTTAGTATTTAGGGGTATTCTGAACCGTTTTCCACAGATCCAGATTACGAAACAAGAAAGAAGATCAAGGAACACGAAGACCTGCTGTGCAGCTGCTAAAAAGAAGAAGACACCACTGATTTGGCCCCAGCCCTACCGGCCTGTCAACCCTCGAACATGCTCCTGCTAAACCCCGGCATCTCCAGTGGTCAGCAACCTCAAAAACCCCGGAGGACCTGACTGCCTTGTGACTCTGACTACCTGAGTCTCCCATGAGCAGTGGTACTGCTCAAAGCAATTAACAAGCCCTGGCATCAGCTGGGAACCGCGAACACTGCACACTCTGCACCCGCCAAGCCTGGCCTGTGCCGGAGTGAATCAAGACCCTGAGGACGTCCCCTCGGTGATTCTGACCTGTAATCCAGTGCCCAAGGATCCTCCTCGACGATCCCGTCGACGCCTGTAGCCTCAAGACAAAGCACCCCTCCGACCGCGAACAGCAGGGGGTAAGATTTCTCGACCTCAAAAGACACCCCCGCAGCAGGCTACCAACAAGACAAGGAAGGTCCAAGGATTCCAAGGCTAAACAACACTTAATAAGCTGCTTTTATAAGTGGATGGAGACACACTCGAAGCTCTGGACCTCTTGAGCTTCATAAGGGAAGACAAGTTTGAGAAATAGAGAGTGTGAATTCCATAAAAGTTCAAAATTGTATTTATTTGGATAAATATCCGTTCTTTCAAATTGTCATATAGAGGACAGGACTACTTCAAGTTGCAGTGTGACATCTTTATTATTTTGTTGTGAGACATGGACAGCCGACACGTGTTTCGCCCCCTATTGGCGAATCGCGCCGGGGCTTTCTCAAGGCTATTTACACATATACAGCGTATATTGTTACTGTTTCCAAATTGTCAAAATCCAAAAGACAAGAGTTTCAATACTCGTAGAGCAAAATTCTTCTGTGAATTTTCAAAGGCTGACGGGTGCAATTCGGTCCCTGCTCGCGGCTCTCAGTATGCGGGTTGGTGTATGGGTTGAATCCCGATTTTGGACCCCTGCGTCCAAATCCTGGGTGCCTATCTATCCTCCAAGATCCCAACTTACCCCTCAAAGTGTTGGTCGCTCCAGAAGATCCACCGTCCCCGAGCCTGCAGCCTATGTACCCTTTTCAAGATCCTCATTGAATAACATTGAGCGCCCAACGGCTCAAAAGCATGCTGCACCCCGCCACCCGAGTGCCCCTGGGAGAGCAACCTTTGTCCTATCCTACTTCCCCATTTGCCCTGAGCAAGTGACCAGGAGCCCAGCTCCCACAACCATGTGGCCTGCTAGTCAGCAGCCACCAACCGAAGGCCCCCTGCCTCTCATTGGATAACATTGGGCCTAACTACCTCTGCACCCGGCCGCCCCTGTGCCACTGAGGGTGTACTAATTGTACCTACCTGACCCTGGGTGATGTCTATGTCTATGCCCGGAGCCTTAACTTCACAAGTCGAGTACTCACCTGAAATCCGATGCCATAGGATAAAAATGACAGGTTTAACTCGAAATTTCTTCTAAGTGTGAAGTTTTGAAACTTTAAAATATTCATCTAAAATCAGCCGAATAACGAATTTTGAATTACTCACCTGGGATCAGGAGAGAAGCCAGTACTGTACCTTGCAGCCCAGTACTGAACCACAAAAGTAATCACAACAGTGTTGCTAGTAATCTAAATTTCTGCCATAGGAAACCATTGACTGTTTTTCTGTGAAAATTCTTCTAAGGGTATACTTTTGAAAGTTACAAATATTCCTTAAAAATCGTACCAACTTCTAAAACGTAATTACTTACCTGTCCTAGGTAGAGACCCCAGTGCTGAACCTAGGCGTCCAGTACTGGATTACAAAAGTAACGAGAACCTACTTTACCTGTGCTTTGAATTTCCTTCCAGTGGATAACATTGCTGGTTTTGCACTAAAGTTTCCAAGTGTCAACTTTTAAAATACCTTTATATTCTTTAGAAATCATTGCAATAACTAAAACGTTTTTAATAAACTGTTTTCAGCTTAGACTCAAGGACTGAATCTAGGGTCCAGTTATGAAGTTACAAAAGTAATCTATAAATTAATCAACTGCATTTTTGTAGAAAAACCCATTGAGCTTAATGTTAAATTGTGTTTAGAATTGCGTTGCCTACTGCAACCATTGTACCTATTGTGTTTACAAAGTTTATTGCCCCTTTGCAAAGTAATTACATGAGAGTACTCATATCGCCGAAAGTATATTTTGATACCTGTTGGTTCTAAAAATAAAACAAGTATATCTTTGGATACAAAAACAATTGGCCTAGAGTTCAGTTCTTGAGTGTGTGAAACCTTTTGCTGACTGAGTGTGTGCAACGAATGCTTTACACTGTCCTCTGGTACTGCCTTACTGCTCGACCAGGCTACCAGTTTAGAGAGTAAGGTCAGACCTGACTTTAACCTCTGTTATACCTCTGGGGATTGTGGACTCTATACACACTGTACCTTACTTTGGTCCAGTACATATAGAGCCACTTTCTCACAAGGTAGAATGCAGGATTGTAATTAACTGGCAAGGATAAAACATTCTACAATCAATAGTTTTCTCCCCCAACACCAAGTATTGGGGTAAGCCTTAGTTCATTTAGTAAGCTCTGAAAGAACAATCTGGATTTTTTTTTTCGTCTTAGCAAGCGTGTGTTCGATAAGTCATAGAGATCATGACACATCTTCTACTCAGGGAGATTTCAGGTAGCTGTTCTTCAAAGTCACAGCACACAGGGACCCTCGGTGTCTGTTGAAGTGTCTTCTCTACTAATCCTCTGGGATGCTTATCTTTTATAATAAAAAGCATCCTTGTGATGTACTTATAGATTAGCAATGTTATGGATATGTAAATAACCCTGTCGCCCCATGGATAAAATAGAACAACATTTGTACATTGTGCCTAAAGGCCTTGCAGTCGGTGTTTGAGGCATTGTGATATTGTTGTGCTAAGCCAGAAGTGTAAACAGAAGCAGTTTCAGAGAAACGAATCCAACATTGTCACGCACACACAGATATCTTTAAAAGGTCACAGCAATAATGTTATTGTGCAGAAAAGAGGACAATGTAAGAAAATGTAAAGCTTTGTTACATGGGCTTAACTCTAACACATAGCAATACTGCAATGTCCGCAAGGCATATAATACAAGAAAGTAATCAGGTGTACTCCTACTATGCAATCCCTACTCCGTGCATATCTAGAGTGTGTAGGTGTAAAGCCAAGAATCCCCCAATGGGATGATCCAACCCCATTACCTGTTGGGAGAGAATGTAGGACCCAGTATTGGTCACAAATAAGATACCCCTGATGGAGATGTCTGGTAGCTGTTCTGTGAAGTCGTAGCATACAGGGACCCTCAGTGTCAGCTGAAGTGTCTCCAATACTAATCCTCTGAGATGCCTCTTAATTATAATAAAAAGCATCCTTGGATTTATGTATAGATTAGCAATGTTATGGAGATGTAGTTAGCCCTGTCGCCAGTAGATAAAATAGATCAACATTTATGCATTGTGCCTAAAGGCCTTGTACTCGGTGTTCGAGGTTTCATGATAGAGATGTGCGAACTCTAGCACATAGCAATACTGCAATGTCCGCAATGGCATCGTCATGTTACTTTTTATACAATTTAGGTGACGGCATAAAGTGTTATCCTCTGTAGAACTCCTAGCTTGTGTTTGTGAGAACATTGCAAATTCCCATATAAAGGGTCACATGGGGTCCTGTATTCAATCTGATTTTATTAGCCATGTTGGATGACACATTAAAGGGTGTGATGCAGATGAATTTGTCCTATTTGTCATGTTTTGTTGTTGTCTCTAGTAATACTTCCCTGTGCCGATTTCTAGCCCTCTTTTAAGATTTTTTTGCTGTTTTTTACTGGGTAATTAATTGTTCTCAATTCCTCAGATAAGTGTTCAGCTTGTGTCTTAAAATCCTCTGTTTTACTCTAATTCCTCCTCAAGCGTAGAAATAGTACACATGGGAGAATGGTTTTTAGAGGTTAACAGTGGAAGCTGTCAAACTTTAGCAGGTTGTTTCTGTCGGTAGGTTTGTGGTATGTGTTTGGATATAGGACACCATGTTCAGAAAATATTCTCATGTCTAAAAAGGTAAAGGGCTCATTAATTATAGTGTGAGTACATTTCAGGGTAGACAATACACCATTAGACACAACTACTCCGTGTTTACAAAACAATGTAGATAAAACACACTATGCATGTATTCACAGCGACCACTGTAGGCTGGCTGATGCGCCACGTAATTGGTAAAAAACTTGTTGGCTAAAAAACATAATGATGTTAACAATTCTGGGACCCCAAGGATGACTACTATTTCCAATGACTCGAGTTGACATAGAGATGTGGACAATAAATGTTACTTCCTTTCATCACGTGTTAACATCGACATACACGGTGACCTAGAAATGACTCTAAAAGTCTTGTATAAAGCCTGCAGCACACTGCTTGAGCCCAGGGGTTTTTGCCTACAACTCCTGTCGGGCCAAGCAGGCGCACCTGCTCCGCACCAGCCCTGACGATAGCACCACGCACCCAGAGGTGCTTATCTATCAGCGGGAGGCCCTCTGCGGTGACATGCATGGGCTGCGCCCAGTCCAAGGGCGGGCCCGTCCTTGCCCGTCATTGACAGGAAGAGGCAGGGCTAGCTCTCTTGGCTCGCTGTCTAAATTAACCTAAGTGGGACTCTGTAGGACTCGAGGACTGTGACCACCAGAAACTGTGAGATTTCAAAACAAATGCAGAGATTAATTGTACTGGTTTACATATTTGCCCTTGAATATTTTCATTTTAGGGCCAGCCCTGTGGCCTAAGCTCTTATAGTTACTATTATTGCTTCTCTCTTCGTGGCTTTCTTTGATATTTGGGTGTGTGAGGTCACTGAAGTTCCTGCTTTTGATCTTATAGTTTATTTTTGCCATGGGGAAAAGGAAAGCTATTGAGAATGACAGCAATGACAGTGGGGCGTCCGAACGGGGACAAAGAAAAGCGAGTAAAGCCAAAATGGCACAAAAGTCAGGCGCTAAAAATTGTGTTCTTGATCGCATTGGATGACTTATTGGTAGACTGACATGACATTTTAGCTTCGCCCACTCACCCCCCCCACACTACTCCACTCTCACCAGCTAACCAGCATGTTGCCACAGAATTAGCTTGAGCATCTGGCATGGTATCTAATCACGCCATCAAAGTTAAACGAATCCTGTCTATATTCACCAGGCGCACCACACGAAGCACTAAAGCTGCTAGGCATAATACTAATATGCAATGTACTGTAGTGTAGCATGGTGGGGAGATAGGGACACTCCCCTCCCCCACTAGAGGGGTAGACACCAGTGTAGCAAATGGTAGGGTTGACAGCACTATCACTACTACTATTCCTCTAGCAAACCAATTTTTGTCACTTCAAGATCAGCCAGAACAATTGCTGGGAAGGCAGGTAGAGACACAGAGGGCTACCCTATCCCCAATCCCGGATGTTGTATGTACGACTACTTAAAATTAGATACTAGATGGGAGGGGGGCGGCTTCCCAGGCACACCATTTTACTGACAAGAGTAACACTTTTAGGATTATTGCTGAACTCAGGGAAGAAGTAACTTCACTAAAATCAATGATCCTAATGCTTTCAAATCAAGTGAAGCTTCTCGTGAATAAGGAGTAATCTGGAGGCTACACGGCTGAACCTACCACCAGTCCCCTATTCAATTACGTTCCAACAATAGAGCGCAACCATTGAGCCCATGAGTAACATATTCTTCTTAATGTCTATTCCAACTCATTGCCTATTAGGAAATAGAAATACAAGTTACACCAGAAAAAGCAGGTTGAGAACTAAAGTCATCTCAGATTATGGCAGACTCAGGATCAACGCTCCCCCAAGAGTATTTTTATGATTAATGTTTTAATGTGCCTAAAAATAATACAAAAAGCAAACAAGAGGACCATCATTCACTGCTCAACAAATCAATCCATTGGATCAGGAAAATAAGGGGGTGTAGGTCATTATCAGGGACAAAATCCTCTGGGCAAAAAGTCTGTCTAACAGTGCCTCCCTCACGGATTCTATCGAACTTCACCTAAATAATGAGGGTTTAGTTCATTATCTTAAAACCCTGGAGGCAAAAACTTGCGACTAATAGTCAAATGAAATATAATCCTTTATTCAAACAGTTGCATGTACACAGAAGGGTTAGCGCACTGATGGGGTCTGATTCAACTTTAGGCCTGATTTATTGGCGGAGGAGCCCTAATACCACACTCCATAAGACCTCCAACTACCTTGAAAAGACAAATTTTCTCCCATCAGCGGTATCGATGAGAGGAGAGCTACAAACCACTTCTCCATTTACGTTGCAGACCCGTCGCTCAGAGCCCTCTATCCATCCACAGTGCCACAGAAATGTTAACAATGGTAAGCCTAGATCAGCCTAGATCAGCAAGTACATTTTCCATCTCCACAGGCCTGCCACACATTAGAGGATTTCCACCAGACAGCTTCCTTAGGATTATAAGATTTAACATACAGACTTCGTATACTGATGTGGAATGTGGCTGCGATTAGATACAAGATGTCACTTCCCCACTGGATTGAATATATTGATCAATTTGATATATGCATTTACAAGAAACCTGGGTGACTGTAACTACCTTTATCCAGGGTATGTCACATTCTGTCACCCAGGTAGGCCTGCAGGCGGCTAAATGACCTGGTTCAAAATAGATCTGCTATGTTCTATTAAAGAGTTTAAGACCAACAGCCCGATATACTTCCTATAAGCCTTAGGGGCAGAAATGGTGGGACGATGGTTATATATATATTTTTTGCATAAACATAAGAGAACAATAACAGTTTACATAACAATGCTGCTTTGTTCACAGTATTATGAACGATTCAGTACATTGCCTGTTACACTAGTAGAATGTTATCCCCATATTGTGGGTCGGTGAGGGCATCCATATTCAATTCAATTCAATTTATTTATTATGTTTTAGCTCTCAAAAGAGGGCCACGTAAAGTACATAGTACGCATACACAAATGGAAATAGGATAGAATACATAAAAAAAACAAGAGACAGTTTACAACAATTAACATCAGACAAGATAATCAGCAGCAAACACCTCCATATTTCATTAATAAATAGCTAAAAAACCTTTAAAAAAATTAAAAATATAGAAGCAAAACATTTCATTTGGGGGGAAATACAAAGCCTGTAAAAAGATATTCGGTTTAAAAATGCCTATTTGAAGACAAATCGGCTTTAACCATTTCAACCGCAAAGAGCACAATGCAGGACATAAAAAAAACACATGAGTTCGATCCTGTACAGCCATATTGCATAGGTTACATACCGAAGAAGATCCATACCATTTTGATAGAAGGAGATTTAAGGGTAATAAATCATGTCTTAGGAGAAACCATAGTCTTCGAACTCCATGTGGAATATTCCAGGTGACATACGGTTGGGCAAGCTTTATTGAATAAGTATTAAAAAGGAGATCACATCCCCTCTTTTCTTGTAAGGCATTCTTATCCAATTTGAAACAGAGTTCCCACGAGGCCTGTTTCAGCAGGGCTTTTAGCTGAGTCGGAGAATTTGTAAAAAGAGTGCTTTCATCCAACTCTAAAAGTGTCACAGCTTTTCTAAAATTCCTAACTATTTGAGAAAACTCTTTAAAGCTGCCCAACAAGTCTCCTTTAAGAAGAGCTCTCAATGATCCCGGTTCTCCTCTGGCCAAACTGGCCACCCATCTAACCAAAGCACACAATCCCTGAACCCAGCTACTCCTAAGGCCGAATTCGAGCCTACAAGCGGCCAGCGAACAGGCTGTGTTAAGAGTAGATAAAGATCCTAATAATTTTCCTTCAACTGTGTGACAGAAACGCCAATGCTTCAACTCTACAAGTTCTATTCCATATAGAAGCGTTGCAGGAATTTTTGCCCTAAACACCTCCAGTAAACAAGCAAAATGTCTTTTCCCTGTAGCAAAGTAAAGGGAACACAGACCTTTGCCATGTGCAAGGGCTTTACGTGAGTTATGATCAATATGGGGCTTCTCACTCAAATTGGCTGAAATTATTTTACCTAAAAAAGTATAAGATCTAACTACCTCTAATTTCTGGCCACCAATAGACCATTCAAAATGTTCTGACCTGTATTTCTTCTTTCCTGAAATGCACATAATTTTGCTTTTGGAAACATTTATCCTCATAAAATGTGACTCAGCGAATAAATGTAGAGCCTGCAGACGATTAGCCAAACCCTTAGGTGTTAGGTCAAGGATGAGGATATCGTCTGCATACAGCAAACAGGAGATAGGAGAACCCCCCACAACCGGGGCAATGCCCTCACAAGCAGACAGGGAAGCTGGGAGATCAGCAATGTACAGGGAGAACAATAGTGGGGCCAAAAGGCAACCCTGTTTGAGTCCATTCAGGGATGGAATTAGTTGTGAAAGACCCCTTTCTCCACCTTGAAGCACACGACACCAGGTATGGAGAGACCGTACAAGATCCAATAAATGAGACGGCATACCCAGTGCTGCTAATTTTCTCCACAACGTAAGACGATCTACTTTGTCGAACGCTGTGGAGAAATCAATAAATGCCGCAACCCCCCCCCCCCCTCGAACATGTATGTACTTGTCCGAAATCACCTGAAGGGCGGTGAGATTATCTAGTGTGCCGTGCCCTTTGCGGAAACCAGTCTGTTCCAATGGTAAAATGTTATTTACTTCAACCCAATCATTAATTAATATTAAAAGACACTTTGCAAAAACGTTTCTGATTGAATCAAGGAGGGCTATCAAACGGTAATTCATAGGCTTGTCCCTATCTCCCTTCTTAAATAATGGGACCAGTATGCTTCCCCTCCAAGAAGCAGGCACCATTTTAGAGATGAAGCAAGATCGAAACAATGGGAAAAGTATCTTACTCCATAGAATCGGGTCCTGCTTCAAAACCAATATGGGTAACTCATCAGGTCCCATTGCTCCCGAGGAGCGCATGTTCTTAATGGCCATTGCGATAATTTTCTCCAAAGGGGAGTCATTAGGAAGCTCAACTTCTTGGACAAACCCACTATCCTCTACCATTGTGCCATTCCCAGCATATAGCTTTGAGATAAAAGAGGTACATACCTCTTCAGAAATGGGGATAGGAAGAGGGCTAGCTCTTACTCCACATCCCTTGCCAATTATAGACCAAAATTCTCTAGCCTTACCATGCACAACGGCCTCCCTTAGACTTATCCACACTGAGTCTTCTTTTTCTTTTTTAAGTTTCATTCTCAGTCTACTTCTCCTTCTTTTTAGCAGAGATATTTTATTTGCTAGTTCACTAGATCTACATAAAAATTGCTCCCTCACTAATTTATTTATTTCCTTATTTAGGGGAGCATTACACTAGGATAAGAGAACTTTTTCCTAGGAAAACTAGACTTTTTTGCAACCGCGGTGATCTCCCTCATAAATTTTTCAAAGTACATAATTTCTGAACCCAGCCAATTATTTAATTCTAGTAAGGTTTTACGAAGAATATCCTGCACACCCTTCTTGGCACTTGGATTCCAAAAACATCTACCCGAAACTTTATGGAAATTAACACCTCTGTTATTAAATGACCAGGTATCAGAGGGAGGAGGTTGTAAAGAGATACTTATACTAATCACATTGTGATCACTCAATGCTGTTGGGGATACCATTAAATCCTGGACAAGCGAGAAAAAACCATAATCAGAAATCACATAATCTAGAATTGACTCGCTATGGGCGGACCTATGGGTAAATTTAGCAGGGATATCAGATGGGAGCCTACCGTTTAAAATAAGCCCCTCAACCGCAGACAGTTCTTCCAACAATATCTTCCCTCTTTTATTAGTTTTTATTTTATCTGGGAAGAGTGATTGTGGAATGAGGTAGGCCTCTTCTTTAGATCTATTTCTAAATAAATCTATACTTGAATTCGAAACTTTACAATTCAAATCCCCAACTAATAATACTTCAGGGGGTGGATATACCTCTTTAATCTGCTTAATATAAAGAAACACTTGCTTCAATAAAATATTAAAACATTCTTCAGGAGGGATGTAAGCATTAATAATGACGACAGAATGATTATTGCCAGTACTAGAGAGACTACCTATTGTAATTGCTTGGAAAAGATTGCTTGGATCAACATAATGGGAAAATTTCCACTGCAATCTATTAGACAAAAGACAAGCAATTCCCCATTTTGCATGCCCTTTCTTTGAAGGGGAGGCCGCAGCTTCAAGCACAAAGTAGTCTTCCCCTGCACATAGATTATTAACACACCATGTTTCTTGGATGCAAATCACGTTAGCCTCCAGAGAAAACAAAAACTCTAGTTTCTCTGGGCTATTATGTATCCCGGCTGCATTCCAAGATATCATTTTCAATTTATTGTTAAAGATGTTGAAACAATTTGGGGTTGTCTGTGATTTTATTGGACAAGGCACCAGGAAGCCAATTCCACCGTTGATTGTTCTCTACAGGAAGAGAATTCTGATTTAACGGAGGAGGCAAAACCTGGGAAAACAAGCGTTTGCCTTTTGAAACCCAAATCTTTAACAGCCTGATTCATCAAGCTGAAATCGGCTCGCAAAGGGCCAGATTCTCAGAATCTGGCCCTTTGCGAGTGCGATTTTTGCATTTGGGATTCATCATCCCAAATGCAAAAATCGCTATTTAGAAATTCGCAAATTAGCGAGGATAGCATTTAAGGAATCTCTATTAGAGATTCCTTAAATGCTAATCATGAAACATTTTAAAATTGCGAAATCGCAAATTTTGGCCGCTATTTACCGTGAGGTCAAACCTCGTGGTAAATAGAGAAAACTTAGAAAAATGCTTTTAAAAGCATTTTTCTAAGTTGCGTGTTACACACACACATGTCCTTAGGACATGTGTGTGCGCAACACCTGTTGAAAAGTGCATTTAAGGAGTGCTACAGGGTGTCCTTTGGACACCCCTGGCACCCTTCAAATCGCTATCTTCTTTGCGATTAGCTAATTGCTAATCGCAAATAAGGAATACTCCCCATTCATTCCTATGGGCCTTTTGGCCCATAGGAATGAATGGGGAGTAATTCCTTATTTGCGATTAGCAATTTGCTAATCGCAAATAAGGAATCTGTAGGAATCGCAAAAATATTTGCTATTTCTACATGAATACCGTTTTGCGAGTCTGGAATAGCGATTCCTTATGATTCGCTATTTCAGACTCGCAAAACCTACCATTGATGAATCAGGCTGATAATCATTAAAAGAAGGAAGGGTCCCATCTTGCCCATTGACCCGCTGAGCAAACCCATTTTGGGGTAAATTAACCTTTCCTAACGAGAAGATAGGTAAAACATCAATTCCTCTACATTGGAAATTCTCAGCCTGTTGTAGTATAAGGTTTACAATGATTTTGAAGTAGAATTTCACCCTTATACGTGACACATTGTCTCCACCAAACAAGGTAACCAACTCAATATCACTGGATTGAATAAGTTTTAAACTCTCTAAATCTTTAAAACAATTGAGCAACCATGTCCTATTTAAATGCAGGTCAGAATCAAACAAAGGCAAGAAGTCCACAATCAAAGTATCAACATAAATCTTTGATACTTTTGTCAGAGAGTGTTGGGAACGTACATCAACATCTTCTGGTAGCACAAAAAGAGGAGCTAGAGGGTTAAGAGCCCCTGATACGACCGGGACAGATCTTATCACCTCTGCTGTTGGAGGAAAAATCAACCTTCCTCCACCGTCGGTGGAATGGACTCCCACAGAAGCGAGAGAACAATTTGAAAGAGCTTTTTCTCCAAGGGCAGAGGCGAGGATATCAACATCAGGACTCAGGGACCCAGTTATAGACGCACTAACAATATCATTGTTACCAGCTAAAGCATTAGGATCTTGAAAAATTATTTGCCTCTGTCTTTTCTTCCTGTATTTACGCACTGGTTTCCTTTTTTTTCCTTTGTTCTTTCTATGTCTATCACTTTTTTTTTTTTTTTTTTTCTTCATCCTGAGGCCCTTTTTTTTCTGGCACAAAAATTGGGAATAACTCATTTCCAGCTTTTAAATCTGGAACAATCATACTTTCTTCCTCTATTTCGAGGTCAGAAACCTTTACACAATTAGATGCCGAAGAAGTAGGTTTTCCAGTGGGATCATTTTCTTGGACTACCACTGGAATATTTAATGCTAAATTTCCCGCAGAAGCTTTACCACCCTCCATTGCCCCCTGCAAACCCGCCTCAGAAGCAGGATCAGAAACCTTTTCTGGGGCTTTTAGCAACATAACATTTAATATTTGTGTAACTGAATCCAGAATAAAATCAGAGCTTCCAACGAATTTGCCCAATAATAATAGTATTGAAGCCAATAAGTGTTCCAGAGCAATCAAGGATTCAGAAATAGGTTTTTCATCTTTATGATACCCAGAAGGAGCAAGAGGACAAATGCCTGACAAATTAAGCACAGGGCTCCTAGAGACAATTAGGCAGTGAAGACATGTCTTGCGAGTTTATAGAGGGAGTACTACTGTACAACAATAGACCAGAGGGAGTAGCGCCCGCTGGAGACTTGATAACCTCTGGCAGTTTCAGGCTACCACCATCCAAGTAACGACCACAGAGCTCTAGGTCAATACTTGACAAAGAAAAGTCACCCTTAGCACCCACCTCGGGACACAAACCTCCAATCGGAACATTAGGCACAGTAACTTTAAGAGCTGATGTCGTATTGTTATATTGCTCTCCCTCAGACTTTGGTGCAGAGAGCTTAATGTCACTATTTATTTCAGAGTGCACAAGGCAATTCTTCACAGCAGGCCTTGCATGGGTGGAATCCTTCACACCCAGAGGGGAGTCCATATTATCTACCACCATTGCAGGACCCTCATGAGGAACTATATCAGAGCCTACAGTAGCATCAACTGACAAAACCTTATCAATGGGTTTTTCCCACAGTTTCAAAAGCTGGCATTGACCCTTCAATAAAAGATTATTAGCAGACTTATTTCTCAGGGGGTTGGATCTTGTCTTTACGCAAGACCTTCCCCCCAATATTCTTCCAGAACGGAGTTTCTTTGCCGCCATCCTTAACAGTTACAAAAATAAGCAATTAAGACTTAAAAACCACAAAGAATGTAAATAAAAATAAAATTAGTCCATAAAAAAATGAAACAATGAAGGTGTATCTGGAGAAGTAATCCTGCCGGAGTCAATGTCGAATCCGTCAATTTCTACCACACAAAGTGCAGCTTCAAAACATATATTTTAAATTGTTTGAGTAAAAATGTCATTAACTTGGCCCAGCCCAGCCTACCTCAGTCACCGAGGGCCACAGAGGGCCCACCCTTTGCCCGGGCTTAGCCCGGCGACCGCCCGCGTGCGTCCCGCGACGCGGGTGGTGACGTTCTTTTTAAGCGCCTCCTGGCGCGTCCCTGGCGTGTCCTGTGCACTAATCGCTGGGAAATGTAGTCCCCCGCTCGGCGGCCGCTTGGTTGTACTCACGGCGGCGGGGGGACTACAAGGCAGGGTCAACAGCGGCAAAGCAGCGATGTTACCAGCAGTCCTGGGGGGCAACAAACAGGAATCTTTAACAAACAGCGTCCTCACCAGCGCTCAAGTCAGCAATATTTTTCAAACACCCGCTCCCCGGTGGTGACGCTCTTTTTAAGCGCCTCCTGGCGCGTCCCTGGCGTGTCCTGCGCACTGGTCGCTGGGAAATGTAGTCCCCCGCTCGGCGGCCTCTTGGTTGTACTCGCGGCGGCGGGGGGACTACAAGGCAGGGTCAACAGCGGCAAAGCAGCGATGTTACCAGCGGTCCTGGGGGGCAACAAACAGGAGTCTTTAACAAACAGCGTCCTCACCAGCGCTCAAGTCAGCAATATTTTTCAAACACCCATATTGTTGATATGCGCATATCATCTTTAATATTGTGTCAACAATATACATGTACCCTTTTACACTTTGTAACCCAACATGGGGGTGGCATCTTATCCCCGTGCCTGACATAGTTTAATATATCTCATCTATATCTATGTGCTGAAGCAAGCTCGTGAATTGGGCCCATATGTTCTTTGGGTGGGATATTTCAGGCAGTAGCTCCCAGTCACAGGTCAGCTTGTCCCTGCAGTATGTATTAACCCTTATCCAGGCTTGTATTGTTGGAGGGGTTGCTGGACGATAGATATATTTATCGTCTATCCTTAGGGCACCAAGGCAGGCACAAGCGCAATGACTTTACAAGCGCTAGAAAATTGAGGAGAGAGAGTCGTCTTCACCTCTAATAGTAGCAGGAGATTTAAATATTACATTTCAGCTACTGGATCTGACCGTGACCCGATAGAGGTACATTGGAACAGTACCTCTCATGATTTACCACTGATTAGAAGATGGACTCAAAACTGCATTGCAGCTCCAGGCAATAACTCTTGAGTATGGGCTTAGAGCAACTAATGGCCATACCAATTCTGACAAGATGGGCGCCAATACCTTCATCAGAACCACCGCTATGAGCCAAATTGACTATGTTCTGATAGATGTGAGGTTGAGGCCGGAACTGCAGGACATGGTGGTCGGTAAAACTACTGAGAGTGACCATAACCCGCTTGAGCTTACCGTAACTTCGCCCTGGAGCAAAAGCAATGCTAGTTTGGGGCTAGGCTCACGTCCAAGGACCTTTATCCCACGAATGACAACAGACAACTAAAGTGGACGCATGTAGCAATGGACACCAACAAGATTGAAGTTATTAAACAAACTCTTCAAGAAAACATCATTAAGCTCCAAAATAGAATCAAGCCGCATGAGGATCCTGCAGTGGTCACAGATACTCACACGTCCTTTTTTAAACAACTAGCTCACATTTTATTCGCTTGAGATTCCATCGCAAGAAGCCATTACATAACCCTCACCACTCCTGGTTCAACCAAAAGTGCAAGGAAGCTCGCTACATTTGGCAGACGAGATCAAAAACAAGAACTGAGTAAACATAAGGCTAGCCAGGAGATTATACAAAAAAAGCCCAGAGGAAAGCAAAAAATGAGTGGATCGAGGATCGATGGCTACAGATTTGTGATGTCTGCCTTAGAAAGGATTCCAGCAGCTTTGGTTGTCTGTAACAAGGGGAAATGCTGATAGACCTAGACCACCGACCAACAACATTACAGAAGCAGCCTGGTTTGACCATTTCTCTGCAGTTTACTCAGGATCGGATGGGACGGACACTGAAGGCCTCTCTAAGGAATACACAAGAACGATTTATTCTCTTCAGCTGATATCATCCAAAGTATTAACTCAATACTTAAAAACAAAGCCTCAGGTCCATATGGTGTACCAGGAGATGTCTGTTTGTCTGATATTACAAACTGGTCGATATACATCCGGTCTCCAGCAAATGGTATTGAAGCTGGGGCTCCAATACCTCCATCATGGCAAGGAGCAGAGGTCATTCTGGTCTTTTAGAAGGGGGATCGCTCGCTGCCTTCTAACTACAGGCCGATTAGCTTACTAGACGGGGTGCAGAAGGTTTTCTCCCATTCCCTACTTAAATAAATTACTGATTGGATGACTTACCAAGCACGGTTCAGGAGGAAAATCAGCACCATTGATCAAGTCTTTTGCTTCTCCCTATTGGCCTGGAAGACTGTAACAATAGAGCAGGGTAGTCTCTACATTGCTTTTATGGACCTAAAGTCAGCATTCAATCTTATCTCTAGGGCCATACTCTTGAAAGTCCTGCATGAGTATGGGCTCCCACAGAACATCCTGGCACTTCTAGAACAGTTGTACAGGGGAAGCTAAGCAAAAATACAATGGGGGGGATCAAGGGCAATTGTCAGATCCAATAAAGGTCGCAAGAGGGGTAGGACAAGGTTTCGTTTTCACCCCCACCCTATTTTCGCTTTTTATAAATGGTGTGTGAAACACCTAGCGGAAGTCCATGCAGACACTCCCTCTTAGGGGAATGTAAAAATAACCACCTTACTGTTTGCACTTCTTTATTGGCTCCGTTTAAAACAAACTCCCGAGCTAACCCACTATGCAGCCGCCCTTGATGAAGTGCTTAAGCTTGATCTCTCCAAAAAGATTGGCTGGTTTAAAAACATTCAGAAATGACTTTTAGAAATGGGCTTGGGGAACCTCTGGAAAGTGACAGATACCAGGTCTCTTCCTAGCAGAGAGTGGGTTAAGTCATATTATTGTAATTGGATGGCAGAGAGAGTCATCACGCATGTACAAGGTTGCCGTCTCATGCTAGCATTCCTGGAGTTTAAGCTGTTTTGGTGTGAATGAGTGTTGTATGGAGCTCATTACTTTTCCACAAGAGAGAAAGTTATAAATCCAATTTAGGTTTGACTGTCTCCCCTTGAAATCAGTCATGGCATCATGAAATAGGGGTTCTTCGGCTACTTCATGCCACTGTCCATGTAGCTCTGAGAGTGAAGAGACGACTAAACACATCCTCTTTGTATGCCCATTATAAAAAAACATAAGACTTAAATGGCTGGCTCCCACCTCTTGACTATTGGGAACCTGTTGTTATCAAGAGGCATTGCGCATCCTTCAAATGGCTACAAGCCCGTTACTGGTATGAGCGGTGGCTAAATCCTTGGGGAAAATGTGGTTCATTAGGAGACTGGTATTAAAGAATGTCCAAAATAGACTCTCAGTTGATGATTCAATTATAGCTCCAATAGCCAACAGTTCAATCTGATATTTCGAATCCAAAATAAACACAGGAACTATGCACAAACGATTCAGACCTTGTTCACGGCACCCATGTATTGTTTTCCTTAAGAGACCAGCCTGGGTATATTTATACTTGTATGCTTCACTGTATGTTTTACTGTATTTTTACACACTATGCACCAGCACTTCACTCACTCCATTCTTCCTTGAGATTGTGTCTCTTTTTTTTCCCTCCAGAGTGTGCCTATAGGGTCCACCCACCTCTAAGAATCTACTAGCCCTCAAAACTACCAACAAAAGTATATGCACAAATGTGTGTTACCTCAGTCTTTGTATGTTTTTTGTTATTCTTACCTCATCGCTAAGACAATGTGTGCTTGCCCTTTACTATGACTAAAGTTAGCGATGATACTGCATGACCACTGACGTGGTTGAAAGGTTCTAAACATAATCAATGTTTCAATGTACCTATTTTTTACAGATACTCTAATGAGGGAAAACCAGTTCGTATGGTTTGTATAGGCATCATAATATACAGAGAGTGAGAAATTTGCTGATAATTGGACTGCACAAAAGGTGTTTGGTCGGTAAGACTAAAGTAACTTAGGGATCGTTAACCTTGGTGCTGAAGAAAGCCTTGTACCCTATTTTGGCGATACTCAATTGCTGAAACATGTCAACCTCCGATGTTGGGGTATATTGCATATGCTAAAGACATAATGTTGTGTTTTATCATTGCCAAAGCACCCTTAATTAAAAAAGTCTTTCAACGGAGAAACCTATAGCCAATGGTAAACTTAATCCAACTAATGAGCTCCGTTAGTCGATAATGTAGAGCCACACATTAGGTGTTTTGAGTGAGTACAAAATGATGAAGCATGTCACCTGTATAGCTGATGGGCGATGGTCTCTTTAAAAAACCATGAAGGTACCCTACCATCATATAGATCTGAAAGGGAGACTAGCGGTGTTAGGTCACATGAGTTCTCTAGCCAGTGATAGTGATTGTTAAGTATTGGAAATGGAGCGCACTCACTAATTTTGCTTCTGACTCCCTATCTTCCCATTATGTGAGATTGAGCAAATTTTTGGCTGATTAACCAGTGCTTTTGTGAAATTGGATTGTCTTACTCATTTGTGGGAGTGTTTTTGAATTTGAATGTCCCTGTCTAAACCTCTCCTTACATTACCTATACCCCTCCCATTTAGATGTAAATAATCCTAATTTTCCAATAATTCCCACTACCCCTTAAACATTTCTTTTATAATCAGAGACATTTGCATGCTGAGCTCTTCACACTGATGAATGGCATCTCTACACAGAACATATAGGTGAGAACTTGGCAAATAAAACACATTAAGATAAAACTGAGTCCGAAAGGCACTTATAGGACAGCAAAAAATATTTTAAGTTTGCAAATGAAGCAACATCTCGGGCCACATGTAGATAAGGTCTTAGCGGTCTCAAACAGAGACTCAGGCCATTTGTTACTGCTAAATAGCCCTTTGACATATGCTAACTATTAACAAATCGCAAAATAGGGTTTGCAAGTCAGTATTCGGAAGGGGCATATTAAGGGTGTCCCTTCCTAATAACGAGTCGCAAGGGCATGTATGAATGTTTAGCGACCGAAATGCAGTTGCAAAACATTCGCAGTTCACTACCTACTTCAAGTAGGTGGTAAGCCAGTCACAAACAGGAAGGATCACCCTGGGGCCCCTTACCCTTTGTGAATGGATGGGAAAATGTTTTATAAAAGCTGGCAGTGAACCCATGGACCACTGCCTACTCTTAAAAAAATAAAACTGAAACGTTTCATTTTTCTTTTTGAAATGCATCCCATTTTCCTTTAAGGAAAACGGGCTGCGTTTAAAAAAAAAAAACATTGCTTTGTTTTAACTCCTTGCCTGCTGCCGCAATTCTGCAACTGTGCGGCACTTCTAAAGAGTGGGCGGGTTCATGACAGCCCCCAGCCGTCATCAGCACACGCCCACCGTGCTGCATGACGGACGGGGGCCGTCATCAGCATGCAAGGGGTTAAAGCAAACACCATCCATACCAGGCCACCATCCCTGTCTTTTTAGTGATTCCCAATGGGTTGGAAATTGTGACCTACCTCATGAATATGTATGAGGTAGGTCCATTCACGACCCACTGGGAATTGCTAAATGTGTCTGAGACACATTAGTACATCGCAGTTGCAAACAGATTTCTTTGTTCATGTGGCCATTCATCACTTTCTTTGCAGTGGCTTGTAGCTCGTCCTTCTTAGTTCTACTTCTCTATTTCCCCGTCTCTTTTCTTTCCACAGTATTCATCTGAAAGAGTGTTAGCATTTCACAATTACCATCGTGGTATTCTTGAAAATGTCATACTACGGGGAATCTTTGACCATGGTTAAATGATGCCGCAGTGTACCATTTTGAGAGGTAAGATCAAGCTCTATTTTATGTTTTATTACAGACAATTGGAAAACATTTACAAAGTACAGAGTTTTACACGCTATCAATTTGTCTCTTTTTCCCATCTCTCCACTGCGTGGTAACTCGTGAATTATTTTTAATCCAGCACACTGCTCGCATAAATCAATTTCCAGTGTTTGAGGGAGAAGCAGTCACCCACAGGTGTGTAAGAGGAGTCGGGGGAGGAGTTTCTGAACGAGGAAATACAATTTACCCTGCAGAGAAAAAAATGGTTATCTCATAAATATCCAAATTTTCTATAAACATACTATTTCAAATATACATACATCCATAAAAACATGTGTGTAAATTCATGTATGTACTGACATTCATACATTGATTTAATGTTGGAACTAGTATTCTCTTTCCTTGCACTGCCGATGTCTATGTTAAGCACTGCTATTTTAAATTGTCTTTGGCTTTTAGATTGTATTATTCTCCTGAGTGGGTGAGCCAGATCACCATGCATGACTCTGCATCTGCCTTATTATATGACTGTCAAAAGAGAGGCATGTCATTGGCCGTCACCAGTCACTTCCACACATATGGCACTTGAATATTCCACTTTGCCATCTGGAATTTCAGACTTAACAGTTAATTCAGCACAGTGCCCGTCAAATAAAAACTGCCTGCTGGATAAATTGTTCTTAAAATGTTTTACAGGCTTTCACTTGATTTCCCTTAAAACTAATATATGTCCACGAATGGTTCAAATACGTTCAAAGATAGGTAAAAAAAAAAAGGAAATAGGTATTCTGATTAGTTTATAGTAGTTTATAGCAAAGGCAAGTGCAAAAAAATTTTGGAAATGGAGAGGAAACCATTATAAAAATATACTACTCTTCAATTGCTTATAAATAAGTTAATTTTATAGGTTTTGGCAAATACTGGTTCTCTGTGGGTATTTTACATAACAAGAAATAAAGCCATCTTGTTGAAGTATTTTACAGTGCAAGCAGTGAACCAATGAGGGGCATATTATCAAGAACGGTGTTAAAAATTATCGCCGGTTTAGCGGCAGAAAACTGCAGCTAAAGCGGCGATAATGGGCTTGATAATATGCCCTTGAGAATTCCAATAGAAGCCCATGTTCTGGTGTGAACATGAGCTTCTATTGGAATTCTCCAAGGCATATTATCAAGCCCATTATCGCCACTTTAGCAGCAGTTTTTTGCCGCTAAACCGTTGATGATTTTAACGCTGTTCTTGATAATATGCCCCTTGATTCGCACCATTCTTTCTCCAAAAGTGCACAGAGCTCAATGTAACTTGAAAGTGCTCTATTTCTGGCAGTGTGGTCTTATGTCTAACACAGAGGTGTGTGAGACATTTGTTATACACACCTTTATTAAAAATGATGCACAACTCAAAAAGGTAATTCACATCAGCTTTAGAAAAATAAGCTTCTTTCAAGATTTATTTTAAGACCAAGATGTTCACAAAAATATAAGTACCTTTTTTCAGGAAAAATACTTTAAATTTTAAAAAGTGGGCGTAGTGCAATTTTCAGGCTTTACAATGTTAACCTATCAGAGGAAAACAAGAATATAGTTTTTGCAGGTAAGTATTCAACATGCAAATTCAGTCTTCAGGGTCTTTGGTCATCACTAGGCAGGGTTCAAATCAGTACCAAGCGTGCACCACAAGTTGCAGAGGGGAGGTGGGTGCAGAGGTTAAATTTGAGGTTGAACGCCCAATTAAAGTCAGGCTGTCCTTCCAGGAGGTTCCTGGTCTGCGGGGTGAGTTGCTCTTCTTCAGCACTGTCTTTGAGGGCTGCAAATAGGCTGCTAGGCGAGGGCTAAGTCTGTTGGTGCCTCCAGTCTTTGCTGCTGGCTCTTCTTTGTATGGCGTCAAAATCTGATTTCAGGGTCTGGGGGAGCCACCTAAATACTAGATTTAGGGGTGTTGCAGCGGAGTAAAAGGAAGGGACCAATGGGTCTCTTACCTGAGGTGTCTACACCAACTAATATGCCACCGTCTTGTGGGATGGGTCATTGCCCTAGCCATGATTAGATAAGTTCACTATCTTCAAGATGGTGGGCACTGAAAAATGTGCTACACTTCCCCTCCAGCACCTGAGGGGTGGAGTTGGCAAAGGGACACAAACAACCTATTCTCACTAAGTTGTGCCGCCGGTTCTCACACCAAGAATTGGGGTTTGAACCGGGGGCTGCCATCTGCTGTTAGCAATAGAGGATGGGGTCACAATACAAAGGCCAAGAAACAACAAGGGGTTTAGGCTCCAATCAGAAAGGCTGAGCCCTATTAGAACAAGAAACAACAAAATGCCAATGCTGATATACAATTTGCACTTTTTTGTCCCAGCGCATTGACCGGAAACAATGGCACCAGACAACCTCTTATTCCATAAGAGTTAATCAGAATTTATTCAGGAATTCACATATGTAAATCAAAACCAAAAGATTTTTATGACATTAACATTTTTTTTTCTATTAACACTAAACTACCTTCTGACAAAACCTACAAGATTCAATACATCCTAAATATTCCAAAAAGTTCTCTTTCACACTACCCGATCCCGATAAAGGACAACTGAAGTACTCCAGTCAGGAACTCCGAGGACTTAGACCCAGCGTCACATGCGCCCGGATAGAGCTACACGAAGAAGGTAAAAAATGTCCGTCCTGCACATGCACTTTTGATTTTTCCCCCATTAAGAACCTGGCCAAACCCAAGATACCAAAGTATAGAAACAACAATCCGAAAGCTAGCCTAATTAATGTCAGGTCTTTAGTCAAGCATAACATACAGACAGCCAAATTAATAGATAGCCAAAATATCGATATACTATTTGTCACCGAAACATGGGCAGATGAAGCATCAGATGCAGACCTGACCCTGGACATTCCGGAGGGATACTCCTTTTTAAGAGCTGACAGAAAAATGAAATATGGGGGAGGACTGGCAATTATAGCAAATGAAGAGTTCAGAATTAAGAGTTCAGACAAAGGAAGTAACTCAGACTGTGAAACTTAGACCTTCCAAATAAAAATCACAGATAAATATACGTTTAATGGACTGCTAATTTACAGACCACCTAGCGCAAAAACACCCTTAATTGTGCTGCTAAGTCCGTTTCTGGAATCTAGCGTGACAAGTTCAGATTATACAATTTTAGGAGATTTTAATCTATATCTAGATAAAAACTCAGACCCAAAGATAGCTTAATTTATCGATGCAATGTCAAACTTTGATCTGGAACAAAAGGTACACCTAGACACCCATAATGCTAGCCACATACTGGACGGTATTTTCACCTCATGTCAGAGCTTAAATAAAATTGATACTCTCCTGATCCCATGGTCGGACCACAAGTTAGTCCGATTCACTTTAGAAATTAAAGAGGATACCTGGAGACCTGTGGAACATATTAAACAAGCAATTTACCCCGACTGGTCTAAAATTTACCACCATGCATTTATCGAAACACTCCAACCATCCTATCCTACTTTGATGAAAACTGTAATATAGCCTGCAAACAATTCAACGAGTGGTTGGATAACGCAATCAAACTGACAGTACCACAAAAAAAGGTTACTCTGAAAAGAAAAACCCCTTCACAACCATGGTTCTCGGAAGCACTGAAGGCTCAAAAATAGAAGTGCAGAAGAGCAGAGACAAAGTGGAGAACTAACTATGATATCCACCTCAGACAAGAATACAAAGCTACCTTAGCCAGTTACAAGAAATTAATAATAACAGAAAAAAGTAAATACTTCGCCCAGAAAATTAATGAGTCAAAAAACTCTAGTAAAACCCTCTTTGATACTGTCAAAAAAATTATCAAAATTTGAAAATAACAACTCAGAAGCACTGTCATCAGACTTCTGTAACGTACTAGGTGAATTCTTTGTTAGCAAAGTATCATCAGTCTACGACTCCTTCAAAAATCACAGCACGGAGATGGCAGAAAAGGATACATCTCACTTAATAAATTCAGTGAAACAATCAGTCCAAACCACATTGTTCCTCTTCAATCCCCCTACAGCAGAACAGATCCAGAAAGAGGTTCATACCACTAACTCAGGTAGCCCAATGGACCCCTGTCCACCCAAAATAATGCAAATCTGCTCCGAACAGCTGAGCCTAGTGTTAGAAAAACTATTCTCCCAAATTATCAATACCAACATCTTTCCAGATGACTGGAAAATGATATCAATCAGGCCGCTGATAAAAAAAAAACCTAGACTGCGAAACTCCTAACAATTACAGACCAATAGCCAGGATCCCTTTTGCCGCAAACATTTTCGAGAAACTGTTAAATAAACAGTTATCCCGATATCTGATGGATGGCAACTGGCTGGACCATTTTCAGTTCGGTTTCCGCGAGGGACATGGAAGGGAGACTGCTCTGATTACAGCAGTGGAGGAACTTATGCAAGAGCTGGACAATGGATCGAAGGCCGCCTTGGTGCTACTCGACCTATCGGCGGCCTTCGATACAGTCAGTCACGAGATCCTTATAACACGCCTGAAAGCAGCACAAATACATGACTCAGCTTGTGCCCTCATTGCTTCCTACTTAGAGAACAGAACTTTCTCAGTAGAATTGCACAAATAATAAGGAACTGTGGATTCACGCCAATATCCTACGCCGACGATACTCAAATCGGGGTGTCAATTAGTAGGGATGTTGAGGACACAGCAGAAAAATTTCAACACTGCATGGTACAGATCAGCCAATGGATGAGAATGAACTGCCTAAAACTTAACGGGGACAAGAGTGAGGTTATGATACTAGGAGGGGACACAAATATATGGTCCCCCTCATGGTGGCCAAAAGATCTGGGAAGATGCCCCGAATCATCAGAAAAGGTGAAAAACCTGGGAATCACTCTAGACACCAATCTCTCATTCGATGCCCAAGGCAGTAAACTGACATCAACACTTTGGTACATCCTAAAAATGATAAAAAAATTCTACCTTGCCTACCGCAGGATTCGCGCAAGACAGTGGTGACAGCGTTGGCCTTGTCCAGACTGGACTACGGGAACGGCCTCTATGCCGGATCCAGGAAGAAAATCCTAGTCAAACTTCAACTCCTGCAGAATGCAGCAGCCAGGTTGATACTTGGCATACCTAAGTTTGAACCAATCAGCCACAAACTAAAAACCTGCATTGGCTACCAATTACAAAAAGGATACAATTTAAATCACTATGCCTGACATACAAGGCAATCAACGGAACTGGATCACAATTTCTAAAATCACATCTAAAACATTATGAACCAAACAGACTTCTCAGAAAAGAAACTCATCAGGGTACTGAGATTCAGGAGAGCCAACTGGGGCGGAAGAAGTTTCTTGGTACACACAGCAACAATCTGGAATCAACTACCACTAGCCATAAAAATCAGCCCATCCTTGAAATCCCTTAGAAAGGAAGTTAAAACATTGCTTTTCTCTGCACAGCTCTAATCAACATCTTCAAGAGCAAGTGGTATATCTCAGCGCCAAAGACTCCTTCGGGCATTTGTGCGCTCTACAAATAGATAAATCAAATCAAATCAAAATCAAATCAAATCAAATTTAAATCAAATCAAACTACACCAGCTTCAAACTCTCAATCATTCTTCCCAGATGCTCCTACATCCACTCAACTAACACTCCAGCAGTCCAAAAACAACCCAATTCTCAATCATTCACATTTGAACCACAACAAAAAAAACAAATCCAATGAACAAATGGGCCAAACAAGAATAAGTTCCCAAATTGCAAGATTTCAAATTTCTAAAACAATAATTCGAGCACTTGATTGGCCAACACAAGGCTGACGCATTTCGAACCTTCCAGATTCCGGGGTTCTCCTCAGGACCTGAAAGCTTAGTTCCTATGGTGAGATCAGCCAAGTAGTTTGGTGAACCAGAGCCAAACTCCTGTATAGCTGCCTAAACAGCTCCACAGTGCCTCGGCCATGTTGCTCGGGCTCCGCTGTAAGTACAACATTCAAGGTTTCGGCCCGGGGGCCATCGTCAAAGTTCCATCGGTAGCACCAGTCCCGGTGTTACTAGCCAGCGCCACCCGCCTCACCCTCCAGCTCGCCCCCAGGAGGTCCGAGCATGCCATGGTAGTATATTTGATCTAGGCAGGGGAAATTCTCTGACGCCAGTTAGATTTCGGCCAGTTTCCAACATCTGATCATATTATTGTAATGTGTGATATGCAGCTGGAGACAGAGTAAAAGCAGAAAAGGAGGTAAAACATTGGACCGAGATGAGACAGAAAATCTATCTTATAAACAAAGCACCTTCAGTGGCCATGAGATGTAATTTTGTCCTGCTCGGAGAAACAGCAGTTTTAGTGTGAGCCTGGCAAGTACAGGGATTTCCCATGCCTTGTACACAGGTTTACCCCCTACTCTGAGTGCCTAACTGCATGTGTAGCTTGTATCTCTGTACATTTATTTCAGCCTTTGCCCCATGCTAATCTATCATCTTCCCAAAGGTCTGGGACTATCTCTGACTATCAGAAGTACCAGACTTTTCCAGTGACCTGGAGGGGTCAACCAAGAATATCCTAATGGTGGTCGGAGAACTACTGCCATGTTTTGGGTACAGCACATCCTGAGTCATCACTTAATTATGCCTACAATTCCATAAAAACATATGATTGGAATAGTTAAGGACTTTTTTAACAAAGTTAGGATGGATCAAGAAAAACAGATCCATAGATGTTAGGAAATCCTCATCTAACAACTCCTTTAGTTTTTTTTTAGAAATGAAGTGCATTCAAGCCAACAATGTGTTATATGCCAGCTAAGGATCTACAGTTGAATGTAATGAAAATGTGTCAAGATGCTGCCATGTACAGGTATAAAGTAGTTACACCTACATCAGATTTAGTATCACAATCTTTTTGGTTTTCAACTGATGTTTAAGAATATTTTCTTTCTTCTCCTATATTTAGGGGTGTTGCATGGGAGCCAAACTCCTCTATATCTGCCTAAACAGCTCCACGTGGCTCGGCCATGTTGTTCGGGCTCCGCTGTAAGTGCAACATTCAAGGGTTCCGCCCGGGGGCCATCGTCAAAGTTCCATCAGTAGCATCAGTCCCGGTGTTACTAAGAAGCGCTGCCTGCCTCGCCCTCCAGCTCGCTCCCAGGAGGGTCAAGCACGCCACCGTAGTACATTTGATCTGGACAGGGGAAATTCTCTGCCGCCAGTTAGACTTCGGCCAGGTTCAAACCCGAGTCTCCTGAACGCACTATGGAAGGTTTGTTTGCCTGCTGTGATTTACTGATGCAGTGAGGCAGAGTTTAGACATCGTAGGGTAGATATGCCAGATTTACCAGATGCTCCTGCATTTAGAGATTTGTGCATGGTTATAGTGAGGAAGGCTCCCAGAAGCATATAATGCCGCCATCTTGTCAGGCAGTGCTTCAGAGTGAATCAGGGAGGCCGAGGGTTATTATGCTGTCCGTCAGTGGTTATGGGGAGAACAGTTTTGGAGTGCACATATGATAAACAGCTAGATGCTGATTGCCTTGATTAGTGTGCGAAATGCAGGATATTCGGCACGCGTACGGTGAGACAGTGTTCATAGAGCCGTGGCTGCCATATTAGGGTCAGGCATCTGCCAGCTCAAAGTTATTCCGCCTCTGTTTGTAGCCTGCCGCATGGAGCTCCCTCGTGGCCTCCCACACTGCTGTTCTCTTCTCCGTTGTTTGCCCTTGCCTCTCTTCTTGTGCCAGACACTGCTTCTCCGACTCACCGGATCAGCTCTTCCCAATCGATCCGCTGCAAGGTTCCTCCTTCCTCTTTCTGTCAAAGCTCCACTCCTCGCACCACTGCCGAGTGCTTATATCCACAATCCGCAGGTGGTGAGTCATCCGTTGCAGTGGAGGGGGGGTTATTCCTTCCAGTCTTGGCTCTGATGTGCTCTTTTTACCCGGTCTTCTATAATCAATGTGGTTCATTAGGTTGAGGGCACCATCTTTGGGATGGGGGGCTGAAGCTCCTGTACTGATGGGATTGGTTCAGGGGCCTCTCTACTTGCCGCTAGGGATGGTTATGGATTGGCCTGCTCCTTCAATAGTGGTCCAGGTCCCCTACTCTGGCTTATGGGCAAAACGTTTGGTCTAGAATCACTAATGCCCTCCAAACATCTGATAATATTTTTGTAATTTGTGATATGCAGCTGGAGACAGTGTAAAAGCAGAAAAGGAGGTAAAACATTGGACCGAGATGAGACAGAAAATCTATCTGATGAAAAAAGAGAATTGGTAATAGATGGTTTTAGGAATAAAGGACACAACTGGGAAGACTGACATTAGACAGTAAGCTAGATATACCTCTGCATTGCATCGCGTTACCTTTGGGAGAATCTCTGTTGTGGCCATGAATGTCTTCCTGCACTCGGTATGCTAAAAGCTCTTGCAGGTTAAAGTGAAATTCTTTGTACACAAGCGATTCGTGAAGAGGCAAATCTGACAGTAATGAATTACTGCTTCGAAGGATGAGGGGTGTTTATGGAGCCGCTCTGGTGTCCAAAACACTGAAAATGTTTCTAGTTTTACCTTTTTCATCCTTTTCTCTGACCGGGCGCACATGCACAACCCTTTGAAGCGCCAATGAACAAAAGAAGTAAACAGGCTTTCTGTTTTCCCTTGTGCAGGTTCTAATCAGATGGAATTCCCTCAGCTGACACTGGGTAGATGTAGGAAGCTACTGTATATGATACTGTGCACATAGTCCTGGGGTTCCCCAAAAGTGTACTGGGCTCAATGTAAAACCCAAAGTGCTCTACTGGTGGTAATGTGGGCGACCAGCCTTAGGCCTAACACAGACTGGAGTGTAAGACATTTAATGATACTTTGTTTATATTTATTATAAGACCATGATTTTTTAAATCAGGTAAGTACGCTATCGAATAAAATACAGGCAAATATGGCACTTGCAGTTCCAGTCCAGTCTTTGGGTGTCTCAGACCGGCACCGGGTGCACATCGTTTGTGTGTGACTGGGGCCTCCCAGAATGTGTGGGTTCAGTATCTATGCTCAGGGGGTGGATACCGGAAACAATATTCACCCTTGCGGTCTGCGGAGCACAAGTAATTGGAAAGGTATTCAGCTGTTTGCCAACATAGCTTCCATTGCAGTCGCTGGCAGCAGGCTGTGCGGATCGGATGGAGGAATTTCCCTGTTGTTGTACCATCACAGAGCAGTTGCAGTCCGGCTGACAGTGCCGATGGCACTGGAGGAGGCTGACAGAGCCACTTGCAGGAGGGTAAGGGTTCTCGGACATGGAACTGGGCACTGCTTGGGCTGAGAGCATCCCTCGAAGTCAAGGAGGCCGTCTGGCTGGGATGCTTTCTTCTGTCAGGGCAGAGTTGCATCAACACAAGTGCCAGCCCTCTACCACTGCAGTCGTGGAGTTCTTTTGTATCAGTGAGTTGCGTCAAAAACAGTGTTGGTCCTCACAGCTGTGCTTCCTCTACTGGCAGATGCTGGGGACTGGAGCCTCTTGGGAGGTTCTTAGTATCTCAGTGAAGACTGGAAGGTCTCTGGGGTCTCTTGGGTTTCGGGAAGAGCAGCAGGCCCAATGGTCAAAACAGTGGCAGGTGGTGAGAGTATCGCCACGTTTTTCCTGCAGCAGGTCAATTCCCTGTCCTTCAGCTGTCAGCTTTATTCTTCTTATATGGTCCGTCGAAAAGTTTTAAGGTCTGGGGGAACCACCTAATTACCAACTTTAGGAGGTGTCTTAGGGGAGTAGCAGGCAGGGTCACTGGGCACCTTATCTGGGATGGCTACACCCTCTATTATGCCACCAGTGTGTAATGGACCTAGGCCTGATTGGAGGGTTCTCCTCATCTTCAAGATGGCAAGGACTCAAAGTTGAGCTTCATCTCACCTCCCCCACCTTAGCAGTGAGGTTGGCAAAGGTGGGCACACCTTCCATTCTTTTGAGTTGTTTTTTTACAGTTTTCTCACCCAAAGTGGGGATGTACACCAGGGGCTTTCCTCTGCGGCTAGCAGTAGAGGCTGGGGTCCCATTACAAAGGCAACAGGTCTTTGAAGGTTCCCTTTTCGAGTACTAAACAATCCTGGGGAAGGTGGTTTGACAACTCTGACCAGGATGTTCATTGTTTCTGGTCCCAGAGAGCAGAGGCTTCCCACCCAGGGGTTCAGATGCATGTCTGCATGTGGCAGTCTGCCTAAAGCAAGCCAGTGTCCACACCAGAATCTGTAGGTTTTCAGGGGCCACCTCTGATGTGCCCTCTGGGTACTTGTTTTAATAAATCTCGCACTGGCATAAGTGTTGATTTATTTCAAGGAGCTGTTTGATACCAAACGTTCCTGGGTTCAGAGAAACCATCATGGTGCTGTGGAACTAGAGTTGTCAAGTTCTCAGCCCATGTACTTTCAATGGATTTACTGGTAGTGCAATATTAGGGTATAGACCGTAAAACTGTAGGGGCGTATCTGCTCATGCAGATATCCCCACACCTGGGCTAAAGTTCTAGAGGGGTGCCTTAATTATATGTTAGGCAGTGCTAACTGGCATGGCACATAGGCAGTGTATGAGAAATAATTTGTCTGTGGAGAGGCGCACTCCCTCTTTTCTAATGATAATACGCCAAGAAACTATTATTTTAAACCAGTGGTGCTACACAGCTTCACAAGCTGTCTAAATGTGTTATTGAAGGATCACTGACATAATATCGAGGGACATAATATCGACTACCAGAAATATCGGCGAAAAAATATCGACAGACAGAATATCGACTTTGTATCTACAAACAGGTAAGTACAAAAATATTGAGTAAAAAATATTGTTCACAAAAATATAGTTTGTAAAAATATCGACTTTATTAAAAACAATATAAATTGTTAATTGTGCCGACAGAGGGACACCAACTGCCTGAACCCATCCAGAGGGAAGGAGGCCTAAAGCACCACCTACAGCGATCGCGACCCGGCCGGCGGAGTGAGGGAGAGCCGGCCGGCAGTCGCGAAACTCGAGGCCCCGGCTTTCGGGCCTACAGAGACTTGTTGCTGGTGCCGGCAGGGTGTCCCATCAGTTTCTCGAGCGCTCCGGAGGAGTGAGTGGCTGTACCCCCGACGGTGAGTGCCCGGACGGGGACGGGGAGGCCAGATCGACGGAGAAGCGGAGGCCAGCCTAACCTGCTACGGGAGAGGGTAGGGCTGAGACGCGGGGCCCAACAGGGCTGCTACTGGAGTTGTCCAGAGTACGAGCGGAGATTGCACTCGCAAGAGAGGCGGCAGAACTTCCTGGGACGCAGTAGAGGAGAGTAGACAGCGGCCTGCGACGAGGTGTGCCCAGCCACCCGACGGTCCGGAGCTGTGGCGACTAAAAGGGCTGAGGTGAGGAGTGGTGCTGGAGGGCGAGAGTGGGAGACTCGGGGTCATAACCGAGCCCCCGGTGCAGGGCCCAAATGACCTGTGAGCCGATCGATACTGAAAAGGGATAGAAGGGTCCCACAACACATACAGCAGCAGGCCACAAGGGAAGCGTCGGGCGCGATCCCAGCCCTCATGGGCCTGATCCTTTGGAGGGAGGCGCACCGCCTTGACCTGCCCCCTGCTATTGGGACGTTCTCGGTGCCCAAACTTGCCACGTTGCCGCTGCCCTCTCAATGCTGGCCTACGCGGACCCGCGCCACTGGCGCTAGGCCCGGGACTGGAATTTGTACTGGCATTTCACAGGCGAGGCGGGGGCAGAGTACTCCTATAGCAGCAACATGACCAGGCCCCCAAGGGCGAACACGGCGAGGGGCTTGTTCAGGCGAGTTGGATCTGGCGGAGATGCCTGCAGACTCTGCATGAGATTATACCATACCCAACTACCCTGCTCGAAACAGCGAAAATACCCAACCCATAACTTCGGGCTAGACACCGAGGACACACGTGGGGCTCAAAACTTTCACAGCATCGGCCTCATCACGCACTTGCTTTGCCAGGGGGGGGCGCACAGAGGGGGCATTACTACCCGGTGGCCAGGGCCTGAAAGAGTCGTTCCAGGGAATATACGGCTCGGCCTGCACAGGTCCAGATCCCACGAAACGAACATATAGGAGGGACACGGGAATCCAGGCAACCTCAACATAGGAAGCGCAACTGCCGCGGCCTGGCCGCCACCTAGCCCACCGGCTCTGGAGGGGACGCCTGCCGACATGCCTGCACAGGTCTGCCAGAAGCTCAGAGAAGCTTACACGATATTACTGGGATGCATTGGTGGTCTGAGTCCCGGAGACGGAGAACAGCAGGGGCCCCGGCATTAACGGCGGAATAGCAAACGTAGGCCGCAGAGGCAACCGCACAATCACCGACATGCTGGCGAAAACCACCCCCAAAGGAGGGAAAACTCAGGCACGCCCCTCGCCCACAACTACCGCTACTGAACACCAGCAAGAGGAGGAAGAGGCGCCTATCACAAGGACCTTCCTAGAATCCCTATTAAACACCCTGCGGGATGACTTCCATGCATTGAAGCAGGACATAGCGGGGGAGCAGAGAGAGCTCTGTAGGGACATTGATGGACTAGGCGAGCGAGTAGCCGCCGTGGAGGACGCGGGCCATGCCCGCAGTGAAGAACTGGTTCATCTTCAACAAGAGGTGCGTCACCTTCAGGAACAACAAGTAAACCTTCAGGCCCATACGGAGGACCTTGAGAATCATTCCCGAAGGAACAACATCCGTGTCCGGAATGTGCCGGTAAAGGCGGAGGGGAATAGCGTTACCAGTTACCTACAAGACCTCTTCAGAGACATTCTTGGAGAACCGCTTGACTTTGTCATCCGCATCGACCGGGCGCATAGAGTGGGCCTAGCGAGACATGCGCCGGCTCCACCGCCAGACATTGTTGCATATCTCCCTGACTTCCCCTTGAAGGAACGCATCCTCCAGATGGCGCGCCAGAAGCAACCTTTGCACAGGGGTGACTCCATCGCCTTATTCCAGGACTTATCAGCCATCACGCTGCAGAAACGGCGAGCATTCAAGGGGGTCACATCGTGCCTACGCGACAATGAAGTGCCCTACTCCTGAGATCACCCATTCCGAATCATTTTCAAGTGGCAAGGGAAATTGCACCAGCTCCGTTCTCCCAGAGACACGTGTACCCTATTGAAGCTCGACCCCCCAGATGACGAAGAGACTGGAGAAATCTCGCCGCCCGGTACACAGGAAGGGCCTGTGTAGCATTCCAGGGAGGGATGGCAGCGGGTTCGGTGGCGTCGCCGATCAAGGGGTCACCTTAAACCGGACACGGCGACAATTGCCCAGGAGCAGGCGGCAGCCGTCCAGGAGGTGGCTAAAGATACCACGGACTCGTCCTGAATAACGACATGAAGGGGGGTCCCTCGACAATTTGCAATATTGAGGGGGAGGGGCGGGGACCAGAAGGGTTGCCACTGCCACGTTTCCTACCAAGATGACTTTCTACGGACCTATACGCTGTTTTGATAGGCCCGAGACTATGGTTCACAATGGGATTTTTCCAGTTCAGGTACGGGCGGGAAGAAGGGGTCCGGGAGGGTACGGATGGAGTTGGGAGGGATGGGTATGGGCTTCAAAGTTGGGGTTAGGTAGGGATCCGGGAGGGTTGAGGTTGGGGTCTGGGGGGGAACCGGGGGTGAGGGGGGTGGTCCAGTGCAACATGCAGGTTCCAGAGGCCCCAGAGGCGATTGCACACATAGCTCCGCCCGGACGGAGGTACAACGCTCTTGCTCCCATTATTCCACATGCCGTCCACAACCTTTAAGGTTCTGACCCTCAATTTAAGGGGATTAAACAACCCAGTTAAGCGGCGCGCAGTACTGTCCCACTTAGAGAGCACTCAAGCGGACATTTGCTTACTACAAGAAACCCACCTGCTACCAGGCGACTGCCACCGGCTGCGCTCCCACAAATTCCCAACACAACTTTTCTCATCCGGCAACACCAAGACGGCAGGGGTGGCAATTCTGGTGGCAAGGCAGTTCAAGGGAGAAGTCTTACACAAATGTGCGGAACAAAAAGGAAGGTTGTTGGCATATAGATTTCGGACAGGGGGTATAACACTCATGGTTGGGTCCCTGTATAGCCCTAACGAGCAGCAGGAACGCTTCCTCAGAGCAGCCCTGATAGATATCACAGCTACGCCAGATAGGCATATAATATTTGGAGGGGATTTCAACATGGTCTTTGACACGGTCTTGGACAGGTCCGCACAATGTACCCCGCAGGCTGGGACATTCTCCACTGGGTGAAGGGATCAGTTGGCAGAGCTGGATCTGCACGATCTCTGGTGCCGCACGCACCCCACTGATAGGGAATACTCATACTATTCCAATGCACATAAAACGTACGTGAGACTGGACCATCTCCTGGTCACAGAGCCCGTATGTGCTTTAGCTACAACGACGGAGATGGGAGTCATCTCCCTGTCGGACCATGCGCCAGTCACAACCACGCTCACCTTACCACCAACATCCTACTCTCCTAGAGTCTTGCGCCTTAGGGACACTCATTACAGACTCTATTTGCGACTATCTTTCCCACAACGCCAATGACGACACTTCCCTTGCAACGCAATGGGCGGCCATGAAGGCTGTAATTAGGGAGGAGTTTTTGGCCCTCTCCGCGGCGGAGAATAAAGACCGGCAAAACAAACGGGACAAACTTACCCAGCGAGTACACGAACTTGAGCAAATACATCAGCGGACAGGAGCTCCCAGAATATGGAAGCAACTCAAAGTGGCAAGGAAACTTCTGGCGGCCCTGGACATGGACCGTGCAGAGTACGCAGCGCTTCGTCTGCGACATACCTACTATACAGGGGGGGGACAGATGTGGCCAACTTCTGGCGAATAAGCTCCGAGTGGCACGACAACAGAAGTTGGTAAAAGAGATCTCCGATTCAGAAGGGACGCTGGTCACGAAGATGCTCAAATTAGGAACACCTTTCGAAGATTTTATGCAGATCTTTACACGGGAGACCCCCAGATAATCTCGCAACGGCAGCATATCTAGACTCGGTCGCCCTACCCTCTCTGGCTACCTCGCAGGCGGAATACCTCGAAAGAGATATACGCATTGAGGAGGTGATCTCTGCCATCGCCAAACTCAAGCATGGTAAAGCCCCAGGGCCAGACGGCTATACGTCCCTCTTCTACAAGACGTTCTATACAACGCTGGCACCGATACTCACCCGCCTTTTCAATTAATTCTCTGCACCTGGCGCCATCCCACCTGACCTTTTGCGGGCCTCCCTCTCGGTTATCCCCAAGCCAGGGAAAGACAGAACCAAGTGCGGCTCCTACAGGCCAATATCACTTCTAAACGTGGACCTTAAGCTATACACTGGGATTCTGGCGACTCCACTGGCCCTCTACTTACCGGGACTGGTGGAACCGGACCAGGCGGGGTTTGTACCCGGTCGTCAGATGGTGGACAACACCAAACGGATTGTCCATCTTATAGAAAAGGCCTCCCGGATTCCCGGAGAGAGGATGATGCTAGCGTTGGATGCCGAAAAGGCGTTTCACCGAGTACATTGGCCATACTTAGAGCAAGTACTGGCGAAAGTGTTTATTGGTGAGAAGTTCCGCTCCCTAATATTTAACTGCTACAAACTCCCCAGGGTGGTGGTATGGGTGAACGGGCATAGCTCGCAGAGCTTCACCATTGAGAGGGGTACAAGACAGAGGTGCCCGCTGTCGCCCCTGCTCTTCGCTCTGTATATGGAACCATTTGCCCAACGGATACGACAGAAACCGGCTGCAACGGGGGTGAAGTTTGGCGGCTTTGATCATACCGTCAGCCTTTATGCCGACGATGTAATACTGTCCTTGGACAACCCGCGGGAGGCTCCTCCAGCCTGCGTTGCGGAATTAAACGCTTTCGCTACTGCTGCAGGTTTCAAGATGAATATGGGCCAGTCGGTAGCCCTGGATTTGTCACTCACACCAACCACTAAAGCTTATTTGCAAAGCCTCTTCCCACTGCACTGGTCATCAGACCTGGTGCCATATCTTGGGATCCAGCTGGCCCCCACCCTGCCTGCCTTGGTACAAGCCAACTATACTACCCTAGGCCGAAAGATTCAAGAAGAGCTGGGGCTTTGGAGCCGAGGCACCCTCTCCTGGCTGGGTAGAATAGCTGCAATTAAAATGACAGTTTTGCCCCAAATTCTCTACCTATTCAGGGCTCTACAGCTGCAACCACCTATAGGGTGGATTGAACAAACACAGGCGGACCTCTCGTGCTTTATCTGGCAAGGCCTGAAACCCAGACTGAAAAGGGCATCATCACCACTGGCTCTGGAAGCCGGAGGACTAGGGATACCAGACCTCCGCAAATATTTCCAGGCGGCACAATTGCGTTACCTGGTGGAGTGGAGCAGATGGGAGTCAGACAAGCACTGGCTCTTTCAGGACCAAGCAGTGGCGGGTCGACCCCTGCTGGAAATACCGTTTCTGCGTAAAGCTCATCGTCCCGCTAACCTATATGCGTCCTTTGTCACGAGGGTCCCCCTGCGAGTATGGGATGCCACTAACATCGCACAAGGACTCACCACATTCCCTTCGCCGCTTACTCCTCTGGCCGATAACCCAGACTTCACTCCGGGACTAGAGAACGGGGCCTTCACACACTGGAGATCAGCAGGGTGTCGGGCCTTGTGCCACGTATATGGCCCAGAAGGCGCTCTCCCCTTTCAGCTCCTCAAACAGGAGTATTCGCTGCCAGAAACGGATAGACTCCGTTAAATGCAGGTCTGCCACTGGGCGCTGCACCCAAAGGTGTGAGAAACAGCAGATAGGAAACTCCTACCTTACAAAAGGTGGCTCCTATCCTGTGCCTCAGATGCGAAACTAATATCAGACCTCTATAAATTCCTGCAACCCCCATCCTCACACTTTTGCAACCCAGGCAGGGAATGCTGGGAACGTGAACTGGGCAGGTCATTGAGTCATAAAGAATGGGACCAGATCTCACACAGGGCTCGCCACTCGGCATACCATATGGGACTCACGGAGACGCTGACTAAGGTGTCTACCTACTGGTATTACACCACCGAAAGACTACATGAAATGGACCATAATCAGGAGAAAACATGCTGGAGGGGATGTGGGAAGGTGGGCACACTATCACATATCCTGTGGGACTGTCCACTTTTGCATGCATATTGGAAGGAAGTGATAGATGACATTGACACTCATTTCGACACCGAACTGCCATGCTTCCCTGCATACATACTATTAGGACTCCCTAACTGTCTGATGTATCCTCTGAGGTCCCGTAGGGGACGCGAGATTGCTATTGCTTTAGGCTCGGCTGTGCAGAACATTCACTCGCATTGGCGTACCACCACGCTCCCCTCTATCACAGGGTGGTTACATAGGCTGTGGCATGTGTTGGGAATGGAGAAGCTGTCGCTCACTTTAGCTGGGGATGTAGAGCAGTTTGATGAACTTTGGCAGCCGTTCCAGTCTCTGTTGGTCACAGAATTTAGAGAATTTAGAGAAATCACTTGCCCGCGATATCTTTGCCTCTTACGGCTCACGACACCTGAGGGGTCAGCCCCTTGATTGGACTACAGATGCGACTTTTTTTCCGGGAGAGTAGCAAGATGGACCAGAGTGGGGCAGATCTCAGCACTGGACGAAGGGAGGGTGGGGAGGGAGGTCCCTGGGAGTTGGGGGTTTGGGGGGGAGGGGTTCCAGGGGGGTTCAATTCCGTTTTGCAACACTGCTTATATCACTGTAGCTTTGCTGGCTGTACTCCTCATGGCCGACCACCTGGAGAGACTTTATGCCATGTATGCGCCTCAGACCACTGTGGCCTTACACCTCCTATGCAATGTATGTTGTATTTCTTTGTGTTGCCACAATAAAAATGATTTAAACATAAAAATTAATTATTTTATAATAATGAAATAATAAATTAAAGGTATAAACAAAAATGTTTACAATCACATTTCTAAAAACATATATATATATATATAGTAACATAATATATTTAAAATATATCAAATATTATTACCGTAGGATTGTACAATTACTATTCCCACTCCAGAAAGTGCAACAGTAGGGAAAGGGTTGGATAGCGTAGGGGTAAAACTTACTATTCCCACTCCAGAGAGTGCAACAGTAGAGAAAGGGTTGGATAGCGTAGGGGTAAAACTTACTATTCTCACTCCTGAGAGTGCAACAGTAGGGAAAGCATTGAATAGCGTAGGGGTAAAAATTACTATTCCCACTCCAGAGAGTGCAACAGTAGAGAAAGGGTTGGATAGCGTAGGGATAAAACTTATTATTCCCACTCCAGAGAGTGCAACAGTAGGGAAAGCATTGGGTAGCGTAGGAGTAAAAATTACTATTCCCACTCCAGAGAGTTCAACAGTAGAGAAAGGGTTGGATAGTGTGGGGGTAAAACTTACTATTCCCACTCCAGAGAGTGAAACAGTAGGGAAAGCATTGGATAGCGTAGGGGTAAAAATTACTATTTCCACTCCAGAGAGTGCAACAGTAAGGAAAGTGTTGGATAGCGTAGGGGTAAAAATGACTATTCCCACTCCAGAGAGTGCAACAGTAGGGAAAGCGCTGGATAGCGTAGGGGTAAAAATTACTATTCCCACTCCAGAGAGTGCAACAGTAGGGAAAGAATTGGATAGCGTAGGGGTAAGAATTACTATTCCCACTCCAAAGAGTGCAACAGTGGGGAAAGTGTTGGAGGGCGTAGGGGTTAAAATTAGTATTCCCACTCCACAAAGTGCATCAGTAGGTAAGGCGTTGGATAGCGTAGAGGTAAAAATTACTATTCCCACTCAAGAGAGTGCAACAGTAGGGAAATGGTTGGATAGCGTAGGGATAGAAATTACTATTTCCACTCCAGAGAGTGCAACAGTAGGGAAAGCGTTGGATAGCGTAGGAGTAAAAATTACTATTCCCACTCCAAAAAGTGCAACATTAGGGAATGTGTTGGATAGCGTAGGGATAAAAATTACTATTCCCACTCCAAAGAGTGCAACCGTAGGGAAAGCGTTGGATTGCGTAGGGGTTAAAATTACTATTCGCACTCCAGAAAGTGCAACAGTAGGTAAGGCGTTGGATAGCGTAGAGGTAAAAATTACTATTCCCACTCCAAAGAGTGCAATCGTAGGGAAAGCGTTGGGTAGCGTAGGGGTTAAAATTACTATTCCCACTCCAGTGAGTGCAACAGTAGGGAAAGTAGATACTTCATATATATTAAATTAAAATAAATATATATATTAATATCTATAAAAAAATGAATTAAAAGTAATTACCAATTTAATATAATATAAAAATAATTAATTACAAATACTAATTTAATTTAATCATTACAATTAGTTATCTATTAATACTAATAATTACAAATTAACAATTAAATAATTAGTCATTAAAAACTTACTTAACTATTAAAATCAAATAAATACCCAAATAAATTAACATATGTAATTAGTTACAATTAAGTTACTTCCCACCCTATTCCCCTATAAACCCACAACCGACTGCAGAAAATAAATTTGTAAAATTAACATAATTATCAATTAATCAATTTAATAAAATTAATTCCCATTAAAAATTTAATTAATTACCAAATATAAATTATTTAACTATTAATTATAAATAAATAACTTTACATAAATTAACATATTGAATTAATTATAATTAAATTACTTTCCACCCTACACCCCTATAAATGCACAACCTGCTACAGAAATTAAATTAGTTAAATTAACATAATTATCAATTAATCAATTAAAGAAAATTAATTGGTAATTAAAATGTAATTAATTGCAAAATACAAACTTAATTAACAATTCATTATAAACAAATACCAATAAATAAATTTACATATTTAATTCATTATAATTAAATTACTTCCCACCCTATTCCCCTATAAACCCACAACCCGCTACAGAATTAAATTACGCAAAATTTAAATAACATTAAATTCATGAATTAAATTACATTATAACATAAATAAACACATAAAATACACTATAAAAATTCGATATTATTAAATGTTCGATATTTTTATTAACCTATATTATGTACTTCGATATTTTGACTATCTATATTTTTAAATTCGATATTACATTGCCTACCTTCAAAACGATATTTTTGATGTCTATATTCTTATCATTCGATATTCTGTCCAGCCTATATTTTGTACTCGATATTATGTCCTTTCGATATTTTCTAGTCGATATTTTTTCTGTTTACTGTTATTGAAGTATATACTAAAGCAAGCCTGTAGACTTGACGCAGTGTGCACTCTTCTCAATAATATAAAACACTGTATTCACAGTTATCTCATATTTTTATAATATTAATGCTTCATTTGCATCATCATTTGTCATGTTTTACATTTATTTAATACTCATCCTTATTTCAAAGAAATACCTTTCCAAACACATGAACTTCAACAAACATAAATTGTTGTCAATGCTACTTTGCAACAATATAATGCTCTTGATTTCCTTTTAAGATACATTAAGTGCACTTCCTTTTTCTTTTCATTCCCGATGCATTTCAGGACAGTAAAGTCCCGTCCTCAGGGGAATCCCTAAAAACCTCAAATAAACAACGTTTTATAATCATTTATGAAACATGGAGTTATACAACCCACCATCAACTGATTTGTTGCATGCCAGCATGCCAATGCTTATCTTGAGGCAGGTGAAACACTGTATGTGAAATAAAACACTTGTGTCACCCCAAGTGCTTTTTGTGTGCAATTCTCACTGTGTAAAACAGTATATGCTGATATTGTCTCATTTGCACACATCACCATGTTGGAACACTACATGATTTTCCTCATGCTTAAATCCCTTGTTTACTAGGCAATGGCTACATACTAATGCCAAAACCGAGTCTGGATGAAGTCTTTTCCACTTCCAGTAAATCAACGATGCATAAAATACTAAAGCAAAACAACCAGAAAAGCATAAACACACCATTGCAACAACGCACTTCTCTATAAATGTACACCCAGCGTAAACTCACCTCCCTCTGTGGTGATTCCCTGCTCAGCAATTTCTGTCCTCCACTCTGGGTCTCACAACTGAAAATACCCAAAAGAAATACTCATTAGGCTCAACGCTATCTGATGAATGCTCAGGTGAATGCTCGTCTTCAATAGTAATTCCCCGATAATGGACTCACTGCTCAATTTAATTGTAGACGTTTTGAAATGCCTCCGACTTCGGTGCTTCAGTAGCGCGAACTTGCTGTGCTCTGTGTGCGATTAAGACCAAGTATGACAAGCTTTTGCAATGCAATAGGTCTCGCATTTACGAGAGTTTCAACTATTTACATTGCAAATAACAATGCCTTTTATGTTTGTTTTCATTTTTAATACATAAATAAAAGGTATTATCATTTACAATGCCGATAGCTTAAACTTGCGTACATTCGAGACCTATTGCATTGCAAATGCTTGTTTTTTTTGCAGTGCACAGCATAGGACTTGTTTGAAAATCCAAACTCACAATGAATCCTTTGTGCTTATTTGCTTTGCATTGTAAGCGCTGCTGATATATTTTTTAGATTGATAACCAATATTCATATTAAATCTTGTAATTATTAATCCAATAGTAAGCGGTAGGCACAGACACTGGCATTCCGCAGCTATAGAATAGAGCATGGGATGGCAGCATGGGCCTTGCGCACTTATCACTTTGTTTTTGTTTATAAATTAAGCGCTGTTTGAAGTCCAGGGGCCTCATTTATGAAAAGTGAAGCATCGCTGCACTCCTTGCGACACCAATGATGCGTCATATTTAATGTATGACGCATCATGTCGCAAGGACTTACAGATACGTCAGTATTTCTGACGCATCTGTAAGCGCAAATGTGACGCATTGCTGGAGTGTGTCACAAAAGTGACGCAACTCCAGCAATGCGTCCTTTCACATGGGGAAAGCCCCATGTGAAAGGGCTTGCGTTAGTCTTACGCCTGCTGTGAGGCAGGCGCAAGATTTTGACGCAACAGCACCCTAAAAGTGACGCAGTGAAATCTCATAGATTTCACTGCGTCACTATTACAAGGCTTTTTGCGGGGGGACGCCCCCTCTGCATACATTATACCTGACGCAGGTATAATGTGGCGCAGGGGTTTAAAAAGTGACGCATCTACCTAGATGCGTCACTTTTTAAATATGGCGCAACAAGGCGCATTTTGTACGCCGCTGGTGCGTCACAAAAAGTGACGCACCGGCGGCGCAAAACTGACGCAAGGCCTCATAAATAAGGGCCAAGGTCTTTATTATAATGGTTCTGCTTTATGAAGCTGCATTTGAATCTATTGCCATTCAGTCCTGTATGAGTATAATTGCTGGTGCCTTCAGGGACGTTATTTACGGTTCATGTACAAATTTGTGGATGTCAAGTATGTGGGTCACCGCAGGAAGTGGCTACCAACCCTGACCTGCCCGTTGGCACCGTGACACTGCGCCGTGACAAAAGCACGTTTTCTGTGCTTCGATGCATTCACACGTTTATTTCAAGCAACACTATTTACTGCTTAAACCTTCAAAATATGCGAGGAAGGATCACCGTGAGAAGGATTTGTTTTCTTTCTCATGTTAAAAAAGACAATAGGATCTATTCAACATACTGAACGTAGAACTGGGTATTTTTTTTGGGTGCCGGTTTAAAGGAGTAAATACGCTCTTCTGTTTAAACATACCACATACTACTAATACACTGGCAACTTTTTTTAGTGTGCTGCTCTGTTTAACTAAAAGTATAGACCTCTCTTGCACTTGAGCTGACATATAAAAAGGTGGAAACCTGAGCTCCATACAGATGGAGAATATATTACCATATTTGCGGACAGAAAGTTGTGTTTTAGAATCCCTCATTCCTCTACTGCAAACAGAGCAAAAGAACAGTTTAACGCACAGCTTTGTGTGGGGCTTGTCTTTGAAGTATTAATAGGCAAACCCACAAGCCAAAGCGCTACGGTCCCTCAAAGTTAAAGCGCCATCAGATCGAAGAGCCTGCTACCAGAAAGCTGGTTGGCGCGATGCAGTAAAATCGGCATAAAAAACAGAAACCCAAACCAAAGTGCTGCGCTCCCTCAAAGTGAAAGTGGCATGAGATCTAACAGCCTGCTCCCAAACAGCTGTTTTGCGCGATGCGGCAAAATGCTAGGGCCACAAAAATGCAAAAGGCTCACAGCGAAGAGTAACATTTCAAACTGTATGAAAGCGAAAATAACATGTGCCCCTAAAAATTAAAATTAACCACCAAGGCTCGTAAAAGTAAGCGTGGCATGGAGACGCTACGCGTACGCTATGGTGTGTTAATGCAAAAATAACATGAGGCTCAGAAAAGTAAATGCAGCCTGGAGACGCTATGGTGTGTTACGCTACAGTGTGGTAAAGCGGGCTAAAAACTCAAGAACTCCCATATGGGTAGTAAATGCGGCATGACTACATAAGAACTTGTATTTCAAATAATGGACGCCACAGCTTAGTAAAGGGGAAGCGCTGCGAAAATGCGCATGCTATTGTCCCGGAAGCTGTGTGCCAAAAATAGTACTGAAGACAGATACACATCCAAGCGCGTGAGCCTGTGAGTACAAAATCCAGTCCGTACGGGTGAGCCAGAAGGGAGATGGTGGTCACTAAAAAGCCTTGCTTTCAATAGAAAGTGTGGGTTTTGCATAAACTGTGACACGCGCGAATAGGAAGCATAGGCGGAGCTTCTACCCCACTTCCGAAGTCGACTTGATGACAATAGATCTCGCCAGAGCAAGAAGCGCATGCGATGCGACACTGGCGAAAACTAAAAAACAACAACAGACTGCAATTTGACAAGGCCGATACTCCCTCTGGTTAATACATGCCCGCCATCTTGGAACGGAGTCCTCTCCAAAAAATACGAACACAAAAAACTGATTCCTCGTGGATCTGAAATTACGAGGTAACGTAAAAATCTAAACCTCATTACTTATACCCTCCTCATGAAAAATTCCACATTGCTAAGTTTATAGAAACAGAATGTTCAATCTCCTCTCTATTAATCAAAACATCGATCCCCGAGCACCATATTGGAGTGTACAAACCTCCAATAAAACATTATAAAATGGGCATGAAACTAATACTAAACCAAATAATAAATACATTTGTTTGAAATAAGGATGAATATTAAAGAAATGTAAAACATGACAAATTAAGCATTAAAATGATAACAAATATGGGGGCGCACGGTGGCAAGATGGCCGCGTCCGGAGGAGGCTCCACAGGGTCGACGTCTGCCTTGCAGCGAAGGGACCACTTGTGGACCTCGTTCCTGCCCATTTTCAGCACTGAGTGTGTCGGAAACCGCCAAGAATATTGTGTTGAGTTTCCTACCGTATTCATGCGACAACAGGTTAGTTCTCAGTCTTTTGCTGATTCTGCTGTTCCGGCTGGATTGTCGCGCCGCCATTTTGTGTGTGTGCGACGTACTGCACAGCAACCACCTCCTCTTTATCACATGGCGGTCGGTTTGAGCATTTAAATAAAAGCTTCTCTCTTGGCAAAACTGCAATTAACTAAACCAAGGAGCAATATCAGCATTTTTCTCCGCGATTTGGCAGCTGCAGACATCCTTGTGCTTCTTGCCATCATGCCATTTTGTTCTCCCCACCTCACCTCAGCCCTGGAAAGATAATGACTGAATAAGTATAAACATTTATGGCATTGTGAACATACCCAAAAGCTCATGGTTATGTATTTCCCTATACATACATGTCCTTTGTGATGTATATAACTCTGTATTTTTGGTGACTACGTTTTGCTGTCATTCAAAGGGCATTGACATCAAAACTCACTAATCTGCATTATCCCTACCTTAATCTACACCTGAACCTTCATTCAATATTTCTCCCCTATGTACCTTTGACTCTAGCATTGCCTAATATGCTTTTGTGCTTACTATTCTGCCTTTTTCACTCTCCAACTTATTTGTTCATTACAGAATGTAGAACGTCCATCTTCACTGGATCTTCAACCTATAACAGTTAGTTTTTGCACTGACAATTTCGATTATCCTTGGATAAACTTACGTTACCGCTTGCCTGGTTGTCGTGCTTACAGCCCTCTCTACAGTATACTGGCTAACTTCTCGTACTTCCCATACATCTTGTGATACGTGTCCCAACTGAATTGAATATCTTGGACTTTCTCCTCAACACTTTACTTTGTGCTCCTTGTCAGTACTCTCTTACCTTCTCTATTAGTCTACTATCTTACCTTCTCTATTAGTCTACTATGGATTTCACGCAGTCTAACAAATCCCATTGTACTTCAGGGACTACTTCTGGGAGTTGGAAAGACTCTGGTAATAACAGCAAACATCTAAAGAAGGACCCCTCTTCCCCAACCAAATCGCCTCTTCCTTTCACGTTAGAGGATATTATGGACGAACTACGTCTCTTTTGCCCGTTCATGTCAGACACTACTACTACTCTACAAAGAATTGAAGAAAAATAGTCTGGCTTAGATATAAGACTATCAGACGTTGAACAGAAGGTAAGCGATGCTCAAGACTTTATCGCAAAAGTTGAATCCCTTACTAAGGAAGTTAACCAACTTAAAAAGTCCACAGAGGATTTAGAAAATTGAAATTTGCGTAATAACCTCTGAATTTATGGAATTTCAGAAGGTTCAAAAGGTTCCAACATGATCTCCTTCTTAAAATCTCGGGTACTGCAAATTGTTGGTCTCCCAAAATCAGTTGATTTCAATATCCAAAGAGCTCACAGATTGGGGCCTCAAAATGCATCCTCTGCCGCCAAACCAAGAGGTATAATTGCCTATTTTTTGCTATACTCCGACCTAATGGCTGTTCTCACTGCAGCCAAACAATACAAACAGATGTTCTGGTGAGATCATAAGGTTTTCTTCAGTCAAGATGTGTCCAAGCCGGATATATGATGTTACAACGCGGACTTTTACTCCGCATACTGTTACAACGCGGTTTTTACAACGCGGGTCATGTAACAACGCATGTATTTACAACGCATTTTTTTACAACGCAGGTACCTTTACAACGCAGACCATTACAACGTAAGTATTGGTAAGTATATATTAATAAGAATAATATAATAGTAACTTAATTTTAAAAGTATAATTTAATGTAATTTTAAATAATTTAATTTCCGTAAATTAATTTAAATATAAATTAATGTTACTTTATTTTTACCCTGTACCCCTGTACCCCAAAAACTCAAAACTGACCCTCAACCCCAAAAATAATGCAAAGTAATTTAATTTAATTTATTTGCTATTAAATAATTTAAATTAAAATTAAATTTAATTTATTTTTACCCTGTACCCCATAAACTTAAAACTGACCCTGAACCCTAAAAATACCCCTTTTCCCTAAAACCCAAAACTGACCCTGAACCCTAAAAATACCCCTTTACCCAAAAACCCAAAACTGACCCTGAACCCTAAAAATACCCCTTTACCCTAAAACCCAAAACTGACCCTGAACCCTAAAAATACCCCTTTACCCTAAAACCCAAAACTGACCCTGAACCCTAAAAATACCCCTTTACCCAAAAACCCAAAACTGACCCTGAACCCTAAAAATACCCCTTTACCCTAAAACCCAAAACTGACCCTGAACCCTAAAAATACCCCTTTACCCTAAAACCCAAAACTGACCCTGAACCCTAAAAATACCCCTTTACCCTAAAACCCAAAGCTGACCCTGAACCCTAAAAATACCCCTTTACCCTAAAACCCAAAACTGACCCTGAACCCTAAAAATACCCCTTTACCCTAAAACCCAAAACTGACCCTGAACCCTAAAAATACCCCTTTACCCTAAAACCCAAAACTGACCCTGAACCCTAAAAATACCCCTTTACCCTAAAACCCAAAACTGACCCTGAACCCTAAAAATACCCCTTTACCCTAAAACCCAAAACTGACCCTGAACCCTAAAAATACCCCTTTACCCTAAAACCCAAAACTGACCCTGAACCCTAAAAATACCCCTTTACCCTAAAACCCAAAACTGACCCTGAACCCTAAAAATACCCCTTTACCCTAAAACCCAAAACTGACCCTGAACCCTAAAAATACCCCTTTACCCTAAAACCCAAAACTGACCCTAACCCCTAAAAATACCCCTTAACCCCAAACATATAACATTTAAAATATAACTATATACTTACCAATACTTACGTTGTAATGGTATGCGTTGTAAAGGTACCTGCGTTGTAAAAAAATGCGTTGTAAAAACATGAGTTGTAACAGTATCCGCGTTGTAATGGATGCGTTGTAACAGTAGTGCGTTGTAAAAAATGCGTTGTAACAAGTAAACACCGTCCAGGATAACTGCCAGTAGACGTAAGGAGTTCCTGGATCTTAGACCAGCCTTGAAATCTATGAACGCACGATATGGTCTTATACACCTCTGCTTCTTCAAAGTGACTTGTAAAGAAAGAACATTTTCATTTGATGACCCAGCCGACCTTCGGAAGTTCATTTACTCCCACCGAGAAGAACACATGGAACTTGGCAAACATTAATTCTCTTATTTTCAAAAATTGTTCTTCTTTCATTGTCTTCTCTCTAAATCAATGCTATTCTTCATTAATGTTAATCGTTAACTGTTCTTCTTTTTGCTTTAGGTTTACTCTGTGCTAGGATTGAAGATCCCTCTTTCCATCATCCGTTTGTCTCTTTTCTTTGATGTAACCCATTGATGTGTTCCCCTAAACCCTGGTAAGACCCCGTTTTTTTATTGTCTCACCGTTTCATCTGTTAACCATGTCCTTTATTGAGTATTTTATCCCTTCCTCTTTATCTGAAGGTATATTGTCGATCTTTGTTCTCAACGTCCCCCCAGTGGTGTGGTCATCTTGGTTCTCATCTCTGTCCCCCCTCCTCCTATAATGTCATTTGTTACCTCTTCCTTGACTACTGACTAAAGCCTCTCAGCTTCTTGTCACCTTTTCTTTCCTATTTTCTTTGGGAGATCATGCTTCTTATTTTTTCTACCCTCACTGTTTCCTCCTCTCTTTTTTTCCTTCTGTCTCTTTTCCTCTTCTCTCTCTATTTCCAGTTTTCTTCAATTTCTCATTGTACGGCACCTTTTTGCCTATGGTGGCCAATCCGCACAAGTTCTTTTTTCCTTTCTACTCTTCAAGTCTTTTGGCATATTCCTATTTTCCTTTTCAACATATTCATTTTATCACCTTTGTGTAGTGGTTTTTCATCTTTTTTTTTTCTATAGCAACATTTTTCTTACTTTCCCGTCACTTTATTCTCTTCTCTTCTTTTAATCTAGCCTATGAATCTTATAGTCTTTTTAATCTGATCTGGGTTTTTTTTCAGTGGAGGTCACATGGACCATTTCCTTCTCCTTTCTCTTTTCTTTGTACTTATTACGTCTTTATTAATTCATCAATCTTTTCCTCTTTTCTCCTACTCTTTGCTAATTGTTTTACATTCTTTCGCCTACTCGCACTCTACTTTCAGGAATGAGTGGTCTTCAAATTATATCTTAGAATGTTAAAGGTATTCGAAATCCTATTAAAAGCAACGTGTTTTGTCTCATTTAGCGTGATTGAAATGTCAAGTAGCTTTGTTGCAAGAAACTAATCTTAATATACAAGATTTATCTTCTTTGCGTAAACAATGGGTAGGAGAAGTATTTTGCTCTCCAGCTGTTAATAACAAAAATGGTGTTGTAATTTTATTTAATAAATCATTGACTGTTCAGTTACAAAATGAGTTTCATGACACTAATGGTAGATGGTTGTTTTTAGACGGTACTGTTAAAAATGTGCACCTTTCTTTTTGCAATGTTTATGACCTTAACGGTATTGATTCCTGTGTCATAATAGTCTAAGCACCAGGATGCCCGTCGGGTGACAGTATTGCACTATATAAGAACGCCTATACATACATACATACATTCCTCCTTTTGGAATGATTTCTCCTCACTTCTTTCCTCACATGCAACTGAAGATTTAATTGTGGGTGGCAACTGTAAGCAACTCATGGACCCCTTTTTAGGCCGAAAATCACAAACTAAACATGTTCCCAATAAGCTGCAAAAATCCTTTCACAAAGCAATCTCCCCCAGAGGCCTTATAGATTCCAGGAGAATATCCCATCCTGACTCACTTGAATTTTCCTTTTTTTCTCCAGTGGATGCATCACACTACCGTATCGACTATATTTTATTCAGTCAACATGCTTTCCAATTTATGACTAACTCAGAAATAGGTTCTATTCTTATTTCAGATCACGCCCCCGTCATTTTGGATATGGACTACCCTTCACCTATTCCCGCTTCTAGACCCTGGCCCTTTAATAATTCCCTCCTCTTAGATTCCCAATTTATTGACTACTTTACACTTTTCATGGAATAATTTTTCCATAATAATCTTAACTCTACCTCTGATTTCCACTTTATTTGGGATACCTTCAAGGCTGCCGCTAGAGATTGTATTATTGACTTTGTATCCCGAAAGAGGAAAAAGGCCCTCTCACAATCATCTCAAATCCTTAAACAAATTAAAGAACTTGAACACCTTTATTTCACCACTAATTCTTCGGATACATTATCTTCTCTCATCAAAGCAAAAATGCAATACAATAAACATTCCTGGGTTTCTGCTTCCAATAATCTCCTTAAACTTAACACTAAAATGTAGGAAAAAGGCCCTCTCACAATCATCTCAAATCCTTAAACAAATTAAAGAACTTGAACACCTTTATTTCACCACTAATACTTCGAATACATTATCTTCTCTCATCAAAGCAAAAATACAATACAATAAACATTCCTGGGTTTCTGCTTCCAATAATCTCCTTAAACTTAACACTAAAATGTATGGTGGTCATAACAAAGCAGCCAAATCACTTGCGAACTATCTTAAAATTAAAAAGCAAAAATCAAAAATTATGGCAATTTCTGACTCTCAGGGAATTTGTCAGTCCACCGATGCTACAATCCTTTCTTTGCTTTGTACAATACTATTCTTCCCTCTACACTCCAGAATTCAGTCCCTCCTCCACACAAATTGACTCGTTCTTTCAGTCTATCCCCAAATCCCTTGACAATCTGTAGATCTCTCATTCCTTGTCATTCCTATCTCAATTACGGAAAAACTTAATGCCATTACTCTTTTACCTAAGGACAAAACACCCGGACCAGATGGCTTTGCTCTATGTTTTTATCTCCACTTTAAAAATGTTTTAATACCACACTTACTTTCCTTGATCAATCACTTTCTCGCAAAAGGTGAATCTAGGGGATCCTTCACACAGGCAATGCTTTGTCTAATTCCTATAAAAAGATAAAGATCCCTCCCTCTGCAAATATTATCGGCCCATCTTCCTAATTAATACAGATTGTAAAATTTATGCCAAAATCCTAGCCATTTGTATTAATAAAGTCATCCCTGATCTCGTAAATATCTATCAGTCTGGATTTGTCAAAGGTAGATCTATTACTGACAACTCGGGAACTCTCCTTAATATCATACATCTCACTTCAAAGATGGATTCCCCTATCGCTGCTATCACGTTAGATGCTGAAAAAGCATTTGATAGAGTCAACTGGGATTTTATGTTTGAAGCGTTGAGATGGCGTGGTTTTAGTCCCCCCAATTATCCGCCATATTCAACTGCTATATTCTGATCCTTCTACTTCTATTTGGGTCAATGGCGCACAATCAACATATTTTTCCCTTCATAGAGGAACCAGGCAAGGCTGTCCCCTCTCTCCCCTTCTTTTTATCTTTACAGTAGCACATTTCTTAGAAAAAATACAGTGTTCATCATCCTATACTCGTTTTACATATAAGAATACTGAGATTAAGTTCACTGCCTATGCAGAGGATATTTTACTTTATATTTCTAATCCAACCACTTCTTTGCCTGCACTTTTCTCTCTATTACATGATTATTCCTTAGTTTCTGGATATAAATTAAACCTAGACAAATCCGAAGTTCTACCTCTTAAAAAATTCTGCCTCTCCCATATGTTCCAGGGTTCTGGTTTTAAATGGAACCCCAGAAATATTAAATGTTTAGGTGTTCTTTATGCCAATACTATTAGAGAAACCTTGAACATCAATCATAAGGATATACTTAAAACTTCTCCTCACTCATAGACGGCTGGTCCCCCCTTTTCTTAACTTGGTGGGGTAGGCTTGCAACTGTTAAAATGATGCTACTTCCTATTATCAACTTTTATCTTTCGATGCTTCCCATCTCTCTCCTGCATTTTGTTTTCAAAACCATAAATCGCCTCCTAACAAAATTCTTATGGAATAATCGCAAAGCTAGGATTTCTCTCTCTCGCCTTCAACAACCTAAAGATTTAGGTGGCGTCAATTTCCCTAATATTTCTCGGTTTCATGTGACCTTTACTTTAAAACAAATTTGGCCTTTCCTAACTGATTCTTTTTGCCCTTAATAGCCTGGAGCTCAATAGAACTTGCGCAACTCGCTCCTTTTTCTTTCCTTACAGCTGCTTGTTTATCTTAACCTCCGAAGAGATTTCTTACCCCCGTATTTAAACACTCCAAAGCACTAGCTCTTTCAATGTTTTGCTCTTGTCTCTCACAGGCTAATCTTCACTTTCTTACTCCGATCTGGTACAATAAACTCCTAAAGATTAACAATAGACAATTGTCTGGAAAGGAAAGCAGTTAACGGCAAAAATAACAAGTCGTTTTTGATTAGTAAAGGTACAGTGGTGGCAATGGCGCGGTCAAGCCTATGATGAAGACATAACAAATTCCACCAGGCAATATATAAGATCTGAGAAGTATCTTTCCAGCAGGATCTGGTGGCACTACACTGGCTACCTATTCGTAAGAGAATCACTTTTAAGGCACTATGCATGGTCTTCAAAGCCCTTCATGATACGGGCCCTAGACATTTGAAATCCCTTCTTCGCTGGCACAAACCAGCAAGAACCCTGAGGTCAGGACAATTGGCCCTGGTCACGGTTCCCAGAATCAAAAGAGCCAGCTGGGGAGGTCGGAGCTTTTCTCTGGGGGCGGCAGAGGCCTGGAACAAACTCCCACTTGCGCTCAGACAATCTCAGGGTCTGATGGCCTTCAGAAGAGGACTTAAAACATGGCTCACTCAGTAAGCATGCTCACTCACGCCAGTCTTTCATACCAGCGCCAGGACACCTCCGGGTAACAGAGCGCTCTACAAATGTGCCAAATAAATAAATAAATAAATAAATAAATAAATAAATAAATAATTTGGAAATAACTTGCTATAACAAGATAAATTTACGTACATTACAATGAACATTCCATATAGGTGAGGAACCACCCAAGAAAATATGCACAATCTCAAAGTGATATTCAGTTGATAGAATGTCGTTTAGTTTAGACCAGATGCGAGACCAAAGGGATTTAACCAACGTGGTCAGAAAAAACATGTGTATAAAATCACTGTTGTCATGAGAGCAGGACCTTTTTGGAATCAATTAACTTGAAGGTGTATAAATGAGAAGGAGTAAAAAAAAGTCTGCTATAAGATTACTAGCAGCCCGACGTTGTCCGGGAGCAATTAGGCTTCAGGGCCCCCGCCCACCCCGACGTTGTCCGTGGGTCCCCTGGAGCATTCCTCCATATATTGCAGTATTATACCTCTATGTTTACTTTGTACGCTTTTGTAACCTGCACATGTAACTTTTTCCTCCTCTAATGCACCGTTTGGCTCACTTTTTTAATGCACTGTTTGCTTCCTCTTGCTACCTGCACAGGTCACTTTTTCCTCCTATACCTCTATGTTTACTTTCTACACTTTTTTAACCTGCACACATAACTTTTTCCTCCTATAATGCACCGTTTGGCTCACTTTTGTAATGCTCCGTTTGCTTCCTCTTGCTCACGATGTACCCTTTTGTAACCTGCACACGTAACTTTTTCCTCCTGTAATGCACCGTTTGGCTCACTTTTGTAATGCTCCGTTTGCTTCCTCTTGCTCACAATTTTCATTTTTGCTTCATTTTTCCCAGCTCACCACTCCTAAATAAATCAATAAATAAATAAATAACCTACCTCATCCGCCGCTCACTGCTCCTCCCCACCTGTCCGCCGCTCCTCACCACCAGTCCGCCGCTCCTCACCGCTCCTCCCCGTGCCATGTCTGCCGGTTCTCCTCGCACTCCTGAACGCCGCTCCTCCCCGCGCTCCTCACGTCGGGCACGCACGTCAGGACTGGTGCTTCTTCCAAGGGACTACTTTTTTTTCTGTACATTTTTTAAGTAACGTATATTCATTAAGTTTATATAGCCTATGTCCATCTGCACACCCTGACGATTACAACGATGTATCGGGTGTGTGGATTGGCGCTGTGGTTCCTGAGTTTACCCGCCTCAAAGGTTTAAAGTTCTTCCTTTATAATAGTAGTATAGATTGTGAATACAGTGTTTTATATAGTTGTGAAAAGTGCACACTGCATCTAGTCTACAGGCTTGCTTTAGTATACACAGGCAGTGTGGCATGTTGACTTGGTCATTTCTGTACCTCACAGGGGCATGTGAGCTGTGGGGGGAGTGTCCTGGTCCTGGTGAGGAGGTCCAAAGGGACCCTTTTCAGCCTCCAGGCCCTAGGTACCTAGGGTACCACTTACTAGGGACTTACAGGTGGGACATGTTTTTGGGGACGAAAACTGGTACTGGGAACCTGGTCAGCATGGACCCAGTACTCTACAGTCAAAAATGCATCACAAGCCAGGAAAAAAGTGGGAGATTACTGCCACAGAACCCTATTTCCTCACAGTAGGTTTATGGTGTGATTCCTGGCAGCAGGTGTAACGACTTTTCCCATATATGTGCAAGGTATTGACAACTGAATTCGCCTAAGGTTTACTAATAGGCAATTAATTGGGTAGCGGGTGGCTGATTGCGGAGTTTTTGCAGAACTTCACTCTCCAAGCTGAGCATGGAGTGGGCAAGACTGCACAAACTCTGCTGGCAGAGTAGAGTTCACCACCCACCCCTAATTTATAGAAGGCCTGGAAATTGAAATAACTTTTTGCATATCTTGAATAATTTCAGGAAACATAATGGTATGCTTGTTACAGCAAGTTAATGAAATTCCAATAATACGCCATGTTGTGTAATTACACTGCAATTGTTTGCATAATTATACAGCAGGACCGCTTAGACAATGCGATCAACCAGAACCATAATTGCAGCAATTGTGTTTTTTGTGCTATTATTTATAGAGTGAAATGCATTCTTGTATGAAAAATTAATACCAGGGCACATTTCACAATAAAATACTGTGCTAAACAATGGACTTGCATTTCCAGTAATTATGTATATTTTAAAATAATTTTCCAGAGATTTTGCATAACTAACTGAAAATAAAATATATAAATTCCACCCCCCCCATAATTTATTCAATTTTCACTACTAATTTTGCTCCCTTGCTATTAGTTTTGTCCCTGATATATGCTTCATGCAGGTGGAAATTCTATTGGATCCACTTTTGGATATTCTTTTTTGGCTCATTCCTCTTCACTGATATCAGAAGTAATTTGGTGTTTTGCTAATAACACAAGTATTACTCTTAATATTCAGTTCTACAAGGTTGCCAAGAAGTTTTTTATGATATGTGTTTCTTTTCCCCCCAAATGAAATCTGTTAAAGAGACACTTGATACATTTGCATGCAAATTTAAGAGCAGGTTGGGACTGTGGCTACTGGGAAGTATAGTACTATCATGCAGTTAAGAAAGGGATTCAACTGACCTTCTCATTCTCTAGTCTTTGACACCTGTTGGACACTGATATCAAGATATCCACTCAACATTTCACAATGTACTTTAGTGCAATAAATTATACAGTCTGTAAAGCATTCTTCATTTCCCGTATTGTGGAGAAATCCCACACGGGAAATAAGGTATTTTTTTGCAGTAGTTAACCAAGAATATATTCTGGTACCAGCATCATGGGAGGTTTGGTAAGATATAGGCGGAACTCACCGAGTTTTACTCCATGGAGTTCTGCAGTGTTGCCCAAACGCTCAGCGGGACTTCACGGAGTACTGTGAGTGGCAGAGTTGTGGTACGTTGTGCTGCTCGCACTGATTTCTGGCACCGGGAGCATGTCCCTCACTGTAAAATCATTGTGAACGGCACCACACAGTGCACCAGAGGGTGCTGCTTTTTTCCGCCACTCAAGTAGATTTTCTACTTGAGCTGCAACTTTCTCACCGCAAGCGGAAGCTTTCTCAATGCGAGTGGTAGCGCCCTGCTGCTACCGCCCGCTTGGAGTAATCTTGCTGGGAGGTGGTCTGCGGCTTAGTTTTCTTGCTCACCAACTTGCCGTTGGTGAGCCATGCACAAAACCACTCTCCCACAAGGAGCTTTGTGTAGTTTTTCCAAAACTTCATGCTAAAAGCAGAGCGTTGATTGGGTAAAACACTGTGTACTCTACCAGAGGAGCAAAGTTTATCACCCACCCCTAGTTTTAGAAGCCTATGACTGAGGTTGGAGCTGTTCCTGCTTATTTTGATTTTAAGAGGATGGAGACAGGAGCTGTAACTGCAACAGTATAAAGAGAGATGATTTACACTTTCTCAGGGCCGCTCTCATCATCGATAATGACACGTTCATTTTCATCATTATAATGACTGCCAACTGTGCTTTCTGTTTCTGTAACCTTCCCTCTGCCATGTCCAGCAGGGTGGTACTTGAGAGTCCACTCCTTGTTAGCTTCACTTTCTTCTAAAGAGTGTTTCGTGAAGCCAAGATACTTGGTCAAGTTATTCTTGAAGAAGGTGAAGAAAATAATGTTGAAGACAAAACAAGAATGAGGTAGCACGTGGCAGATTATTCTGGAGAACAAGTGCTTAGCGCAGAATCCTACACTGTGATTGGGAGCACATGATAGAGAGGCAGAGAGAGCAGAATCAAAGCTGGGTAAGGCAGAGATCGGAGTGCGGAGAGCAGAGTGCCTTTCTGCTTTCTGCCCTTTGCCGCACATCCACCAAGGAATTTCAGTTGCAAATGGAATACACAAATATTGTTCTGTGTGCTCTGCAGAGAAGCCAACCCACTGACAGGCACTTTGTTTGGCTTTACCCTTAGCGCCTGAGTGCTCAATCAAAGCCACCCATAAACATCTGGCATGGCTCAAGCCTCAAAGTATGCACTGAAAAAAATACAGATAAACAACATTATAAAATAGCTTGTGGGTACCAGACAGACACTACACAGTGAAGTACAACCAGTGAAACGCTAGAACAGTGTGATAGCAGCAGCACATAAAGAAACCAGAAGACAAACACAAACATGTCATTTGCAGCTAATTGTCTTATGAGTGGAGCTGGGCATTGAGCGCTGGGCTCTGACTGGGTTGGCGCAGAAGTATCATGGCTGCAGGGATAGACCCCTCCCTGATGCCTGTCACTGTAATCTCCATCCCACTCACCAACGCGTCCAAAACGAAAACTCGTCATTTTTACCGGAGGATTGTTTTAATGAAAGCGCATGACAAAAGCGATGTGTGGTTAAAGTTTAAACATGATACACTTGTCACAGAAATACAATTTCAAATTTGACACTGGGATGGGAGAGCTGAATATTCCGGAGTTTAATTTGATTGGCATTTGTGGAAAATTGTATTATTACATTTTGAAAATAAAAAAACACAATTTGGCAACGGGAAAATAAAAAACTTCTGGCAGCACACAAACATAGGAAGTCCAGAATTTTGCAACAGCACATAATTGACAGCGCTCAGCTACATAGGAAATGCAGAGAACGAGGAACTGAGGAATTACAGTGCTATATAAATACAAGTACTTGCCCTCACTGTTTACCTAATATCTTCTGTCAAGGGCACACACTTCCTTCTTCCTGACTTCCTTCTGTAGGGGGTGCCCTCCACCCCTTATCACTGTGCAAGGTCGGTCTCCAGCGTTACTCATGTGTTCCTAGGCCCATTCTAGGAATGGACAGCACACGTAAACACTTAGGGGCCCATTAGGATGGCGGGTAGCCACAGCCGGCCTGGGGAGGGCAATCTGCCCGCCATCCTCACCTAAATGACCCCCCGCCATATTAGGATGGCCGGGGGACCACGGCGGACGGAAAGACCGTCCACAGCTTTTCCGCCCCGGTCGCCTTGCGACCGGGGCGGATAAGGTCCAGTATGGTAGCGGTGTCTAATAGACACCGCCAGCCATAATACCATGGGCTTTTTTAGATGCCCGCCGCCACGGAAAGGCATGCGGTCTTCACTTTGGGGGCCAGAGTGAATGAGAGGTGGGGGGTGCACACGGGGGGTACCTGTGGTACCCCCCTGCATTTGTATAAACAAAGCGCCCGGCATCACGCGGTGCCTGCCGCTTTGATTATGCAAATGCATACTTGCATTTTTAGCATTGTGGCGAGCGGTGCTGAGAGCACCGCCCGCCACAATGCTAAAAATGCAGGATGCGCCTGCCACAGTTGTGGGTGCATCCTAATACTCCCCACTGGACCTTCGCCCTTATGGCTGCCCGCCATCCTAATGACCCCCTTAGTCTTAGTAGGACACCCTGAACAGGAATGTTCCACATACATCCAGCGCAGGAGCAATGTGCCATATAGGTGGGTAGTGACAACACACATCTACAATCAAATGTTGTCACATACAAAACAAACAGCACACTTTTGACAGAACGGTGCACACGCATCCAACTCAGCACGGATACTCCTTTACTCAGCACTCGCAACCGAGACCACTAACTACATTTCTGCAGGGAAATGACCCTGCATACACTGCTGAAGAGAGTGAGGACAGCCGGCCGGTGTCACCCGTGCAAGCTTAATAAATCGTTGAAAAAGTAGTGATACTCATTTTATTGACTCTAGAAGGGTAAAAGGTTGGTACGACTATTCCATGGTTCTGGCTTTTGATTAGTTCTTACATGGAGATCTCCCAGAAGCTGCATGAACCCACTGAGCTATCGTCCCAGCTGGCATGGTCCTGTAATTAACAGCAGGTCATATGTCGACTCACAGGAGAGCTATATGCCAACACGCAGTGCCACCTGCCCCAGCCCTACTGGAGAGCAAGAGAGGAAGGAGCATGTGTTCACTTGCACTGCAGTAAGGGAAGTTTGGGAGTGAAAGAAATATAATGGAATTGTGGAGAGATGATAATACAAATATATGCATATTTTAGTAGAGAGAGGAATGAGAAATGCAAGAAATCTTCAATAAAGAAATTCAATATATTTCAATCTGAACACGGTGAATATAGAAACATAACGAGATCTGATTTTAATACAGACAATGTGGATAAGGGCTACAGCTGCCGAACCACATTTGAATCCCGGCCTCCACTCATCATTGTGTGATATTTGGCAAATCACTTAATTGCGTGCCTAAAACATGTGTAACGCCTAACTTTCAAGTAAAATGTCGTGCACTCGTGTAAAGTGCTCCAACACTCTTTATCAAAAAGCTGCAAAATAGGCTGTTGAAACATGACACATACAGCCAGATTCATCAAAGACCCGTTTTGCGAGTCTATAATAGCGATTCATAAGGAATCGCTATTACAGACTCACAAAGCGGGATTTATGTAGAAATCGCAAAATAAAATGCGATTCCTACACATTCCTTATTTGCGATTAGCAAATTGCTAATCGCAAATAAGGAATAACTCCCCATTCATTCCTATGGGCCAAAAGCCCCATAGGAATGAATGGGGAGTATTCCTTATTTGCAATTAGCAATTTGCTAATCGCAAATAAAGAATAACAGCCTGATTCATGAAGTAAAATTGCGTCCGCAATCGCTGCGAAAATGCAATTGCGGGCGCAATTTCCGTAATCGGCATTCAACATCAAAACAGCGAACTCGCAAACACATAATAGCGAATTTGCTAATATATTTGCAGAATCCCGGCAGGAGAGCAAAAGCGAATCGGAAAATGCGATAAACCACGGATTCTGCGAAATAAATTGCGAATTCGCTATACAATCGCAATCGGAATTCAAGAAAAATCGCTAATAGCGAAAAACCCAAAAATCGCATTTAGCGCCGCGCAAATTAAGGACAACTCAAAGCAGGTGGTAACCATAAAAGCCATGCAAAAATTACATTCAAAAAACCGTTGGCCTATCACCAACAGGTTCAGGCCTGACCAATCACACATAAGGACGATCATCAGCAGCAGCATAAGGAGTCCCACAATGCCAGGAATGTACATGGTGGTGAGGCGTCGAAGGCTACAGCGATTAGCACGGAGGAGACGCAGGATCCAGGACAGGATTTTCCGCCAGCGGGTCACCTTGCTGGGCCAAATCAGAGAGCAGATATATGCAAAATACAGGCTGGATGGGGAAATGATAATGCAGCTAATACAGGACCTTGACCCCCTGATGCAGCAAGCAAAAAGCCGTACCAATGCGGTGCCTACACATGTGCAGGTATTGTGTAGCCTGCACCTCCTGGCCTCCGGGAGTTTCCAGGGGATAGTAGCGGCTGCTGGGGGATATCCCAGCCCACCATGTCATGCTGCCTCCACACTTTTTTTGACGCCATGCTCACCCAGCTACACCGTCACATCAAATTCCCCGCCAGCCAACAGGAATTGGACATGACCAAGCTACAATTCTACAATGTAGCCCATTTTCCACATGTGCTCGGATGCATAGACTGTACCCACGTCGCCATCTGCCCACCAGCTGCCATGGAGTATATGTTCTGCAATAGAAAGTCCTACCACTCCCTCAACATCCAGATGGTCTGCAATGCTAATGCATACATCACTGACATTGTCGCACAGTACCCAGGGAGTAGCCATGACTCCTTCATATTCCGGCACAGCGCCCCACACACAACTGGTCAGGGGAGAGTTTGGGGAAGGACACCTACTTGGTAAGTACACTTTGTCGACAATGTCACATTGCTAAGATGTAACAGCGCAGCACAGGCAATCACCATCTGCTCCTCTCATTCAGGTGACAGTGGCTACGCCCTCCGTGAATACCTCCTGACCCCATACCTCAACCCTGCTACACCCCAGCAACGTTAAAGAGAAGGGGTCCCAGTAGGAAGGACATATAAGTAGAAAAAGTTTAGGACAAAGTAAGAAAAGGTAAATGCATCTATAATGTTTTATTCACATTATAGGAAAAAAAAAAATGACAAAAATCAAATATACAATACAAATTCGTAGTAGTGCCCCTAGAGGAAAAGGGGGGGGAAAGTGCAGTCGTGGGGGTGGTGTGAGGGGGGAATTAGTGACAGTAAAAGCACGTATTATTCAAACAATGTCATAAATTCAGTGTCATTTAGACAACATACAGATATTGAATCAGCTGGTGAGTTTCAGAAAACACATGCCCCTAGTTCCGTATTATACACAATTGGGGTAGGAGGAGGCTGTGTGCGAGCTGGGAAAGTCGACATTTCGACCCAATGGACGCAGGACGCTTTAAAATCCTTGCAAGAGGGTCTTCATCAGGACGGGAGGAAAGAGGCGGGGCAGGCAACCTAGATTAAGTGAATATTTAGGATTTAGTACATTATTTAATAAACCGGGTACTCGAAGAGTTACATGAGGGTGTACACATAAGGCCAGACTAACCTGTATCAATCAGTGTTGCTGAATTAAATTCAATTATTAGGGTCGGTATAAACTGTTCATCCTAAATGAGGAGATTTAAGAAATTAAACAGCCCATTAGCGATAGAAAAAGGGCGTGCTCATATTAAGAGCTGGTGAGAGGAAGATATCTGGGAACTTACTTGGAGGATTACAACACATATCCCACAAGGGTAAAGAGGAATGAAACGATCCGGGTGCTGGATTGGGGACCACTCCAAAAATCTGCATGAAAGAGGACATATTCCACAATTGTAATGGGACCGTTGTAAATATCACTGAGGGTCAGGAATTACTGATAGCATAATGACGGAAATCGGTAATGCTTACCGATTGTAGGGGAGTCAGTCTCTAGTCCCCGTGGAAAGGATTAATCGGATTCCGTGACCTAATATACAAAAAGCAGTGAGCGCGTTAATTCGAAGGCTGTAGAAGCGCCAGGTTAATGGAGATCGGGAAATGAAGAGCTATGCGGAAATAGAGGCTTACCGGTCTAGCGCAGTTCAGACGGAGCGCAACCTCTGCCTCGGCTGTCTCGAGGAGAACGCCGGGCTTCCTGGTTACTCCGTAGTCATGGTACCGGAGAGGTCACGTGACAAACGGCAGCGAGAGAAGACTGAGGAGTCTGTTGTTCTCTTGCTGGCCCACGGGGTTGAGAGAGATATTAAACTGTTGGATTGAATATGAGCGGTGACGTCTTCCAGTTATAAAAGTGGGCCTATATGGTGAGGGGAATCAAGAGCATTTTGAAAGAATGTCCGAGAGACAGTAGTAATATCCCAGAGAATGGACCATGTATAAATTGCGAGTGGAACCATTATTAACATACAGGATTGTCAGAGCAGTGCTAAAATATTATTAAAATATTCAGGGCAGTTGATAGAGATACATGTTCCAGAAATCACAGTATGGTTGCGCGTTGGTATAGGTGCGCTAAGTAGTAGTAGAACTGCGAACCTATCGCATGATGGTTAAGGCAGTATAGACAATGCAATAAGTTGTCAGAGTGTGGGGTTAAATTACCAAGCAGCTATTGTGCTACATTTATATTCATAATACAAATTAGACAATCAGAAGGGCAGTATACAGTTACCATCTGGGTATAAACAAACCGTACTCATCATGTAATCAAAATATGGTAGCGCGTGGGTGTTGAAGGGCTAAGCTATGGTTAGCATTTAATACTGCGAACCTATCACATGATGGTTAAGGCAGTTTGGACAGTGTAGAAAATAATCAGAATGTGGAATTGAATTAACGAACTGCGGCTGGTATATAGAGTAATTTAACATAAACCTTATTCATCATGATGTAAAAGCCGTATATATTTTGCAGATATGCATGCATATCACATAAAAGAGGGACAGTTTAAATACCTAAACGACTGAGCCCTATCACAAGAACCATAGACAGGTTAGGTTAGAGGTTCAGAAATTAGGGTAAGGTGGCAAGCTGGGAGAAAGAGCTATCATGTTCATTCAAACCACACTGGATAGAGTCGAAAAAGAACATCCATTTAAGTTCTCTGATGTTCAGTATATTTGAGATGTCACCGCCCCTCGGGCCCAGGGAGGCTTTTTCAATTACAATCCATCTTAGGCTCTCCGGAGGGTGTGAGGCTGATCTGAAGTGGTCAACAAGGGGAGCCCCTAATACTTCACACCTTATTCTGCTCATGTGTTGTAGGATGCGCTGTTTTATTTTCTGCTGAGTTTGACCGATGTAAATAAGGTCGCAAGGACAGATAATGGCATATATCACTGTCGATGTGTTGCAGTTGGTTAGTGATTTCAGTTGAATCTTATTCTGGTTGTGATGGAATTCTTTGGTTTGTAGTGTACTGCTGCACGCCTTGCACTGCCCGCATCTGAAGTGGCCTACTGTAGGTTGGAGGTTCCAAAGTGTTCTTATGGTAGGTTCCTCCTTGGTAGGAAGGAGTGAGCGGACAACATGGTCTCTGATACTTCTCGATTTCTTGAAGGCATGGAGAGGTTTCTCAGGATGTTCAATGTCATCTGCAACCAGTTGCCAATGGTTGTTGACAATTTTCTTGATCTGGTTACTCTTCGTGGAGAAAGTGGTGACGCATACAATGCGGTCCAGTGAGCTGGTGGAGGGATCCTTTACTCTCAGGAGTTCTTCGCGAGGGTAGAACCAGGCTCTCTTGCGGGCCTTTGTGATCAGTCTTTTAGGGTAGCCCCGTGATCTCAGGCGGTCCGTTAGGTCTTCTGATTGGTCAAAATAATGCTCCTTCGTGGAGCAATTTCTGCGGATTCGCAGGAACTGCCCGAAGTTGTCCTTTCTCTTATACCACACCCCAGCAACGGCGCTACAATATTGCACACATACGGACAAGGAATTGCATAGAAAGGACATTTGGCCTGCTCAAGAGCAGGTTCCGCATACTACACAAGACAGGTGGGGCCATGTATTACAGTCCTGCAGTGTGCTGCCGCATTGTGGCTGTCTGCGCAATACTACATATCATAGCAACCAAGCGCCGGATACCTGTCGACATCTCTGGCAGTGACTCTGAAGGGGACAACCGGCCACCTGCACATGCGCGCCATGCACACGGGGAGAACCCAGCTGAAGGCCACAGACGTCGCAACCACATCACAGTGAACAGTTTCTAGTGCACCCTCTTCCATCACCCCACAAATCAATAATGCATGCAAAATGTAATAATGACACAACGCTAATGTGTGTAGCAAAATAAATGTATTTGTTTAAATCACAAAAAAGGTACCATTTCAACTATCTTCCACTAACAGTATTACAGCATACTGCAGTGTCAAAGGACAGGGCAGGCTTAAAGTCAGCCCGTGCCTGTTATTGTCTAATGTACTCAAGTGCGCCTCCTGCGCGTTCCGCCCAAGCGCCTCTGAGGCGCATCCTCTTCCGGGGCTTCTGGACCTGGCGTGGGCCTGGTGCTGCGGCTGAGTGGCGGGATTAGTGAGGCAGAGTGGCTGCTGATGGTGGATGCCCCCTCACTAACATCATCACCCCCAACAGTGGAAGGTATAGGAGGAGAGTGTAGTGCCGTAACCGCCGTGCTCAGGTGCTCCAGGACCCTGGTCATGTCCTCACAGCACTGGACAAGTTGGTGCTGCTGTGCCAGTGACCGCCGCAACAACTGTGATGTTGCATTGGCAGCAACATAATTCGAACTGCTGTAGGAGGCCAGCCGGCTCATGAGCTGATGGTGGCGGCGGCGTGCTGCACTGCGCTGTGTGGTCATCACAGCAGTGTTGGCCTCCATGGCTGCAGTCATGCGGGCCATTCCATCACCCACACCTGCCATGGCTGCAGTCATGTTGTCAATGCGCTCCCCCATACCTGCCATGGCTGCCGTCATGCGGTCCATGCGGTCAGCGACTCCGGCCACATTGCGCCCAATCTTGTGGATCTGGAGCTGAATGGCACCTTGCTGTTGTGCCTGGCGCTGATGTATTCTCAACATGCGTCTTTCGACGCTCAAACTCGCCAGCCCCTGTCCATTGCCCCTCCTGCTTGCTGGAGTGGTGTGCTGGCGAGACCTGCCACGCCTGCTCTGCTGGCCTGACAATGTGGCTGGCCGCTGTGTCGCAACTGTCGCGGGCCCAGATGTTGTAGCAACAGCTGCTGGTGGTGTCACAGCAGGCGTTGGTAGTGCGCCAGATGCAGGGGGCTCAATAGTCGCTGGCCTGGCAGCGGCTCTAGGTGGTGCGGCAGTTGCAGGGGGCACAATAGTAGCTGGCCTGGCAGCGGCTCTAGGTGGTGCGGCAGTTGCAGGGGGCACAATAGTAGCTGGCCTGGCTGCGGCTGTAGGTGGTGCACCAGTCGCAGGGGGAACACTGCTGGTGGACCTGGCTGCTGTTGTTGTTGCAGCGGCAGGGGCTGGTGCCTGGGTTGGTGGTGGCACCTCCTCCTCCTGGACCTCCTCATCAATTTGCAGCCTTTCACTGTCGCTGCTTTAGCCGCCACCTGTGAGGGTAAGTGGACGATCATTAGTTGCATGTATCTGGCAGACGTGCAGTTGCTACATGCATGCTGGGTGACATTCCCTGAATGGCTGTGGCTTTGCGTACTTTGGAACCTGTCTGGCTGCATTGTGGAACTACTACATTGTGGCCACACTACATCTCCCACAATGCTTCAGAGCATTCCCTGATGTGCAACAATGGCATGCCTATGGGACATTAGGGGAGCCTATTTGGTCATGGACATTCATAGGGGACAGGGTCGCAGTCGCATGCTACTTACCTTGGGTGTCTTGGGTGGTGCGGGATGAGTCGAGATGTGTGAAGCCTGTACACGCCTCCCTCTCAAGGGTGTTTTCCACCTGGTCCTCCATGGGTGTGTTGGGAGGGACTGTAGGTCCGCCACCTCCAGTGCCCGACGACTCTCCAAGGCGCTCCGCCACCTTCTCTTTGGCACGACCTCGGAGGTCGTACCATCGTTTCTTCAACTCCTCTAGTGACCTATCGGCCACTCCCACGGAGTTGACAGTGGAGGCAATCCCCTGCCAGATCCTCCGTTTTTATTGCTCCGGGACCCTCCTGGAGTCTTTACCGAAGAGTTTGTCGTGGTTGACCACCACCCCTTCAATTAAATGTTCGAGCTCCTGCTCAGAAAATTTGAGCTTCCTTTTCCGCCCTGAGGTGTTGCTGGAGCCAGGAACAGGTTCCTCTGACATGGCAGCAATGTAGTAGATGAGTGCAGATCACCAGAATTGCAGCAGCTCTCCCACTTGCTCCCTCGAGGTCTGCCTCACTGTGGTGATTGGGGGTGGGAACTGGCTGCTTCCTGGTTGTGATGTCATCACTGGGCTCGAAATGCGACTTCCCGTTTTCCCGATCTCGCGAGCTTGCGATCTCGCAAATAGCGATATCGCAAATAGCGATATCGCTATTTGCGAGTTCGCAATCCCGGCGCGGGTATCCCGAAATAGCGATTTTTCTGCGATTATCGGTAATCACAACCGGAATTTGCGCCCGCGTGCGAATCGCATTTTTTAATCGCTAATCTTCATGAATTCAGATTTGCGATTTCTCAATAGCTTTTTTTAGCTATTACAGAATCGCAAATCCCGTTTTTCATGAATCAGGCGGCAACTCCCCATTCATTCCTATGGGCCAAAAGGCCCATAGGACTGAATGGGGAGTATTATTAGCAATTTGCTAATCGCAAATAAGATAGCTATTTAAAGGGTGCCAGGGGTGTCCAAAGGACACCCTGTAGCACCCCTTAAATGCAAATTTAAACAGGTGTTGCGCACACACATGTCCAAAGGACATGTGTGTGTGTAACATGCAAAAGAAAAAAATGCACTAAAGTGCTTTTTACTCTTTTTTCGCAATTTACCACGAAGTCAGACGTGGTAAATTGCGACCAAATATTGCGAATTCGCAATTTCTAATTGGTTGATGAATTGCATTTAAGGAATCTCTATTAGAGATTCCTTAAATCCAATTCCTCGCAAATATGTAATTTCGCTAATAGTGATTTTTGCATTTGGGATGATGAATCCCAAATGCAAAAATTGCACTTGCAAAGGGCCAGATTCTCAGAATCTGGCCCTTTGAGAGTGCAATTTCGCTTGATGAATCGGGCTGTTGGTCACATAAGGAGATTACAGATAAAGTAAATCCACAGAGAGTAGAAAACGGAATGTTCAGTTACAGAAAGAGGACATGCAAGGAGTTTAAGAGAAAGAAGGGATATTAGGAAAGAGACAGTTCAAATCGTAATGGATTTTATTTTTAAAAATATTCTTTCTATTATATGATTTAAAAAATGTATAAATATAAAGGCTGTGCTGGTTAAAAACATGTGACACGGTAGTACATTTCCAAAAAAGCACTCAATTAATTCATGTTTCCTTTATGTCGCTTCTGGCAGGCACGTACAGACACTTAAAAAGCAATCAGAGGCGAGCAGGCAACATTTGAGGTGGGGGGGCAGGGGGTTTAGGCAGTCATTCAATCAGGAAGGGCGAGGGGCGTACACAAACAGAAAGAAGTATACACGAAAGCAAAAACCTGCCTGCAGTCAGAAGGCACAATAGACTGAGGCGGAACAGAACTGGCACTCAGATAGAAGTAGGCACCATTCAGTAGTCAGAAGCAGGCATGTTGGAAGCCAGACATTCAGATACCCGCACAGTCATTAAGGCCTTGGAGCAGTCAGACGAGGGGCTCCTGGCAGTCTGAGGCAGGCAGACAGACCAAGAACCAGGTGCTAGCAGTGAACAGCTTGCTGCAGCCGGTTTGCAGTCATAAGCAGGCACACAGACCGAGGCAGAGCGGGACAGGTACATGCAGGCACCATGAGGTGGATAGAAGCAGACATGAAGGAAGTCAGATCAAGCATGTGAGGAGTCGCAAAGGAATCACAGGCACAGGCCGCTGCAGGCAGACAGATACAGGCACTCAGGCAGTCACAGACAGTCAGGCACGTCCGCATCCATGAAGGCATGGGAGCAGTCAGACAAGGGGCTTCTGGCTGGCAGTCTGATGCAGGCAGACACAGATCCTGGGAACAGCCAGTTCACTGATCCACTCGAGTCACTATACGCTATGTCATACTTAGTTCCAAATATCCAAAATACCGCCTTGTGGCTCCAATGGACATAGTCCCACTAGGACTGATTAGATAACCCACGCCGTAGTTCAAAATAGAAGTCACCCTAGGTAATGGATTTAGCCTGCAACAATGCCATGGCTAAGACTGCTTCGCGTTCCTGACAAGCTACAGTGACGTCACTAATGGTGAGGTCCGATTCCCAAGCTAACAGCGGCTCGCAATACTTGAGTCTTGGGGGGGGTCTTGCGGGGTGTCGGGGGTCATGGTGGGGGCAGGGGGGATGTTTAAAAAATAGAATATTAATAAAAGGAAACTTACCGGGTCCACGTCGCCTCAGCTGCTCCTGGGCCAGGATCCCAACTCCTGCGTTGGCGCCTGCCTTCAACGTCTTCGGAGTTCGGAGTGGCTGGCAGTGGCAACCCCTCTCAGCCAATCCAGAAACTGCATTAGCAGCACCAGGATTAGCTAGAGCAGGGATAATCCCCGCCCATTTAGAAGACCGGGGGCTGGCCGGCTTGCTGCATGAAGCAACCCTTGGGGCCCTTGCTCTTCTAATGGGAAGAGTAGTAGTGGCTGTAGTGCACATGTTCGGGCTGGTTGTGAAAATTACTAGCCCCAAGCCGAACATGCACACAACTGCTGTGCTGTCGGTAGTCTTACAGTGAGTCGAGTCTGTCACTCAAGTGCAGGCCCTACCCACCCACCCCCTTCAGCCTTCAATTACCTTCGGATTGCTTTGAAGAAGTGAGGTTCTAATTACAGCACACCAGTAATTTCAATTCTTTCAGTCTTTGTATGTGTATTGCACAGATGAAAACTCAAACTGTTGTAACCAGTAGAGTTTACAAGAAGACACAACATTCAAACAGCATAAGGGTGAATTAGTAATCCAATGTAGAGTAAAGAAAGGTCCTCTTCAAATATGTTTTCTCCTTTATTCAAATTTCATAAAAAACAGGTTCTCCCAGCATAAACATCGCCAACACGAGTTTCGTCTCCCACAGAGACTTCATCAAGGCATAGAAAATAGTAGAAATGTTTAGTAATCCGCTCAAGAAGTAAGGACACAACGTTGAGTATTGTTAATGGGATACCCCAGAGATTGAAAATAAAGTAAAGCTCAAAGCTGAGTTCACTTCAACATGTGGGTCGGCATGGTTGTCAAAGCAAAAGTATCATCTATCATTGGTAGGAAGATGTAACATAGGCGAGAACAGATGTAGGCTCATGAAGTCAAAATCCAAAGTTTTTTGAAAGGTCCCATAGAATACGAATCCAATATTTCAAAAGTATGCGGAAAAATTAAACAAACTCCCTGCAGTATTGGAAAGGTCCGCATTCGCAACCATAATAAGTTGCAGTCCACCAAGTGGCAGCAGCGCTCGTGACAAACTTCGTCGCCCGCAGTAACAAACGAAGCATTTAACGCGCTGCTGCCACTTGGGGGACTGCAACTTATTATGGTTGCGAACGCGGACCTCTCCAATACTGCAGGGAGTTTGTTAAATTTTTCCACATACTTTTGAAATATTGGATTCGTATTCGTATTTATTTGTACTACAAATAATTACCTCTTAATGCAAGTTGCAGACTTTTCCATTTTGGACACTACTACCTTCTTTTGTTGACCTTCGGATTGCTTCACAGCCTCGGGCGTGTCCCGGTACAGTTCACGTTTCAGCACGACCGCTGCGCTAGACTGCAAGCGTTTTATTAATTGGAATTTGCACAGAGGCGCATGAATGGAGTCACGTGGCATTAGTTGGGCAATGCCCTAGCACCCCTATGGATGTACCGCCACTGGCTGGGGGGATTGGTTGTTCCCAACGCCTGCTGCTCCAGTCTCCCGGTTGCTTCCGGGTTGCTAGGCGCGCCTTCCTGCGGCCGAGCCGGGTGGAAGACGCACCATGGTTGCTGTGTTCTGGCCTGCCCTGCCCTGCCAATGACCTGGTGGATGTGCTCTGAGCTGTTTGTAGGGGTGGGTGGGCCTTGTTTCTGGTGGTGTTCCGCCCCCCAACCCCCCTCTTCAGGTGAGTTCCGGCAGTGTTTCTTTTTCTTCATTTTGGGGGTGTTGCTTTGGCCTATCGGCTATGGTGGTTGAATCTGTAGCTGGGGCGGAAATGTCGAGTCGCAGCGTAGACGCTCATCATCCACGCTGGGTACATCTCTTGTTTATTCCGTGCTTACCAGGTACTGTTTGGATCCGTCTGTGGCACGGATGGTGCTCATGCGCAGCGCTTGATGGGACTTCCCCCGCACACACGCATGTTCTTTTACTCAGATCCTTTCCTGTACCTTGGAGTGTGGCAGTACATAGTTGGCGTTGCAGTACATAGTTGGGTGACTGTCCCTCTTCTCCCCTGATGGGTTTCTGTTTCTCGTGGCATTTGAGTTGCAGTGGCCTATAGTGGCTGTGGTCATGGACTCTATTGCCACCAGGTTTTGTGTTCAGGATGACAGCAGGCTCGCCTCATGGATGTCGCCATGTTATGCAAAGATGTAGCCTGGGTATGCCGGGAATTGAACCCGGGTCCTCATGCATGCAAAGCAAGCACTCTACCACTGAGTTACATCCCACTTCTAGGAGTTGCTGCTTGTGCTTGCGATGTCCCGGGTGCTGGGCCTCCATGGCTGTATCCTGTGTCTTTGGGGCAGCTGGTCCTGGCCATCTGGGTGTGCCACATGCTCTTGCTCTCTTGTTCTATGCTTCCCCGGACTCCATTCTCACCCGTTGGGCCTGTTTTCTCGGGGTGCTATCTTTGGCAGCTTGGTTCGGCTTTCTATCTTCTGCGCGTTCTCAGGGGGTGCTGTGGTGCTGGGCAGGTCTCCGTTTCCGGGCCTGCCTCCCTTGCTGGTATGCCCTTTGGGTGTCCTGCACCTGCAGCCATTGCTCCTCTGGGCCTCTTCTCGCCTACTCTGGTTCCTCTTGCATCCCCTGTGTTGGCCTCTTGGCTGGGGTTTCTTCTCTCAGTGGGTCCCCTATTTGTGCTTGTGTTGGGTGCTGCTCTTTCCAGTCTGGGTGATCCTGTGCTTCCTCCCGGACTCTTTGGCTTGCGCTGGCCTGCGGCATTCTCCGCTGGCTTGGTTCACTGGTATGGGCACTTGTCTCAGCCTTGTGCTGTGGTTATCTTTGGCCGTGGTTGGGTTGTGGTTTTCCCCTTCTTGTGGCCTTTTTTTTCACTGGCACTGTCCTGCAGCTGTTGGGGTCTCCAGCCCTTCTGTTGCCGTGTTGGATTCCCGGTGCTCCACCGCTAGGGGTCTTTTTATTTCTTTCAACTTGTGTGGGTGATGGTCTGGTGGTTGTGCTCCTGCCGCTCCTGTTCGGCGGTGCCTCCTTCATTTAGCTGGCTCTTCCTCTACTTTTTGGTTTAACTGCTTCTTGTTCCTTCGGCCCGTCCACCCTCTGGATACCTGTTTTTGTCTGGTCTGCACTTCTGCAGGGTCTGGCCTGGTTGGTGCCTGGTTGGGTGTCTACCAGGTTTTGCCTGTTACTGATGGCTTATATGCCTAGTTGCAGCCTGGTGGGGTGTCTGCCTGGGTGTTCTAGTGCTGTCTGGTCGGTGTTGCCCGGTTGCTCACTTGCGGCGTTACTGGGCTGCCTGGTGGGGGCTGTGCTGGGGCTGGCTGTGCCCTGGAGTTTCTGCCTGCTCTGGGGTGTGTTTTCTCCTGCTGTTCCCCTCCCTGCTTTGTTTTTTCTGGGGTCTCTCTCCTGGTGTGCCTGTTCTCTCACTGTTGGGTGGCTGGTCCCTCTGCTGGCAGGTTCAGGTTCTTGCAGGACTGGGGTGTTGCTGCAGTTGTGACCTCTTGGCTTCAGCTGCTCCTGTCTTTGTGTGTCACCCTCTCCTATCTTCCTGTCTAACCTGCTTGCCTGCTACCACTGTGGGTGTCAGCCAGATGTCGTGCCCCACTTCCCCTGGGGGGGCGTGGTATTTGTCTTGCCTTTGCGTTTTCCTGCCCGCCTGGCTGCTGGTTCCAGGACATATGAGGCTATGTTTGGGGGGTCTTGTGGCCTGCAGCCTTCCCTCTGCCTGTGACTCGTCTGTTCTCTGTTCCCTTCCCTACTATCCACTGGGGCTGGAGTTGGAAAAGTAAATTAAACTATTCACTATCCAGCACCCCTCAACACTATGCGTTGTAACAGCATGCATTGTAAAACTTGCGATGTAAAGACATGCGTAGTAAAAGCATGCGTTGTAATGTCATACAACCCTGTTCAGCTGGGTTAGTCCTGGTTCGTGCCTGGATGGGGGTCCGCGTGGGTATTCCAGGGCCTGTGGGCTTCCTCCGGTCGGTTGTCCTTCTGCCTGCGTTGCCTGTGGCGTTGTCCCCTGGACCGCTTTGTCTCTGCCTTATAGTTGTGTCCTTTTGGCCTGTTGGCCGCTCTTTCTCTGTTGTGGCCTCTTCAGGTCTCTGTTCTTGTGTGGAGTGGTGGGGGCCGTGGGTCCTCTGTGGGCGCTGGGCTCCCGTCTGCTTCGGGGGCTTTGGCTATAGCCGCTGTTTGGTGTTGGGTCTGGCTATTGTGTTCTTGGCCCTTGTTGTTCTGGGCATTTTGGGCTGCTGCCTTGTTTGGTTTCAGTCCTGGGTGGTCTGGAGGTTCGGTGCCAGGGATATCTTCACCCTACCAACCTTTGCTTTGCCTGTGCTCTGCTGGGGCCTTCCCCTCTTTGCCTTTCCCTGGTTGTGGGTTGGGCTGACCGGTCCTTCTGTTCCGGCGGGTTACTCTGCTTCAGCTCCGGCTTACTGGCTGCTTTGTCCTCTGTTGCCTGCTTTTAGTCCTGGGGGGGGGTCCTTCCCTGCTCCTGCCCTCCCTTTGTGCGTGCAGGGTCATGGCCTTTGGTGTGCCTGTCATGGCTTCTGTTGCCTCTGTGGCTGGGCTGGTTTTGGGGGTTCTTTTCCCCTCAGGGTTGGTTTTACAGCTGTGGTGCTTGGGCCCGGCCCTCTCCTTCCGGGCCTCTGGGGGCTCTGGGTTGTTGGCCCTTGGTCTTTGCTGGCCTGCCTGTGGGTGGTCTGCTTTCTGATTGGTTTTTTGGAAGGGTGTCTCTGGATGGCCAGTTCTTTGGATAGTTTCTGGTTTGGCTCCCCTGCTGCTAGTGTTGGCTGGCATGGGATTCCCTTGCTCTGGTCTTGGGTTCTCTGGGTCACTTGGTGGGCTGTCTGTTCCGTTGGGGGCCTGTTGCGCCTTTCTCTGGTGGTTGGTGTGTGCCTTCTATTGGACTGTGGCTTCTTGCTCTGTTTGTCCCGGGTTTTCGGCTGGGGTGTTCTACTGGGCTGTGTTCTTTGGGCCAGAGGTCCCTCTTGCTCCTCTTTTCCTCTTTGGTTTCCCCTGGTCTCATTGTCCTTGGGGGTTGGCCTGGTCGGTTTTTGCTGCTCCAGCTTTTCCTGGCGGGCCCTGATTCTGCTTGGGACCTTGTTTCCTGGGCTGTGTTTGGGCCTGCTGGGTTCTGGTCTCTGCTGGACCTGCTCCCTTCTGGCTCATGGGGCCTTGTGGATTGGCTTTCAGGGGTGGTGTTCATGTTTCCCTGGTTTCAGTTGTGGGTGCCTTGGCTTTCCCTCTTGTCCTGTCCCTGGTCTCTGACATGTCTTCTGAGCTGTTTGCTTGGTGCTGGTCGGCTGTCGGCTATGGTGGTAGGTGCTGGCCTAGTGCTCTACTGTTGGGTTCCGGGGAGTTTTGTCCTCTGGGCTCTCTGGGACTGGGTTGTTCTTGGGGCAGGTGGGTGAGGTGGCTTGGGCCTGGCCGTTGCGTCCCTCCTCTTCGGGTTTAGTCTTGGTGGTCCTGCCCTTAATTGGTTCCTTGGGTGTGGACCTGCCTGGTTGTGTTGGGCTTCTCTGCCTTTTTGTCCTGGGGGCCACTTGGTCTTGTCCTGTTGAGGATCTGTTTTTCTCTGGCCCGCTTCAAACCTGGGTGTTGGTTGCTTTGTGGCCTGTTTCCCTTCTGGGGCTTTGCTTTTGGGCTCTCTTTTGGGTGACTCCTTTTGGGATGACCTGGATTCTTTGTTTTCTGGTTGGCTGCCTCCTTGCTGTTGCTGTAGCCTTCTGTTTTTCCTTGATTCTGGTCCTAGGTTTTGTCCCTGTGGCCTGTTTCTGGATTCCTGGACTGGTGAGCTGTTGGGCTTCTTCTTTGAGTGGCCTCCTTGCTGTTTTTTTGTTTTTGGCTGCCTTGGTTGGTTTTTGTTGTCCATGCTCTCCTCGTACCATGTTCGTTGGTAGGGTGCTCCTGCTGTGCTGCATGGCCTCTGTTAGTTGTCCGCTCTTCGTCTTGCGGGACTCCCGTTGTTTTGTTGAGTCCGTTCGTGCTTTTGTGGGGCACCCTCCTGTCTGGGTGCTTTGCCTGGGGTTTCCAGTGGTGCGACCTTTTGCTTCCCTATGGTTGCTCCATTTGGTGTGGTTTCCTGGGTTTGCTTCAGGGTTTTGGAAGGCCGGGTTTCTGCTTGGGTATTCTCCACTTTGTTATGAATGGGACGTGGACAGGAGGGACCTGGGGGTAATGCTCTATAACTTACTCATAATCTTAATTACTCCGGGTGCTGCTGTCCTTGTCCCATTCATATGCCCTGCCCTCCCTCCCGGACGACCGGCCTTCCTGTTGAGGGCTTGGTGATTCAGGCAGAATGCTGGTTAAATGCTGCTTATGTGCTCCCAGTAGAAGGGGCAGAGTTAGGGTACCAGCATTCCTCTAGTCTTTTTTTTCAGTCAGGAGATGGGTAATCTCCACTTTGTTATGAATGGGATGAGGACAATGGGAACTGGAGTAATGGAGATTACCGTAAGTAATAGAGCATTATAGCTTGGAACATTGCACGTTTCGACGGGCAACTGAATCATTTTCGGAAACAAATGTTAGACTTCACTGTTGACCAGTGAGTAATATATACAAGAGACATGGCACTTTCTAACTCAACAATATCAAACTATACTACCCACACAATCAAGGCAAAAAAGAACGACGTTGGGAGACTTAACAGTGAGTTGGCAACATTGATAAGTAACAAACTCCATATGAAAAGTATTAAATTACAATCATCTTCTGATTATATGTTAGTAGTGTTACTCGCATGCCACTCTACCACAAGGTTCATGATCATAATGATCTATTTCCTCTCTCATCGCCTAAAAAATAAATACAAATGCCATGCAACATTATAAGACCTGTAGCCATTACTAGACAGGTTGTTTGTTATTATCACTAGGGACCACAACCAACAACTGTTCCTTTCAGGGAATTATTCTCCATCCCCAGAGGTCGTAAATAACCCAGCAGGGAAAGCACAATGGTCTCAACACCCAAAGCAGATTCACCCACAACCTCCTGTCAGGTTCTGGATGCAGAGCACTTAATGGGAGATTTGTCGATGATCAGCCTGCTAAACCTACATTTTGGGGTCCGAAAGCATCAGCCATCATTGATTACACATTTGGTCTTTATTCTTACTGCTACCTTTGAAAAAGTTACGCTATTATTCAGATGTCCAAGAGTGATTGATCTTCAGAAGACAGTTCTTAACATCAAACTAGACCTCCTGTAAATACGGAGAATGGCAAACAATAAATGCATGGTCGCTGTCAATGGCAGGAAATTAAATGGGACATCACTCTTAATAATAAAGCTTCTAGCTTGTGCAAAGCTCTGCGGCCATTGCACTCATTTGTTAACAACGAATATTCCATTCCTGGGATCAGTGGTGACTGGATTAGTAGCTGGCAGTATAGTTTAGACTCTATACTTTTGGTCTTGATCACAAAGGTACCAACTAAACAGGGAAGCATTATTTTCACTTGACAAGTGCTCAGAACTTAGGTGAGTTAAAAAGGCTCTACAGCAAGCCACTGGTCAACCAGTAAAATTACCTCCTGCTGGCAAGAGGAAGCCTGGAGTAGGCTTGGTGTAGGGGGACCCAACGAGGCACACTGTCAGGGCTTATCCCACTGCAGATTGCATTGTGGAGCTGTGCACGCTCTCTATATCCAAGTACCGGTCCCTGGAAGGGCCAATTGTGCTGTCCGGAGATGCCTGGGACCAGCTGCGAGCGAAGCCGAGAGAAGAGCCCCGCAGATGCCCAGAAGCTGCACCAGGAGAGAGGCGAGCCTCCCCAGAGCCCGGTGAGTGGGGGCTCATGTGGCCCAGTGTAAAGTGCCTATTTCCTGAGCAGACCCGCAGGAGAGCCGACCGCTCCAACATTGGGAGCCAATTTGATTTAGAAAGCACCAGTGGGGGCCTGACGGCACAGTTGTGCCAGGGCCCCTTTACTTCTTTCACAGCTGCACCGCGCCATAGAGGGCAGCTGCAACAATGGGAACATGTTCTGATAGAGTCCCAGTGGAGCTGGAGAGGCACAGTGGTGCCAGGCTCCCTACGTATTCACAGCTGTGCCGCACCAGCGCGGGCAGCTGCAACATCTTGCCACATTTGTGTTAGAGAGTCCCAGTGGAGACCCACCCGGAGGGCCCGGTGAGTGCCCATGCCTACAGTGATCTTCACAGCTGCACAGGAATTTGTGGCAGCTGCAACGTTTAGGCCTGCGCAATAACTCACTTATGGATTCTACTGCATTGACAGCACGCCCTGCCATTTGGGACATAGGGCATTTGAGACCTCTGAGAAGGCAAGTTGGCCAGGGGGGCTGTGTTAGGTTGATAGGGTGCCAGGCCCTGAATGTGATTTATGTGTGTGCACGAAATGTGATTCATGCACTCTGATTTATGCTATGAGGTTATTTACATAATGTGGTTTATGTTATGAGGTTATTTGCATACTGTGGTTTATGCTTGTGAGGTAATTCTCTACTGTGATTTATGCCTCTAATGTGATTCATGATTAGGAGGTTATGGTCTAATATGTTTAGGCTTATGAGGATGGTGCAGAGGTAATTTTACCCCTAATGTGATACTGAATGAATACTGTGATTTATGTTGCAGGATATAATGCTGAGTATGGTCTTTCGCCAGCCATTACTGGTTATGTTCTACCTTTATTATTTGTGCTTGTGATGTTGCTGACAATGATCCAATTGGCCCTGTCATGTGTATATAATCCCCTGTAAATATCGCCTAGTGCCAGTTGGCACAGCGTATATTGTGTGATTACTATTCTAATGTGTTTATGATAACACAAAGGCTATTTTTATATATAACCTTGTGTGAAATTCCTTTTGTGGTGTGCCTAGTGTGCTGCTGTTGTGTGTGTGTTGCGCAAACGCTTTACACATTGCCTCTGGGATAAGTCTGACTGCTTGTGCCAAGTTACCAACGGGGTGAGCAGGGGTTATCTTCAGTGTGTACCTCCCTTGCCCTGACTAGAGTGGTGATTTCTGCCTGGCTTAGGTGCAAGCCCTAGCCAACCAGAAATCCCTTTTCTTACATTGGTTGTCATCGGTGAGGACAGGACTTCGTTTGCGCAGTACCACAGCGACAACTGGTTGCACTACAAACTCTGTAATTAGAGAATCACAAGTTTGGAAATTATTGTTTCTGATTTTATTTAAGCTGCATTTCTTTGAAATGTATTTTCTTGTTGCACTATGAGTTGGGGTTCCTGCCAAGGTCAGAAACCAGAGAATCTAGAGGAGGTTTTACTGCCCGTGTGCAAACTGCTATTTCTGGGGTTGGCCAGCAGCGCAAGCTAAAGGAGTTTTTACTGCCCCTGTGCGGTTTGCTATTTCGAGGTTTGGCCTATAGTGGAAACTTAAATGGCATGGAGAAAATAGCTCCGGAGGGTAGATTATCCCCTAAGTCCAGTTTTAGTTTTCTGGATTCCCCAGTGAAGGTGGGATCCAGTGGTGGCAGCAATATGGAGTCCAGTGCAGGAAGTCTCCTTCCGATTTCCCAGAGAATGCTACCTGGTTCCCAGTTGAGAGCGGTACAGGTTGGGATTCAGGGGCAGTAAGATACTGTCTTACCAGTCTTGGGGGGAGTGTGGATGAATGTTGGGATACACTGGACGATTGGGTGATGGTTAGCACAGCAAATTATGTTAAAGGGCTGTTCAATCTGTTTTGTAAGAGAGCACATGTTCTCTTATTGTTTTCCAGGATTGTGCCAACACCTGTTAGATTGTGAGTTCTTTTGATGATAGTGAGCTTGCATTGGGAAGTGATCCTAAGAGGAATGTGTAGGTATCTTCCAACCCAGAGTGGTGGAAGTGGTTCAGAGTAGTTCACCCTTATAGTGAGTAGGTTGCAAGGTCTTACAAACTGTCTCGCAGGGGAAGGTGTGAGACTGGGCCGTATTCTGCGCTTCAACCTCAGTCGCCAGTACTAGATGGGTCCTGTTGGACCATCCTTTGAGGGGGATCTTCCCCTGTTAGGTGAGCTGGGAGGGTCTGTAATCAGCCCTCCATCAGTTCTGGTGTCTGGCAGTGCCACCATAAGTGGAGGGTGCAGAGGTCCAGATTGAGGGGTGAGAGGGGGAAAGAGTCCACAGTGGACGAACCAGTGGGTCAGGGGCCAGCCAGATGGGCTGATGCACCATTGAATGACCATGGTGATACCACTTCTGTCCTGGGGGATCTTCACACACTGTCAAATGGACAGGAGGTCGTGAGACCTGGACCAGGCAGACTGTCACATGACACATTAGTTATGTGTTACCCTCGGGGAGGATATATGTACACCCCAGGAAGCTGGCAATTGTCCAACTAAAGGTTTCCGTCCCTGGGTTGGGAAACCAGGTTCAGGGTATGCCTGACCTGGAGAGAAGGGCAACTGTAATCAGTGTCCTGACCGGTGTAGCTTCTAGGGGTACAACTCCATTTAGGAGGGTACTGGGCTCTGGAAGGGGGTGCAGAAAGAGGGAGTCCTCGCCGTTGACTCCGGGGAAGCCTGAGGGTTTAGACCCTACATTGGTAGACCAGTTGCTGGAGGGACCAGTGAGTTTTGTTTTGAGGTTGCCTCTCACAAGAGCGGAACCCAAGGTAGGAGGATCAGTGGAAGTTTGGAACTTCACTGAAAGGAAGGGTGGAGAATGGCTATTATGTGCCAGTCGTTACTGCCTCCCACTCTGTGGATTGGAAAGGATAAGTGACATCTGGATGGCCTAGGGCCTGGTACTGGCCGTAGATAACTTGGTAGTTCCAGTAGGGTAGCCTAGTTGGGCCTGAGAGCTTTTTACAGAGGGAACCATATGGATTCAGAGAGGCGTAGAACCGTATGGTGTCCCTGCAATTGCAGGCACACGTCCGTGATCTATCGCGCAAAGTAGGGAAGCCCATCACGGTAGTGATTGGTATACCCTGCATTTTAGCTGAGGGGGTTGTGTTGGACTTGGTCCTCTTTTGCAGGGTCATCCCCAAACTTCTTGCCTTTCTCCTAGCCTTTTCTCTGACATGGAGTTGGTGGTTTTAGGCCTTTGGGCACGTTAGCACTGCTGTCCAGCGTAAAGTGTGTGGGGCTCTCTGTGTTACATTTGGTAAGATTAGTCTACACCTTTTTGGCATATATAATTTACCTGTCGGTCCCTTGTAAAGTAGTATCTCATATACCCAGGGCTGGTAAATTAAATGCTACTGGTGGGCTTGTAGCGCTGATTGCGCCACCCACCAAAGTAGCCTTGCAAACCTATCTCAGGCATCTGCCATCGCAGGGTCTGTCTGTGCCCGCCGTGTCACTGCCGCTGTGACATGACACCTAAAATGTGTGCCATGTCTGTGACCCCCCTTTTCTTACATGTCAGTCACCCCTAAGGTAGTCCTTAGCTAGCCCTATGGGCAGGGTACATTGTAGTGAAAAGATAGGACATGTACCTTAAGTGTGTGACATGTCCTTGTAGTGACTAACAGCCATTTTGGTTTCTCACTACTGTGGGGCTGCCCTCCCATAGGAATGCATTGGGGATGCCCTGATAAGTGTTTCAGTGGTAATTCCTGATATGAGAGGAGCAGTGTGGTCAAGTTTAGTATATTTGGAATGGTCATAATACATGCTGTGCAATGGTGTACGCAGATTTATTATAACTATTTTAGAAATGCCCATTTTTGTAGTTGGCATTTTTGTGTGCTATGTGTATGCCTGCCTGATGTGAATTGCTTGTCTTTCTTTTGAGTGTCAGGGACCGGAAGGTGTGTGAGGCTCCAGGAGGGGCAGGGTGAGTCAGCAATAGGCTGAGTGGGACATCAGCATTGGAAGTAGTGGGAGGAGTAATCCCCTGACCCTGAATATGTCTGTGCCTAGCCTGTATAATGCTGGCTCCGCCCCCTGTGGTGTGTCTGATCAACTAACCCCCACCTGACAAAAGGGAAGAGGAGCCTGGTGAACAAAGTGCTCCAATTCCCCCGTGAACCAGTTGCATCTGGTTCCCCCAAGCCCTGCACTTTAGACAAAAGTGAAAAGGAGTATAGGGTCTCTGACCCCATGTTGGTGTGCTGTTCTGGACTTGCTGGGGGCTTGCTGCTGCTGGCGGCCCAGGAGGAACCGCCACTAAGGGCTGGCCACCCTGCTGGAGGGCCCTGTGTACTGGAGCTGTGGCTCCCAGCTCCTCTTGAGTGCTTTTCTTTTATTCCAAGGAGAAGAGTAGCCTTTATTTGGTGGCATCTGCAGCGCTGAGCAGGGCAGCCTGATCTGCCCGTTTTTGAGAGGGAAGCCCCGCCATAGGGATTTCACGGTGATGCTGTGGAGCTGGTGCCCACCTCGCATTCTTTGAGTATCAAGTAGGAGCCCACCCCTCTTATTGTATATTTAAAATGCAGGTACCCACCCCGCCTATGCTCTTATTTTTTGTGGGTGCCCACCGCGCATCTGTGCCTATTTTAAATTGCGGGGGCCCACCCGGCATGTGGTGTTTTTATCTACAGCTAGTGCCCACCCCACAGTGCAGCCAGAGAGAGGAGCCGCCGGCCGACCCGGAAGTCAGGCGTGTCCACCTGACTGGGGGCAGGGCCTGCCACATGTAGCTGGAAGTCTGTGCGGGGCTACCATGTGCATGGGAAATCCCCGCAGTGCTGGCGAGAGGAAGACTGGAGTATACCTAATGCAGGGGGGACCAACGAGGCACGCTGCCAGTGCTTTTTCCCCCCTGCCGATTGCATTGTGGAGCAGTGCAGTCTCTCTATAACCAAGTCCCGATCCCAGTAAGGGGGACCAGGTGAAGTGTGCTGTCCGGAGATGCCTGGGACCAGCTGTGAGCGAAGCCGAGAGGAGAGCCCCACAGATGCTGAGAAGTGGCACCAGGAAAGAGGCGAGCCTCCCCTGGGCCCGGTGAGTAGGGGCTCATGTGGCACAGTGTAAAGTGCGTATTTACTGAGTGGACCCACAGGAGAGAAGGCTCCTCCAACATTGGGTGCCAATTTGATTTAGAAAACCCCAGTGGGGGCCCCATGGGCATGGTCGTGCCAGGGCCCCTTTACTTTCTTCACAGCTGCGCCGCACCGTGGATGGCAGCTGCAATTATTGGAGCATGTTATGATAGAGTCCCAGTGGGGCTGGAGAGGCACAGTGGTACCTGGCTCTTTGCGTATTCACAGCTGCGCCGCACCAACGCGGGCAACTGCAACGTCTTGCCACATTTGTGTTAGAGAGTCCCAGTGGGGACCCACCCAGAGGGCACAGTGAGTGCCCATGACTACAGTGATGTTCACAGCTGCACAGCGATTAGTGGCTGCTGCTACATTTAGGCCTGTGCAATTGCGCACTTGTGGATTCTGCTTCATTGGCAGCATGCCCTGACATTGGGGACATAGAGCATTTGAGCCCTCTGAGAAGGCCAGTTGGCCAGGGGGACTGTGTCAGGCTGATAGGGCAAGGCCCTAAATGTGATTTATGTGGTGTGCAGAAAATGTGATTTATGCACCCTGATTTATGCTATGAGGTTATTTACATAATGTGGTTTATGTTATGAGTTTATTTGCATATTGTGGTTTATGCTTGTGTGGTTATTCTCTACTGTGATGTAGGCCTCTAATGTGAGTCATTATTAGGAGGTTATGGTCTAATATGTTTAGGCTTATGAAGTTGGCACAGAGTGTATTTTACGCCTAATGTGATGCTGATTGCATACTATGATTTATGTTGCAGGATATAATGCTGTGTATGGTATTTCATCAGTCTACTGGTTATGTTCTACCTTTTTTATTAGTGCTTGTGAGATTGCTGACAGTGGCCCAATTTGCCCTGTCATGTGTATATAATATCCTGTAAATATTGCCTAGTGCCAGTTGGCACAGTGTATATTGTGTGATTACTATTCTAATGTAATACAAAGGTTATTTTTATATAGAACCTTGTGTGGAGTTCCTTTTGTTGTGTGCCCTAGCCAACCAGAAATCCAATTTCTGGCACTTAACATACACCCTTAATAGATCACAAACTTGGTGGAGCAGATGTGCTGAAAGCAACACCAACAGGATCCTCTTTTACCTAACCAATAGCCCAAACCGGCCCGCTTAACCCCCATGTGCATAAAAGTGATCCATAATTTAGATATAGAACTAAGAACATCAGTCATAGGCATCATTTTTCAGACCTTGTGTTGTGGGACCATAAACAGCTAACCTTGTCCACTCCAGCCTTTGAGTCCAGTTTTCATGACTCGAGGATTTTGTAATTGTAGTTTTAATTAAATAGTAGCTCCTCATTGCTCGGATGTTACTATTCCTAGTTTTTGTTATATTATCACATACTGAAATTCTTTGTTGTGTCATGTAGTAGTCTGGTCTTAATTCTTTATAAAGTTTTGATATATTGAACCCACTTAATCAGTGTTTTAATTTCCTTTAGTTGCCTCTAAAGGATAATCCTTCCAATTAATCCTACAGCTGGAGCTCACCTGGGTGGGAGTGGTACTTCACTGATGAAGTTGTGATGCCTTCCCTGTTTGTGCTTCATCTATATTCAGGTAACAAACTTTAGAGTGAAGTGAACTATTTAAGTTAGTAAGTAACTGCTACTGGAGGTAATCATTTATTTAGGTTGTTGTAGATGGATCACTGACAGAATAGAGAATGCCAAAATATCGACCTGCCAAAATATCCTGGACAAAATATAGAATGCCAAAATATTGAATTCCTATCTACAAACAGGTAAGTACAAAAATATTGAATCCAAAATATCATTGTAAATAATATAGAATGTTAAAATATCTAATTTTTTAAATGTCTTAAAAGTAATGTAAAATTAATGAAATAATAAATATAATTAACTAAACATACTTAAAAATACTTAAATAACCTTACAATTATTCAATAATTAATGTAAGTTAAAAACAAACCATGCATTTTTATGTTTTAATACATATATCAGTCAGTCAAAATACTTTATTCGATAATTCAATATCATAAAAAGACAGTGATGAACAAAATACATTCAATTATACTCGCACATTTTAAATATATTAAAAAAAATTCAGCCAAATTAAAAAAAACTTTAAAAATTCAAAAGCATTGAAAACGATCAGTTCACTGAGTGGTAACTGTTATGATAGGTCACTTATTTAAAAAGACAATATATACAAAAAAGTGCATTTTTATTGGAGTACATTTAGGCACGAAGTTTCATTATCTTATTTCTCCCCCTCGCTGCCCCTACCAAAAAACTAGCGACATGAGAAATAACCCTCGGGCTATCTAGTAGTTGCAGGTATAGGAGTGCGGGCCTCACTTGAAAAAAGCCTGCCTCCCTAAGGATAGGCACAAGAAACTTCCTCCTTGCGGCTAAATAATGGCCACAGAACATTACAAAATGCATTGTGTCCTGCTTTGAAAAATTATCGCAGGAACAAGGCGGTGCCTGATCAGGAGTATTCCATTCCGTGAGTTGACCCAATGTTAAATAAATCAAATTTAAACGAAAACGCGTTAAAAGAAACCTATGATAGGGTCGATTCACTAAAACCAAGTAAAGTTCAGGGCCAGGGGGATTAGCAACCATAATAAAAGATCTAGCAGTGGTTTTTCTGAGCTCCCTTTCCTCCCTTTCGAGAGACAGCATCTGTAACATAGTCTCCTTCGTAAATGCTATGTCCCTACAAATTATACTTTCTGGGGAGGGAAAAAGCTCAGGTCTTCCAATTTTCTGAAAACCCTGTTTGACGTAGGATAACCACTTAATTTTATTTTGGTTGTCTAAACTAAGACAATCCTTAAGAATGGCATGATTCAGGGAGAGTTCATCGTTCAACCAAGTCCTCAACCAAGTTATTAATGGGGCTACCTTCAACATATCTGTGATAAAACCAACACCCAACTCTGAATGCAATGCAAATGAAGGGGTTGACTGCGGCACCGACAAGATTGATCTCATGAATTTATTTTTGGTGATTTGCAAGCAGTACGTAGTACTGTATCCCCAAAGTGAGCAGCCATACGTGGCAACTGCCAAACACTTTGCTTTGTAGATGTTTAACAGAGCTGATATGGGCCTAGCCCCAAGTTTTTTGCTAAAGGACATGACTGCCATAGAGGTTCTAGCAAAAGCAATATTTTTTGCTTTAATCTGTGGGCCCCATTTCCCCCTCTCCTCAAAGATAATACCCAAGTACGGAAAGGTGGGGACTCTGCTCAGTTCCTCATTGCAACAGAAAAAAGTTGTTATATTTTTCTTTCGAGAACCTCTCCCAGCTATCATTATTTGTGATTTTTTTAACATTTATTTTAAGATCTAAGGAATTCATAAAACGAACGAATGCATCCAGCAATCATTGAAGCCCCACCCCGGTTCGTGATAGAAGCACAGCGTCATCCGCATACAGGAGAACCAGTATACCCAGGTCTCCTACATGCGGTATGTCTGCCATGGCCTCCCTGAGTACAGGTTCAAGAGCGTTTATATAAACTGTAAACAAGAGAGGGGCCATAATGCACCCCTGTCTGACCTCCCGTTCTGGGTGGAAATGGCTAGAACAGCATCCCGCTGAGTTTACTCTGACAGAGGCTCGCAAGCCAGTGTGTAAGTCTGCCAAAAAATTTACCAAGATTGGATCAAGACCCAATCCGATTAAAATCTTCCATAATTTTGATCGGTTCACAAGGTCGAAAGCCGACGAAAGGTCCATAAACCCCAGATATAATATCCCATCCTTAGCAACGGTATATTTCCACAGTACTCCTTTTGGATCTGAAACCGTATTGAACATTTGACAGAATCCCTTTCCCTTCAATCCAATCCTGTAATTTAAAAAGGATGACCTGTCCCAGAAGTTTAACTGACGAATCTATTAGGGAGATCGGTCGATAACAGTCTGGATCTGACCGATCACCCTTCTTAAAAACTGGGACAATAATGGACTCTTTCCAGGATGCTGGGATGTTATTATGATTTAGTTTATTAAAGACCTTACACAGTATCTTCGACCAAATTTTGGTGCACACTTAAAAATATCAGCGGGAACCCCGTCATGTGCCTTATTTCTCAAGGTCTGGTCTATTGCCCTTTCCACATCTGAGACTTCGAAAGAAATACAAATACCCTTGTCTCTCTCAACTGTCATATTTAATGACTCTTGAGGAGCGGTACTAGAGTATATGTTACTAAAATGCATAATCCAAGCCTCATCAGCAATGTTGGACTCAAGAGGGCAGTTCTGTACCGGTGAGAATAAGGGATGACTTACCACTTTCCAGAATTGGCTACTATTTTTTAACACCTCTGGATCAAGTAGCTGTCCAAGCATTATCTTTCACAGCATTCTTCCTGGTCTGTATAACCTTTTTGTAGTTTGCTCTCAGCTTGGCTATTAGTACGCGGTCTTTTATGTTAGACTTCAGGGCTTTTAACAAATAAGCGTGTGCCTTTGAACAAGAGTGATCAAACCATCTTTTCCCTGAGTTTTTAAGGGGTCCCTTTACCACCGTTAGAGTTTGGTTGATCTGTTTACAAATACTGTCAAATGCACTAACTACTTGCTCGCTAGCAGCCTGTGGGTCTAGACACGTAGATACATCATCCTCCACCCTATTCAAAACATTCTGTAAGATGGCCTCTGGTTCTATATTCTCCCTTTTTAGTCTACGTCCTTGATCTATCGGAATCACTCGCTGGCCTCCCTTATGAAGTACTGTTTTAAAAGGTAACAGACCCCTAGACAAAACCTCCATCAGGACTGGGTTGTGGTCGCTAAAAACCGAAACCTCAGTTCTGTATCTTAACACTTTACCTAAAAGTTTACAAGACATGAAGATAAAATTATTAATTGTGCCATCACCTATGCCTTTGAGAGTTGGGAAGATTAAATCACCCTCCCTGCATCTTGATTCGTATAGGTTCCACACAGCCAAAAATTCTTCAAGGGCCTCCCCCCTTTTTGAATGTTCAAAATGTGAAACTGTGGAACCGGATGGGCCATCATCTACTAAGTTGACACAGGGGTAATCACACGGATGAATATTCAAATCTCCAAGTATAATTATCTCAAATCAATTTACGTTTGTTCTATAGACTGACAAAAATGTATCTATCTGGTCCAGATTATGTCTGGGGCTCTCTGTAGCTTTAGCATTGTAAACATTTATAAATAAAATATTGGATGAATCGGGGGAATTCATTTCAATAATTAAACAATTTTCACAACCTGAATCAAGCTGTGACAGTTCTCCTTTTAGCTCTAACTTAAACAAAGTTAATAATCCTCCTTTTGGTCTTCCAGCCAAACTGGCTGTAGCGGGAATGAGGAAATGTCTATATCCATCAAGGAAAAAACTGTTTGAGAGGTCCCAGGTCTCCTGTAGAGCCACAATGTCAAAAGTTTTCAGAAAGTCAATCCAGGTTTCGTTGCCCACTTTGCCCCTTATTCCAGCGATATTCCAAGTCATAATTCTACAGACGTGTGTGATAGTCCGTGGTTGATTTACCAGTCAGTCATTATCCTCCAGAGAGGTTAAGGGTGCAAAACGATTGAATAAAGGCAGGATTTGGTCAGCTGGAAAGTTTGGTCGACACAAATTATAACAATAGGAATCTTGGGGCATTGGGTTATGATTACCAGAAAAAACATGTGGCACAATACCCTGCATGAAAGGAGAAATTGGTGGATAATGTTGGGCTACTTGTGGCTTAATGATGTCATTCAAGTGATTATAGAAGAAACCAAGGGGGCGTGCACATACAGAATTATCTGTTGATGGCAAAGAAGCAGACCTTAGCAAAACAGTTGCTACATGCTGTGGATGCTTAAAGTTTATGATCACACAATCCCCCTTGGTAGACTTTCTTGAATTACCCAACTCCATTCTTCACGTTGATATGATGTCGTTAGAAAAAGCAACCGGGAAGCCACAATATTTGCTCAACCAGGCTAATACTTTATGATTCAGAGAGTCACGGGTTTCCCCTTTAGCATCATTCATGTGTGAATCTACACCAGGGACGTTAGTCAACACTACTATGTATGGGGCACAATCTGGGGGTAGATTAACAATTGGTTTTTGCTTTCCTAGCCTCCGCTCTAAAGGGACTCCTGCGATGTTTGGTTGTGTGTTAACCTGCAGTGTGAGTGATGGAATGCATGGCTGAATGGGAGGCTGAGCAGCTGGTAATTGAGAAATGCCCCCCCCACTACGCTTGCTGACACCTCGTTTACCACATCCCCTGTACTAATGTGCCTAACTGATGCTGAAGTCAGATGAGTAGATAAAAGAACCCCTAATTTAGACACCTCCTTGGCAACCTGATCCAGTTTAGCAGCCTCCCCTTTACTTGTGGCAGCAGAACCCTTACTAAGCACACTGGGGTTTTGTGGTGCAGCCTTATGAGATGTCAATAGTGTGCCCAATCTAGATAATTCTTTAATGACTTGTTCTACTCTCTCAGCCAATGGTCTGATCATGTCCTCAAGTTTAAGCACGAACATGTTTACCAAGGAATCAAGTTGGTTTGTCTTCAGGTTGGTTAAGTCATCCTCCATATGAGTATCAGGAATGGACCTTGGTTTATCAACAGTCGAGACCCACTTCTTAGCTCTATGATACACTACCCGTTTGTTCTGTGTCCTTCTACAAGCCCTCACAGTTCTACGCGTGGGTGAGGACATTTGTGGGTATGCTGGGGATACTGGAGGTATTATTTGTGGTGGATCTTGCGATGTAGAGGGGATAGGATTATCCGGCACCTCCTGTATCAGTTGTGCAATTCAATCAGTGTCGCCTCCCAGTTGAACAGATTGGAAAATCCCTGGCACTACATCAACTATCTCAGGTGGAGTACAATTGCTTGTAAGTAAGGGAAGTGGACTAACTTGACCTATAGACTTACGCCGTTCAGAATTTATTTTTTCAACGACCTTAACCAAATAGTTCTCAATCGATCAAGCAGATGTAGACATTTTGGAGGAGCGTAATCTAGACATTATTAGGCTATAAAATAGTCACTCACAGTTCAAAAGGTTGGATGGAAATGGAGTATCAAAGTCCGTGGCCCAGCCCGGCCTCGTCCGGTCTCGGACTGTCGCAGACTGTCCCGGCCTTGTCCCGGGCTTCTCCCAGCGCATGCCCGCGCGCGTCCCGCGGGACGGGGGACTGGCGTTGCCTTTATGCGCCTCCTGGCGCTGGTGAGGGCATCACTGGGGTGGGAGGGGCCCCGGCGGAGCCACGCCCGGCCAGGAAACAGGCGGAGCAAGGCCCGGCCCTTTGCTGGGGGTGCTGCGGCGCTGCGGCAGAGTTGAGCCCGGCCATAAAAGTACAGGTACCGTTTGTGTCGCCCAACGAGTCTTGGTCCTGGCGCTGCCTTTATGCGCCTCCTGGCGCTGGTAAGGGCGTCACTGGGGTGGGAGGGGCCCCAGCGGAGCCAAGCCCGGCCGGGAAACGGACGGAGCAAGGCCCGGCCCTTTGCTGGTGGTGCTGCGGCGCTGCGGCGGAGCTGGGCCCGGCCGTAAGAGTACAGGTACCGTTTGTGTCATATATATTAACTTAATACTAAAATAATATTCAATATTTTTATAGTAGGATAGCGGGAGGGTAAAATTTAATATTCCCACTCCAGTGAGTGTACAAGTAGGGAAAGCATTGTATAGCGGGAGAGCATAACTTACTATTCCCACTCCAGGAGTTAGATAGCGTAGAGGCAAAACATACTATTCCCACTCGAGTGAGTGCAACAGTAAAGAAAGCGTTGGATATCGTAAGGGGTAAAAATTACTATTCCCATTCCAGAGAGTGAAACAGTAGGGAAAGCGTTAGATAGCGGGAGGGTAAAAATTACTATTCCCACTCTAGAGAGTGCAACAGTAGGGTAAGCATTAGATAGGTAGGAGTAAAAAATACTTTTCCCACCCCAGAGAGTGCAACAGTAGGAAAAGCGTTGGATAGCGTAGGGGTTAAAATTACTATTCCCACTCCAGAGAGTGCAACAAAAGGGATAGCACTGGATGGCCTAGGGGTAAAAATTACTATTCCCACTCCAGTGAGTGCAACAGGATAGCCCCCACTAACTACAGCAGACATAGAGGCTCTAATGCATCAAGTGAAGTCCGGTTCACTTTGTGACTTGATTCCTGCTAGAGTAGCCAGTACCCTTATTCCTCAACTATCTCCATTGATTGAACACCTTCTTAATCTGTTAATAATGGCAGGTTATGTTTCATCGGAATGAAAAGCTACCCAGATAATGCCGATTCGTAAGAGCACTAAGGCCCCTCTGACTGATCTGACCAACCTTCGTCCCATTTTGCTCTTACCATTTCAGAGTAAATTGATAGAGAGACACATCAACAAACCTCTGTCATACCACATCAAACTTTCAGGCTGCCTAGACTCCTCTCAGTCAGGCTTCAGGCCTAAATATAGCACTAAATCAGCCCTGCTAGTAGTCACAGATAACATCAGAATGATCCTAGACTAGGGCCATTCTATGCTTCTGGTGCTATTATCCACAGCATTCAACACGGTCTCCCATCAAATATTGCTCAGCAGTCTGAGGGAAATGGGACTAAGAGACTCCGCCTTTCAGTGGGTGTCAAACTTTCTATTTGGTCAATGTCAGACGGTTAATCTAGGACCAAATCGGTCGGCACCCATAGAACTTTCCAAGGGAATCCCACAGGGCTCTTGTCTGAGCCTTACTTTATTTAATATCTATGTGGCTCCCTTGGCTAATGTTTTAAGAAAATATGGGTTTATTCCAATATCATATGCCGACGATGCGTGGCTACTTTTCCTTTTCGATGGACTCAGTCCCACTGTTCAGGAGAACTTCTCACTGGGCATGAATGCCATGTCACAATGGATGAAGAATAACTTCCTTCAATGTAATGTTGGGAAAAGGGAGCTTTTACTTTTTGGAGAGGCTCCCATACTTTGGTCACCTAATTGGTGGCCCATTAATCTTGGGAAGCCTCCTATTCCCAAAACCTCCGTTAAGAACTTAGGAGTCCGTCTAGACCGGGCCCTTACTTTTAAGGAACATATTGGCCAAACAGTTGACACATGTTTCCATACTCAGAGCCTACTTCAACGAGTCTGTCCTTTACTCCCAGACTCTGTACGAAGGACCTTGACTCAGGCACTCATTTTGAGTCCCCTAAACTATTGTAACGGTCTGTTGCTTTCTGCCAATGAAACCTCGATTAGTAAACTTCAAGTGGCTCAGAATACTGCAGCACGACTGGTCTTGAACATGCCTCCCAGATCAGCTTCCCGCCCCCTGCTTTTAAAACTTCATTGGTAACCCATACGCCAACGGATAAAAATTTAAAATCTGTTGTAATATCCAGCAAGGCATTGTTTAATCTTTGCCCCTGCTAGTTGTCAGAAAAGTTCACCCTCTATCATGTCGCAGGGTTTCCGTTCTCTCACAGAACTGTGCTCAGAGACCTAGCTAGCTACAGTATCTCATCGGCAGTGAATACTTCCCGATGTCTTAGACAATCCAGAACATGAACTTAGAATACCTCAGGTATCGTGGAACACATGAACACTCTTTCGTTATATTATCATTCCAAACCGAAACTGGGAGGCAATGAGAACACGTGCAAGTTTGAAATGTTTATTTTTTCAATGCAACATTCTCAAACGCAGTATCTTGTATAATACCAACATGCATATTATAAAAATCAGAGTCAGCAGCATAGTCACTAATCCATAGTAAGCAAACTGTGATAACATAATATGATGCAAAAATCTATAGAATTCTGTATCACCTATATTTCGCGCACCCTAATTAGCATATTATATTATATCTAAGAAGGTCTCATCTGGGCTTTAGCTGGGCGAACCCATACCTCAAATTCTCAGTAGTAGGAGATCACATCAACAGCTACCAGCTCTCAGCATGTCCAGCATCAAGTGTGTTTTCTAATTCCCTGTAACTGTATCTTGAACTCACGTAAAGCCCAAAGTTGGCACAAACATTATTTGTGTTATGACTAACGTAGTGCGAGGATCAGGCCTACAGTAACCTTGTGTTAGAGTGTGCAGTTCTCAGTGTGCAGACAGTTGTACCAAGTGTTCCAGGCACGACTGATACCAGTACAATAATCTATTATTCTGAAGTAAATCACATCTTTCGTCTAGGTTAAAAGCTGTAATAACAATTAGGTGTCGTGTGCAAACCGAAGCAGAAAGAAAATATGGCGTTTAAACATTTAATAAGCACATGCTAACTTAACACAACCTATGGAAACGTAATAACCATATGACAATCATCCCTCAAGATCCTTACGTTCTAGTACTAAACACATGCTGAAGGTTCCCAGAATCAGGAGAGCGAGATTGGGAGGAAAAGCACTCTGATATTTTGGCCCGCATTTCTGGAATGTACTTGCCCTTCATTTAAGAAAATGTTCGAACCACTTTCTTTTTAGAAAATTACTTAACACCGCCTTGTTCTGTTTTTAAAATCTACAGTTTCCGCATATGTACATGATACACATGCAAAGCGCAGAGATACTTCTGGGAGTCTATTCTGGCGCTATACAAACCCCCAAATTAATAAATAAATAAAATAAAATAAATAAATAACGGGAGGGTGAAAATTACTATTCCAACTCCGGAGAGTGCAACAGTAGGGAAAGCGTTCAATAGGTAGTGGTAAAAATTACTTTTCCCACTCCAGAGAGTACACCAGTAGGGAAAGCAATGGATAGCTTAGGAGTAAAAATTACTATTCCCACTCCAGAGTGTGCAACAGTAGAGAAAGCGTTGGATAGCTTAGAGGGAAAAATTACTATTCCCACTCCAGAGAGTACAACAGTAGGGAAAGTGTTAGATACCCCCCACTAACTAAAAATAAATCAATTTTCAATACGAATAAAAAACTTAATTAAAATTAATTATCAATTACAAAATATTAAGTACATAATTAAATATAAATATCAACAAATATTATGTATGTATTAAAAATGAATTACCTATTAATAATTATTTTAACAACCAATACATTTTCAATACCAAAAATGTAATAAGTAATAAAAAAAAACAATTAATAATTAAATAACAAAAAATTAATTATCAACACACAAAAATATTTTCTATAATTACTGAATTACAATTAAATTTCTTCCCACCCTATACCCCTATAAACCCACAACCCGCTTTGAATAATAAATGAATACAATTAACATGTTTATCAATTAATCAAATAATAAAAATTAATTACCAATTAATAATAAATTAACAATAAAATTATTTATCAATACAAATAAATAAAAATAAATATTTACTTAATTACAATTAAATTACTTATCACCCTTTTCCCCATAAACCCACAAACCGCTACAGAACTATATTACGCAAAAATACATAACATAAAATTCATTACTTAAAAAAAATTAAACAAACATTACGAAAATATTATACACTTTTAACATATATACTAACAAACAAAACACTTAAAAAATCAATATTATTAAAAATTTGATATATTTTAATGCCTACATTATGTACTTCGACATTTTAACAATCGATATTACTTACCGGAATTTCGATATTATTAACCACTATATATATATGTATTATGTCCATTCGATATTATGTCCATTCTATATTTTGAGTTCGATATTTTGTCCATTCTATATATTTTTTTCAATATTTTGCTTAGTAACCCTTGTGGACAATATAGGTCAAGGCAGTATCCCCCTTAATGATCAAGATAGTTACAGAGGTATGACTAATTGTAATTTTGCGGTATACACTCCTACAAGCAGATAAACAGGCTACGTAAAATCTAAAGGCAGCAATCCAAAGTAATACACAAACATACTACTTAAAGCATACATTTTGATGGAATATAATGATGTTTCCCTTTATTTGTTTTTACAAACAGAATCATGGGGGTAAAATCCGTTCCGCTCGCGGATTTTGCGGATTTTTGGTAAATTCGCAATCCGCGAACTCTCGCGAATTTGCTGAAAATCCGCAAATTCGCACGCAGCGGATTTTTTTGCTTGGTGATACAATATTGCAGCGCGCGGCGTTCACTTACTGTCATTCAGCGTTTGCTGAGTTGTTTTTCTCGATATTTTGAGAGTGCTGCGCCATTTTGGATCTTGCTGCGGGATCCCACTGGAGTTTGGTGACCGCGATTACGTCATCGCGGCTTGCCACCTTGCACAGCGAGAGTTTGTCAACGCAAGTACGCTGTGATCACGTATCACGGGAGTTCGCAATTGCGAACACGTAGATGCGGCGGGCAGCAACAATCTCGCACTCGCGAAATTACAATATTTGCAATTCTACACAAGACATCCACCAGCAAGCAGCATAAACCTTCTGAAAATGATGATTTTTATCAGAAAAACTCCTCAGGTTGACATTTGTCTGCACTTTTTTTTGCAAGGAGTCCATTTTGGAGGGGGGGGGGGGGAGGAAGTGTCCCCCAGTCTCCAAATTCCTGTTCCTCTCCAGCCGGCTCCTCCCAGTGCTTTCTTCATGTGCTGGTCACTTTTATTTGGATCTTGACCTGGAAGGATTACTTTTTGTGGATGTTGCTGGATATTTGGATTTGAGGCCTTTTTGACTTTCTTTGGATCACTTTTGGATTAGAAATGACACAAGTAAGTTTGTTTGGGGCATTACAGTTGCTGCAACTACAATTTTGGAATTTTCGATTTTTGAGCTGTTGTTGGGGCCTTCTGCCCAGGGGTAGTGACTAGTGAGTGGTGCATGGACTGAGTCTTTCTGTGGGGTCTCTTTAATGTAAACATCATGGAAGGCATGGATGGCATGGGATTGTGCTGATTTTTGTGTGTTTTTCGATTTATTGGCCTGCTGTTGGGGCCTATTGCACAGGGGTAGTGAGTGGTGCATGGACTGAGTCTTTCTGTGGGGTGTCTTGAATTTAAACATCATTGAGGGCATGGATGGCATGGGATTGTGCTGATTTTTGTGTGTTTTTCGATTTTTTTGGCTGCTGTTGGGGCCTTTTGCCCAGGGCTAGTGGGTGGTGCATGGACTGAGTCTTTCTGTGGGGTCTCTTCAATGTAAACATCATGGAGGGCATGGATGGCATGGGATTGTGCTGATTTTTGTGTGTTTCTCGATTTTTTTGGCTGCTGTTGGGGACTGGCCATGTGGGTGGGGGCCATTTTAAGGGCTGGTACAGACAGGCCCTGTCCATATGCTGGGACAAGGGGCCATTTTGAAGGCAGGCAGTGTTCTCAGGCCTGCACCCATTTTGCCTAGCTATCATCCTTTATGCCCAGGAGTAGTGAGTGGTGCATGGGCCTAGTCTTTCTGTGGGGTGTCTTGACTTTAAACATCATTGAGGGCATGGATAGCATGTGATTGTGCTGATTTTTGTGTGTTTTTCGATTTCTTTGGCTGCTGTTGGGGCCTTTTGCCCAGGGGTAGTGAGTGGTGCATGGAACTAGTCTTTCTGTGGGATGTCTTGAATTTAAACATCATTGAGGGCATGGATGGCATGGGATTGTGCTGATTTTTGTGTGTTTTTCGATTTCTTTGGCTGCTGTTGGGGCCTTTTGCCCAGGGGTAGTGAGTGGTGCATGGGCCTAGTCTTTCTGTGGGGTGTCTTGAACTTAAACATCATTGAGGGCATGGATGGCATGGGATTGTGCTGATTTTTGTGTGTTTTTTGTATCTTTTTGGCTGCTGTTGGGGACTGGCCATGTGAGTGGGGGCCATTTTGAGTGCTGGTACAGACATGCCCTGGCCATGTGCTGGGGGAAAGGGGCCATTTTGAAGGCAGGCAGTGTTCTCAGGCCTGCACCCATTTTGCCTAGCTTTCATCCTTTATGCCCAGGGGTAGTGAGTGGTGCATGGGCCTAGTCTTTCTGTGGGGTGTCTTGAATTTAAACATCATTGAGGGCATGGATGGCATGGGATTGTGCTGATTTTTGTGTGTTTTTCGATTTCTTTGGGTGCTGTTGGGGCCTTTTGCCCAGGGGTAGTGAGTGGTGCATGGGACTAGTCTTTCTGTGGGATGTCTTGAATTTAAACATCATTAAGGGCATGGATGGTATGGGATTGTGTTGATTTTTGTGTGTTTTTCTATTTCTTTGGCTGCTGTTGGGGCCTTTTGCCCAGGGGTAGTGAGTGGTGCATGGGCCTAGACTTTCTGTGGGGTGTCTTGAATTTAAACATCATTGAGGGCATGGATAGCCATGGATAGCATGGGATTGTGTGGATTTTTGTGTGTTTTTCGATTTCTTTGGCTGCTGTTGGGGCCTTTTAGCCCAGGGGTAGTGAGTGGTGGCTGGGCCTAGTCTTTCTGTGGGGTGTCTTGAATTTAAACATCATTGAGGGCATGGGATTGCGATGACTTTTGTGTTTTTTATTTTATTTTTTTGGCTGCTGATGGGGCCTTTTGCCCAGGGCTAGTGAGTCGTGCATGGACTGAGTCTTTCTGTGGGGTCTCTTTAATGTAAACATCATGGAGGGCATGGATGGCATGGGATTGTGCTGATTTTTGTGTGTTGTTCGATTATTTTTTTGGCTGCTGTTAGGGACTGGCCATGTGGGTGGGGGCCATTTTGTGTGCTGGTACAGACAGGCCCTGGCCATGTGCGGGGGGAAAGGCGCCATTTTGAAGGCAGGCAGTGTTCTCAGGCCTGCATCCATTTTGCCTAGCTTTCATCCTTTATGCCCAGGGGTAGTGAGTGGTGCATGGGCCTAGTCTTTCTGTGGGGGTCTTGAATTTAAACATAATTGAGGGCATGGATGGCATGGGATTGTGCTGATTTTTGTGTGTTTTTCGATCTCTTTGGCTGCTGTTGGGGCCTTTTGCCCAGGGGTAGTGAGTGGTGCATGGGCCTAGTCTTTCTGTGGGGTGTCTTGAATTTAAAGATCATTGAGGACATGGATGGCATGGGATTGTGCTGATTTTTGTGTGTTTTTTTTTTTATTTTTTTGGCTGCTGTTGGGGCCTTTTGCCCAGGGGTAGTGAGTGGTGCATGGGCCTAGTCTTTCTGTGGGGTGTCTTGAATTTAAACATCATTGAGGGCATGGATGGAATGGGATTGTGCAGATTTTTGTGTGTTTTTCGATTTCTTTGGCTGCTGTTGGGGCCTTTTGCCCAAGGGTAGTGAGTGGTGCATGGTCCTAGTCTTTCTTTGGGGTGTCTTGAATTTAAACATCATGGAGGGCATGGATGGCATGGGATTGTACTGATTTTCTGTGTGTTTTTCAATTTTTTTGGCTGCTGTTGGGGACTGGCCATGTGGGTGGGGGCCATTTTGAGTGCTTGTACAGACAGGCCCTGGACATGTGCTGGGGGAAAGGGGCCATTTTGAAGGCAGGCAGTGTTCTCAGGCCTGCACCCATTTTGCCTAGCTTTCATCCTTTATGCCCAGGGGTACTGAGTGGTGCATGGGCCTAGTCTTTCTGTGGGGTGTCTTGAATTTAAACATCATTGAGCGCATGGATGGCATGGGATTGTGCTGATTTTTGTGTGTTTTTCGATTTCTTTGGCTGCTGTTGGAGCCTTTTGCCCAGGGGTAGTGAGTGGTGCATGGGACTAGTCTTTCTGTGGGATGTCTTGAATTTAAACATCATTGAGCGCATGGATGGCATTGGATTGTGCTGATTTTTGTGTGTTTTTCGATTTCTTTGGCTGCTGTGGGGCCTTCTGCCCAGGGGTAGTGAGTGGTGCATGGGCCTAGTCTTTCTGTGGGGTGTCTTGAATTTAAACATCATTGAGGGCATGGATCGCCATGGATAGCATGGGATTGTGCTGATTTTTGTGTGTTTTTTGATTTCTTTGGCTGCTGTTTGGGCCTTTTAGCCCAGGGGTAGTGAGTGGTGGCTGGGCCTAGTCTTTCTGTGGGGTGTCTTGAATTTAAACATCATTGAGGGCATAGATGGCATGGGATTGTGCTGCCTTTTGTGTGTTTTTCGATTTTTTGGGCTGCTGATGGGGCCTTTTGCCCAGGGCTAGTGAGTGGTGCATGGACTGAGTCTTTCTGTGGGCTCTCTTTAATGTAAACATCATGGAGGGCATGGATGGCATGGGATTATGCTGATTTTTGTGTGTTTTTCAATTATTTTTTTGGCTGCTGTTAGGGACTGGCCATGTGGGTGGGGGCGATTTTGAGTGCTGGTACAGACAGGCCCTGGCCATGTGCTGGGGCCAAGTTGCCATTTTGAAGGCAGGCAGTGTTCTCAGGCCTGCACCCTTTTTGCCTAGCTTTCATCCTTTATGCCCAGGGGTAGTGAGTGGTGCATGGGCCTAGTCTTTCTGTGGGGTGTCTTGAATTTAAACATCATTAAGGGCATGGATGGCATGGGATTGTGCTGATTTGTATGTATTTTCCGACTATTTGGGGTGTATAACTGATGTTCCTCTGTCTCCCATTGCTTTTAGGTGCACAAGACTCAAGAGAACCACCAGTGCCAGGAAGAAGTCCTGCAGCGGTGTGCGTGTGCAGCATAACGTCACGTCTGGCCACAGTCAACTTTGCAACTCATGCAACTGCGGCCTGCTGTTCTGACCTCTGAAGAAGATGGCCCAAAAAAAATGTTCCCCGCAGCTCCTCTAGCAAGAAAGTTGCCAGTAAGGAGCAGAAGAAGCAAGTTACCAAGGAGACTGGTATGCCGCCCGCCACATTTTTGGGGAATACAAAAAAAGTACGCCTGCAGCAGCAGCGGGATCTGCTGGGGACCAAGCTGGGAGCAGCACCCCTGCTCCATTGGGCTCAGTGCCACCACCACCACGCCAACTTAAGTCCAAGCCCTTGAGTGCTGCAGAGGCCCCAGTCTACTTGTTTATTCACCATCGACCAGTGATGGTGGCTCATTGCAAGAAAGTAGCAGCAATGTCCCTCAATCACCACAGGTTGTTGTAACTCATCTGACGAGTGTTGAACAACCACAGCCGCAACAACAACCACATGTGCAAGTACTAGCCCAAGTACATGTGGAAGGAGAGGCAGCGCAAGGAGATGTGCAAGCAGAGGTGCATGGAGGGGCACAAATGCCCACAATAGTTGTTCCTCCCGAAGTAGGGACACATCAGGAAATCGACATTCAAGCCGAGGTATAATTTGAGGAAGCCACTCCTCCTGATCATTCATTGTCTTCCACATCCCTAGCAAGGAAAAGATCAAGGATGGTGTCTACATCTTCTTCAAGTCCACCTCCTTCTGATGGTATGGATCAAACTTGGGAACCACCACTGCCGTCTGAGAGTGGGGCACACCATGATCTGACAAAGTAAGCTAAGCGTAAAAGGAAGGTCCCCGATACTCTCGTACTTTGGAGTGTGGTGCTGAAGAAGAAGTGGCGTCTACTACTCCTGCTGATGAAGACTCTCACGACGATGATGCAATCATCATACACACCATTCCAGCCTCAGCGGGCATGCAGCAAACAGACATTTTTACCCTAGCCCGAAAAGCTGCTGAGCGTGATGTTGTCGACAAGGAGGCAATGGGAACACCATCATTGGAGTTAATTAGTACACCACCACCTACCACTTCCATATTTCTTTCTCACCAGAAGGGACCTTCATCCACCTCGACCTCAATTAGTGGTGGTGCAAGTGCACAACGTAGTAAAGTTCGTCAACACACATCCTCCACTTCATCTGGCATTAGCAGCATGACCACCACCAGTATCGCCTCCTCCGCCCCCCACAGACATTTCAAGTCTGCAGTTTGGGACTTCTTTAGTGTTTGCCCAAAAAGGTAAAACATAGCCATTTGTAGCATTTGTAAGCTTGCAGTTAGTCGTGGTAAGTTTGGTACCAACTATGGTACCGGAGGCCATAGAGGTCCTCTTGAGAGACAGCACACTGTCCAAAGGTTTGCGCACCTAAAGGGGATCAAGGAAGCACGAATTGGAAGTCAACAAACTGTATACGTTGATGTTTCATCTGATGATGACGAGGAGGAAGAAGCGTCAAACACTTCACCTACACCCAGTACCCCTGTCAGCAGCACACCCCCTGTGAGCCACACGTACGGCCACATGCATCAAAGTCCAGTTTTGCGATTCTTTATTTGTGAAAATTAGGGAATCGCAAATAAGGAATCACAAAACGGGATGCATCAATTTATTCGCATAATTTTTGAGATTCAGTAAAAATCGCAATTTTTGCCGAATCGCAAATATTATGCGAATTCAAATTTGCGATTTCGCAATTCTCATTGATTCCTATGGGCCAAAAATCCCATAGGAATCAATGGGAAGGCATTGACATTTTGCGAATTTCAATTAGTGATTCTCAAAATGTTAATGCATACCATGGGAGCAGGGGGGGTCCAAAGGACCCCCCCCTGCACCCCAGAAATATATTTTGGAGTGCATGTTTCACACACACATGTCCTAAGGACATGTGTGTCTGTAACATAACAGTGTTTAAAATGCTAATTTGAGCAATACTACGATGTTCACCCTCGTGGTAATTTGCACCCCCTAATTGTGAATTCGCAATTTTAAAAGCAATCATGCATTGCTTTTACATTTGGGCAATTAATTACACAATTTGAATCAAGATACCACTTAAGTTTCATGAAAACAAAGTTACTGTTAAACCCCCACCCACCAGCCTCAAAAGCAGTAAAAAAACACGTATGCTAAGATAAAGTTTAACGTATATTTATATACCTGACAAAAAAATTCTCCCGCAAGACCCAACCCACCCCCACTCCCTAATCCCAACGAATGTCCGTGAAAAGTCCAAAAAACCCAACTACCAATTCCCACCCCCCAGAAGTCTTTAAAAAAGGGGCAAGGGACAGTCTCCTCCTACTGCTGGCTGCTGCTGTTGACTTTCCGGGCCAGGTCGGAATGCTCCTTTCGGAGGGTCTCAAGCAGGATTTTCGTGTTGAGCAGCTCCTGCTCGAGGTAGGAAACCCTCAGTGAAAGGCGGTGCATCCGTTTTTTGCAACTGCTGTGGGGGACAGCTGATTTCTTTGCTGCTCGGCGGTGGTGGGTGGCTGCGGTACCCCGGCTCCGTACCACTGGAGACCTGCTGCACTGACTGGGTGATCCAGGGAGCGTGGAGGAGGATGCAGCTGTGCCGGTAGATGTTGTTGTAGACTGCGTGCCCCCCTCCTCCTGGGCCACCAGCCGCCGATATTCAGCGACAGTGGCCTCCAGCCTCCATTGCCGGGCCCGTCTAGCCAGCCCCCTCCGGGTGGGTTTGGAAGGAGCATCTATATGAAGAAAGAAAGACATAGTCTGTAATCAATGCTCTTTAAGATTAACACAAAATTATTCAGCAGAAAGTTGTGTCACAGTAGAACTAGCAACTTGCAAGTGCAGTACATAACTATTGTGGCCAGTATCTATCTAACCTCCCACTTCTTCACCCTTGCTCTAACATTAGTGGGAGTTTAAGGAATCAGTTCTACGAGCACTATGGACTCACTCTATTAGAGTCGACTATGACAGTACACCAGTCTTATTCTTCTTCTTCTCTCTTGTTTAGCAAAATTTGTACGTTAACTTCTGCAAGCCGGCATAATGCCAGCGCAGTCAACTTGCACCCGAGAAAAACAGACACCCGCAATGATGAGTGAGACAGACTTGCATTACTGTACCAGTCCAGTACATGCAGGTGGTGATGCTCTTACTTTTCTGTTATGGGTGGCACTGAGAATACTCTGTTACAAGGGCTACTGCTTAATTAATTTAACTTTCACCCTACAGTGCCAATGAATACTAGAAAAGGAAAATGAAGAAGATAAATAATCTGATTATCTATCACTGCACATGGTATGTATTTGCTTACATATGTGATGACTTTAGGTGCTTTGCTTTTTATTGAGTGAACAGTGATACATCCACACATGAATGACCGAGTTCTACTAAACTTATTAACAGAGGTAGTAAGTGGCCATCGTAATAGCCGGATATATGCTGTGCTTGCAATACAAACTACTGCTACTATTCATGGTAGTATTCGGACAAAATTACAACTTCTTTTCCTTGCCTTTCCTACACTGGGACGGACGTGCAGGTGCGGTGTTACATGCTCTTCAAAGTAACACTTAGTTCATCCAGTGACCGTATACTCGCTCTAGATACACATATGCTATCTAAGAGTCAGATAGTACCATGATCCAGGCATCCATCCATTCAAACTATGGGGCAGATTAGGATTGCCGATTTCCCGCATCCTCAGGGCCGGCGGAATCCACCGCCGGCCCGGAGGATGCGGGAAATCCGCAGCAGACTGAAAAAGACCCCCCGCCAGATTAGGATGGCTGGGGGATCGTTTTTCAGTCTGCAGCTTTACTGCCGCGTCGCCTCCCGTCCGCGGCGGAAAAGCACTAACATGGCTGGCGGTGTCTATTTATTTATTTTATTTTATTTTATTTTGCAATTTTTAAAGCGCACAAATACCCGTACGGGTGTCTCGGCGCTGGTGATCTCAGAGCTCACTAAAGTATGGCGGGGGAGTTAGGAAGAGGAGAAGAGCCATGTTTTGAGGCTTTTTCGAAATTTAAGAAGTGTGGGAGCGGATTTGATATGGAGTGGGAGGGTGTTCCACAGTTTAGCTGTGGCTGTGGTAAAGCATCTGTCTCCCCAGGTGACCTTTCTTGTCCGAGGGACGTTCAGCAAGAGGGCTGCAGAGGATCGTAACGTCCTGCTTTGCTCCAATGGGCGAAGAACTTCTTTTAGGAACAGTGGTCCTGTGTTATTCAGGGTCTTATATGCTATACACAGGGCCTCAAATTTGATTCTGCTCCTGATAGGGAGCCAGTGGAGTTCTTTGATGTGCTGGGAGGTGGGAGTGAATTTAGAAATGGAAAGTAAGGTTCTGGCCGCCGCGTTTTGCACGGTCTGCAACTTGTTAAGAACCCCTTCCTGAGCATTCAGGAGGAGTGAGTTGCAGTAGTCCGTTCTCGAAAAGACTAAGGTACTGATGAGTGTTTTGCCGGCTGATTGCGGTAGGTAAGGAAGAAGTTTTTTGATTTTTTTGAGGGTGAAAAAGGCGGATGACACGACAGCATTGGCGTGGTGGTGGAAAGTCAGCTTATTATCAAAGATGACTCTCAGGTTGCAGACCTTTACCACTGGCTGGGGGGGGGGAGCCCAGCTCAGGTGGCCACCACTGCGGGGACCATGCTGGCTGTAAGCTCCCGAACGTCATCACCTCCGTTTTATCGGAGTTAAGTTTGAGGCAGTTTGATGACATCCAGGAGCTTATCGCCTTCATTCCCTCCTGAAAGTTGGATGCGACGTTGGCTCCGTTGTTGTGCACCGATAGCACTAGTTGCGTGTCATCGGCGTACGTGGTAAGGGCTATTCCATAGGATTTTATCACCCTCGCTAAGTCCGATACATAGATATTAAAAAGCGTCGGACTTAGCGAGGAGCCCTGAGGAACACCGCAGGGGAGTGAGAAAGTTTGGGAGGTGAAGTTGCCCACTTTGACAGTCTGAGGACGATTGGCAAGGAATGAGGCAATTAGATCTTTAGCTGTACCTCCTATACCCAGAGCTGAGACACGGTCGATCAGAGTGACATGATCGACCGTGTCAAATGCAGCGGAGAGATCTAGGAGTATCAGGACAGCTCTATCAGACACCGCCAGCCATATTAGGATGTCTGGAGGAACATGCCTTTACACGGCGGCATTTCCGCCGTGCAAAGGCATACAGATTTTTGTTTGGGGGCCTGTTGCAGGCCCCCAGGGGTGAGGGGGGTGGGGGTGCACATGGGGGGTACCTATGGTACCCCCCTGAATTTGCCTGCACAAAGCAGCAGGCACCGCGCGGTGCCTGCCGCTTTGTGCATGCAAATGCACAACTTACATTTTTATCATTGCGGCGGGTGCTGCTTCATGCAGCACCCGTCGCAATGATAAAAATACAGGATGTGACCGCCAGGGTGGCGGTCACATCCTAATTACTACGGAGGGACCGCCGCTGCCCCTGCGGACGGTCCCTCCTGCTTTATGGTGGCAGACGGACTCAGGTCCGTCTGCCATCATAATAGGCCCCTAAATGTCAATCATTCTTCTTCATGTCTCTCATCTGGACAAACCTTACGTTTTCTCACGGGGAGCAGCACACTATGTAGTCTGCAATCTCAATAAGTAAGGAATATAAGAGCTTACCACTGCCCGCCACTACCGTGGCAACCCGCACAGCAGTTTGGTCCGGCGCTTCCACCGCCTCCTCCCCAGAGCTTTCCTCCTCCACCTCCGCGCTGGGCCCAGCAGAAGATGTTCCACCTACAAAGTACATTTAAGAATGTTAGATGTCATAGACATACATCACTCACTAGTATTTTGTCTAGGAATGAAGAAATGTGAATACAGAAATCAATCTAATAATTTGTGACTGTCTACTCTAAAGTAAAAATGTCCCTTTTTCTGGGGTAGTGTGTTGTCTTGCTGCACTTTTTGGCACAACTGATGAATGCTTGCTTTTTAACTCGGACCATTTTTCTCATAACAGACAGAAGCTTCACTTCTAAGAACAAATCATCAAAACTAGGACGAAGGGACCAATGATTCAGCACCAAAAACAAAAATGAAAGTTCAAACCAGGTGAGGGCTCGGCTCGCACACAATAAATGTGTGAAATAAAAAATCACTATAAGCATATTCCATTTTTAATCAACCGTTTATGTTTTATGACAAGCTTTATTTTAATAAATATTTTTACTTTTAATAAAGCTTTAAAACTTAAATAGACTCTGTGGTTTTTGGTCATGAGTGAATGAGCAAAAGGTTTTGCAATTTGCAAGCATGAGTCCGTGCCTCTGACACTTCTGGACTCTGACTCTGTACTCTTGTCCTACGTTGGATAATCATCATTTGGGATCAATCATCGATGAATTCGGGAGCTAAATGACTCTACCACCCTATCTAGTCAGTAAGGAGATTGGGGGTTCTTCAAAGTCTGATATCACTAAGGTATGTGGAAAGTCTATCTGCGCCTATTATAATTGAAAAACAATGCACTATTTAGTGTCCATAGTTCTGTTTGTGCAGATGTGTCCCTGCAACAGTAGTAGTATGGATTGTCCTCCATCCAAACCAAAAGTAAAGTAGTATCTTATTCTTTCTTGGTGGTCATTCACCTTTTTATTGTTGGTAATTGTCAAAGCATAAACATTTAGAAGACTTGAAAAGACATTATGGACAATCCCAGAGGACTGCACTCAGTACATAGAGCTATTGCTGACTAGAATGGGAGTTTCGTTTTACACCTTTTGCCAAATGTGCAATCTTAGTTAGCTACACAGACAGACTAATAAGAATAATCTAGTAATACAACAGGGAGTCATAGTCGAGGCAGGATAAGAATTTAGATACAGTCTACAAGAAGATCAAAGACGATTTAGAAAAAATCGAATGAGGAACGCTAGGAAAAAATAGGTACTCTATATTAAAGTTAACTTACCGGGGCCAGCAAAGGAGCCCTTGCCTGCCCGATCCTGGCCTTGTTCAGCAGCAGCAGCAGCCTCCTCCAATGCCCTCTTGCCCCTAGGGGGAGCTGATGTATAACATGAAAGAAAGAAAGACCAGAAAACATGGATGATATTTGTCAACCAAATCAAACATTTCAAAAGAACAATAACAAAATATTTTGGCAAAATAGCAAATAGACATCTATTCCACGGGATATATTGACCTATCTCATGTGGTCTACTACGATATTAGTATTGCTTGATTTGCGGACCGTCGACTTGGAAAGTTTTGTAAATCACTAAACAAACTACTAAAAAGGTTCGCCTAGGACTGGCAGGCAGAAGTCCGCAGCACGCGAAGTGACAGACAGAGTCCATCGTGATTGCAGATCAGCGACAACACTAAAAAGTTTCCTACAACATTAACCAGTCATTAAAATACTCAATCAATCCACCACCACTATTTCTTCTTATTGCCAGGTGTACAAAGGAAGGACTGGACTTGAGTCTGTGGGGAAGATTTAGAAGCCCCTTTACGGCTCTTTTGCTCCATTGTTGCGTGACTTTTGTGACGCAGCGGCAGAACAAAAGAGGCGCCATGGTGCGGCGCATATTAACAACGTGACGCATATGGGACTGTAGATGCATCACGTTGTAAAGCCCTGCGCCATCAGGGGGCATTCCGGTGCAAGGGAGGGCGTTCCTGCGCAGGAACGCACCCTAAAAGTGGCTGAGGGAAATCTACAAGATTTCAATCAGTCACTTTTAGGACAATGATGCGTGACTCAAACCATGCGCCTGCTTGAAGCAGACGTATGGCTTGACGCAGCATTGGGGAGATAGGGCACCCCAGAGCATTGCTGGAGCTGCGCCATCGTTACGACGCAACTCCAGCAATGCGCCGCCTTTACGGCACAGATGCGTAACGCTTCGGTGACATTTTGGGCCCATGGTGCGCCGCATTGTAAATACGGCGCGCCATGGGTGGTGGTGGCGTGGCGCACAATTACTGGTGCATCCCTGCTACTTTGCACGGATGCGCCGGTAATTAAAAATCTGACCCTTAGTGTCCAGCATTACGCAGTTCTTTAAACTACACTCATACATAATTTCTCCGGCCAATGAAATGAATACCGAATCGAAAACAAATAAGCATAGAAGCAACGCTACTGCGAAGGAGAGTAGTGCACCTGAAATGCACAGAAGATTTTGAAATATAATTTACCTGCAATGTAATCAGCAGCATTATTACTCTTGATAAAAAACAAAAATTTGCACTATAATAACACACAGAGCTGGAGAAAACAGACTAGTGAAGAAATAGCTACTACTACTCACCAAGCCCGGGGATCTCAAGGCCGAGCAGGTCGATCAAGTCGCTTTCCCGGTCCAGGAGATCCGTCCAATGGTGGGTGGCCTGGTTGTAGGTGCGCAGGACCCGAGAGTGTTGGTACATGGCCCGGCACACCTTCTCCACCGCTTCCGGCGTTCCCGGATCCCGTACACGCTAGCGATCTTGCCACCTGCCATGATGCTCCTTGGGAGGCGGCGCTGAACCTAAAAAACTAGTGCGGCCACCTCCTCCGCGCTGAAGATCTCCCGGGCTGTGACCTGCTCCCCCCTCAAACGCCCGCACGGGAGCCGGGCACGGGGTGTGGGACTCTTCCCCTTCTCAGGATGCTTCCTGGCTCCCTTTACCATGGTCTGGGCAGAAAGGAAGGTAAATAATAAAGAAGAAATAGAATAGGGAAGAAGAAAAGAGAAGAGTTTAAAAAAGTAGTTTAAAATTAACCAAAAGTAGCAGAAAACACAAAAATATAGAGCTAGAAAAATAGAGGGATAGATAATAAGTAAAATAGATCAAAAAGAACTTCAAACAAGCAAAGGATGGCACAGATTCAGAGAGGATACAGAAAGCATGCCCAGAACCATAGCAATGAATAAGAAACAAGATGGCCTCACCCGTTCACGACTGCATGGGTAAGTACGCGCAAGATTTTCCTCGCGATTACACGCAAACTTGTACTAGCGAGCCACATATTTTGCGAGATTACACATCGCGGCCGGAAAAGGAAATACGTCATGCAAACAAGATGGCCGTGCCCGTGAACGACTGTGAGGGTAACTTTGCGCCTTTGCGCTACAAGCAGCTCACTAAAACTCACGAAACCTTGCGAACTAACACGCCGCAAAAAAAAACAATCGCATATTCGCACGAATTCTGGGCTTCCGAATTCGATCTTGCGCAAATTCGCGCCCCGCGAATCCCGTGAAATTGCAGAAAAACGAGTTTTGCAAAACTGTAAGCACTCAGCAGGTGCAAAAGTTCAAACTCATCATTAGTAACCATTCCCTGTAGTGCTTCCTGAGGGGCCCTGCAGAGTTCAGTTGCCTACTTGCAACTATTCTATGACCCTGCTCTGATCCTCACAGCAGGCTCATAGAATAGCTACAAGTAGGTCACAAAGGTCCTGTGAAAAAAAATTGCACTGCAACAGAAAGCAAATTACAGGTGCCAGACTGGAAGTTTAAATTCAGTGACACATTAATCAACCCCAAATTAATTCATGTCAGTTGAAGCAGGGCAGGTGTGCTTGCTTTTCATCCACATAATCTACAGTGATGAACCACCAGAGGGTGGCAGTGATGTACCAGAGGGTGGCATGGGTGAACCAGAGGGTGGCAGTGGTGAAACAGAGGGTGCTGTGAACCTGTGATGATGAACCAGACGTAGAAACAACATAGTCGCGGCCGTTGCAAGCCGGCAAGTAAGTTCGCAATTGCGAACTCGTACAAAACCCTTGCGAACTGGCAGAAACCCTTGCGAACACAAAAAAAATTAAAAATCCGCAAATTCGCGAGAGTTCGCGGATTTTGCGGATTGTGAATTTGCAAATATGCAAATTCGCAAACCGCAAATTTGCAAAATTCGCCCATGCTATCACTCTCTCCACCCTTCTCCCCAAACAAATTGACCCAACCAGCAATGTCCAACAAACAAAAAAAAACTGGCCGCAACTCCCTTCCTACAGTCTTCACCCACAAGTCCCTCCCACAAAACAAAGAAATAAAAAAAGAACTAAAAGAGGCCTGTCAATTTGGGTCCGGGTCTGGTCTAGGCTTTTCTCTATCCAGACAAGCTGTCTCTCAATAGTGTTTCAGCTGCTGCAGGATGCGCCACAGTAATGGTCTGTCAGAGTGGGAGGGGGAGGCAGAAGTTATTTGGTGGCTCTGGCAATGGGATGGTCAGAAGGCTGGAGGCTGAGGGTGACTGGCTGCACTTGGGCTCAGCTAAGAGACAGATGTTCTTGCCTCTTCTTCTTACAGGACCACCAACCACCGGTATTCTTTCTGGATATGGTCCTGCCTCTGCTGCTGCAGATAGGTTGCTCTCTCCTGCATGGTAGGAGGTAAGGGTAGACAGCAGAAAAAGCTATATTGAGAAAACCAGAAAAAAGACAAATTGTAAATAATGCTCTGTACAAACAATTGTTTGAAATTAGTGTGTGGTCTAGTAGCAGTACATTGGTGGTGCCCTAGGGCCATTAGAATTTGATGGAATCATGAAAAGGAGAATCACAAGGTCAATTTTATGTTTCACCCTCACACGCCCAAAATAAAAAGTACTGACTGTGTCAGAAACACTTTAAAGGCAGAATAACACAGGACACTTTGTGTGGAAAAATATATGTCCTCTCATTAACCCCTTCCATGCTCATGACAAGGTCAGCTCGTCATGAGGCACAGTGGAGCTGTGCTTATGACGAGCTGACCTTGTCATGATCCATGGACTATTTATATTTTCCAACAGAGGAGGGGAAAACCCCTAGCAGCCAAGGTGTTAATGAGTAAGGCATTATGCACTATGGGGTAGAAGTTGTGTGTTGTCCTGAATTAATGGAAGCATGCTCATTGCTTTCCAGCGTTTATGATATTTTGCTACTGTTTGCAGGTGCTGTAGCTGGAGTTGACAATGATCTATTTTTAATTCCAATGGACTTGCTCTTCTCCAAATGGTTTTCTCTTTCTACGCTGACTCCAAAGAGGTAGAAAACGCAGATGTTATCTTGTGTACCCTAAGTGGATATTGGTTGGAAAGGACTGGGCTATATAAATTGTATTTGGCATGTTTGTCCCAGCGTATCCATATGCCAAACTTGAAATCAAATCATGCACTTAGTTCAACTTTGCTCACTGGCCTCACCCAACACCACAAATTATTTCCAGCAAATTAATTTACTGGGCAGTTAGGAAAATAAAATTGACTTACTCTACTGCAAGGTAGGTCAGAGGGATTAGGCATGTAGGATAGAGCTTTTAATATAGAATAGAGGGGTCACTACACTGATCCTTGAATCATCATGTAACTATTAAGCTTTGGCTTATTCAGTCACTGTAGTAGAGTAGTCATAATGGTAGTATCAAAGGTGGACAGCTTGGCACTCATGACAGAAGCCTCTTCAAGGATACTCTCTGGAGCCTCTTCAGTCATGGTGTATGGTTTGGCAGGCATTAGGAAGGCCCCACTTGATAAGGCTTCTACAAAGGACAGTTGTCTGGTCACCCTTGGGCCCAACATGAGAAACAGAAGGATAACAAGCCAAGGCCTAAGAGAGTCCACACATATAGTACTTCCCACGGTGTGCACAAGCAGGGGCTGGGTAAGAGAATACAGGAGGTCTCCACTATGATAAGAACCACTATTACTAGCCCACAATAGTGACAGTGTATTTCAGGCCACTGGTGCAGCATATGTCAGCAGGGTGGAGGCTAATCATCACATGTCAAGCAGGTTAGATAAGGGCCCTGCCCCAGAGGCAGGCCTGGATGACCGGGGCAACAGAGCTCCGGCCATCACACTGAGTCCTGGAGCATATATTTGTCCCTGGGGTCTGTTAAGGCTGAAATAGTCTACAAGCGCCTGGATACCCTATTGGTTCATTTTCTTTATGAATCTTGATTGATTGAATAGTCAGGCACCTCTACAGGCATAGCACTGCAAGTTGGGTCCTGGCATCTGGGAAGGAGGTGAAGAGGACACTGAAATCTGAAGGGTGTGTGGGAGGAGCTGGCCAGCACACAGAAGCCTACGAGGCAGGGCAACCAAGTATCCTCAGGTGGTTGCTCCCTACATATAGCGCCCTCTGTACCCTCACATTCTCAATTCCTGCACCACCACTGGTCTCTGTTTGATAGCAGCTGCAGGGTAGTGGTATTACAGCCAGTGGCAATCATGACGGATGTAGACTCGCCTGTTCCGGGCCTCCAATGTGCGGCTAAGGATGTGTTCCTGCAAAGCAGCCATCCACTACTCATGGCATTGAAAGAGTGTGGGGATTATGGCACGAGTCCACAGGTACTGCCAGGCTATGTCTAGGCCCCATGATGTCATCAGTTCACCATGGGTGGCAACCGCTGGACCGGGAGGGCACCACCAGGAGGAGTGTGAGCCAGGGCTCAGGCATTTCAGAAGGAGCTGAAGAGGGCACTGCAATCTAGAAGGTTGCTCAGGGACAGTCGGTCAGCACTCAGGTGGCTAGGAGGCAGGGCAACCTAAGAATCCACAGGCGGTCACTCCACTATGCCCCCACAGGCTCATTCTCCTGGGGGCCATTAGCATCTGTTAGATAGCAGCAGCTGAGTAATGGTAGTGCCAAAAGTGGCAGTTGAGGCAGAGGTGGGCACAGCCTGTTGCGCACCTCTTGTCTACAGTAAAGGTTGAGTCCCCTCAACACAGCCGTCCATTACTCATGGTATTGGAAACGTACAGGAATTATAGGCACAAGAGTCCGTAGGCTGTTGTCCCTCTCGCATGTATGGCCCGCCGTGTGCTTCCAGTTCATATCTAAGACCTGTGATGCTGTCAGCTCACCGTCAGGCAAGGAGGGTGACACAAAGCTCCTAGCTCCCTATCTGTAAAATACCACCCCTCCACAACGCCCCCTACTGTCTTAGAAGAACGATGGCCAATGATATTGAGGATCTACTCCTCTCCTACTCGATCACTCTATATTCGGACATGGTCCCTATGGCCCAAATTCAACCCATTCTAGAGAACCCAAACAGGGAACCCTCTAACAACCACAGAGTCTTAAATAGTGAAAACCTCAAAAAAGTACCCTGACCCCTACATCTCACACAGCTATTCGGTTGAAATGTGCTTTACTCAACTGCAGATCAACAAAAAAAATGCTGCAGATATATTCGATCTCATCCAAAACAATGAGCTAGAAATAATAATCGTCACGGAAACCAGGCTAAACCATTCCTCCACCCCCATATTAGATTATCGATTACCCCTACTCATGATATAATCGGCCTAGATAGAACCACGAACAGGGCGGGGGATTAGCTTGTATACACAGGAACACACTATCAGTCTCTCACATGGAGGATTCCACCTCATCTGTTGTTAACTACCTCCGCCTCAACAACTCTAGTAACCACCTTCCGGTATGCAAACTTCATACTATCATTTCCTCCAACGACAACCACTCCATATCCCAAATCTACCTCAGTGACTTCAACCTCCTTTGGTCTAAACCCAATGACCAAGCGGTGAGCTATCTCAAAGCCTTCCCACCGGAGATGGACCTTACACAATACTGTGACTGGCCAACTCACAACAAAGGAGAAATTCTGGACCTCATTATTTGAAAAGGTAATACTATCACATTTGAGGTGATCACTCCTTGCGATTGGTCCGACCACTACAGCATCTTCTTCCTTATCAATAGGGAGGTGATACTAAAAGTGATCCAACCCAGGAAAATTAAACAGTGGAAAAGGGACGTCAGGAATATCAACACGGACTGTCTAGCTACCGATTGTAAAAATGCCTTGCCTCCCCAAGATGACTTGACTAATGTTCATGATCTCATGGACTTCTACAACTCTACTATCTCTGATATGTTGGACTCAATAGCACCGCTACAACAATAAAATGCCGCCTCCAAATTCTCCAAACCATGGTTCAACGACAACCTAAACTCTGATCGCCACAATTTAAGAGCAGCTGAACGTCTGTGGAGATCAAAACCATCCGTGTATCAGTTAAAAGTCCTCAGATCGGTTAGGATCTCATACAATAAAAAAAACAAGACGACTAAGGCCGATTACTTCAGAGTCCAAATTAGACAAGCCTCTAATCGCCCCAAAAAAGTTTGGACATTGTCAAACAACAATCAGTGCTGATGAGTACAGGCCTCATAAATAAACAAGCCCCTTGTTTATTTATGAGGCCTGTAAGTGCAAAAGGGTCAGCCCTTCTGTACGCAAAGTCCTCAGACTACACAAGAAATTGGCACGGAAACTGGAAATACAAAAACATAGTTTAATAAACCTTTAAAGGTGGTACTACAGCCCACACAACACTCTACAGTATTGTACAAGGTAGCACAAAGAACTCGAACATGCGGTGCCCTTTTATACACAAAGAAGGGGCTCATAAGGCCTGTAAGTGCAAAAGGGTCAGCCCTTCTGTACGCAAAGTCCTCAGACTACTCAAGAAATTGGCACGGAAACTGGAAATACAAAAACATAGTTTAATAAACCTTTAAAGGTGGTACTACAGCCCACACAACACTCTACAGTATTGTACAAGGTAGCACAAAGAACTCGAACATGCGGTGCCCTTTTATACACAAAGAAGGGGCTCATAAGTGGGCGGTTACAGCTCAAAAGCATGATTTACGACCATATATGGACATTTCTCAAACATGATCGATACATGGGTGGAGTTAACGTTTCATGAAGCCCCTCGAATGCACATTCCAATCCCCTCTAAGCAGAAACAGATGTTACACGTACTGGGCGTGCGCTAGGTAAGCTGGAACTATTTATAGCCTGTTGCTGGGCAAACTCCAGGGGTGACAGTCAGTGAAGTAGGGCTTGCCTCGTGGCGAGCACATGGCAAAGTGTAGCATACAAGATGGACGCCAGAAAACAAAATGGAGTCCGGCCGTATTCGCAAGTATGAGCGGGAAAACTAGAATGAAGAGACAATAGCATGTCTTCAGCGAATGCTTAACATTATCGCTGTTTTATTTACAACAGTGCTAGCTCCCAATCACCTCAATTCAGCAGTCTATTCTCCTTCCTGCACTGATCTGGCCATCTTCTTTATGGAGAAAACTAAATCCATCAGTCTTGACCTTGAAGCTAAGAGGACCCTTCTTACATCCCTTGAGTGTATGGCTCATTCTGTCCTCTCTGCGAGTCAAAAGCCTCTCAGTACTAGCACTTTGAATAGGGTCACTTGGAACTCCTTCTCGCCCCTTCATGAAAATGACATCTACAAAACCCTTCTTAGCATTAACCCTGCTAATCACTTTAGCGACCCACTCACACCAGATGTCATCAAAGAAATCAAGGTGGCCCTCATCCCCTTCTAGAATAACATTGTCTATGCCTATTTATCTCAAGGTAAGATCCCTGAATGTCTAAGAGCAGCTCAGTTCTCACCCATTCTAAAAGAAACTGATGCAGACAGATCTGATCTCAACAACTTCCGTCACATCTCCAACATCCCAACTCTGGCTAAGCTCTTAGAAAAATGCAACTTTGCTTGCACATTGAGACTTTCAATCTCCTGGATCAATATCAATCTGGCTTTAGGAGTGGTCACAGTACTGAATCAGCACTCATTCACATCACCCATGACATTTTAAACATGTTAGACCATAATGAATCCTGCCTCCTAATCCTCCTTGATCTTTTATCTGCATTTGACATGGTTAATCACAACAAGCTCTTAGCTATTCTGGGACCCAATATGGGCCTCTGCGGCTTGGTTCTGCAATGGTTTTCTTCCTTCCTTTACAAAAGATCCCAAAGAGACAGGAAAAGAGCCATTATTGCCAACAGGTACAACCTTCTGGGAAAAACCAATAGACCGGAGACAAACAAAACAGTAAGCATCACAACGTTCAACACGGCCTCCCACCAAATCAAATAGTTGGTACTGAAACATTGAAGTATATTAAACTCTAATGGTATGAATGTTTCTAAGCCCCTGTTCTCCTTTAAGGGGAGCGCTCATTTAAAAGACCTGTTAGTACATACCAGACCCATTGTACCAAAACAAAGGAGATTAACAGGATCAGGTCACCTACCTCCCCTCCAGGGTCACTCACGATGCAGATCTTGCAACGTATATCACCTAACCAACAATACAAAATCCATAGAAGTTGGACTAACATCTCCGTGGGAACAGAGGTCAATGACCAATTGCAATTCTGACTGGGTTATCTACCTATTCACATGTCCCTGCCACATGCAGTATGTGGGCATGACACGTTACAAAATTAAGACACGCATAATGGAGCACCGCAGCACAATAAGGTGTTTGAAGTCCAACACTGAACTTTCTGCTCACTACCTGGATGAACGCCATATCATGGATGACCTGATTTGGTCAGTTATTGAAAGACCAATTGTAAACCCCTCCAATGGGGACAGGACGAGGCCCTCCTGCTGAGAGAGCAAAAATGGGTGTATTGTCTTAAAAGTCATGGTGTTGGCCTGAGCCATGAAATCCTGTGGCACCCCTGAACAGATGGGTGCCCTTCTATGATCTTTATGCTTGAAGTATTATTATCATATAGTGGTCTCTATATCAACTTTATCAATACTCATAACTGATCTTGTTGGGTCAATGAGTAGATACCTTACTCCTATATCAGCACTTACAGTGGTACTTATTGCTCCTTCCTATGGGTATTGTTAGTAAAAAATGATTTGGTGAGACGTTTGCTGGATCGTGCGAACATCCACAACATACGTGCCTCTCTACCTTCACGTTTAAACACACATACCTATCTCCCTTCATAGTCATATATAGGAGAAATTGGGTGAGCTTTTAAACAACATTATTAGATATTTTGCTGTGATAAAAGAAGATTGCCCCCCCTTTTTTATGAGCTTTCTGTGACAATGTATACCTTGTTCTAATGCAGACATCATGACAAGCGGATGAAAATGGAAGCTATACGAGCCTCTCTTCCCTGTCCCTCTTTTAATACAAAATCGTCTTTTTAAACAAATTTCTTTATGATTATGGAAGCAACCCCGTTGTATTTTCACTGGGGGTAAATATAAACTTCCTTCCTCATTATGTAGGCGGACTGACATAAAGGGTATCAGGAACCTCTGTCTCCCTATAATTGGTTGGTCACCTAGACAATGAGACACTGTGCTCTGATGACCTGGGCTGGGACGTCTGCCAGCTCTCCAGGTCGCCGGAGTATGACGTCATCACGCATGCCCCGTGACCGGAACCAACCCGGTCGCAGAATGCCAAAAACAACACCATTGCGGCACTGCACTCCCGGAGACCTGCACGGCAGGAACAGGCGACCATTGTACTGGAGGAGGACCACCTTCAAGTAATAAGGAGGGTTTAGAGAGAGAAGGGGCACGCTGGGGGCATTTTGGCGATCACCGCGGGCCTTATTATAAAAAGCGCTAACATAGTGAAAGTGTTTTTGTCCTCCTGGACGGACATGCTGGGGCATTTTGACAATCACCGCTGGCCATATTTCAAGAGGCGCTAACATAGTAAAAGTGTTTTTGTTCTCCTGCACAGACACAAATGAATTTTTGCCGCCCCCCCACGAGCACTAGACTACACTTGAGCACCTGTTTTCTCTGCAATATGCCGATTACTACTGTCAGTAGATGACGCGGGGTGCCAAACACTATTAAGGCCCTGTAAGTTTTATACGTTACATCTATAGCCCCTGGCAATCTTCCACTTCCATTGAACGGCACCGACGCTGCTCAGTTATGGTTTCATGACTCGATATTCAATCACGCCAGAGCCTTGATAATGTGACCGCAGATATCACATACAGTATTCCCCTACCACTACATTGAGTTGGGGCTGAATAACGAGCTACTTCTTTACCATAGAAGGGGTGTGCACGATCTTAAGGAGTCGACTCCCCTGATATTGTTTTGACATTGTGATCACATGATTATACCTGATGATCATTACCCATGTATATGCCTTTTTTCCTTGTGACTTCTCTCTCCCCCAATGGAGTGTGACTATAGGGGTTCTCTTTTTGCATACCGCCAGTTCTAATGTGAATTTGAGTGAAACTCGGTGAGTCAAACCGCACCCTTACTATGGCAGTTGGTTGAGTGGACAAGTACTTGGTATGGCGTGTGCAACGCTAGATTTTACGCCTACCCAGTGGGCATCAAGCATGAATGATTAGTCATATGGAGTGAATTTTACTCCGATTGATAGGAGTTTCCTTAGGGTGAAGTACCCGAGTCTGTGGTGGGAAGAGTGACAAAAGAGGTCACACTTTAGTGGAGATGTATATTAATACATACGGATTTAGAAACAAGATAATGTTTCCTAATTTCCTTTCTCTTGTCATGTTTTCTATCCCCTTCTTCCTGATAGTAAATTCCTCTACTATTTTTGAGGAAGTCCCTCGGAAACAGGATTAGGGTGTTTGACACCCTCTCATTCTGAACAGAGGTGAGAGAGTTGCACATGACACTGGGACCAGCAGAGTACTGAAGAAGGCCAGCGTGACCCCAATCGAAGGGGACATACACACGGCTGGAACCTGTCGACCGCCTGGCAGTAAGGAGGGATGTAAGGAGCACATTACATCTCCCAATCAACACCATCCTTCATTTTTAACCCTGGCCCTAGGGTCCCAGCAATACAGTTTAGATATAGTGACGCCTCTGAGGTAGTTTTAACCTACACCACACTGCACTTTTCACTTCCGGTGTTCCCAGTCACCTTTGAAAATATTGTTTCTCTTTTGTGTTGTATTGTCTTCCCCACCCCTATTGCTCTACCCCAGGCATTGGCTGCACAGAGGTATTTTGTAGCATCCCTATGATGAAGCATGTCACACAATTTAGTGAGTGAGGGCCGTCTTAAGACACACGATACATGCCACCACAAGACACAAGACAGACCTTTTTTTTTGCTCCCTACTCCTTTTGGTGTATAAAAGTATTGGCTGAGGGTTCAGAATAGGTGAGTCCGTTATCCTTTCCCCTCTCTTTTCCGTTTACCAGAATCATACCCTATCCCATCCGTCTGCAGTTTCTATCGGGGTCCCGCAAGGATCTGCCCTTTCTCCTATACTCTTTAATATTTTCCTGGAACCACTAGCGAACGTTCTGTCTGCCCTGAACATTCTTTTTCATATGTATTGGGATGACATGCAATTTTATCTGAAAATCAACTCTTCTGAAGACTTGATCTCAGCCAACTCTTCCTTGGTGAATATACAAAATTGGCTAACTGAAAACCATTTCATGCTGAACACCATCAAAACTGAATTCCTTCTTATTTCCCCTCCCAGGAATACACTCAAGATTGACCTCCGGATGAAACACCTTTTGACCTTTAACTGCTCCCCGATTATCATTGACTCAGCTAAATCTCTTGGAATCACCCTAGACTCACTTGAACATGAAGAAAAATATTTGTAAGATGTGCAAGGGTGCGAACCACCAAATAAGGATTCGTAGAAACCTAAAACCATTCCTCCCTCAAGAGGACTTCAAGCAGGTGGTACAAGCACTTGTCCTACCGAGGCTAGACTATGGGAGTGCGATGCTTTGTGGCATTCCCAAATATACCTTGGCCACCATCAGGGCTTCATTGAAGGCTGTGGCCAGACTGCTCATGGACACTAAAAGAACTGAGCACATTTCCCCAGCCTTAAGATCTCTAAAGTGGTTACCCTACGAAGCAAGAATACATTTGAAGATTGCTTGTTTGATGCACAAAGCCCACCATTTCAAAACCCCTGGATACTTGGTTTAAAAACTGGAATTATCAGGAGGGGGCAGGCCTTCCAGAAATGCAAATTCTTCACAACTGAAACCTCAGACTTTTTTGCAATCAGAAATCGAGACTCCAAGCTTTCCTCGGAACGGCTCCTTAGATATGGAATTCTCTCCTACCCAAAATTCGCAGAATCCCCTACGGGGCAGCATTCAAACATGTCCTAATGAACAACTACCTTCCTTAATAGATACATGGCTTGCCTGTTTGCAAAATGTTTTCTTTTCTCTCCTAACAATTGTAATGTCTATGGGCCCGATTCACAGAATGAACTTAAGACTCAATCCTAAATTTACTACTATTTTGGTATTCACAGAATGCACTTACTACTTTTGGCATTCACAGAATGAACTTGCTACTTTTGGTATTCACAGAAGTTAGGATTTTGTCTTAAGTTTGTCTTAAGACGAACTTAAGACAGACTTAAGACAGACTTAAGACAAAATCCTAACTTCTGTGAATACCAAAAGTAGTAAGTTCATTCTGTGAATGCCAAAAGTAGTAAGTGCATTCTGTGAATACCAAAATAGTAGTAAATTTAGGATTGAGTCTTAAGTTCATTCTGTGAATCGGGCCCCATGTTTCTCTGCCGGACCTTATTATGTAACGTTTTGCTCGCATCTATGTACAATTTTATTAGCTCATCACGCTAGCCTCCCTTACCCTCTCCTCAATGTCCCCTTACTTTATTAGTCCCTCCTTTACTGTGAAGCGCTCTTATACCCTTTGGGTTCTTGTTTGCACTATAAAAGCTTTAAATAAATAAATACAGAGAAGTCTGTACCAAGATGTGTTTGGGTTCATCAGTGCCTCCAAGCATCGAGGAAAGGAGGAGGGAGGGGTCTGCGGGAACTCCGGATCATCAAACCTACGTTTTCTGGGTGGGCGAAGCGTGGGGGCCGTATTACCTGTAAGGTCTTGGTCAGCTGGACTCAACAGCATTATCAAACTGGCACTTACTCCTGTAGCTTTTTTGAGTGTGGCTCCTGCTTCAGCATGCTGTGATGAAGTGCACGTGCACGTCCTCTCAGCTCAGAAGCATGAACAAGATAGGGGAAGGGAGGAGGTCATCATGTCCAACACTGGTTAGGAGGCTATTCCTGTGTCATCAGGGCATTTCTCAGTTTGCTCTGGCTCGCTTATCCCCAGTCCTAGGTATTTAGCAAAAAGCAATCAATGCTGTTTGTAAATATGGCCTTGAGCGCCCCCGGTTCTGGAGCACTCTCACTGATTGCCTTCTTGCACCATGGCATAGCTCTACCTTAGGCTCTTTTTCTTAACCACTAGGTAGTGTCTGCAAAAGAAAGGATGATTTTCTAAAAAGTAAAGGAGTCTCTACCAGTCCTACATCTCATCCCATATAAAGATACAAGTATATGGGCCCAATTCACAAGAGGTGAAGGAGTGCACCAGTCTGGATCTCCACTTTCGTTTCTTTATTTCTTTATTTTCTAAACAGAGCACACCACATATTTGCGCATATAAGATTTAGTAGTAGGGATAGAGAAGGGTGAATCGTGGGAAAATGGGGAAAAGTTTTTCTAAGTGGGTGGTGCTAAGGAAAATTTAAGGAGGGGACAATTACAAGTCCCTGAAGATCCACTGAGAAATGAGGAATTACCAGGGAATCAGTAATTCTGGGACTGATTCCCCAGTGATTATTCAGTTTCCCCCATACTTTCCCCCTGAAATTTCTGTTGTTTTCAGAAGCCAAAATATCAAAGGGAACCTAAAGAAATCTGTGGTGTTCCTGCGGATCTCATAACTCCTATTGGGCTAGTAACTATTGTAGTAATCCCTATTTGAATTGAGAAGCTACTGTTGATGAGTCCGTAGTTTTGTTTCTGGGATGAAAACATTTGATCTGCATATTATTGTGTGTCTAGTGAGTCTCATCTCTGAAGGAGACTGTGTACTGATATGAATGCTCTCTGCTCCTTCCCCACGTGAGCACAAAGAACATGATTAGTTGGGCTAGACAAAGAAGCAACAGGATATGTTTACAATGATTAAAGAATTGTGGAGCATATAAAGGAAAAACAATAGTAATGTAGCAATCTGTTAAGATTTTAGCATCAGATTCTCTAACAAAAACGCAGCATACACATAGCTGATGCATTTACAAAAACAAGAGAAAGTGGAGCAATCTTGTAGGCGTAACTTGCTTGACAGCAATAACATTTTTGCGGCAGATTTACAAGCCCCTTGCGACACTTTTATGCCGCCGTTGTGTCACTTTTGTGATGCAGCGGTGGAATTAAAAAATGCAGCCAATTAACAATATGACGCATCTAGGGAGATGCGTCACGTTGTAAAGCCCTGCGTCACATTATACCTATGTGAGGTATAATGTATGCAGGGTGGCTGTTCCCACGTAGATAAGCTTTGTAAAATCTCAACAAAATTTCACTGCGTCACTTCTAGGTCACCACTGCGTCAAAACATTATGCCTGGTTGAAGCAGGCGTAAGGAGTGACCCAATGCAGTGGGAATGGGCCTCAAAAAGCATTGCTGGAGTTGCATCGTGCGTGACTTTTGCTCCAACAGATGCGTCAGAATTTCTGATGCATCTGTCAATCCTTGTGCCATGGTGCGCCATATTGTAAAGACTGAGTTGGGAGTCGTATAGGAATATCGCACTCCAGTCCCCCAGAAGGGTATCACATATACAAAAAATTCAAACAGTAATTAATCATTGGAAGGAGAAAGATACACGGAGAAAGTTAAAAGTATGTTCATCAAAATTTTTTTTATAAATTCAATCAAGTAAATTGCAATTCAGGATATAGGGAGACAAAAATAAAAAGCAACGAAGTAGTGAACAGAGGTATAAATTACATCAACACATCAGTTCAAAACTAAAACATCAACTCCAGTAAGTTAAAGCAAAACAACCAAAAAAATGAATTGATAATGGTTGTGTGCTTGTGCACATGCAGCGGAAATGGAGATGATGTAAATGTCGACGTTTCGGTCTATACTGCTTCCATCATGAAGACCATCTTCAGGACCACACAATTCATTGCAAGTTAAAAGAACCCGACAAACTTTAACCGTCTCCGTTGGGCACACATCGCTCCGTTTTCCTGAAATCTATTTCTCGTAGGTTTCATGCTTTGGACCTCTTTTCTCTGGTAGCATTTATACCACCATCGTAAGCAAACACGCTACATGTTAGATCCGCTTTCGGACATCTTTTTCCAATTTCGGAAATTTTCAACTGGGAATCTTTAGGGGGTGATTAATTACTGTTTGAATTTTTTGTACATGTGATACCCTTCTGGTACACTGGAGTGTGATATTCCTATACGACTCCCAACTGAGTTATTAGTTTCTATAAATCAAGTCCCTTGTAGCACCCCTTTGACCTGAATGATCTTTTGCACAAGCCTTCAAGGGTTTATTGGGTTTCCCCTGTTAGATTTACATATTGTAAAGACGGCACATCCTTGGTGGCGCAATGGTTTCTCAGGGTGGCGCAGGGAAAGTGACTCATCTCTACAGATGCGTCACTTTCTTGTAAATCTACCTCTGAGTATTTACATGAATAAAAATGTAGAAACAATGCCAAAGCCATTTATGCTTTTCTTTCACCACATAGTAATGTATGGCTAGCTCTAAGAAAGCTGCCCACGGCTTTTCTGATTTTGTCTTTGTTTTTAATAGTTTTCAGAATTTACAGATGACAAGATACAATGTAGAAAGAGCTTAAATTAGCAATTTATAAGCAAAGTAACCTAATAACTTTAGTCCGCAGATTGGTGACTGGTGTCAACCCCTGTTTTAAACATGGAAAGATCTAATGTCAAAAGCAAGTGAGGTTTCTGATCTTCAGCAGTTTGGAGATTATATTAATAATGTGCTTATGCATGAACCGCACCACAGGCATATATTTTATAAATTTTGTATTTCGTTATCTACTATCCATTAACAGGAAGCAAATTAAATATTCCCTTGCTCATGCATGCCCCCGGCCAGAAAACGGAATAAGGAAAGAGAATTTAGATTAACAAATAACACTTTTAAAATGTTGAAAATAGCTAATTTAATTCATGTTAGTGATGCAGAACTTTAACTTTCTTTAACAGTTTTTCAAATAAAACGCAAATCAACCTTTGAAATTGTGATATTTTCTGCGGGGCATGATATTTAATACTTTACTGTATTAGAGAAAACAACACTTAGGCTGAATAAGAAATCTAAACTGTTGCATATTTCATACGAACTGGTTTAAAGTTTCTTGTAAATATGGCTTCTATGTATCAGTCTCTGCTAGATGGTAATGTATTTATTTATTTATGGGTGTTGAAAGCCCACAGCACCGTCAGGCATCTTCAGGGCGTAGGGTGCAATAAATACATCCGTTCTCCTGCTGAAGCTGCCTCTTGGTTACAGTCGCAAAGAGACAACATTTATAGAGATCAGTCATGAATGGAGAAAAGTAAAGAATTTATAAAGTATGCAAACCTGCCTTGTGACTTGGGATGCACTAAAGTTTTTGCAGTACTTTTCGACAGTAAAAACGTGCATAAGCTGTGTTTGAAAGTGGCTTATTGGACCAAACATAAAACTCAATATTTAACAAATTGATATATTTGCGAATGGAAATAGTGACAATGGGGCACATGCATCAAACTTCTCATTTTCAATGACCAAATAGCTATTTTTAAGGAATAGCTATTTGGTAATCGCAAATGCCTATGCATGTAGGAATTGCAAAACAAATTGAGATTCCTTAACATTAGCCAATAGTGATTCTGAAATTGCAAATCGCTTTTGTCATGTAACTTCATTTATTCTTATGGTCGCACAGGCCCATAGGAATGAATGGTAATGCATTCGCAAATTGTGATTACCAAATTGGTAATCGCAAAATGCAAATGCAATTCCAAGAGTGCCTGAATCGGTCTGTTTGTGAATGGAAAATGGCTTGATGCATATGCCCCTATATTTTTGCGATTACATAATCGCAATTCCTAATTGGTGGGTGCAAAGCTTTCACAAATTGTGAACAGTCGCAAAATGAGCATTTTGCATTAAGAAATTACCATCAAGTGGGAGCAGATGGTAATCGGTAGGGAGGACTTTTTTCTGTTATGGCTGCTCTGTAGTTTTTGGCAATGAGGCTAAAGGTGTTGGATCACCCACACCACATAGGAAGAAGCAGAAAGGGGAAGGATTTTAGACTTACAAAAGGCAAATCACAGAGGAAAGGTTTCTTCAGGTTTTTATTCCAATTGGCATATTCCACCAATTTCGCCCTCCTGACAGCAACTGTTGTTACATAGAATTCAATCCAATCAGTGAAAACCTGAACACAGAACGTTGAAGCATCACAAACCCAAAAACCTCTCTTCCTGATAACAAAACTGACATGTTAGCTACAATTGTGAACCCACAGTTGTTACCATATTAATTGCTTATATGTGTGCTTCGAAGATGCATATTTGAAAGTTGGTTCTTTTTACCAGTGCGATTGTCGGAGCTGACATTCTTGATGTGGTTTTCCCCGAACTTTGCCTTCCATCCTCCTGTTTTTGCTGACTTTGTGTTTTGATGTCCTTAGGGCTCTGCACACTTTACCACTGCTACTGCTACCCAATGCTAAAGTTCTTTTGCCATAAAATATGGTAGCATAGGCTTCCCCCCACTTTGGCACATTTAATTTACTTGTAAGTCCCTAGTAAACTTGCATTACATGCATGCAGGGCCTTTAAACTAAATGTGACTACTGGGCTTGCAGCACTTATTGTGCCATCCATCATACATGTCTCAGACCTGCCATTGCAGCCTCTGTGTGCAGTTTTAAACTGACATTTGGACCTAGTAAATTAAAACTTTTACCAGGCCTAAAGCTTCTTTTTCAATACATACACATGCCTCTAGGGCAGGACCTAAATATCCCACAGGGCAGGGTGCAGTGTATTGAAAATGTTGGACATCTACTTTTCACTGCTGCAAGGCCTTCCCCCCCATAGGGTAACATTGGGTTACCTTCTTACATTTAATAAGTGGTAACTTTCAGTTGAGAGGAGGTAGGAATGTCGAGTTTGGGGTTTTTGGCCTAACGGCTAGGGCGGCTGTCCTCAAATCTGGGGAACTGGGTTTGAGTCACGGTAGCAACGCTGAACATCCTCTGATTCTGGGCGAATCATTTAATCTCCCCGTGCCTATAAAAAAAAATTAATGTGTCCTCATGTAACGCAACTAGTGCAATATAAGTGCTCTGATACCCGATACCTTTGGGTCAAGTTCACGCTATATAAAAAACTCAGTAAAACACACAGTAATTAAAAATCCTCTTTAATAGTTAAGTCAGATTTCAAAGCCATAATTCTGACAATTCCACTTTCAGAAAGTTGTCATTTTCTTGTCCCACACATTTGAAGCCTGCAGCCTGCATCCTGGGTCACATTACAAAGGTGTAACTGGCAGTTGGTCTTTGAGTATTGCTTCTAGACAGTGAGACAAAAGATAATTTTTGCTGGCAGAATAGGCCATTCCTGATGATGAGGTGGAGGAGATGTTACCTACTACACTTACACATCACAAAGGGTATACACCCGTTACAACGCATCTTTTACTCCGCACTACCATTACAACGCGACTTTTACTCCGCATAGCATTACAACGCATTGCGCTGGGGGGTGCTCTAGGATAGGGAATAAGTATAATTTACTATCCAACACCTTCTCTAGTGTCCACGGGGACTGGAGTTAGAATAGTAAATTATACTTACCACTATCCAGCACCTCAAAGCGCTATGCGTTGTAATGGTATGCGTTGTAAAAGTCGCGTTGTAACGGTATGCGGAGTAAAAGTATGCGGAGTAACGTCATACATCCATCACAAAGGCTCTGCCTGAGCACACTCACAAAGGGTTTGACACTAGTCTTTCAGTAAAGCTCTGGAACAATGGACGATCCAGAAGGACTGCTCTGCATGAATGACTGCTACTGTGCTACTCTGGTGCCCTGCTGCCCATCTACCCTGCTGCCTGATTGAGATGGACTGGACCCACATCTTGAAACCAGAATCACCAGAGGGACTCCAAGGGCTAAGTGCCTAGCCTCCTGATCAGATCCCCAGGGACAAAAAGGCTCCCACCACCTTGGACCTAACACCTGGATTCTGTCTGCTGTGAGTCCTATCCCCAATTGCTGCTAACATAGTCATGGACCCTCGGAAGTGGCCTGAAGTTGCTCTGTCAGTCCAGCTGTGATCCTGTGAACATCCCCTGTGCAGACCTCAAATCACAGACCGCAGCTTCCTCTGAACTTTTGCTGTGCAACGCATCTTTGATGCATACTTTCGCATCGCAAGCCCCTCTTTGAAAGCATCCTTGATGAAGACGCAGGACTTTGCATCAAAGCACCGCAGCTCCCTCTGAACCGCCACTGTGTAACATATCCTCAATGTGGGATCTCACAATGCTCCATAAACCAGGATTTAAGGTACATTGTTCAGTGGGTCTTACTTGGTCTCTGTATTCGGCTCTGCTCCTTCACAGTCTGCCTGAACTTGTAACTTTGTCCTGGCGTCCAGCGCAATAACAACCTCATTTGGAGTTTTTTGCGTCAAAGCACTGTTTTTACTTAAAGCTTTAAATTGTATATCTCCAGTTCCACTGATTTGTTTTTGTGGTTTCAAATAATTAATTGACTTTTACTCTAGTTTTTTAAATTGGTGTGGGACTTTTCTTGCATTGTGCTTTCCCTTTATTAAAGTTTAAAGTGCAGCGTACATACTTTACACATTGCTTCTAAGTTAAGCCTAAACTACCAAAGGGTTAAGCACAGGTTTATTTAGTGAATTTTTTTGTGGTTGCCCTGGGAAGGATTGTGGCTTTTGCTTGATTAAGGTTAACACCCCCACCTCTTCAACCAACAACTCAATTTCTCACACCTACTCTTTTGCAACATCCTTATATCCATAGTTCATCTTCTGGTGTATGGTAATGGTTCTTTTGCGAAGAATCCCTGTTACAGTTGCCAATTTGTGAAAATGTGTGCCCTTAACTTTTCATGTGCATAAGAACATGAATACATTTTTTGTTCTGATTAATGCTTTCCTAGAGGATTTCACCCCATAAAAATTATATGACATCTGACAATTTAATAATGCAATTGGTGAAAGATGTAAAACCTTCATCCACCTTACTACCAACGTCCTTGATATCATTCAATTGCTGTGTGAGTGACCTTTAACATTCAATGTTCAATGTATAAGTGGGCCTAGAGAGTTTTGCACCTGAAATACCTGTGGGATTCCAATCTGGGCCATCATAGCACCCAATTCTGTTGTGTGCCTGCAAAGCAATCTCAAAGTGTACATTTGCTTGGTGATAATCCTACTCTACCACTTTTTTTTAATATGCATTTCAACCTCTCTATCCCTGTCACACATCCCACCATCAAAAGTTAGAGGACTGTCATGATTTGTCACGACTTATTTGTAAACTACAAATACCATAATGCATTTCTACATGCATTCTGACAGACAGCATTTATGTAATTTCTTTATAAAATAAATGTGAAGCAATATCAAATATGCTTTATATATATGATTAATAATTTATGAATAAATATGGGTATGTTTAATTGTGTTTTACACATTAAGAGTTCGAAAATATATGTATTTAACTTGATAGTGGCTCTACTGATTCTCAAATAGTTATGGCTGTTTATCCAGACACCACAGCTTTCTGATTTCCCCATTGCTTTTCGTGTTCAATCCAACAGTATTAACCCTTTCCTGAATTGAAGTCCAAGTCCTTTTTTGGTCGTTTCACAAAGTGTCAGTGATCCTTTTCCACACAGCTTGTAGTTATTCGTGACACATTCTTCAACAATCATTTCTACGGCTTTCGGCTTGAATTTGTGTTTTATTTTTTGCCTTTCCTCCTCTCTCTTACTCTGGTGGTCTGCCATTTTAGATGATGTAGCTTGATAAAAGCTGTTCCTCTCCTTTCTTTTCGACTCCACAACTAAGCAATTTGCTGGAAACAGTACCTTCTCCTACGTTGCAGCAAAGACCTGGAACGAGCTCCCAGTCAACATCAGACATTCCCCAACTCTGCACACCTTCTGGAAGAGTCTGAAGGCCTGGCTCTTTGACTGATCCGGAGCTGATCCTCCCCCCTCCACCACAGCGCCAAGTGACCTTCATTGGTGAGTAGCCCCTAATTGATTGATTGAGTGTACTGCTTTTTTCGGAGGGAATCACTCAGGACAAGGGTGACAATAGCAAATTGTGACTGGATTCAAATCACTAATTGTAATTCACTATTTTAAGGAAGTGAATCTTTAAAAAATTGCTAACTCAGACTACTGCTACTTTGTTTATTTGATTAGTGACTCACAATTTGAGATTTATTACTATATGCAAATTACGAACCAATAAAACAAACATTAATACATTTGACCCTACAATCTCCAAAAGATTAGCGCACCTGCGTTTATTTTATAAGCTCACAGATGCCAGCTTTGCCAGTTCAGGTCGGTCTGTTGACTGAAAATAGACTGGGTGTGTTGGAACTTCTGTAAATAGGGCACTCATTACAAGAGGACCGGTTAATGGTGTGCTATTTATCTCACTTGATAAACCTAACTTCTCTGAGTCAGAATTTTTCAGGTTAAATAGACACCTCAAGATGATAATGGGGTTTTGATGAATATTATGTGGATTTTTGTGCTTACTGCACCAAAACCTGCCCGTTCCAATTAATATTGGGCATAGTACCCCCCAAAAATACAGGCAGGTTTCATCTGCCTATAGTTGCCGAAACACTCATCATGGGGATATGTGTGTTGACAGCAGTTACAGAACACAGTGCAATTAAAAAGGTTGCTTGAAATGAAGGCCTTAGCGTTGGGGTGTGTTTGTGGGTATCTCTGGGTATGTTTATCCATAATAATAACACGCTAAGATGCATGACTGTGGCTATTCACAGTATCAAACCCAGGAAACAAATTCAAATCAGCTTATGCAAATGGCAGGAGAAAGCTAATTCTAATGTTGGAATAGAAATAAACACACTTCATATTTTATCGCCTTAAAGGTAAGGAGTTCTCCCATGAAGAAAACTAGTTTTCCTGTACACAATTAAAAAGATTCAATATGCAAATGCAAAATAGTGTCACATTTATGCAGCATCATGTAACATTTACTGAAAATAGTGTAAGATTAAATCGTTTAGAATGGAGCACTGAAAGTAATTTGCAAATGTCACAGATTTTTTTAAGTCTACCTGCAACCCTTAGCAAATCCCATAAAAGTTTGAAATTCAATTTAAGTTTGGGCAAAGTGGGCAAATTCCCAAGACTCCCAGATTGCAGGGGACTGGTTTTTGAATTGATAATTTTGTGCATAAAACATATTATTTTTTAATTTAACAGCTATGCAGGCCTGGCCTGACAAAGCCTCACACTGTCAAGCTGCTGCTGTGAAAATATTCTGTTAAAAATTATTGTAAATTCCATTTATATTTGTATTTTAAATGTAGAACAAAAATAAAAAATTCTACATCACTGTACACTTTGGCTTAAGGGGCTGATTTAAATCCTGGCTGTTCTGTCAGAGCGATGGAGTAAATTACTCTGTAACCGTGGTGGAGGGACCACTCGCCAGATTATCAAATTAAGCTGGCTGCCATTTATAAAAAAATTGCAAGGAACTGCTTGCACAGTGGTTTCCCGTCAATGAATTTTGCATTTCTGTCAACATGATGAAGTCCTGCACCAAACGTTTTTATTTTTTTATTTTCAAAACAAAAATCGTGAAACAGGATTTTCTTTTTGAAATTAAAAAAGAAAAATCTCCTCTCAAGATGAACATTTCACAGTTTTCATTGCTCCTTACTGCAAGGTTTTTCTTGGTGATGTGGGCAGTGAAAACTGACCTGTAATTCCACCTATCTAAAATTGGTGGATAAAATTACAGTACTGCCTTTGACAAACCTTACTCAGGAGGGCCATATGGGGCGTCAATCATATTGGTCTCCCACAGTCCTCACATCAAAGTCAAAAGGTTAAACTTCCAGTGGGTTAATCTTGGTTCTGTATCCAGCCCGAGCTCCATCGTAGTTGGCCTGAACTTGTGACTTTGTCCTCGTAAGGCACAATCAGATACCCCCAGTTGGGGCATCGTGCCTTTTGGTGCTATTTTGATACCGTTTATTTTATCTTTGTCAGAGTTCTGGAGTATTTGCTTGGACAGATTTTCTAGGCACACATCAAAGTTGTTCCCTTCTGCACCTTCTTTTGAGTTACAGATGCAGATGTTACCTCTTTGTCACCTGTTCTTCCTGCATTTGTCTCAAAGCTGTTTCGTCTACATTTCAAGATGTGCTACGGATGTAAGACAGAGATGGGTCACTGCTTCTTACACTTCTAGTTGACTCTCTATATGGATACTACTATATCTTGCAGGTATTCCATATCTGACATCATGTCTGTGATATCCTTGCCCAATTCAGTTCACAGGGCAATGAGACCCTCTACTACGGCTTTCTACAGGTCTGCTTTCTAGTGGACCAGTCAAGTCTTTAATTCTTCGTTGGTTAACACATTTTGTGGCATTTCTAGCCAGGTGTAGGGTAATGGGTCTTGGCCTCCCAGTAACGCAAAGTTAGTGATTTCCATCTCTTTCTCTTTTCATGAAATGTGCTTGTTTAGGAATGTGTGTTAAATCACTAATATTGCAGGCTAAAGATTAGATCCACAATGGCTGACCCCCAGAGTACTCTTACTATTCAGATGTTTCCTAGATCTGATCCAAGCAAATATACCTATTGGCATAAAGGCTGTGGATGCCTCGTTGGGGAGTGACCACCAGACAGACTCACAAGCACTTAATGAGCAGGTGCTTCTCTTATTCCTTGTAAAATATTCGGTTAGATATCCCTATAATTATCCAGAAAGTAGGGGTACACTACAATAGATTTCATCTGGGGAGGGAGTCTCTGTGTGAGTTTGACTGATGAAGATCTGCTGGATCCTCTCTTCCTTGATCAAAGTTAGTCCCCAGATTGAAAAATGAACTTCCCCTTTTGTTGGTGGACTATTTACTTGTGGAGATTGTTGTAAGGTTATAAATATAGCTTCTGGGGGCAAAGGGAAGTGCCCACAAGCTCACCTTACGTTTATTTCCTGCAGAACTTGTCAATGCAGATTTAGTTATTCAATCTCTGGTTTCATTTAGCATGGCCAGTTACCTGGAAATCCCTTTCCCTACCCTACTCAACTCTGGTGAGGGGTTTCCTATGTTCACACACTGCAGTCCGATAGTGAATTCTGTCAGCCACTTTTTTGGAGCAAAGGAGTGTCACCCCACTAAAAAAAATTCCACAAATCCCCAGGAAGGAAAAATAAAATGGTAATTTATTACCATTTAATTTTTTATGCCCGTCTCGAACAGAGTGTCAGGACAGGGGCAGGGCCACTGCTGAGTGACTGCAGTAGAGAAGAGAGGAGGGTAGGCTGGCCATGCACTGTTTAAAGTGCACAAATCTTTTTGGCCGGTCAACTTGCAACAGACAGCCTCGCATGTGCACTTTAAACATCTCTAGCCCAGCTGTCTTAAAACAGCAGGGTTAGAGCAAGCCAAAGTCTAAAGAGCATCAGCAGAGACTTCTCTCATCCTCCACTATTGTTTACCATGTCCAGCGTTTAATTTCACAGGCACAGGCCTAGAGAGCAGAGTGGTGCTACTTCTGCGCCACCTTCTTAGGCAGAATTCCTAGTTCTCTAATTTAATCTTCCAAATAGTTTTAATGGGTAGTTATATTATTTTGGTGTAGTACATTTGACAACAGAAATGTTTGGACTTTTTCACAATTTTATTAGACTGGACTACCTTTCCCATTTGATGGAAACGAGTTAGAATATTAAATCTTTCCACCCTCAATGTATGCACTTTGACCAATGTTTGTCAGACTGGATTTAAAAAGGTAAAACTGTCTCCATCTTCAAAATAAGCATTTTCCCAAATGTTTGTTGAACTACAGTTAGAATAGTTAATGTGACCCCCACCCACCCATTATGCACTTTTGTTTCTGAAACTGGAGTAAAAAAAACAAATCTGATCCCCTCAAAGTAGGCACTTTCCCCAATGTTAATTAAACTGTAGTTAGAATAGTAAACCTGACACCACCAATATTTGTATTTTCCCCAACATTTGTTAGATTTGTCCTCAACCAAATATTCCTTTTATCCACAGTGTTTGTAGGATTGTACTGGTAGTAGTTCCTTTGAACAGTTTTGTATTTGTTTATTTTTTACTGCTTTTAGACAGTATTACATTTAAATGTTTATATGTATTTAAATTGTGCCATTTCCTTTTATTAGTTTGTTGTACTTTTTTTTAATTCCTTTCCCTTTTTATGTAATATGGTATTGAAAAATACTACTTTTTGTTATATATTTACACATTTACTGTTTAGAATATGTTGAAGGGGACGATTACAATGTCGTCCGGAAGGGCATCCGAGAGCACTTCGGAGTCGGACCTTTCTACCGACTCGTACTCGATTTCTGTTTACCTGAACAAACCATTACGATGCACAAAACCCATTACTTACCGACTGTCTTGGTTTCTCCGAATCCGACTGGATATTTCTAAAAAGAAGCCTACAGAAACGCTGAAATGATTTGTTCAGAGCCTATTCCGAGTCCAAAACTGACCGCACAAATACGATGCGTACTTCCGCCGTTGAATCGGTCGGACCAATTAACAGGTCAGAGGAGTCAGAAGGGGAGTATTTCTGCTCCAAATCGCATCACAACACGATTCCTGAGACAGAGACTGTGCAGCTATGCATCTCATCACTCATGTCATCCCTGTACTCTACATCTATAATGAATACTGGAACCCCAACTGACGTAGTAGTTGTAGACAATAAGTTAGACACGTACCCTAAGGAATAACATAACTTCCTGGTTATAGACAATACTAGAGAAAGCAGAGGCACAACTACAGTCAAATTGGGGGGAATACTCCCAGCAATGCAGAGGCAATTTTCAGGGGGGGCTAATACTTCCAGCAATGTAGCCGAAAGGGAGGGGCTGGGGGGACTAATACTCCCATCAATGATGAGCCAAATGGGGCGTGGGGGCTAATGCACCTAGCAATGTTGAGCCAAATTGGGTGGTGGGGGTTAGCACTCCCAGCAATGTTGAGCCAAAATTTGGGGTTTGGGGGCTAACACTCTTAACAATTATGAGCCAACTTTGGAGTGTGTTTGTTTATCAATATGTCAATTCCTTAAGAAACGAAAACTAAATGACAGCGAATGGTCTTTGTTTGAATTGTTTGAGAAATATTCAAATTACCTTAAACAATGTAAACAGGTCGCTCAATTTGTTCGGTAATATGCTGATTAGCAACAGAACACTAAGCGTGCTCTAAATATACAAATGCGGTAAAATATCTTCCTCCTACCTGCAGAGCAAAACCTACTCTGCTTGACAATGCGAGGATCAGGAACCTTTTCTGCGGGAGCCGGCACATATCTCCAATGGTCAACGGGGCACCAGAGAAACACTGCGGGAGCCGGTTTAACCGGTAAATGGCCACAGGAGGATTCGGGATATCAGTATCTTGCTGGGAGAAAACCCTGAGCCCAAAGGAAAAGAAAGAGCTCACAGACCTGCAGGAAGGGGTCCAGGGAACAGAAGAAAACCGGAACCCGAGCGGGAAGCTCCTTACCCGGTGAAACCCAAAGAATAGTGAGCACGGGAGAAAGGGCGTGGTCGCTGATGCGGCCACGCTCCCTGTGCAGCTTACTCTAAGGATGCTGGGAGATGCAGTCCAAAGAAAGGAAGACTGCCTGAAAAGTAATGGAATGTGTTTAGTAAAGCCTACAAAAAAAGAATAACTCAGTAGACAATTCAAGGCTCATTATTAAATACAGAACATGGACTCTGTAAATTAGCATAAAATTACATGCATGATGTTTAAGCATAAACTCTGCACATGTGCACAATGTTACATGCATGATGTTTAAGCATGAGTATGAAATACAGATGAACCATATTAGCGTACATGAGAGCAAAGTAACCACCAACGCCCCCAGGAAGCAGATTTGTGTTCTTTGCCACACAAACGTTTTAAGCATAGCGGCACGAATGCGCGCATGGTAAGTGAGGCGGGCCCTAGACCCCGTGGTGCCGCCGTAATCCTGACAGTACTTTCCCCTCCCCTGCACAGTCTAGAGCCCCACTTCTGAGGATTTCGGAGGTGGAAGCGTCATATCAAATGAGCATAAATGTTTCTAGCAGGTTCCCATAAGTCATTTTCAGGTCCATATCCTTCAAAGAGATTAAATATCACAAATTTGAACTTCTACGTTTTGAATCTAAAATGTCTCGTACTTCATATTTCCAGTGCCCCTGAACCAGAAGCAGTGCTGGATGTTCAGAAGTTGTGTTTCCAGCAGGTTTCAAAAGAGAGGTGTGTAACACAGGCTGGATTCGTAAAGACCTAGGCAGAAGCAATTTGAAAGTAACTGGATAGACTTGACAAACAACTTTGTAGGGTCCAATACATTTTCGATAAAACATCCTTTTCTGTTTGAAGACAAATTTCTTTGTGGACAGCCACACCTTGTCTCCAGGGCTTTAGAGTGGACCTGGTCTATGGTGTATATCATATTGTTCTTTGTATCTCTTTTAGGCTTGAAGAAGATGTTTGTGAATCCGATGGTGTATAGACTGTATGCGACGAACTGTGTCTTGTACTGTAGGTGTGTCTGAACTTATCTTAGGCAAGGCCAAAGCAATGGTATTGGGTACATAACCATACAAACCCTCAAAGGGAGATGTACCAATGGATGAATGAGGTGACGAATTGTAAGCTAACTCTGCCATCCATAGTAAATCTAACCAAGAGTCATTTACTTCAGAGGTATAACACCATAGATAACTGTTTTAAATTTTGATTGAGACGCTCTGTTTGACCGTCTGTTTGTAGATGATAGCTTGTTGACATGTTTGACGTGATCTGTAAACTTCAACACCACGGTTGCCAAACTTTAGTAGAAAACTGCGATCCACGGTGAGACAAAAGCACAGATGGCAAACCATGTAAACGTACTATTTGTTGTAAAAATATCTGTGCCAATTGACCTGATGTTAGTAAAGTTTTACATGCAATAAAAGGAACCTGTTTTGTTAAACTGTCTGTGGCTAATAAAATGACCGAAATGTTGGTGTACAGTAGGCAACCCAGAGATAAGATCCAAGGAGACATATTCCCACAGTATGGTAAGCGGAGGGAGAACTTGCATTAATCTTATATTGTACACTGTGCACAGATTTCACATTCATGAACCATTCTGACAATGTCTTTTTTCATGGTTGGCCACCAAAAGTTTTTTTGTACTTTCTGCACATTCTTTTTAGGTCCTGGATGACCAGCCAATGAAAGAGAGTGGAACCAAGCAAACGCTGTTTCTTGTAATTTTTGGTGGGTAGATACACTTGTTTTCCATGAAAAGGTATTCCTTCTATAACTGATTGATTTTTGCTTTGTTTGATCCACTGTGACCAAGAAAAAGGAGGAAAACTCATATGAATGTAGTCAAAAAAGTGGTTAGTTTTCAAAACACATACTACCTTGGCAGGGTTAATGATGGATTGAGGTGATCCTTCTAGTCTATGTAAGGAGGAATCTTTTCTGGACAGCGCATCAGCTTTTTTTATTGTGAAGCCCTGGACGATAAGTTACAATGAAATCGTACTCTGCAAAGAACATCCTCTATCGTAATTGACTTGGAGTCAATACTCTTGCTGAACTCATAAACTGTAAATTTCTATGGTCTGTATATACTGTTACGGTGAAACGTGCACCCAAAGGATAATGTCGCCATTCTCTGAAAGTGTTATGAATGGCGAGCAATACTTTTTCTGCTATAGTATAGTTCTGTTCAGTGTATTTAACTTTCTTGACATAAATGCCACAGGATGTAGTTGACCTGAGCTTTGATTCCTTTGAGACAGTATGGCAGCAATACCATCATCATAAGCATCTGCTTCAGTGATAAAGGGTTCTTGAACATCTGGGTGCCACAAAATTGGGGCTGCTGTGAACGCCTGTTTCAGAGCTCGGAAAGCGGAATCTGCTTCAGATGTCCAATCAAACTTGACCTTTTTTCTCAGTAACCATGTGATAGGAGCTAATACTGAAGAAAAGTGATCAATAAAACAATGATAGAAATTTGCAAAGCCTAAACAACTTTGCACATCTCTGAGAGTCTTTGGAACTGGCCAGTCTGCAGCGGCTTATATTTTTTTTCTATCAGTCATTTTCATTCCAGATGGTGTGAGGATTACTCCTAAAAATTCAAGTTCAGAAACATGAAAATCACACTTTGATAACTTGCAATAGAGATTGTGTTTTTGGAGTATGTTAAATACCTTCTTTACATGGCTTTCATGAATGTCAATGGTGTCATAATGAATCAAAATGTCATCTATATGCACTGACAAACAGGTCCAAATATTCTCGTAGAACTTCATTTAAGAAAAACTGAAACGCGGCTTGGGCATTACAATGCCCAAAAGGCATGCCCAAGTATTCAAAGAGTCCATATTGTGTTTTAAAGGCGGTTTCCACTCATCTCCTTGTCGAATTCGTACCAAATGGTACGCACCCCGAAGGTCTAATTTGGTATAGATTACAGCTGTTTTTACCTGATCCAAAAGAACAGGTATTAAAGGTTGTGGTTATTTGTTCTTTATTGTGATCTTGTTCAAGGCCCTATAATCTATACACATTCTTAACTCGCCATTAGCCATCAGTATAAAAAACAGAGGAGAGGCTACTGGTGATCGAGATGGATGTCTAAAACTATTTTCTAGGTATTGATGAAGATATTGTCGCAAATGTTGGTTCTCATTTTCAGATAATGCATATATATGGCAATTTGGGATACAAGAACGGGTTGCGCACCAATTTTTCAACCATATTTCACTTGTCCTTTTAAACCACAATTTTTTCCAAGTGGCGTGCTCACTGTTTTACACGCCAAGCCCACACTGCACGTGTTGAACATAAACACCAAAATCTTTTTCATCTGAAACTTTTTCACTTTATATATTCATCCTTTATATAATGCGTTGCACGATCACTTTTCATGTAATTGTCCTTCTTAAACTCCTCCTCATGCAAGGTAAGTGCGAATTTCCAAGGCTTCTCATGTATTGGCAGGCCATTCGAACCTCTCAACCAAAGACACGTACAAAGGCATGGTTCCTTTCAAGCAATTTGTTCATTTATCCAATGCATTTCGGACCCCAATAGTCCTTTGTCAGGGAAAATACTGTGAATAACAATAAAACATATATAAGCAACTATCCTTTAAAAACCGTGAACTCTAATTCATTGTAATCTCGATCATTTTATACTGCACATCATCTATGAATACCATTCTAATGGGTCATTTATGTAGCATTTTAGGTACCCTTTTACCTTCCAATTCACCACCATGACGTCTCACCCTTCATGTGTTCAATCATTGGTTCTAAGCTTCTTCACCCTCCCTCCGGGTCATCACACTTTACTCTCTACTTTTCTTCCATAATTATTCTTAACCCCCCTCTTCCTCTCACAATCTTCCCTTCACCTTACAACCAAAAACCCATACTTCCCCACAGTCTGCCGGTCATCTCTATATCACTCCTTTCTTTTTACCCTCCCTCTTTCTTATCTCTCAAATTTTCACGCTCAGCGTACCTGCTCGACTGCAAACATCCTCCTTTCTTTCATGAAAATGGAAGCTATCCCAGCTTCATTACTCCCCCTCTTTTGAATATCAAGCTCCCGTCATCGTGATTCTGACCCGCCCCTTCATTATGCTCACTCATTTGCACCTGATTGAACAAACACTCTCTGGAAAAACTACATCTCCCATAGTCCCCTCTAATGGCATATAAAAACACCGCTCTATTGTTTGCCACCGCTCCAGCTTGACAGGGCCTCTGCAGCACATACTGTCTTATTAAAACATTGAGGAAACTTCAAGTCTCCTAATCAAGAACTGCCTCTGAATTACACTCCTACCATACACTCTTTAAAAATCTTAGGGGGATATTCTCAAGAACATGTGATAATCATCACAAAATTAGCTTAACGCAACTTTTCACATCGCAGTCTACCACGGGAAAATAACGCCATTTTAACTATGTATTCTCAACACTGCAGTACCATGCGATAGTCTCATGATGACCGCATTCAAATTAACGCTACGCCTAAAATATGCAAAACACCAAAGCGAAAAAGAGGCGATGTCCCAAACTGCGACACAAAAATAAGCGATAACCAGCGACAGGCTTGCAATTCCCACGTGTCATGAGGTAAAATGCAAGATAAAAGCAGAGAAAAAAACCTGTGAGATGACAATGTATGAGTACCTTTAAACAACAAGAGAGAGAGGGTTTATATAGTATTAGAAGGAGCACTCTTGGTCTTCCTATAAAATACAGTCAAAACAACAAAAGAGTGCCCTTTTCTTGCAAGCGGGAAGAATCACAGTAGATTCTTTAGAAAGCCCTCACTCACCAACCTAGTTGGTGACATGCTTCATCATCGGGCCCCACCAGGAAGGTCTAATACCTTCCTGGTGTGCTTCGACACCAGAATTACTGCAGAGCTGGTTTATTTTCTGTGCAAGTGAAGTGTGAAGTGAATTAAAAGTGTCCAGGTTGTGTCCGAAAAAATATTTCCTCGTCGGCCAACCCATCATGGTTAAAAAATGGAGTGGGCAGTTGGACAGCTGGATAGATAGTTCAGCTATACCTCACTATCTGTGGTCAACAATTTTCTGCCTATCTGGGTGCAAACCGCTGGGCATTCATCAGGACCAGTGTGATGATCCCGGTGGTTTGAGCGCGCTAATGCTCACCCTAACCTGGTGGTCAAGTGTGAAAAAATAGGAAAAAACACAATAGTTAAAACCCGCTGTTGGAGGGGTACCTGAATATGTTTGGAACCCAGCAGTTATGTAAGGCGTGATCACTTATCACACCATGGGTCTCGGGAGGAGGGTGATGGCTAGTAGGCACACCAACAGCAAAGCCAGGCACCCGCTCGGTACCTGGTCAAACCCGCAGTGACCGGACCCCGTCGAGCTTTGAAAAACCTAGGGGGATATTCTCAAGAACGTGTGATAATCATCGCAAAATTAGCTTAACCCAACTTTTCACATCGCAGTCTATCGCGGGAAAATAACGCCATGTTAACTATGTATTCTCAACACTGCAGTACCGTGCAATAGTCTCACGAGAACTCATCAAATGACCATGTTAAAATTAAAGCTACTCCTAAAATATGGGAAACACGAACGCCAAAAAAGTGGCAATTGCCCAAACCGTGATACAAAAATAAGCGATAACCAGCAACAGGCACAATACCCACGCGTCATGCGGGAAAATGCACCATAAAGGCAGAGAAAACAACCTGTGAGATGACAATGTATAAGTACAACCTCAAATCCATGATGTAGTACAAATGTCCACTGTCCAACATCAAATAGGCATCTACTCACAAACAGTCACAATGTAAATCTGTCATGCAATCTGTATGAAAACTTCACCAATGCGTAAACATACATGGAACACACTGTAAAACTGCATCTCCCGTTTACATTGCAGAGGGACAATCAACACCTCCTGCAGAGCAGACCCCACATCATGTCAGTGATGATGGAGATGACCCCCAGGACATCAACCTAGACAAACTCCAACGGTTCATGGACACCCTCCTTACCCCACCTCCAGAAGCAGGTCAGCCCAGCACCATAGAGGTAATCCCACCCCGAGAACAGACCACATAGCAAGAAGCACCCACCACCACGTCTGGCTCCCAGAACCTCCCCAAAGAACCCATGGCGTTCCAACGCCGTGTGTTAAACTGCCAGAAGAAGCTGACTGAACAGGTACGGGTGGGGTTCGAACTCATGGCAGCCAAACTAGAAGCCATACGTCGGTGTCTAAGTCCCATCAGGGACCACTTACACTCCTTAACGGACACCCTCAGTCTGCCCCATGCCCTCCAACAATCTATGGCTTTCATAGCTGGAATCATGACTCGAAGACAACAACGACTGTCTAGTCAGAGTGGCTAGAGCAATGTCATCCATGATTTGGGAAACATAAGAATGGTCATGGAGAACATGGAGCGGATGCAGGCACAAAGGATGGCTACGTCTGCTGCACACGAGAAAGCTGTAGATGATATATTCCATGGCCTGCAGATCCTCATCATGGGAGTGATGCCACAAGACATTGCGTAGATGAATGCAGCTGTTAATTCTACACCCACATCTCCGGCCCCTGATGTGTCAGTGTCACACAATGCTGCAGACCAAACACAACCACCCACATGTGAAGAACATGAAATGTCAGAGGCTGAAGATGAGGATGAATCTGCCTTAGTGCTAAGTGTGAAGCACTAGCATTCATTTTTGCCATATGGCTTCTTTCTGCTTGGTTCTGCCCTCTTCAGCATGCCCTGGAATAACACCTTCCACTGTCCCCGATACACTCTGTGACACTAAACTTGCACCTCGACTGCCATATATTGTTTGCAAAACAATCACACAGTAATCAGCCTGTGGACTGGACTCTTCTCCTTCTGAGTAACTTGTAAATCCCTACAGTACTCTGACTGGCCCTCCATGGGGCAACATTGTAAAGTGTTGTCTGCATGGCCCAGTACCAAGACAGCTACAACATTCCACTGAACGTTAATAATACATTCTAATTCACACAGATGTGCTATGTCTATGATTAATCAAGTATGAAAGCATGGACAAATGTAGGGGCAGTGATCCCCCCTTATGTCCATGTTGCTCATGTTATGGGAGTTGAGTCACAGGGTGCATCCCTGCATCATGGTGGTACATATCTGACCCCAGAAGAAGCCCTGTTGTCAATTGTAGGTCACAAATGACAGCCTATATGTAATGATTTGGGACACATGTGAAACACTGATGAGTGGGATTCCATACTTTCTTTGACACACAGAAATGGCATTTCAAATACGTGAGACCCCCAAACAGCCTCTCTGTACAGAGGCGACACACCCAACATCTATTTTCAATTTTCGAGATTGTTAGAACTACATGTTGCACTTACACTTGTCAGAGTGATGTGCTTGTACAGAGGAGTGACATGCACTCAGGGAATATGTGTTGGAATAAATTTATTTGCACATGCTGTGCCTCCGGTCATTTTGTACTGTCCCATGATTGCTATATGGGCTGTGACAATGTGACGTGCTCATGTGAAGAAATTGTCAATGATGGTATTCCTGCTGCACCTGCAGTGGTGTGCGGTCCACCTGCCTTATCTTCCTCATCATCGTCCGGTGCATCTGGCACTTGTAGCCATGGGGCAGTGGTGCGTACACATATGTTGTGCAACACACAACATGCAACGATCATCTTGCACACTATATCGGGGCTGTACAGGAGCCTTCCACCTGTGATGTCCAGGGACCTGAAACATGAATTCAACACGCAAAATGTGTGTTCCATGATGCCCCTGGTGCGTTTGTGGCCACATTGTACCTAAGGTGGGCCTAAGTGTTCGGGGCTCAGAGGGGTGTCATCATCCAAGGGCAGAGTGCATATCCTTGGTCACCTGTGACAGTGCAGAGAGGCATGAGTCAATAGTTGGTTCTGCCTGATGTGTTTGCAGGCTCACTGGTTCATTGGTGTGTGATATGTGTGACTTAGTGATTCCTGTGTGACGTGTACTGCTTGTAGCAAATGTGCAGCATTGATTTGTATTACGTAGCCTCACTGCTGCTCCGCCCTCTCCCGAGCCTATTTTCTATTGTGCCCAGCGCGGGTGCATCACTGGCCTTCCTAAGGCACACCATCGTCATGCCTTTCTGTGCATGTCCACAAGCCTGACAACAACACTGTGATGTTATGCATTGAAGGTGGGTGGCCACATGTGTGTAGGCCTATGGTAAGGATAGGGCGGACACAGATGTAGAGTTCATGGCTGGCTGAACTTGTGATGCGGTTGAGGGTAGACCTTTGGCTTATGCTGCGGTAATAGCGACATACACAACAGTTGGCATGTATGATCCCGGACCCTGAGCGGGCTTGCGTTCCCTCATTTACCACTTTGGCTGAGCCCGCACTTTGGGGTCATGCTACATTGCAACATTGTCCATTGCGGGATAAGCAGCGCCAACACTACAACAGAGACACACACATTAGTTTCTTCCTTCGCAAGGCCAAAACGTAACCACGCCCAGTGCCCCTGGTTGATGAACCACACCCCTATGCTGGACTGTTGTATGTAAGTCTACTCCGCTTACACCTACAGGGGGGTACTACACAGCTGCATGTCCTAGGTCTACCCCACTGCCTGAGGTAACATGGTTGCGTCCGCTGTACACAGCACAATGGTATGTGGTAGGGCCCGGGCCCTCATACATACATAATGATCACACAGACACACTTAGATAGTTAGTGGAACTGGCTACAGCATGTGCGCCTGATCCCTTTTATTGCCAGGGTCACATTTCCAGTGACGCCTGTGCGGGATGGGTGTGGGGTGAGTGTAAGCCAGCCCTCAGGGAGTGGTTGGTGCTGGCAACAACTACAACAGTGATCAGACAATCATTAGTTCAAAGTTCAAACAGCAAGGGTCCATGACTTAAGCTGCAAAGAGTTAGTGGCCCTGGATGCACTGCAGTTGGCACAGGCATACTGCCAAGGGACGGTGACTTGCGCTACACTGAGGTAGGGCCACTAGAGCTGAGCAGGTCCTCGTCGATGTCAAAGGTGAATGTTGAGAGTGTTTAGGAGGACAGTGGAAGGTGTTCTTCCAGGGCATGATGCAGAGGACAGAACCAAGCAGAAACAGTCAATTTGGAGGAGATGAATGTTACTGTCAGGTCCGGTTCCTCAGTAGCAGTACCCTCAAGAAGCCCACCTTCAGGCAGCCTCGACTCTGCGCTTAATAACTCCAGAGTATCAAGATGGCCAGATGGGGGAAAGAGAATTAGGGAGGGTACTGCAGGGAGGGCGATCTGTAAAGGAAACTACCAAATGTTCTGTGGCAGCGATAAAGGTCTCAAACAGATTGGCTAAGTCTCAAATATCTTCTCTGTCTCTTGAAAGACTTCCAGAGTTGTACTAAGAATGGTCGCAACTGCCTATGAAGGAGTATCCGGAATTACTAGTGATGAGGACTAATTACAGTTCTCTAATTATTCATATTACACCATTAAAGAACACTCATGAGAATATATGTGCGCAACTTAGTAATGTCCACATATAAAAGTTCACATGCGCAACTTGGTACTATTCATATATAAAAGTTCACATGGTCGTTGATTATACCGTTTTTTTAAATCACGCATATATAAGTCATAACAGTTTGTTTCAGAGCATGTGTTCAAATACTTTTTATTAATATCATAATGTAATTCACAGCTTCTAAATCTTATATCCACGCAAAGATAAATAAAGTCTTACACTCTAATTGACCTTAAAACATGCTGCCAAGCCAAAGAATATAAACTCTGCAAAGTTCGACAGAAATTACCTGAAATGACCTTTCACAAAAGCCTCTAAGCCAGAAAATATGAGCTCTCAAAAGTTGTCCATAAATAAAATTACCTTTCAGTGTACCAGAAATCGGAAACGCTGTGGTTAACTAAATGAAAAGTAGGGAAAGAATGAAAACACTTGAGCACTTTTAAGTCTGAAAATACAGAGGAGCGCTTTTAAAATCGACGTCTCCTACCTGTATGGACTGTTCTTTCCACGAAATCAAACAGAAACCTTACCGGACTGAAAACAAACATTACTGGTGAGGCCGGTGCAAGCTGGGAACTCGTCCTGAAAGCCGAGAATAATCTGCAAGGATTCTTCTCCCTGGTTCTCCCCTACTTTACGCGAGGAAAAGAGCAGATGCAAGCAGCTGGAACGTATATGGCGCCAGACCTACGATCCTACTGCCAAATCCACGTACAAAATTGCCCTAAATAAGTTTAAAAAACTCAAACGCTCCTCGATGAGAGCCCACTTTTCTAAGCTTATTCAACAGGCGCAAAATTCATCCAAAACCCTTTTCACCATTGTGAAGGATTTTGTAAATCCCCCTGCTTTAAAAACTCAATGTGTTCCCACCCAAGCCCTTTGCAACGGTCTCTCAGATTTCTTTCAGGATAAAATAATCAAACTCTCTTCCTCCTTTGATACCTCCGCACTTAGTCCTCAGACTATTGCTTCTCATCCTTCACACTGTTCCTTTACCTCTTTCAATGAACTCACACCTGAAACTGCACTGCCCCTCTTTCATAAAGTCAAGTCGGGATCTCCATTAGACCCAGTCCCTGCCAAAGTTATGAGCATCCTTGCCCCTGTTTTAATCAACCCTCTCCTTTCCATCTGGAATTTCTCCCTGGCCTGCGGCCACTTTCCTGAGGTCTGGAAACATGCCAGGCTTCTCCCCATCTTGAAGAAGCCGGGCGCTGATCCCGCTCAATTCAGCAACTACCGGCCGATCTCGCTCCTGCCTAAACCCGCTAAAATGTTGGAGAAGGTGGCTCAGGAACAGCTGGCTCAATATTTAGAAACTAACCAGTTGCTGCACAATACTCAGTCCGGTTTTAGAACTGGCTACAGCACCGAGACCGCGCTGCTAGAGGTATCTGAGACTATTAGGGAATCAGTGGACAGGGGCGAGGAGGCCATGTTGGTTCTCCTCGACCTGTCCGCTGCATTTGATACCGTTTCACATGACATACTCACTTCCCGTCTACACCTACTGGGGTTTGGTGGCACAGTCTTAGCCTGGATTAAATCCTTTCTATCCGGAAGAACCCAAAGGGTACTGATGCATCCTTTTGAATCAGAAGATAAACCCCTCATGTGTGGAGTGCCTCAAGGCTCCGCCTTGAGCCCCTTATTATTTAATGTTTATTTGGCCCCGCTTGCCAGGTTAGTTGAGTCCTGGGGGGTCAGAGTGGTCTCCTATGCTGATGATACTCAGCTTGTTTTTTCATTCAGAGACCATTCTGACTCCCTCTTTTCCAACTTCAGAAACTGCCTGAGCAACATCTGCACCTGGATGGCTACCAATCATTTGGCTCTAAATGCGGACAAGACTGAGGTCCTCTTTTTTAGCCAGAAGTCTACTCCCCCTGCTAACTTATGGTGGCCCACTGTCCTGAACCCCCCTCCTATACCTGTGCAGTCTGCCCGTAATCTTGGCTTTTTATTCGACAACACCTTGTCCTGTAAAGCCCAGGTTAACAAAGTCTCAACGGCCTGTTTCAATAAACTTCGCATGATAAGGAAGATCTTTCCCTATCTCCCTCAGTCCTCCCGCAAAACGATCGTGCAATCACTCATTATGGCACATCTCGATTACGCCAATAGCTTATATGCTGGTGCCCCTCTATATCTTATAGACAGATTGCAAATCGTCCAGAACGCGGCAGCAAGGCTTATTGGTAACATCCCCGCCCGCCACTCGGTCAGAGGTTACCGAGATGAGCTTCACTGGCTGCCTATAGCTAGACGGATTGACTTTAAGATTCTGATCCTTGCCTTTCGAGCAATCCATGGCACTGGCCCGGCCTATCTCAGCAAAAGACTCAAGATATCTTCTTCAGTGAGGCATTTGAGATCCAATAGCCTCCGATTATTGAATGTCCCCCGATTCAGACTGGCCCGTAGTGGTGGTAGAACTTTCACCGTTATTGCAGCCAGGCTCTGGAACAGCCTTCCTCTGGACCTTAGGTTCACTGAATCGGAACAAGTCTTTCGACGCAAACTAAAAACCTTGCTGTTTCCCAAACATTAACTTAATTAAAGCTTCCCTGCTGGTCTTTTGGATGGTTCTGTACCTGGTAACCTCTCTTGCGATTTGACCTGTAATCTCAGCGCCGGGACACCCCCGCCGGAGGTAGCCGCGCGCTTTACAAGCTTCTAAAATAAAATAAATAAATAAATAAGGAGCGGCAGGGCGTGGTCCCTATAAATACCCTCAGTACAGTTACGGCGGCCGCCAAGGGACATTATTAGTGTTTATGCGCATTGGTGCAATCATTGTGTCATTCTGGGCTGAAAACTAAACAGATGTTCAAATGGAGTAAATATAAAGCTGGCAACAAATGTTTATTAAAACTCAGTAACTTGACCATTATAGCGTAAACAGGAAACAGATGACAACAAAAGGAATCATCCAAAACACAGCGCTCCGGAAATCCAGCATATCCACACAAGGTTTAGGCAGCATAGGAGAAGAACACAACTGCGCATCACCTGTAGGCATATCCATGGGCACCAACCGGACATTGCCAATGCCCACCGAGCATGGAGGGCATGACAGTCACAGACTCATTCTGAACACCAAGTCAGTATCAGCTACCTGACGATGAAGACAACCCCCAGGCCATATACTCAGATGCCATCAAAGTTCAACTAGAGAGTGTCCATGAATTTTGGGGCACAGAGTTAGTGGCACCAGAGCTGAAAGGGGATGCAGTCTGCGATGAGGCCTGTTCAATGTTATAAACTCTGCCATGAATAAACTAATATATGCAGAAATAACAGGAGAAAAACCCATAAACCTCGTTGGGATGGGTGTATCGTGTATGCAGAAACAATTCCCAACTGGTATCACGTAGAGACAGTTTTAGTTGTTGTATGCCGTAGGCATTACAGAGAAACAGAAAACAAGGAGTCAATTAAGTTTGAAATAGTGGTATTATTCACCAAGTAACAGCAGGGGAAAAGGTTTTCTTATAAAAATACAGTTTAAACAGCACTGTAGAGATCAGATCTTATGACAACCCAGTGGCACTTGGTGCAAAGTGCTATATACAATTGGTGAGGTGCAGGTGCAAGTGCTTTTAAAAACAGCATTGGCGACGCATTACTGACAATATATACATCAATTCCAGGCTCCGGAAAACAAGTTACAATCACTTGGAAAAACAATTATTCCTATGGGAGCATTGAAAAGTGGTAAGCGACAATTGATTCAGGCTGTAAGGTCGACGGCGTTTCGATCCCCTTTAGTCGGGATCGTCATCAGGACGGAGTTGTCGATGAGTACAGTGGTAGCTGCCAGGCAGCGAAGCGCAGCTGGCTATGTACCAAGCCAGCGTGGGTAGGTCGAGTGCTGGTTGTAGGATTTAAATCCGGCGGCACGCAGGGATTTGGCAGCGTCTGAATAAATCAGCATGTCAGAAGGCGAAGGCTCATCTGGCGTAGAGGCTCAGGGCACCGAATGCATTGGCAGCTGCGCTTCGCTGCCTGGCAGCTACCACTGTACTCATCGACAACTCCGTCCTGATGACGATCCCGACTAAAGGGGATCAAAACGCCGTCGACCTTACAGCCTGAATCAATTGTCGCTTACCACTTTTCAATGCTCCCATAGGAATAATTGTTTTTCCAAGTGATTGTAACTTGTTTTCCGGAGCCTGGAATTGATGTATATATTGTCAGTAATGCGTCGCCAATGCTGTTTTTAAAAGCACTTGCACCTGCACCTCACCAATTGTATATAGCACTTTGCACCAAGTGCCACTGGGTTGTCATAAGATCTGATCTCTACAGTGCTGTTTAAACTGTATTTTTATAAGAAAACCTTTTCCCCTGCTGTTACTTGGTGAATAATACCACTATTTCAAACTCAATTGACTCCTTTTTTTCTGTTTCTCTGTAATGCCTACGGCATACAACAACTAAAACTGTCTCTACGTGATACCAGTTGGGAATTGTTTCTGCATACATGAATAAACTAAGGCTCAGTTCCAAATGTGTGACCTCCTCGACCGCAGTGTAGGCCGGAGGCAGTGGTTAGCAGGGGCCCACAGCCACGTGTAATTGGCTTGCGTTGCACAGTTAGTGGCACCAAAGCATTTATTGGTAGTGTTCGATCACCTCCATAACGATGCTCCTTTTTCCTCTGACTGAATCACATCTTCCTCTTAATCCTCTCCTTGCGTACAATGATATGAACTCTGCCATAAAGAAATCAAGACTCAGATCCAAATGTGTGACATATTTGACTGCAGTGTTGGCTGAAGGCAGTAGTCAGCAATGGACCACAGACACGTGTTGAAATGCTATGCACAGAGTTGGGGGCACCACATCGAAGGGAGTACAGTGATATCCAACATCCCATTAACATATGAACTCAGCCATCATGATCTCAAGACTCATTACCAAATGTGTGACCAACTAAACCGCAGTGTATGCCGGAGGCAGTGGTGAAGTACATCAATGAGGAAGGAGTGCTGGGGCCTGTGTTGCGGAGGCCAGCGATGGTCTGAGGAGGCTGCCAAGGTCGCGGGACTCTGGTTTGGAGTTTGCACCGGCACGTGTTGGGCTCTCTTTGACACATGCTAGTGTGAGCAGGTAAGTAGTGAGGTCTGGGTGTGCAAGGGCACCCAAGATGGGTCTGGGGACCAGCGGCCTGGGATGCAGCAAGCACACATGTTCGCAGGCACCACCGCTCACGGCGTCGGCCTCGTGGTGGGATAAGAGGCGCCGCCCTGGCAGACACGTTGGCCAAACTGGAAGAGAACCATGCCCTGAGCTACATGCTTTTTATTCACAACCCTACACTAGCCTGGCGTACGCCGGGCCAGCCAACTCTGCTTGCACTTACAGGAAGTAACCTAACAAGCTACATTTCCACAATCTTCCCCACTGGCTGAGGTAACCTGGTTGCGTCCTCTGTCCACTACACTCCAAACACCAGCAGTGTATGTCGACATGGCTATGTCTGTGGTCTCCTTTGCACATGCCTGGTTCCCACCTCTCCCCACAATCTGCTATTGTGTGGCTGAGGTGCCATGCCGTTGATGGCTTGTGTACATGGCTAGCCCAGGTTACCAAGGTGAGTTGTGCTGTTGTGTTTGATGGTGGACAAGTTGTTTGGCATGTTGTATGTGAGTTTGTAATGTGTGCATTCCCAGAGTTGTGAGTTGCATAATTGTGGATTTGAGGTGTGATGTCTGTTCATTTGGTACTTTCCAATGAGCAGTGCATTTCTTTAGGTGCCAGCCTCTAAACGCTGGTTGATGATGGACTGTTGGAAAGGGAAGGAATCATGCACATTGCCTGGGTTGTTCGCGACAACATTGGTGAAGAGTCCCCGTGGTCCACTATTGCCTGCACATTGATGGAATGTGTGTGCTTTCTGTTACGGTAATTGTGTGCCGTGTCGGCAGGGGGCACAAGTAGAACATGTGTGCAGTCAATTGCCCCCAACACATGCAGGAAGCCAGCTATGGCCTGGAAGCTTTGCTTGGTCTCCAGCTGTTCTTACACAGTGTGAGGAAAGTGAAGGTGCTGGGGTACCAAGCTGATGATGGCATCCAAGACAGTTGTGATGAACTTTGATGGGGCTGGCTGTGAGACTCCTCCGACTCTGGCAGTTGTTGGTTGGAAGGTACCAGAGGCCAACAGGTGCAGCACAGCCAGCAGATTTGTCTGCGGAGGGATGTTGGTTGTCCGCTGTGTTGGTACCGTTAGCCTGTGGGCAATGATGGTCAGGATGCGGAGGATGGTTGTCCTTTTGAGCCTGTAGTGGGCAATGACATCCTCTGGTGTTAAGTCTGTGAGGCTGGCGTGTTTTCTGATGGTCCGCTATCTTTGCATGCGCTGCTTCTGTGGTAGTCTAGGGAGGTCCGGGGGTGGCGGGCCTGGGGGTGGTGGCAGTGAGTGTTTTGGCCCTCTTGGGGCTCCGAGCGGCAGAATCAGTAGCTCCATGGCATCTGTTAGTCTTCAGGTGTGGCTCTGGGCTGGGATCCCTTTTATGGTGCAGGTTGTCATCCGACTTAACACCAGGTAAGAGCAGGTGTTAAATCCCTGCTACTAACGTACCTTATTGCCTGTTTTGGGATCTTATCGCTGATCTCGCTGGTCATTTAGAATGTTGTGAAGTGGTGTTGTCATGGTTTTTTGCACGGGAACGCCTACTTTGCATATCATTAGGTTTAGTTGCCGGTGTCATCTATGGCAATGTTTTTGGGGGCTGCTATCGCAGGAAAACTGGTGATATTGGATGTTAGCACCAGCATGTGAACAGGGCGATAACTTTATTGCCACTTTGGCTTCGATAAAGTGCCGCTAACTCGGGGATAAGTCCTTGAAAATATGCCCCTTAATATTTTTCCTGCCCCCATTACTTATGAGTCTCCACGCCATTCCCAAAAAAGGGAACACAAGTCTCTCTCACCCCTACCCTTGTTGATGCTAGCTTAGCACAAGCAACATGAACATCGATAAACACATTGGCGGCCAGGCCTTCAATTCTAACATCCACCTCCTCCCCCATGTGGCAACTAAGAGCATAGATGTGACACTGGATCCTGTAGAATCTCCACAACAGAAGGACCCACAACACTTCTGTGCACTCACAGTCCACTCGGCTTACCACATGTAGCACAGGGCAATCCAATAGACATAACAGCACTCCTGGATCAGCTCCGTGTGATCTTTAACAGCATCAAGCAAAGCTCAAAAGTAACTGTGGGCGAAAAATTCATTCCGCTTGCGGAATTTGCGGATTTTCGGCAATTTCACAATCTGCGAATCTCCCGAAATTGCCGAAAAATCCACAAATCCGCTCGCGGGCAGATTTTTTTTTTGGCCCACAGGGAGCACTTACAGTTAAGGCAGGTGCTCGAGTTGAAGCTAACTTTGTAACCATTTTAGAATTGCGCAGGCAAGCTGCCAGAGTTGAAGTTGCTTACTTGCAAGTTGCAACTTCAACTCTGGAAGCGTGCCGGCGCCATTCTAAAATGGTTACAAAGTTAGCTTCAACTCTGGCACCTGCCTTAACTCTGTAAGTGCTTCCTTTGGGCCAAAAATTTAACCTCAACAGGAAGCACTTACAGATATAAATAAAGCAGGTGCCCGAGTTGAAGCTCAAATTCAGTAACGTTTTAATCAGCCCAAAACATTAGTCTGCACGGTCGAGGCTGTGAAAGTGTGCTTCAACTCCATATCTGCCGTCAAAAGTTAGCTGTAATACTCTAGGGAGGTCTTTAAATCCATGAGATTCTCGAGAGTAGTTCCTGTGACCAGGAGGCTGCTTTCTCCTCACCTGCTGCCCTGCTCGCTCTCTGACCCTTTTTACACAAGAGCATGTTGACACGCATAGAAGCTCCACACCACAAACTAGCAGTATCAAACGTCTTCCCGCCCTTTCCCAACTATGATGGACAGCTCACTCAAGGGATCTCAGCGCATTTTGAAGACAAGTCATCTGGCCCTTTACGCAGCTGCAGTGTAGGAAAAGCACTATACATTTACCCAATGAGGTAGCACTTACTGGATTAGCCAGTAGAAAGTACTCCAGTGCAAATCGCAAAAAAATCTGTGATTTCACTGGAAAATCCGTGAATTTGCAGATGTTTTTGCGATTTTGCGTGAATTCGTGGACCCCAGATCCGCAAAATTCACCCATACTTACTCAGAAGGGCTCCATTGTCGGTCATGCACAAATGTCAACACACAAATCATATGCTCAACTGCGAATGATGTGTGGTTGAAACAATAAAATCCAAGCTTGGACAGACAAAACAGTTGTCAGGTGAAGATTGTGCACAATAACTATCCACCATCATTCACAAACCTTTACAATTGGCACTCACCCCTGTTGAGCAGTGCCCATATTTATGCATTTAATTCATGCATGGCAAATTTCAGTTTTGGGGGCATAACATAGAAATTGCCAAAGTTCATCCAGGCAGGGGCAAGTTGCAGTCACATCCATAGCACTCACAAGTGAGGCAGCCACATGCAGCAATGATGACAATGCATTGTGGATGCTTTGTGTGTGGAGTGACCACAAGTCAACTGTGGCATGAAAGCTGAGGCAGTTTAAAAAATACCACAGTCCATTCCATGAAAGGAAGGTGTCTTTGTGCGAAACACATTGACATCTCAGCACATTCCTAAGTGTCCCAGGTGAGGAGTGTTGTGTGTTGATTCTGCATCACACTGATGCACTATGTATGCTAACCCAAGGGAGGAGTCTGTCCACCTGTAGCTCATAATAGTGACTGCACACTACAGGCAGTGCTCTGTTGTTGGGCTTTGTAGTCATTGGCATTTGTGAGGCCCTGGTCCTCGCCAGCTGACAATAGGCAGCATCAGCCCGGACTTGCACACAGCGTACGCCCTGAACTAAACCACTCTACACCACTTCTTGCACCAACAAGTGAGGTTCAGACTGCTTATATGAACTGAGCCAAGAAGGGGATTTCTGCTGTGCATTGTCATATTGAATAGGTATACCTTCAGCTGTGTCACAATGGGGGGGGCAAGAATGAGCTAGAAATGGATTTGGATTACCACCACAGACAAATGTTGTACAGACAGAATATAACGACAGGACTTGACTGTCAAGTCTTCACTCACCTGAAATCCAGGATGTTCGATTTGAGAGATGAGACACTTGTTCTACACGCCCTCAAAAATCTACGCCTGTCATACCTTATGTATAACACAGCTTAACAAGAGCCGATCTTCGGGTGAAGGGGAAAAATGAGGCAAAATAAAAAAAGAACATAAAGAAAACAATATGCTGGAATCAGATTTTTGCACGACTGTGGTGCTGATCATTATACCTTAACCGCTCTGTAAACACAGCAATACTTCTGGGAAAATATCTATGTACAAACAATAAAGATCAATAAACATTCATTAACCTACTTAGTTGAAAACATTTACTGGTATTCTGATTTACGTTGCACATAAAAATTATATGTCAACTTATTTCTGAGTAGGAAATGAGTCTGCCTCTCTTTAATTTGAAAAGTCTTATTTTTCTCACTCTTGAAACACGAAGAAACTATTAGTTAATGAACCTTGGAGAGTTTCCTCTGTGAGCGCAAAAGTCGTAAATTATCAGCCTTTGGAATAGAACCTAAGAGTACTTGTTTAATCTTTGACGCAATTCCACTGCAAGCTTTGTTAATTAGAAATGCCTTACTTGACAGAGTGCTTCCTTTTCTTTCTTTGTTGCAGGCCAGAGTTATTTCCTAGACGGAACGAAGTAGGAAGGCAAGGCATTGTCCTCGAAACCACCTAGAACTGACTAGAACCGATGAGGAAGAATGCTGCCTGAGGCGTGGGAACTCGAAGGAAATCAGGTAAGTGGGGAGTTGTGAAGACGAGCCCGAACATGTCTAATTCTGCTTTCAAGCATTTTATAGGCTTCAGGTGGGTGGGGTGGTTTAACCGAAATGACAATTGCCAACTGTAAAGCGGGTGTGGCAGGCACATGTTAACTGTCATTAGTCTTGCTGATCAATGGTTTTCTATGCAAATTGCCAATTGTAGAGTGGGTGTGGCAGGCGCATGTTAGATTGTCATTAGTTCTGCTGCATCAAGTTGTTTCAAGCTAAATGGATTCAGATACCAAGAACTACTTAATATTTATAACAGTATTACAGCAAACCATACCAATGTATCAAAGAAAAATTAAAGCATGAAAGTTCACACTTATACAATTCCATAAAGCAAACCAAAATAATGACTGAACTTGCTACATATATTGGGTCAATTCTAATACACAGTATGAGGATTAGCCAGTCGCCCCTCTCACAGGGCGCCCTACAGGGCTTGGTTTTTGTGGACATCGTAGATGGAACTGTCGAACCAATTTGGAGGCATGGAAAAAGGAAGCTGGTTCCCAGGAATTCTCTGCATCGTAATAACCTTTCCAAGGTATTAAATAATGGAGCCGACATTGAATTCTTTTAGCATCAAGAATACGCCTAACTTCATATTCTAGATGTCCGTCAATAGAAATGGGTGGAAGTGGGGGTTCTTTTCTAGTGTCAGGATTGTACATTTTCAACAGAGACATGAAAGGTACAGTGTATTCAGGGGGTAAATCCAATTGAACTGTAACAGGGTTTATGCGTTTATTCATTGAAAATGGTCCAATATATTATGGCTGTAATTTTCTTGGCCCTACAATATTAAGGTTCTTAGTGGATAACCAGACCTTATTTCCAATGTTGTAACATGGAGCAGAATTTCTGTGTTTATCTTCTTGTTTTTTCAATGAAATTTTCTAGTTATTTAAATATGTTTTAGCTTTTTCTTGAATGTCCAGTAAATTTTGCAAATGATCAGTGACTGCAAGTATACGGGAAGACTCTACAGAAATCGGCAACGCCTTGGGATGATATTCATTTTAGAAGTAAAATGGGGTGCAATATGTTGCAGAATGAACACTGTTGTTATAAATGAACTCCGCTAATGGCAAGGCCTAGTCCCATTCACTAGTAATGTTAGTTATTAGGCAACCAAAGGTCTGAAGTAGTGTCTGATTTGCCCATCGGTTTCTGGATGGAAGGCTGTAGATAGGGCTATTTTCATTTTTAGTGTTTTACAGAGTTCTTTCCAAACCCTAGACATGAACTGACTATCACAATCGGAAATAATCTTAGATGGCAGGCCATGCAAACGGAAAATATTAGTTATAAAAACTTTACTAAATTCTACAGCAGCTGGTATTTTATGCAAAGGAATGAAATGTGCCATTTTTGACAGATAATCTACAACCACAAGGATGGTGGTTTACCCATTGGTTACTGGAAAATTAGTAATAAAGTCTAAACTAATAGAATGCCACAGGCCTGGGGGAGTAGATAAAGGTTGTAATAACCCTGCTGGTGCTTTATGTAAAGATTTATTTCTGGCACACATGGGACAAGATGCTACGTAGTTTTGAACATCTTTAGACAAGGAGGACCACCAAAATTGTTTCTTACAATTATCTAAGGTCTTTTGATATCCGGGATGACCTGCTAAGGCTGAATCATGATTCCATGTTAACACTTTATTTTGTCAGCCAGTCAGTCAGTCAAAAGTCTTTATTTCGATTAATTAAAATCATACCAGCAGCATCAAACATACATACATACATACAAGTTGCAATAAAAATCCAGAATGTAATATACAAATAGATAGGTGTGCAAAGTTTTAGCAGCTGTTCCTACATATACACAATATTTACAGTTCATGATTTGTGCATATAACAAACTTTATAGCGCCACTAAGGAAGCTACAATTTAAAATGATACTATATACAAATAAAAATTATGCAAGGTTTTGCAAATGTTCATATATATACACACTATTTACAATTCATGATTTGTGCAAATGTTAAACTTTGTAACACCACGCTAAAGAAAAATACAATTTAAAACAGAAGTGCAACTGTTGTGTTCATAATTTATCACTGAGTTCCCCCTACTCCTCCTACTGTGCTTTACAGTAAACAGGTGTTCACGCTTTTTCTATTAATCCTCACTGCAGCCACCAGGAAACTTGCTACACTAAAAATGATATGCACGCTACTCAGAAGTCGCAAGTATAAGAGGGCTGGTCTTACTTGCAAGAAGCCTGCTTCTCGTAGTATGGGGAGTAGAAATTTTTTGCGAGCCACAGAAAACTTTTCACAGAACATAATTAAATGAAGTGTATCTTGTGTGGAAAAATTATCACAGGAGCATGGTGCAGAATCTTCAGGTTTAGCCCAGTGCGGGCTAGTGCCTAGTGGAGTCCACCATAGAACCGGAAGCTGTTGTGGGGGTCACACGTCTGGACACCTCTGGTGCTGCGGAAGGAGGACAAGGTAAGAAGCATGGCAGCGTAACAATGCAGCGTGTACTAAGTCCCTGCCCAATCCCCCATGCCAGACCCAGTGCCCATGTAGCGTTGCCCTAAACACATACCCTCACCACTGTGTTGCACCATGGGAGTTGTAGTCCATACATGAATGGGTGCATGCCAGAGACCAGAGATGAATACTGCAGCAAAGGGCCAAATGTCAGACAGAAAAAGTTATTTATTGTGAGATGCCACAGCTATTTCCACATACTATACCATGATAATAACTATGCACTGTTTCACACACAGATGCATCCCCCATCGATTCTGACAACAGTGCCCGCCTCGTCCTCTCTGAGACGCCAGTGTTGTCAGAAGCAGAGTGCTCACAGGGAGCTGAAGCCATGTCCTCCTCTTCACCACCACGGCAGACAACACCTCCACCATCCCTGCGGTCCAAGACACCACCACCACCACCACCATCCTCGCGGTCCAAGACACCACCACCACCACCACCAGTGCGGGCCACTCCGCAGAGCCACAGAGCAGATGTTCCCTCCTTGCCCGTGATAGAATCGGATCACAGTTCAGCACCCCCAAATGTTCCACGCCAGGCTGTCGTCACTCCAACCAGCCAAACATCTGCACGACAGCGCATCAGGCAGAGGGCTGTGCCCCCGGGTCGGGCTGCTGCAAGACCAGTCGATGTGTCCGAAGGGTACGGAGTTCTGGAGACCCGGATGCTGCGTGTCCAGCGCCTGCAGGGGAGACACATGGGTGCCATGAAACTCTCCATGACCAAGCTATGCAACATTACTGACGCTGTGCGTGAGCACACCACTGCTGTAGCTGCCGGCAACAATGAAATAAAGCTTTGCCTGCAAGAACTGACACGTGCCGTAGTGGCAGGCCAACAGAGTGAGCGCCGGCGTCACATGCAGATCATGCTGGCAGTGATTTCAACCAACAAGGCCATTAATAAGCTGTGCAACAGCACGGCTGTGCTGTCCCGCAGGTCTGTGTCCCTGCATGTGGACCTAGGTCATTATTGTGGGGATGTGGCAAAGGCCCTTGAGAGGGTGACCACTACAGTGGAGCAACTGCAGCCTGGGTCAGCCAGTGTCAGCATTCTGGGAGCAGAAGAGGGGAGTGAGGCAGCCTCCAGTGTCAGCAGCGTCTCCCTGTCGGACACCAGTGGGAGGAGGAGCAGTGGCCGCAATGCAACTGCCACAGACTCCCATCATGTAGAAGCCGAGGAGTCACAGGACAAGAGACTGGGGGTACGTGGCAAACGGAAGTGAACATGTGGCAAAGTTACACTGTCCTTGGTGACGTAACCATGGCCAGACTTAAGTGCCGCACGCATCACCCGTTCTGAGGAGGGACAATTTAAGTTTGACTTTAACTGCAGCAGCAGCATGTTTGTGTTACGTTTATCCGCACCAGTCAGGTGTCCATGCCCATTAAACCCTTGCAAATCACATCCTGTTGTCTAGTCACTCTCTTACCTGTCTCAGAAATGATTCTGTGTGATGTATGTCCGCCTCTGATGCCCTTCAGCTGTGTTGAGCACATGCACCTGTCGGTGTTGTGGGGGTGGTTGCTGTGCACGTAGTTCATCCTCTCCGTCCACCTCAATGGGTATCCCCCTGCGTGTGGCGATGTTGTGCAGGATGGCACACACAGCAATGATCTGGCAGCAGGTCACTGGGTCGTACTGCAAGGCACCTCCAGTCTTGTGCAGTATTCGGAAGCGGCTCTTGAGGATGCCGAATGTACGCTCAACCACATTCCTTGTGCTGATGTGTGCTCTGTTGTAGCGCTGCTCTTGCGGTGTAGCTGGGTTGAGGTAGGGAGTGAGTAGATATTCACGCAATGCGTATGCGCTGTCACCTGCAGGATGGGGAGAGAATGGTCATCAGCATGATTGCAAATATACATGTGGGGATGGAGTGGGTGGAGAGTACGATGACGCATCAATAAGTACCTAGTAGGTGTCCCTCTCAAAATTCTCTGTTGATCAGGCGCCTGTGGAGGCCACAGTGACGGAATATGTAAGCGTTGTGTGTGCTCCCGGGGAATTGGGCTACAAGGTCCGTAATGATGTACTTGGCATTGCACACCACCTCCACATTTATAGAATTATATGACTTCCAGTTGCGGAAAATGTATTCAGTGGCGGATGGAGGACAGATGGGGACATACGTGCAGTCAACACACCCTATGACATGGGGGAATTGTGCCACCTGGTAGAATTCCCGTTTGGTGTGGGTCAGCTGCTGGGGGGTTGTGGGGAAGGTGATGTGGCGATTTATTAATGTCAGCATGGCCTCTAGGAACCGGTGGAAGAAGCGTGATAAAGCGCTTTGCGACACGCCTCCAGTCTCAGCTATTACCCCCTGGAAGCTTCCAGACGCAAGCAGGTGCAGGCAGCATAGGACCTGCACATGGGCGGTATGGCGTTGGTCCTACGGGTCTCGTGCTGCAGTAATGGTTCCAGGTCTGCTATTAGGCGCATTATCATGGCACTGTTGAGTCTATACTTGTCGTACACCTGTTCCTCGGTCTGCCCCAGCAAAGTGATGCGCACCCTGAAGATCCTGTCCTGGATCATCCTCCTGCGCTGGGCCTGGGCGTTGATCCTCCTCCTCCTAGCAAGCACGAAGAGGGCAGCCATTTTGGTTGACATGTGGGGTTTCCCAGGGCATTTTTGAAGGGTTACTGATTGTCAGCACCTGCTGTTGGGGTTTTTTTTTTTTATTTGTCTCCTTCACTTTACTTTACCTCCTGGTTGTGATTCCCCTTATTTTGCTCATGCTAAATTGCGATTATTTGGATTTTCGGTATTAGCGACTTTTCATGCATACCATTGCGATTCGTTATTAGCGATTCGGTATTACCGAGGTCAGCTTTGGGGTTCGGTAATTCCGATTGTCTGTTTAGCGATTCGGTAATTTACCGCGGGGGTTTATTAGCAATTCTTTATTTTTTACCGATTTATTGTTTGATGCATAGCATTTTCTGGTTTTGCGTTCGGTATCGGCCTGTTTTACCGATTCACTGTTTTACCGGGAGGTATTTCCGTTGATGCATCTGCCAGATTGTCATTTACAAAGCCAATAGCTTAAACTTGCGTAAAAGCGAGACCTATTGCATTGCAAATGCTTGTTTAGACTTGGCCTGGCACAGGATGGCAGCACCCTATCATACGTTGCCCATTCAGATAACATTATGTTTTTTACACACATTTTCATGAATTATTAAGTGGTATGGAAACTGTGAAGGGGCAGTAAATCCAGCACAATATTTAAAACGGGCTCTTTCTCTAGACATAGGATTTTCATTTTTTTACTTTTGAAAATACTGGTAAATCATATCGTTTTTAAGCTAACAGATTTCAAATATTTTACTACAAGAAAGTACCGTTTGTCTTTTATTTATTTTTTTAATTTTAAGGGGATGTAACATGTGGAGCGTGTAGGGCTCGTATGTCAAGTTTAAACTTTATCTGAAGAAAATCATACTTTGCCTGTCAAACCGTTGAAAAATTAGCCACTTATATATTTATCAATAAACCAATCACATTTGGGATCTTTCCGAAAGATTCCCAAAAGCAAATTTTAGTAAAAGTATAGAAGTACATTTTTGCGGTTTCACTCAAGTTTTTTAAATTGGTTCAGTCCAGTAAACATGTTATGGGACAGTTACCTGCTTCAATTGAGGACAATTATTTGCTACCCGGAGCAATTTGTTTGTTATTCACAGATCCACTTGTTGGAGCCTGGGAGTCAGAACATTAGGTAGTCTGCTTGCCAACTCGTGGCAGGGTACAAAAAAATATACAAAAATATAAAATATCTAACTTCCACATTGCATTTACTGAGTTACAATAGTTAAAAAGAGCAGAGTGCAAAACACTGTTCACTCATTCACACACCATGTAATAAATTAATTCACAATTGCAGCAAATTTTTCCTTTCCCCTGATGTTTATCCAAGAATGCAGCTAGGATACAGCCCATTTCCCAATCTGTCTTTAAAAATAAAATAAGACCAATACAGAAATTAGGTATTCATTTTAGTGTCTCTAATTCTGCTACTCAGGACTCCTTCGACCATACTTTGAATATTTATATTAGAGAGAATAAAAGGGTGACACCTCGAAGCTTAAACACCTGAACATACGCATGTTAGAACCACAATGGTAATGTTTTCAGGTACAAACCCTTCAGACTGCAATGAAAGTGTACGATTATCAGTTAATGTCAAATTTTGCTAGATGCAAATTAATTTTTCACCCAAAAAAATGTATATCTATAACTAAAAATAACAAAGAAATAAATATGGATAAGTACAGAAATGTATATAAAAAAAGATCCCACGAAGCCAGGAGTACTACCCTTAAACACAAGAAAATGCAAAACAGAAGAGGCATGGCCTAGTTAGGTAAATTCAAAGGCAAACTATTTAACTTGTATAACCATGTTCAAGACCATCAAATGACAAGGATTCCATTCCATTTTTTATTCAGACTGGGATATATTCCCTTACAGCTAAGAAGCCAGAGAGGTCACTCATGACTACTTCTAGTGCAGCCTGCGTGTCCCAAGTACTGTAAAGAAACAGTACATGTACATCGATGTACTTGGGTACATAAAAACATAAATGTAAAATGACTGAGACGCTTTATTAAGAATGCTGGCCAGCATTGCTGTTCGCCAGTCTGCAGACAAAGCTAGAATGTTTTTGCAAATGTCTTCCAATGAACATGCACACAAACTAAAACCGGGCTAGTACACCTTCACAAATGAATGTCCGCAAACCTTCTTAGACTTTATTCAGGAAACAATTAATTTATTCCATCAAGATAGCACAAACTGGACTCAACAGTTCATGGCTCTCAGAGCTCTTCTACAGGTTCAGCCCCAATCTCATCCCTGTAGCCAAAGTCCTTAGATTTTTGATTATCTTCACTTGTGTATGAGTGAACATTCACTGAAAAGTACCAGAAGATCATTTCAATCAGTAAAGAACACCATGGCAGTTAATACAAAAAAGCTACTTTTGCTCAGTTTTACAAACCTTTGTGATTTATAACATTGACTATGGGCCCCCTGATAGGACTCTCAAAAGCCATCTTGTCAAAAACTGTGATGCAGTCTGTTGCATGACCTCTGCCAGGAATTAATGTTTGATCGCATGAATCCAGGTGTAAAAGATCTACATAGACTAGATTGCAACTGGTCTGCATCCTTTTCAAGGTTCTTTATCACCAACAACACTCCTATCTGGTCACATCCTTAACCATCTCGAGAGTAAAGACAATTTCAGATGTGATAAAAGGAAATTCAGTTTGTGAAAATGTTTTTTTCTACCTTTATGTATATATTTCTCTGCTTTTCACTCCTACTTTTATTGCACCTCTGCCCCCTTTTCTCTCCCGTCAAGCAAGCGTCCCCTTCCTTCCGTCTCATTATCCAGTCCTGCCTTTTTGGACGAAGATGTTGCGCTCAATTGATGTACTTGACGATCGTTTAATTAATTCTCCCTTCCCTTAATCCTTTATGATTAAATGTAAAGAAAATTGTTGTTTGTTCATTGGAAAGTGCATTAACCCCATTTCACAGGTAGAGTGATACTTTATAAAATGTAAAAATTCAAAAATTGCAATGGCTGACTACTACTAGTTTTTGGCTCCCCAAACGCCAAAAGCAGCTTGGTCTTCATGTGATTTACAAAAAGGTAATTCTCTTTAGATCATGTGTTTAGAGTCAGTACAGACTTCCTTGAAGAGCCAAAACCGTAGGTTCTAGGTCAGCTCCACTTCTGAAGCGAGGAATCAACTTATACTGATAGGTCACCTGCATAAATCACAAAGAGGATCAGTGCAATGACACAGTCTCGACTCACTCCCCTGCTGCTTTGCTAGACTTTTGACTACAGTGCCCGGTCAAGTATCTAGGCCAAAATGATTCTCCTACAATGCACTGTGAATGCCAGTCAACGAGGAAGGTCTTGCCATCTTGGTCAATAAGCATCCTCTCTGATTTACATCGAAAAGTGACTTGCTGGAAGTTTTAATTTGCATTATTTTGTTCTAATACCGTAAATGTTAAGATTAGAACAATTCAAGTAAAACGATTTGCTGGATGTTTAGATTTGCATCGAAATACGATTTGCTGGATGTATTGATTTGCATTGTTTTCTTCAAAGATCGTACATTTTAAAGTTTTGTTGCCATTCTGCACTGGCAAATTCAAAGATAAACTCATCGATCTTATGAGCGTTAAACTGCCGAAGAAGTCCACTTGCGGACGGCTCTCAAAGGATGCACTTTGTATCGTGCTGACGTGACGCTGCAGATCTTCCCCATTGTCATCCCTTCGACACTACAGGATGGCATTTTTCCATTACGCTACATCTTCACCGGAGTCATCACGCATAACAACGTGTCGCGTCATGACGCGCTGTGTGTGGTGATGTCATAGCGGCGGCCATCTTTTTATACCTGGTTGCTAAGGAACCCACCATCGTATTTTCTTTACTGCCGTCCGACGGTACTATCGTTGGCCATACTTCTTTATTATTTTAATTCCTCAACAGCGACAGCGATTTGCACGCTTATAAAAAGATAAAAGGTACTGTAGTGCAAATATTTCATTTTATGGTTACGGCGGTTTACATGCTCCGTATAAGGTACACTCAGTGGCAAATCACTTTTCATTTACAATAACTCAACAGCGATGTGCACGCTTATAATTAAGAGACTGTGAATTGCACATCATAAGAAAGCATAAAAGTTTTCATCAGAGATTCACACACTTACATTGCTTTCATTTTTTAAACTGAAACATTAATTTATTAAGCTAATGGTGTGTGTTATAAATGGTTTGGGTTTGAGAAGTTGGAAGTCAAAAAGTTTTGTAATAGGTCTCTACACATTTTCAGAATTATTGAATAGTTATATTATTTTTCAACGATGCAGAATGTAACAGCAGCACCTTTCTTATTGGAGACACCTGGTGATCCTCCAATTAGATGGAAAATATTGAAGCGTGTTTTTGAAAGATATGCCAAGGTTTGTGGAAAATCCCTAAGTGCAGAAAGGAAAACATCACTTCTTCTGCATTGCTTGGGATCCGAAGGACAAGAGGTGTTCGATCATCTACCAGAATTATCAACATCTAAGGCTAATGGTTTAAGTGAGTGTGATATTTGTATTCATTAATTGGATAAACATTATCTGCCAAAAATAAGTACAATACTTGAAAAGTATCACTTTCAGTAACGTACTCAGAAGGATGGAGAAACAGTGGAAACATGTATAACAGACTGAAGTAGATTGGCTTCATCTTGCAAATATGATAATTTGACAGATGATCACATTCGTGATCAATTTATGTTAGTTTGTAACATGAGGAAAGTTAGGGAAGAGTTGTGGCTCCGGGATGAACCTACTCTTGAAGAGGTTCTCAGTGTTGCAAAGAGAATTGAACACTCTTTGAAGTGTGTAGATGTCCTTAAGAAAAATGGAGAAGTAAAAAAAGAGAAAGTTCATTCAGTTAAGGAAAAATATCATAAATCTAATCCAGTGGTGGATGATAGGACAAAAATGAAATTAAAAACGAAAAATTTAAAAACAAGGAGAGGTTTAGTACATTGAAGTGTTTCAGGTGTGACAAGACAGGGCATTTAGCTAATAATAGCAGATGTCCTGCATTGAGTCACATCTTCTCGAAGTGTAAAAAAAAGGGTCACTTCTATAAGACATGTAGGACAAAAATGTCTCCTAGAGCAAAGAAAGTAGAAGTGTATGAAAGTAACTCTGAGTCTTCTCAGGACGACTTCGAATTTGGGAGATAGTTATCCAGATTCAAGATCTTTCTAAGAGGAAAAGTTGTCCTTTTGATGATGTACTCATTGATGGTGAATCAACAAGAGTACTGTTTGACTCGGGGGCAAAGATAGCTATAGTTTCTAATGAATTTTACAATTTAAAGCTCAGGAATAAAATTAAGCTTTTTAAACCCAATATAATTCCTTTAGATTATGGTGGCGAACCGATCAAGCTTCATGGATACTTCATGGGAGTGATTGAGTACAAGAACAGAAAGATAGCAGGAAAAATCTACATATCTAAAAGAGGAGACAGTCTAATTAGTTGGTTACACCAAGGGGATTTAGGGGTGTTTCTAGATCCCAATGCTGATCCGCCCATACAAATGAGAGAAAATGTTTTGGCTATCCATAAATCTGATTCTGCACCCAGAAGTAATAACGGTAAGGTTTTAGATTCAAATAATAAGCACATTTCTACATCTGATTGTACCAAGGGAAAAGAGAAGGAATTTGTGCAATCTCTCGTTGAAAGTTTTCCAATGTATTCAAGCATGATTTGGGTTGTTTGAAAGGGTATCAGCACAAAATTAAGCTAAAGAGTGATTCTATTCCAGTGTGTTGTAAGGTTAGGAATGTTTCTTTGTCTGTAAAGGAAGATATGCAAAAGGAATTAAAAAATTGTTGGATGGTGGAATAATTGAAGAGGTCGAAGGAACGGAATGGATGGCTCCGGTTGTGGCCGCAGGAAAACTGAATGGCGATCTTCGTCTGTGCATTGATTTGCGCCAACTTAACAAAAATGTGGTAATTGACAAGTATCCTTTACCAAATATAAATGAACTGCTGGTTTTATTGGGTGGTGCTAAGATATTTAGCACCATCGACTTAACATCTGCTTACCATCAGATAGAGCTGGAGCAGAATAGCAGAGATTTAACAGCATTCATTACGCCTTTTGGTACGTTTAGGTTTAAAACGATGCCATTTGGTCTTGTCTCGGCTTCATCTGTATTTCAAAGAGTAATGGAGAATGTGTTGAAGGGTTTACCTGGCGTATGTGTTTATCAAGATGACATTTTGGTATTCGCTAATAACATGGATGAGCATGATTTTAGATTAAAGGCAGTGCTATGTAATCTGAATGAATGTAATCTCACGGTAAAAAAAGAAAAAGCAAGTTCCAAGTGGACTCTATAAATTATTTAGGTCATAGGATAGATGCAAATGGTGTTAGACCTAAAGAGGATATGGTGGATGTTATACAAAAAATGAGTTCTCAAAATAATAAGGAAGAATTAATGAAGTTCTTAGGCATGGTGGAATACTATGCTAAATTTGTAAAAAAACTTTGCTGAGACCACAGCCAACATGAGATGTTTGCTAGGGAAAGGTGTTAGTTATAATTGGTCATCTGAATGTGATGCAGAATTTGCAACAATTAAAGGAAGTTTAAAAAATGCCCCATCATTACAAAATGTTGATACCTCTCTTAAACCAATTCTCACGACTGATGCTAGCGAAAAGGGTTTGGTCCATCAGGAGTAAAAACTATCATGTTTTTATCTCGAAGTCTTAGGGATCTTGAAACTAGGTACTCTGTTATAGAAAGAGAGGCTTTAGGGGTCTTTTAGGCAGTCAAAAAATTGAAAAAATGTATGTGGGGAACAGAATTTGAGGTCAGGACTGATCACAAGCTCTTAGTGGAAATCTTCCAGAAAATGGGTTTAGATTTAATTTCTGGCCGAATCACCAAATGGATAATGGGGTTGCAAGAATATTGTTTTCGTATTAGGTACATTCCTGGTGTAGAGAACAAAATAGCAGATGTTCTTTCTCGCCTTGTTCCTTGTGATGATCAAAAAGGTTCTGATGACAGTGAAGATTTTGAGAGTGTGGACAAGGAGTTTGAAGAAGAGTGGGTTTGTGCATTGGATTTTGTGAGTATAACTGAAGAGAGATGGGTCAATGAAGTTGGACAAGATGAAACGTTAATGGAAGTTTTGTCATTGCTGTGTGGTAACTGGAATAGTGCTAAGGTAAGTTAGTTACCCACGGGTCCGTTTTGGTATGTGAGACATGAATTGTCGGTCAATAGAGGGATACTTTTTTGGAGCACGAGATTAGTCCCTCCGGCCAGTTTTAGGAAGGAATTGCTTGACATGGCTCATGTTTCACATTCTGCTATCACAAAAACTAAGGAGAGGTTACATAGCACGTATTGGTGGCCTGGAATGGATAAGTTCATAGAGAGAGAAATACAAGATTGTGTTCCTTGTGGGTTACGTGACAAATCTAAATTTCCCAGAGTTCAACCTATGGTAGTGAGAAAACGTCCTAAAGGTCCGTGGGAAGATATTGCTTTGGACATATTAGGACCAATCCATGGTAATGGTTCTCAAACTTTTCCGTTAGTTATCATGGATATGTTTTCTAGATGGCCTGAGGTTTTCTTCTTGTCCTGTGTTGAGACACAAAGTGTTATAAGGTGTTTAAAAGAATTGTTTTTTAGAGAGGGTAATCCAAGATCTGTTTTAACGGACAATGGTGTACATCTAATATCTAAGGAAAAGGAAGATTTTCTTTCTAAAAGTGCTATTGTTTATAAAACATGTGTTTTATATCATCCTGAGGGAAATGGAATGATTGAGAGGTACAACAGGGTGTTGAAGGACACCATTACCCTATGCATCTGGACTGGAAGTGTGAAGTACGTAAGAAAGTAGAGGAGTATAGATTAACTCCCCATTCCACAACAGGAAAATCTCCTTTCTTTCTTTTTCGTGGTAGGTTTGCAAATACTTGTTTGGAACCGTTTTGGGTCAATGATTATTGTAGAGTAAAAGATAGAATTGAAAGCATTGATGAACAAGACTTGCATGATAGAGAAGAGCATAAGGCTCAGCAAAGGAAAATACATTTTGACGTAAAAAAATCTGTAAAAAGAACTGTGGTTAAGGTGGGTGATTGGGTTGCTATTAAACAACCTGGTTTGTTTGGTGGTTGCAATTAAAAATATCTCAAACCAATGTTGGTCATAACATTTTTTTAATAATGCTTTGAAAACTCAGGATCACAGAATATGGAACCTCAATAGAGTGGTCATTGTAAGATCAAAATCCAATTTTGTTTTACATGGAAATTATAGTTGTTCTGATAATACTATGGAGAAAAGGGATGATTCTGCTGGTGAAAGCCAAGGTGACCATTCTTGTTGCTTCACCAACAGAAGTGAAAACAATTATCTTCGTCATTCCTTGAGGGCTTCAAAACGTCCATCGTATTTAAAGGATTATGTATAATGTTTATTTAGTTTATGAAAATTCTTAGTATTTGTAAATAATTATTATTGGATGGAGATGTGTGGTTTTCTCTATTACTAGAATTGTAAGTTCATTTAGGTTCCATGCTACCATGGATCTGGAGTGTGATGAAGTCATTGATGATTTGAAGGATGCTGCTCAGTTGAATCTTACTCTGGCAGCTGTTGGATGGGATCCTTTGTATATGAATAAACTCCAAATTAATTCTACAATGTTTTTTCATTTTTATGGAAATTCTACAGGGTCTTAAATTTAAAGGACAGTGAGGCGATTCCAGCCAGAGATCCTGCTGCACTTTCTGTGATAACTCTGAAACTGCGTCACACTTCGAAAAATCTCATTGATCCTTTAAGGGGATTAAAAGTCCCACATCTCCCACAAATGTGAGAAAATCACAGCAAGTATATAAATAGAATAAAAACTAGAAACATAACGATCTAAAGCATCCTGATCAACTATTAAGCAACAGAGTGAGAGCCTCTCGTGTTCTCAGGTTTCCATCTTGGTATCTACAAAAAATAGCAGGCCAAGAGTACCTTCAAAAGTGCTGGTGTACCTCAGTTTAGGTATTATAAACTCACCAACTACACATACTTCTAGCTCCGTCTGACTCACACCTCTGGATTTAAAACTACCCACTGCACCAAATTGTGAGGTTATTACCGTCAATTGGACTTTATTTCTACAACAGGAGGAAAATAACTCCCAGTTATAATCTGCAGTTACAGAACTTACTGCATCTTGAAAAGGTGTAACTTCCTGTTTGAGGGCAGGACTTCCTGACATGACACCCTTGAGTGCAGGAATGCACGGAGGAGCTATTCTCAACTGCATAATGCAAAACACAGAATACATCATGCTCATGGTGAGCTGAGGAGAAGGATGACTCATTGGCTCTACATTTAGAATTTGCACAAATAAACCACAAATTGCATCAGGAAGACCCGTCTTACGCCAGGAGTTTCGCCAAGATGAAGGTAACAAGCACTGTAATCACAGCTGCTTCTAATGAAAGTATTAAACGTGGGGCATAAAAATAAAGGCAGTAGGAGACGAGGACGTGGCCATAATGCACAGCGGACACGCCTGACTGAGTAAGGCATCATGAAATTTCTACCATCTTAGAAACACACCCGTCAAAGACCCCGCACACATACTTAGGGCCTTATTTATGAAGGCCTTGCGCCGCCGGTGCGTCACTTTTAAAATGGGAAAAAAGTGACGCACCGGTGGCACAAGGCCTTCATAAATAAGGCCCTTAGTATTTTGAAGACTATTTCTTATTTTGCCAACTCTACCTGAATTCTTAAATGTGTAATTCTCCTATTAAGATCATCAGTCACTTAATATAGTGCAATAAAAAAAATTCCCACAGATGAGCTCTGACACTAGATTATGAATTGTCTGTGAACTTTTGTTTAATAAATTAATAGTAATTATGTAAGCAAAGAGACTAATCGATGGGGGGGTTAAAAGATACTCTAAACAAGGTAGGAGTAGAATGCCTTTACGATGTTGAAGGTGATAGGCAGACCAATAAAAACAAATAATAAAAACAAACAATGAACAGTTAGAAAGCAGAGGCAACCATGAATTCACCAGTCCATAGCTGACAGGAACAGGAATATTGCAAATGACAGAAATGAAAGACACCATATATCTTGGAGCCAGACTGGTTAAACTTTGTACCTGTATAGTGCAATCTTACAGCAAAATAGTATATTCTTTAACGAAAAACTTCAGTGGTGCCAATAACCACAATCGTCCTATATCCTAAAACTGTTAGGGGGAATTCGAAGGAACTGGACTGGCTGTGGCTCAGGTACTCATCCTGGCGATCCTGAAAGCTCCTCGGAGTTAAACAAAAAAAAAAGTTGGGAAGGGATGGAGGTCTCCAATGAATTCCTTCTACTCTAGGGAATCCATCTTGTAGAACATCGACAGGCATAGCCCTAGAAGGCTCACATCCCCTCTGGGGCACAATACACTCCTTATATCATCATAAGATATCACACATAACCGCAGGAGCAGCATGTTGAGGCCTGTGTCTAGTGGTTAAGTTGCTGGGTACGTAACCCGAAGACATTAGGGGCAAGATGTAGGTAATTCATATTTACCGACTCTTAAATACCGAATTTTACCAATTCGGTATTTAAGAGTCGGTAAATATGAAGGGGGGAGATGTAGGTGATTTGAATTTCAGAATTACCGAATCGGTAGGATTCGGTATTTACCGATTCGGTAAATACCGAATCGGTATTGCCCATTGATTCCTATGGGCCATGAAGCCCATAGGAATCAATGGGCAATACCGATTCAATACCAAATCCTGCAAGGGTGCAGGGGGTGTCACTTTGACACCCTCTAGCACCTCAATTCCGGACTTGTGTGCCATGTGGCACACAGACATGCCCTAAGGGCATGTCTGTGTGTCACATTGCACAGGTGTGCATGCACAGATGTGCATGCACACCTGAATTCGGTATTTTACCACCCAATTGGATTGGGTGGTAAAATACCGATTCTTAAGGGCCTGTGACACTCTTAAGAGTGTCACCTACATGTAGATTTACAGAATCGTTAAAATTACCGATTCAGTATTTTACAGAATCGGTAAATTTACAGAATCGGTAAATTTACCGATTCTGTAAAATGATGGCCCCTACATGCCAAATCCTAAATATCGTTCAGTAATGGCCGAAATCGGCCGTTACCGACCGGTATTTTCTCTCCTACATCTGGCCCAAAATCTCTTTGGCAAATTTCTATTTCCCTGTGCATGGGAAAATTGAAGTGCTTGATGTGAAATGATCTGGTAAGCTCAAGCACCACTGATAGGTGTGCACAGGACCTCTTTCCCCAAGAAAATAAATATATAAATATTTATCAACCCAGGTTCTTAGAGCGAGACCAAAAACTAAATGGGTGTGATGGAGGCCAAATGGTGAAAAGTCTGCATTACTGTTGGCTGTCTCTTACATCTACACCCCTTCCAAGTATGGGCCGGGACCGCTGACTACCCCTTTACTTTCTCAAAGAACATCACTTGTGCAGTTGGGTCACACCTAACATCTCTAAATCCCCCGGATAATTCCCTGGCTGACCAAAGATCCTGCCACTTGAGACCTCCACAGAAGGAAGAAGGGACGTCGGTGACACATGACCGCCTCATAGCAATGCATGCCATATAGGAGTCTTGTGGCTGCATCAAGATGGCCCTGAGTTTGCTGGAAGCACTAGGTGACTTTGAAAGGTCGCTGTGAATACAGGGTTACAAATCCATGTGATACAAGGTAAGATGGGTGTCAACACATGGAAGTTATGAGGATGTGAGATGTCAAGGTAGCTGACAGAATCTGATGATGTTACCCTGTTGGTGACAAAACCACACAGATTAGAGAGGACACTTGGTGTAGAGGGTCCTGGAATTATAAATCAAAGCCCAGAGACAGCTGAGAATGGCTCAAGATGCAGAAGATGACGTGAAATGGTTGATGTGGACAAATCGCTATCAACAAAAGATGACATAAGGAACTCACTAGCGTCACAAGATGGCACATCCTTATCATAGTTGACAAAAAAAGTGAAAGATCAATCACTATTGGTGCAAATCAATCTAGAGAAATCACTTCCGACACAACATGAAGCCATCAATGCTCACACAAAACTCGAATGTGGGGAAGATAACACTACCAGTCTCCTGGACAATCTAAACGCGATCTGAGACATCACAAGCAGGCGTCTGTCAGGACATGACGTAGGAAGGTGTCAGTGGACGCACGAGGACTCCAGTGCCCTCTCACATGGTTTACCATCCTCTTAGAGGGGCGGAGGCGCTCTCTTGCAGCAAGTGACACACGAGGGCTCCAGGTGTGAACAACACTCATCACAAAACTTTCGAAGGACTTACTGAGGCACTTCCCCCCCCCCCCCGACTTCCTGTAATCCCTCCCTCCTCAAAATGACTGGAAGGTTTGGTCGGGGCGTCCCACTGCGTACCTCTCAAACCTCCAGAATTAAAATAAAATGGAACCTGACGCAGAAGAAAAAAGACACACCACATTTCTCTCGTTTTTTTCCTTCAAGCGAAAAAAATGCAAATCCCACTCATATGACAACTTAATAGTGACACCCTCCCCACCCCTGACAAGCTACTTTAAGCCCGAGAAGGAGGTGTGGTCCCTGTACCACTTTTATCAACTCTTGTTTTTAATCCTTTTGGGGGCTGATGGTTGTGACTTTGTTTTTGTTTTTTTGTACACCAGCAGTAGGTATGTGTTTTGATTTAAACGTAGACTCGAGGGAAGAGGTTGCGAAATAAACCTGTCAACTGCTTACTTAATCATCTGGATGTTTTATGTAGCACTGATCGGCCACTTTAGAGCACTATAAACATACCTCCCACAAAACTGCGGAATTCGGAGAAGTGGCAGAAAACTGTGTGTGCCTAGAAGACAAAGTTATGTAGATGCAAAACAAGCATTGTCCGTGTGCGAGGTGGGAAGTGGGAGAAGCGGGAGTTGTGTGCACGTTCGGCCAATGCACACAAAAACAAGCATTGCTCGCAGGCGCGCACGAAGGTGCGTGCGGCCGAGAGCAGGCAGCGCTTCCCTTGGAGAGAGTGCGACCCAATGGCGTTCGCTCTCTCGCAAGGAAATCACCGAAACATGCACGCTCTGCATTGAAAGCAATGCAACACGTGCAAGTTTTTGCCTGGAAAGCTGCATCCATCTCAAGAGGTCTCTTTCATCCGCAACGCATGTGCGTTGTGGAGGCGAGAACTAAGTACTCCCCAAAATGCACTCCTACGCCGACGACACCCAGCTGATCCTCTCCCTGACCAACGACCCCGCCGCCGCCGCCAGAGCCAACCTGCACGAAGGGATGAAAGAGGTAGCCGAGTGGATGACGACCAGCCGCCTGAAACTGAACTCGGACAAGACGGAGGTCCTCATCCTGGGCTCCTCACCCTCCGCCTGGGACGACTCCTGGTGGCCTCCCGCCCTGGGCACCGCACCCAAACCGACAGACCATGCACGAAACCTGGGCTTCATCCTGGACTCCTCCCTCTCCATGACCAGGCAAGTCAACAACGTCTCCTCGGCGTGCTTCAACATCCTACGCATGCTACGGAAGATCTTCTGGTGGATCCCCACAGAGACCAGAAAGACCGTCACCCAGGCCCTCGTCACCAGCCGACTGGACTACGGTAATGCCCTCTACGCCGGTACCACCGCCAAGCTCCAGAAGAGACTCCAGCGGATCCAAAACGCCTCAGCCAGACTCATCCTCGACATCCCACGACCCAGCCACCTCTCCGGACATCGGAGAGACCTTCACTGGCTCCCCGTCAACAAGAGAATCACCTTCCGCCTCCTCACCCACGCACACAAAGCCCTACACGACCAAGGCCCGAGCTACCTCAACAGCCGAGTCAACTTCTACGCTCCCAAACGCCACCTCCGATCAGCCAACCACGCCCTCGCCGCCGTCCCCCGCATCCGAAGAGCGACTACAGGAGGAAGGTCCTTCTCCTACCTGGCCGCCAAGACCTGGAACTCCCTCCCGACCTACCTACGCCTGACCCAAGACCACCTCTCCTTCAGGAAGAAGCTGAAGACCTGGCTGTTCGAGCAGTAGCGGCATCCCCCCCCCCAGCGCCTTGAGACCCTACGGGTATGTAGCGCGCTTTATAAGTGTCACTGATTGATTGATTGATTGATTGATTTTAAGCCCTTTGATGTCATGGGTTTTATCACAGTAAATAAAGGATGCATACACAGTGTCAAGAGGTATATTTAAAGCTGATCAACAGGAAACAGTTATGTATGACAGCAGCGTGCAGAGAGCGGATATCGCCAGTAGTATATTGCATCTATTTTAGAGTTAGCCTTGTACCTGAGAAATGCCACAGCCCCCCAGCTCATCCCAGAGGCACAGACAAGCCTTCTCTAATCCCTCCCCTCCCATCATCTCAGAAACACAGACAGGCCAACCTCCTCAACCTTTCCCATATCATAGTGCCTTTTGTCTCCCTTTCTCTTCCTTCTTCCTCTTCCCCTTCTCGGTTTTTGGCATGGGGCAAGCTTTTTAGCCATTTTTGCGAGTTAGTATTTTGGAGGCTGTTCTTGGCATTGTTAAAGTGAAAACTCCACATTCTATTACTTATATGCTGTTAGCTTCAAAATACATTGCTATCCGTGTCCATGATTTGTCGACTGTAATTTTTCGTTTGTGTCTGTGGAGGTGTCTGTCATTGTACTCCTTTTCCTATGTCTATCACAGCTGCCAAATAATCCTACTTTTATGTCGAGGGTTACTGCAAACTGTAGTGCTAATTCTATGTCCATGGCCTCTCCTAGTTTTATTGTTTTGAGAACCTTAACACCCCACTTGAGAGGCACGTGACAGACTGATTGTGAGGCTAATACGAACATGAAACGTACCTTCTCCATTTCGCCTCTTCGGCTTGCTCACAGTGCCAAAGAGTTTTTGGGGATATACAAGTGCATTCTTGACATATTCACTGCATTTGGGGACAGTGTGACCCAGTGTGTAATCTGTGTGATTTCTGATTGTAAATGTTTTTTTTCAATGTCATGTATAATGCATTTACCTTTGAATGAGTAGACATTAAGCAGCCACATCAGCTTGTGTTTGTTCTGTGATTTACTCGTGTATCTTTGTGTCCCAGACTTAAGTGAATGATCGTGTTATATATGCAACTCCTACATAGTTGATGGTTTGTGTGTGAGTGTGTGTATTGCAGACATGATAACATGACAGTGTCCACCCTGTGACATTGTGAGACGCTGTGTGTATTTGGTGTCCCACATATGGCATTACATAATCCTATTGTGGGGTACATTTAAACCCAGGTGACTGTTCTCACAAACCTAGATCTAGGCTTATTTGTTAGGGAGTTGTTGAGTATGTGATGCTTGTTCAGATGAACGGTGACAGACACTAGTGAATTTTTCACAACAGCACTCTAATTGCTGTGTCACCATACCGTGGTAACATATCCGGTAAGGGTCATAATACTGTGATACGTACCAAAGGTCAACCTTATTCTTGGAAATGTGTATTTCCATTGTTATATAGCTTTAGTTGTGTTCAGATTTCACGTTCTGGTTGTCTACATGCATGTTGCTTTGTACATTGTGAACTAACACCAACTGTGTTTACACTCTACAACTAGGTATCAAAGCGACCTCCAGTGTACAGGCCCTTATCAGACCTACAGACCCTGGAAGAACGGGATACCCTACAGAAATACCGTTTCACAAGGCCAATAATTGAGCAGTTGTCTGAGCAGTTGTCACCTCATTTTCAGCCTGGTTGCACATATCTAATTGAACTGACCCCAAAGGTGAAGGTGATGGCAGCATTATGTTTCTTTGCCACGGCTACAGTCCAATGCACAGTGGCAACATCTGTGGAATGTCCCAAGCAATGTTCAGCCATGTCCTTCGGGATGTGTTGGAGGCATTGCTCCATTACCTGGACCAGTTCATACAGTTCTCAGCACCTGGAGAGTTGTCAGACATCAAGGTGGAATTCTATGCCTTGGGACGGATATCCCATGTCATTGTCTCTATTGATGGCAGCCACATTGCATTGATCCCACTACAGGCAAATGAGCAATTCATCAGAACAGAAAACATTACCACTCTATCAATATCCAGGTGGTATATTTGGCTGGCATGTCCATTTCCATCGTCTGCGTACAATTCCCTGGCTCGGCACATGATGCATATATCCTGAAAAACAGCATCATCCCCCATTTAATGTCACAGCTGCAACACGTCCATGCCTGGTTTGTTGGTATGTGATGTTGTATGTGTATGTTGTGGTGTCTCTTCATTGTCTTCAGATAGTGCTTTGTTGTCAGACAACCATATTTTTTTCTGTGTAAAAGGTAAGAGACTCTGGATACCCAAACCAGCCTTGGTTACTGATATCACTCTATAACCCTGTCACCCCTGCAGAAGTGAGGTTTAATGAGGCACATGGTAGGAAAAGTCAAAACATGGAGCAGACTTTTGGACTTCTGAAGATCAGATTCTGCTGTCTGGATTGCACAGGAGGAGCTCTCCAATATGCCCCACTGAAGGTGTGCCAGATCATCACAGCTTGCTGCATCCACAACCTGGCAATACGGAAGGCGATACCTCTCATACTGGATGACGGAGACCAGCAGCCGCCAGTGAGGGAGGATCCAGGACTGGGACATGATGACAGTGGTGAAAAGGAGGAGGGTTTCGATTTGAGACAACAGCTTATCCACAACTTTTTCACATGAGTGTAAGTATGCAATGAGAGGAGGTGATAAACCCCATTTGTTTGTGTGTTGCGGTTGTACAATGTGTATGTATGCCTGTGAGTGTATGATAGTTGTCCTGAGGTGTTGGACCTGTCAGCCTTAGGGTGGTCTTCCTATACCTGTTTGCACTTGCACCTCCCATTTTCACTGTACCTTTTCGTTGGACTTAGGACTCGTGGCACCTCACCACTGCTAAACAGTGCTGAGGTGCAGGTGCTCTCCCCTAAAACCTTGTGACGCTGGCATATCTGCCACAAGACCCTGCTAATGCAGTAAGGCTTAACCCTCCTTAGGATAACATTGGGAACCCCCCTTATGGGATCATTTCTGACAGGGACCTCATAAGTCTGTCATGTTTGGTCTTGTTGGACTCAGGGCGGTGAACCCGTTCCAAGGATATATGGGGGTTGGGCCCTACTACTTTAGAAATTCCACTTTTAAAAAGTGGACCTTTTCCTGCTTACACTTAGTCTGGGCACTGTAGACCCCCCTCCCCTCTACATACTGATAGCCTGCCTGGGTTAGGAGGTGGGAGTGGTGATTCACACCTTCTCCCCTGGAATGTGCTGTGACAAGGTGCCCACTGCAGCCTTAACGGCCCTGTCTTTCGTCACTGTGACAGCCAGGTCAGGGAAGGCAGGGAACATCCCAGAACTCCCTGGACTCTTCTAGAAACCCCTTCCCCCAGACCCTTCCACAGACTTCCACTACCTTCTAGCCACTGAACTGTAGGATATATAAGGGAGGGTCCTGGCCTCACTTCTTTGTTACACTGCTGGACTATTGGGAATCTCTGCTGGAGTAAGGACTGCTGCGCCAGGAGGATTGCCACTTGTGAGGAGGCTGACTGCTCCCAGGAACTGCTGCCCCTACTTGTTGAGCAGCCCACTGCCTGCTGATCTTGCCCTTCTAGGGAGACCTAAAGAAACACCTCCAGAGTGTCTCCACAACCTCTTAAGGACTGTCCATTCAAACTGCAACATTGGGGAGACTTGCTCCTGCAATGCTGTGCCTGCGTGCAGCATCGCTTGCCCTGTGACTTCTCAAGAATCTACCTCTGCAGCCCTGGATGTATGGCTATTCCTATCACCCCCATTGAACTGGGAAGCGATGCAGGGGAAGATGTGCTGCAAACCTGAAGTCACCGCTGCTGGCCCGTGGGGTAAGTGTTTTAACTACTGTTTTGATTGGACAGGAGAGCGCTGTAAGGAAAAAGCGATGGGTGGCCAGAATCACTGCAGCTGGCCCGGACAAAGCGCAATATCTGTATTACCCCTGTGGTGCTGAGTGCGGTGTCTGCGCTGTACTGGAACCCGAATTGAAGCGTAGTGAAACACTGGCACTGTAATCCCCACCGCAGGCGCAAGGTTCACACCACAAGAAACTCCCCCATGATCACCGCTGCGGGTCCAGGAACTCTGTCCCTGCACCGCTGATATCAGGACCGGAGCTGCGCTGGGTTTGGCTCCAGTGCGAGGGTTGCCTAGCAACTGGGATACTCATTGCAGCCCGAAGGAGAATTGGCTGGGAGCGGGAGGGGCAACCTCGTTCTTCACCCGTGCAAAGCCGGCGGAGACAGAAAACGGGGGTGGGACGAAGCCCCGTAACCAACGGTGGAATCCACAACAGGACGCCAGCCCGGTCTGCCCAAGGGGACGCTCAAAACTGGCTTTTCTTGGCACATCCGAAGTAGGATTGAGAGCGAGAGCGGGTGCTAGGGGGAAGGGAATGGTGCTGGTAACCCAAACTTAAGATCGCCCCAGCCCTAACCGGCTCACAAGGAAGCTGCGGTATCAGAGGCCGTCCCTCTCTTTGATCATACCCGCATCCATGTATTGACTGAGTGAACGGCAACCATTGGGGTCTGCGTCTTTTATGGTCTCCTGAAGCAGAGCAGGGGCACTTTAGCACCACAAGCAGCGCTTGGGCAGCTACACTCCCTGCACTGGGAGCATCATTTCTTTGAGAGGCCCAGCAGTATTGCACCTAATAACCGCTCCTTACTTGGCTTGAGACCCGGTTATACGCTGAAGGGTCCTAAGCCCTTGAGACAAGCACCAGCACTACAGGACCCTTGTCCTTAGAGACTCCCTGAGCCTGCCCAGTCTTCGCCGCATAAGGAACTGCTTTATTCTGGGTGCAAGGAACTGTCCCGAAGAGGCGGTACAGGCTCATAGAGACTGTGAGCAGCATATCATTTACTACCTTGGAGGAGCTGTTTTTGCCTCAATGTCCCCCCATTAAAAGTCAGTCCCACCTCGGAACTGTGTATCAACCATATCGAAAGTTATTTGCCTGACGCCTATTGATTGTATATGATAAATCCTCACTATTTTTGGAACTTGCATAATTTTTAGATAAAGATATTCTTATTTTTATATAAGACTAGTGTGGTGTTCCTTTTGTGAGGGCTTTTACTGTGTCATTGTGGTTATGTGTTGCACAAATACTTTACACATTGCATCTAAAGTTAAGCCTTCCCGCTCTGCGCAAGGCTACCCTGTCGGAAGCAGTGGTCCCTACTTGGACTAGGGTGTGTACCCCTGCTAACTAGAGACCCCAGTTCTAGCATGAGGTTTTTACTGAAATGGTTCAATTACATTTGCAGGTTAACATGTATAGGGCTGTTGTGAATCCTTTCTAGTGATCACACTGACTTCTTGTCCTTTAGATGACATTGTTTGCATAATTTAATTACCTAATTCCTGAGTTCCTGACTCTGTTCTATGTTTCTCCTTACCAGGGTACTTTACAGTGTCAACTGCTTAGTTGTGACCTCACCAGATCCATGTTGCTGTGACATACATTCAGCCCAGTACAGAGATCTGGGCCTAGATCCATCTTTTTTTTGCTCACCATGCCATTCCAGTTTGAACTTTGCCACTGGATTCAAGCTAGCCTGTCTGATGAGGGCTGTTAGCCCGAACCCGGTCCCAGCTGCTTGTTTCCAGTCCAGGGAAGACATGGCTTGGCAGTTCGGGCTGGACTGTTCCCATGAGGCACAGGGTCAAGACTGATTTGCGTAGAGCTGTGTCTGAACTGGGGTGGCGAAGTGAGCTAAAGAAAGATGATGGATTAAAACCAGATCTGTGACTGGGGGTGAGTGTCTGAAAAGTTTCAGCTCTCAGTCCATCATCTCCTTGTGTTTGCTTTGTTCACCTTAATTTGGCCAGGTATGTACAGATGTGGGTCCCTTGCTCACTTTGCCACTGGATTCAATCAAGCCTGGCTGATGAGGGCTGTTTGCCCGAAACCTGTCCCAGGATGCTTGTTTGCGGTCCCGGGAAGACATTGGTTGGCAGTTCAGGATGGACTGTTCCCATGAGGTACAGGGTCAAGACTGATTTACATATAGCTGTGTCTGACCTAGGGTGGCGAAGTGAACTAAATAACAATGTTGGATTCAATCCAGATCGGTGACTGGGGGTGAGTGTCTGAAAAGTTTTCAGTGCTCCATCCATCATCTCCTTGTGTTTCCTTCTGCTCCAGACATCATGCAGGAGTGTCAGCCATCTTGCTAGTAAATTTCCAGTCATTGTCAGGAAAGCATAGTCTCAGGTGGGATTTTTGGGCTGTGTGGGAGGAGGACTGTTTGCTGTCACTACAACTCCCATAAGGCCTGCGCCCACACCCACCTACCTAGCCATTCCAAACAGCCTACCTGTGACTCAGCTTTCCTGAGAGTGAGTGAACATGTGCTGGCAAGATGGCTGACACTGGTAACTGGTGTTTAGAGCAAAAGCCTTGCTATGAGTTTGTAAGAAGCAGTACATGGTAAGAATTTAATGCATTTTCATTTCCATTGCAGGTATGTTGTTTATCAATATAACATACACATCACATGCTCATTGACTATATCTCTTTTTATGTAAAAACAGTCATTTGTATAACTGTATCCTTTATTGTGATGTCTATGAAGGTGTAATTGGTAACATTCTTTTGGAATGTGGAGTTGGTACCTACATGACTCTGGTGCTTCTAGTAGACAATAGATGCTCTCTGGTGGAAGGATGGCACGCACCTTCTCCTCCCAGTCAGCAGTGGTTTGACCCTCCATCTCGCATCATACCTGCTCCTGATAGCATCCATTGTGCACAGAACAGGTGCTTCAGCGTTCACCTTGTTGACTATCCTGTCCCACATTTTCTTTCTGTGAGAAAGGGGGTTCTGTTAGACTAGGTTCCCAACTAACTGTGGCCGTACTCTAACTATTTAATCTACAAGCACGTCCAACTCCTTCTCTGTAAAACGTGGCTGCTTCCTCTGGGGCATGGTGAGGGTGAAGGTGAAGGTGAATATAAAAAAGAGTGTGTGTTTGTAAGAGTTTCTTTTAAGTGAAATCTGTGCAAGTTGTGTGGTAGGTGGTGTGTGGTGTGAGTGTGTGAGGCAGAGAGCAGGGAATGTGCAGAGACTCCTGTGATCTGGCAGCAGTTGTGTTCGAGCAAAGAATCATGGTTATGTGTTTGGCCCTTTATATAGGTGGATTTCACTAACAGATGAAAGCAGCTGAAATGTCCCACTTAAATCAAGGGCAAAATGGGGATATTTATTCTTTTGGATACCATTTTAATCTAGCTAGGGTCACCTCACAGCATCGCTTGACATATAAAGTTATAGGTCTGGTAAAGAAGATTGATGTCAGCAATATTTTCTACATGCAGTCTTGACATGGTGATGGCCAGGATACATTTATTTTCTCTTTCATTAAAAAACTCTGTCAGAATCTATGACCCAATAACAAGCAGCGTTGGTTAATGTTTCAGCTCGTGAGGTGAAATAAACCTCATTACCAAAGAATAACCCTTTTTTTAGAGTAAAGATGGAATTCAGGTTAAGGATGTGTGAAATTTAAACTTCTCCTGTGAAGCTGGGAAAACTTCACTCTTCCTAAAGGAAGACAACAGGGTCAACTCAAGCACAGTTTAATGACAATAGTTGTGAATCAGGGATAACCATTGACAAGCGGGTGTACAACATTCATACCAGATTCACTTGAATTCCCACTGATTAGGTCAGAGCATTCTATGGGTTCAAGAATGTAGAACAGTGGAAGTCAGCTCGCAACCCTAATCAACAGAGAATATGTTCTCAGGCTGTTGGCCATGGTGTTTTATAACCTCCTGTGGTATCTTCCACCCTTATTCACCCCCCCCCGAGGTTTCGCATGTAATGGAGCTGCTTGCGGTGATATCATTTAGAATGTCACCGCGACCAGCATTCCAAGGCGAGCGCCGGGGGACAGAGTGAAGCTGCCACCTGTTTGTGGCTAGTGCTGTGGCTGGGGTCGCTGTTATTTCCCTCAGGTGTTGAACTGTAATAAACACCCACTTGACCTCCAGACTTCCCGTGTCCGCTTTTATTATCAACACCACACCTCTATTGGCCTTATTTGATCTCTATTTATTAACCCCTTAAGTGCTGCGTCGAGGCGTTGGCCGACGGCAGCACTACCTCCCCAGTGCTGCGCACGACCATTGGACGTCCATTCAGCACTAGTTCCAATGGACAGCGCAGCACTGGGGAGGGATATTTGCGCCGCATCTATGAGGTTAAACATCACCAGCTTCACACTTCATGAAGCTTGCAGAGTTTGTAAACATTGAAAGTTTTGCAAAGTTGAAAAGAGCTTGCCCTTGTAACTTACTGCCCAGAAAGTTCAAGCCCTGAATCTGGTTACAGCCATCAAAATCCATGATTATTCACTGGGTATTCATGGCAACACATTTTAAGCAAATATTTAATGTGGTTAATTTGCATGCCTCCATAACAGCCACAATTAACGCGGCTGTAAATAGAACCACATCTTAAACCTAAGCAGCTCCACTGTGTGGTTTTAATGTGGTGATACTGACAGGCAGTTTCATGTTCTTCTGTTTCTTCCAGTACTGCAGTAACACAACTCTCATTTGCATCACCGTTCCTGGGCTTTGTTTAGAGGCTCTTTGCCTGTTTTTTCCCATTTTCTTCCTAACAACAATGTTTCTATTAGGAGGAAATGATTAAAGCTAATAAACAATTCCATTTATCAAAGCCAAAAAGTTTGCTGAAATGTTATTTCCAACTAGAGTGATCATTTAGATAGCGGGCACAATGTCTGTGTATTGCTAAATTGATAGCTCTGTGTAGCATTTTGTAATATAGCCTATTATGCCTGAAGAGAACCTTGGGAAAAAGATGCAAAATGATGCTGAAATAATTTGCATAATTGGAGTTTTTGTGCAGAGATTCTTCAGACATTGTTTTCTATTTCGTTCTACAATGCTACTGACAAATTACTTGAAGCAAAATGCCAATTTAAAGCTTCACATCTATATTGAGGTAAATAGCTTAATTCTTTTATTTCACAAGTAGTTTTTGTGCAGCAAGCTATGTCCTCCTTACATAAATCCACGACAGCACCTACAGGCACTGTGACCACAAAACCTGTGAATTTGTCATGCTTTTTGGAAGATGATTTACATATTTCACTCTCCCCTCCCACAGTCAAATGTGTCTTTTGCATTAATGATCCGAATATTGTATTTGCCTTTACTCGATGTAAACGATTGGAGTATTAGTTGACGGGGTGAGAACCAACCTTAAATAATGTTCACAAGCCTTATCAGGGTGAGCCAGAATAGTCTTTAAATAAACCTATTCTTAACCCAATGGTAGCTTGTCCTAAAGCAGTCAGGCTTCACCCAGAGGCAATGTGTAAAGTATGCAGTAATCAACAGATTTATATTTCGGCGGACGGGATATCTGTCACCGTTGTGCTGGAGTAATATGTCTGCTGAAATCAAAATCAGGCCCATCGTCTTAATCTTTCTGTTTAGGAATGAAAGTTAAAAATCCTGTGTGGGGCAATTGAGCAGGTGGTGGCTGATGAGGGCTGCACGTCCACAGATAGCAGCCGGACAAGGTCTTAGTGAAGCTGTTGACTAGTGGCAGAAATCTGAATTTCATATCCATAAAAGGTTTCTCATTGGTCAGATACCTTTTGCATGTTCACCGAGTGAAGATTTCTACAATTGGACTTAGTTGGTTTTTTGGAGTTTAGATTCTTCCAGCGGGACAAGGCAGCAGGCTGTAGCAAAATAGGGCTCCACAAAGCCAGATACCTTTTTGCACAAGGTCCCATTGGATCGGACTTGCTGATGCAGAGAAGAATTTAGCAGGAGCAACCTGAATCTTTGGTCCATTGGTTGTGCACTTTTATCGGAAGGCTTGGCAGGTTGGTTCCAGTACCCCAAAACGTTTCTATGTCTCAGGTTGCAGGAAACTTTGGGATGAGTATGCTGTGATACCAGCGAAGGGTACAGGACCTTGGGGGAGAGCCCTTCAGGGTTAGAACTCACTCTAGCAGAGGACAGAAGAGGCATCCTGGGATGGTCCAAATGGAACCAGTCATCTGGGAATTCAGGAGAAAGGCCTCATGGAGCTTGCTGTGTCCCTGTAGCCCAAACAGGAGGTCTCTTTATGAACCTTGGAGTCCTCTTCTTTATCCTGGGTACAAGAGAGAAAGCCGGTCCTGTCTTTGAGGCTGTTCTACGGTTACAGGCAGCAGATCCACTCCTGTTCCGTTCTTCCACAGGTCTGAAAATGATCTGATGAGAGAACTGGTGTTGCCACATGTATGCCCAGTGCCAGCTTGTGAGTGGGTGAGGTCCCTGGTCGCTCCCTAACCAATAGGGTAAAATGTTCCTGGGGTGACTCTACCCATTTCTGCAGCACATCTTGCATATTTTGCAGTAAGCTATCCCACGGTACTTCTCTTTACACTAAAACCAACATAGCACAACCCTTCTTCCCCTAGTCAAAGCTTCATGTACCCACCCAGAGTTGTGGCTATGATAATAGGCAAACCCTCCCTTGCTGTCATTCCAACCCATTTCAGGGGCAGCTACCTCTCCCACTGGATTCATATCTAAACAGACTAGGAAGACCAATGGAGGCAGGTCTGGGTGTGAGCTACATCTACCAGTGACATGGTAGGCACCCTTTGAAGCCCAGAGAGGGGCTAGGCACAACGCTCCATGCTTTCCTGCGCAAGAAGAATAAACCCTTCTCCAAACCCACGCATTTTGTATACTGGCTGGTGGCAATCCACATCTCACTACAGGGCAACCATTGTACAGTCAGGTGACATTGGACACTTGCAGAAAGGCACAGTTGGCTTAGGCAAGAAAATGACAATTTTATCATTAGATTTCAAATTACTTTTAAAATGAGTCCTTAAATAATTTTTCTCACTGATCCAAAACTGAAACTAAGCATTTTAAGTTGTTATAATGTAATGTAATGTCAGCCTTGCTACAGTGAAAAATTACTTTGAGGGGTTTTACTGCTAGCACATGTAAAAAATATAAAAAATGAAATATGCACATCCTACTTCTGAAATACCTAACACCGGCCCTATGGGCATTTGGCGCGTACATTAGGGGTGACTTACACATATAAAAAAATGAAGGTTTAAACTTGGCAAAAGATGTATTATGCCAGGTAGAAATAGCAGTTTTGAAACTACACAACCATGCTGCAGGCACAGGCATGGAGACATGTTTTACAGTACTTCTTTAGTTGATGGTCCAATGAGTGCTGCAGCATTTAATTTACAGGCCCCTAGTGCAAGTAATACTATATATGTAGGACTTACAAGTAAAGTAAATATGCCAATTAGGTATATGCCAACTTTTACTATGTCTGGAAGGGAGAGAACACAGACTTTACCTCTGGTTGGCATAGGTAAAGTACACAGAATCCTATGGCCAGCAAAACAGGTTCTGCACAGGGGGATATTCTCAAGAACGCGTGCTAATCATCGCAAAATTAGCTTAACGCAACCTTTCACATCGCAGTTTATGCGGGGAAATAACGCTGTGTTAATGTTGTACTCTCAACATGGCGGTACCATGCGATAGTCTCACGATAACGCGTTAAATGGCCTTGTTAAAATTAACGCAATGCCTAAAAAATGCGAAACACAAACGCAAAAAAAGCGGTGATGTCCCAAACCGCGATACAAAAATCTGTGAAAACCAGTGACAGGCCTGCAATTCCCACACGTCATTCCGGAAAAAGCACCATAAAAGCAGAGAAAAAAACTGTGGGATGACAATGTACGAGTACAACGACACATCCGTGATGAAGTACAAATGTCCACTGTCCTGCATCAAATAGGCATCTACTCACAGTCACACTGTACATTATCATGTAGTCTGTATGTAATCTTCACCAATGCGTAAACATACATGGAACACACTGTGAAACTGCATATCCACTTTACTTTGCAGAGGGACAATCAACACATTCTGCAGAGCGGACTAGACATCAAATCAGTGATGATGGAGTCGACCCCCAGGACAACAACTACAACGAACACCAACGGTTCATGGACAGCCTCCGCACACCACTTCAAGTAGCAGGGCAGCAAAGCTCCATGGAGGTGAGCCCACTCCCTGCACAGACCACACAGCAGGCAGCACCCACCACCATGCCTGGCACCCAGCACCTCACCGAAGAACACATGGCGTTCTAACGCTGTGTGTTAGACCGCCAAAAGGAGCTGGCTGAAAAGGTGCGGATGGGGTTCGACCTCATGGCAGCCAAACTAGATGCCAAGTGTGGGTGTCTAAATCCCATTAAGGACCATGTACACACCCTAAAGGACACCCACAGTCTGCACCATGCCCTCCAATAATCCATGGCTGGCGTCGCTGAAGTTATGACTCTGAGACAACAACAACTGTCTAGTCAGAGTGGCCACAGCTATGTCATCCGTGATTTGGGAAACATAAGAAGGGTCATGGAGAACATGTAGCAAATGCAGGTGCTAAGAATGACTACCACGGCTGCACATGAGAAAGTGGTAAATGGGATCTTTCATGACCTGCAGATCCTCATCATGGGAGTAATGCTACAAGACATTGCGCAGATGAATGCTGCTGCTTCTTATACATCCACATCTACGGCCCCTGATGTGTCAGTGTCACACAGTGCTGCAGACCAAAAACCACCACCCACATGTGAGGTGCATGAAACGAAGATGAGGATGTATCTGCCTTAGTGGTAAGAAGGAAGCAGTAGCACTCATCTCCGCCATATGGGTTGCCCTCTGCATCAAGTCCTGGAATAACACCTTCCACCTTCCACCGTCCCCACAAAACACTCTGCGACACTAACCTTGGACCTCGAAATGGACTGCCATATTTTGTTTTCTTAACAATGACGCTGCAATCAGCCTGTGGACTGGACTCTTCCCCTTCCCCTTCCGAGTATCTTATCAATCCCTAAAGGACTCTGGCTGGCCCTCCACGGGGGCAACATTGTAAAGTGTTGTCTGTAGGACCCAGTACTAAGACAGCTTCAACACTCCACTGAACGTGAACAATACATACCAATACACACAGACGTGTCATGTCTATGATCAATCAAGTATAAAAGCATGGACAAATGTAGGGGCAGTGATTTCCCCTTACGTTCATGTTGCTCATGCTGTGGGACTTGAGACACAGGGTGCATCCCTGCATCATGGAGGTGCATATTTTAGCCCAAAAGAAGGCCTGTTGTCCATTATAGCTCACAAATGACAGCCTATATCTAGTGATTTGTGACACATGTTAAACGCAGATGAGTGGGCTTCCGTACTATCTTTTACACACAGAAATTGGATTTTGAGTAAGTGACACCCTAAACAGCCTTTTTGTACAGAGATGACACAACCACCATCTATTTTCAAATTATGATATTGTTAGCACAGCATGTTGCACTTACACTTGTCAGAGTGACGTGCTTGTACAGAGGAGTGACATGCACTCAGGGAATGTGTGTTGAAATACATTCATTTGCACATGCTGTGCCTGTGGTCATTTTGTACTGTCCCATGATGGCAAATGACTGTGAGAATATGACGTGCTCATGTGAAGAAATTGCCAATGATGGTGTTCCTACGGGCTACTCCTGCTGCAGCGGCAGTGGGGTGTGGTCCACCTGCCTCATCTTCCTCATCATCATCCGGTGCATCTGGCACTTGTAGCCATGGGGCATTGGTGCGTACACATATGTTGTGTAACACACAACATGCAACAATCTTCTTGCACACGATTTCTGGGCTGTACAGGAACCATCCACCTCTGATGTCAAGGCACCTGAAACGTGACTTCAACATGCCAAATGTGCGTACCATGATGCCTCTGGTGCATTTGTGGGCCGTATTGTACTGCCTCTGGGCCTGTGTGTTCGGGGCTCATAGAGGTGTCATCATCCAAGGGCAGAGTGCATATCCTGTGACAGTGCAGAGAGACATGAGTCAATAGTTGGTTCTTCATGATGTGTTTGCAGGTTCACTGGTTTATTGATGTGTGAAATGTTAATGTGCGATTTAGTGATTCCTGATTGACATGCATTGTTTGTAGCAAATGAGCTCCATCAATGTGTATTACTTAGCCTCTCTGCTGCTCCTGCCTCCCCTTAAGCCTATTTACTAGTGGGTGCTGCGCGATTGCATCACTTGCACTCCTACGACACACCATTGTCTTGCCTATCTGCGCAAGTCTATAAACCTGAAAACGGCACTGTGATGCTGTGTGTTGAAGGTAGGCGGCCTCGTGTGTGTAGGTCTATGGTAGGGATAGGGCGGATACAGATGTAGAGTCAATGGCTGGATGAACACGCAGTGCAGTTGAGGGTAGACCTTTTGTTTATGCTGCTGTAATAGCTACACACACAACAGTTGGCATGTATGATCCAGAACCACGAGCTGGCGTGTGCTCCCTCATTTACCCCTTCGACCAAGCCTGCACCCCGGGTGCATGCTACATTGCAACATTTTCCATTGCGGGACGGGTGGTGTCGACACAACAATGGAGACACACGCATTAAGTACTTCCTTGGCAAGGCCAAAACTTAAACATTCCCAGAGCCCTGGGTTGATGAACCACACCCTTACGCTGGACTGTCGTACACCAGTCAACTCCGCTTACGCATACATGGGGGTACGACACAGCTACATGCCCCAGGTCTACCCAAATGCTGAGGTGACATGGTTGCCTCCGCTGTACACAGCACAATGTTATCTGGTAGGGCCCTGGGCCCTCATGCAATGATAATGACCATATAGACACACTTAGATAGTATGTGGAACTGGCCAGGGGCACGTGTGCCCAGCCTCTTTTATTGCCAGGATCACATATCAAGTGACGCCTCAATTGGATGGGTGTGGGTGAGTGTAAGCCAGCCCTCAGGAAATGGTTGGTGCTGGCAACAACTAAAACAGTGATCAGAGAATCAGAAGTTCAAAGTTCAACCAGCAAGGGTGCATGACTGGAGCTGCACAGAGTTAGTGGTCCTGGATGCACTGCGGCCGCCACAGGCACACTGCCACAGAACGGTGATTTGCAGTCCACTGAGGTAGGCCGGAGGCAGCGTTCAGCAGGGGCCCACAGCCACATGTCGTTGGCTTGCGATGCACAGAGTTAGTGACACCAGAGCAGTTGTTGGTAGTGTTCAATCACCTCCGTAACGATGATCCTTTTTTACTCCAGACTGAATCGCGTCTTCTTCTTATTCCTCTCCTTGCTCACAATGATATTACCTCTGTCATTGAGAAATCAGGACTCAGTTCCAAATGTGTGACCTACTTGACCGCAGTATAGGCAGAAGGCAGTAGTAAGCAAGGGATCACAGACACGTGTCGTTGGAATGCTATGCACAGAGTTGGTGGCATCACATCGAAGGAGTACAGTGATATCAAATGTCCCATTAACATATGAACTCGCTCATCATGATCTCAAGACTCAGTTTCAAATGTGTGACCTACTAGACCACAGTGTAGGCCTGAGGCAGCGATGGGGTATGTTAATGAGTAAGGAGTGCTGGGAGTCTGTGTCGCGGAGGCCAGCAATGGTCTGAGAGGGCTGCAAAGGTAACAGGCCTCGGGCTTGGAGCTTTCACCGGCACGTGGTTGGCCATCTTTGACACATGCTGATGTCGGCAGGTGAGCAGTGAGGCCTCGATGCGCAGGGGCAGACAAGACGGGTCTGGGGAGCGAGCAGCAGCCCGGGTCGCAGCAGGCACACAGGATCGCAGGCAACATCGCTCACCTCGTTTGCCTTGTGGCAGGGTGAGAGGCGCTGCCCTGACAGACACATTGGCCGTTCTGGAAGAGAACCACGCCCAGAGCTATGTGATTTTTATTCACACACCTACGCTAGCCTGGCATACACCGGGCCAGCACACTCCCCTCACGCTTACAGGGGGGGCCATAACAAGTTACATTTATGCGATCTTCCCCACTGGCTGAGGTAACATGATTGCATCCACTGTCCACTGCCCTCCAAACACCAGCAGTTTAAGTCGACATGGATATGTCTATGGTCTGCATACTGCAGTCTGGCCAGCACATCCATGCCACACTTGGCATTGTGTACATTCTCATTTATGGGTCACTTGCCTCCTTCACACATGCCTGGTTCCCACCTCTCCCCACAATCTGCTATTGTGTGGCTGCGGTGCCATGCCGTTGATGGCTTGTGTACATGGCTAGCCCAAGTTACCATAGTAAGTTGTGCTGTCATGTCTGGCAGGTGGGCATGTTGTTTGGCATGTTGTTTGTGAGTTTGTAACATGTGCATTTGCAGAGTTGTGAGTTGCATGATTGTGGAGTTGAGGTGTGTGGTGTGTTCATTTGGTACTTACCAACAAGCAGTGCATTTTCGTAGGTGCCATCCTGGAAGTGCTGGTTGATGATGGACTGTTGGGAGATGTAGCAATCATGCACACTGCCTGGGTAGTTGGTGACAACATTGGTAAAGAGTCCCCTGGTGGTCCACTATTGCCTGCACATTGATGGAATGTGTGTGCTTTCTGTTGCGGTAATTCTGTGCAGTGTCGGCAGGTGGGCACAAGTAGGTCATGTGTGCAGTCAATTGCCCCCAACACCTGCAGGAAGCCACCTATGGTGTAGAAGCCTTGCTTGGTCTCCACCAGTTCCTGGGCAGTGTAGGGGAAGTGAAGGTGCTCGAGTTCCAAGCTGATGATGGCATCCAAGACAGGTGTGATGAACTTTGATAGGGCTGGCTGTGAGACTCCTCCGACTCTGGCAGTTGTTGTTTGGAAGGTACCAGAGGCCAACAGAAGCAGCACAGCCAGCAGCTTTGCCTGCAGAGGGATGTTGGTTGTCTGCTGTGTTGGTACCATCTGCATGTGGTCAATGATGGGCAGGATGTGGAGGATGGTTGTCCTTTTGAGATTGTAGTGGGCAATGACATCCTCTTGTGTTAGATCTGTGAGGCTGGGGCATTTTCTAAAGGTCAGCTGCCTCATGTGGTAGTCCAGTGGGGGTAGGTGAGTCTGGGGGGGGTGACGAGCCTGGGGGTGGTGGCGGGCCTGGGGGTGGTGGCAGTGGTTGTTAGAGCCCTCTTGGGGCTCCGACCTGCATGTTCAGTAGCTCAATGGCAGCTGTTGTTCTTCAGGTGTGGCTCTGGGTTGGGCTCCCTTTTATGGTGTAGGTTGTCGTCGACTTTACTCCAGATAAGAGCAGGTGTTAAATCCCCGCTGCCAAAACGCCTTATTGCTTGTTTTAGGATCTTATTGCAGATCTGGCTGTTCATTGAGAATGTTAAGGAGTGGTGTTGTCACGGCCTTTTGCACGGGAAAGCCTACTCTGCATATCATTAGCGTTAGTTGCTGATGTCATTTGTGGCGATGTTTTTTGCGGCTGCTTTTGCAGGAAAACTGGTGATATCGGCTGTTAGCACCAGCTTGTGAATAGGGCAATAACTTTATCGCCACTTTGGCTGCGATAAAGTGCCGCTAACTAGGCAAAAGTCCTTGAGAATATGCCCCTTAATATTTGTCCTGCCCCCATTACATATGGGTCTACACTCCATTCCCAAAATGGGAACACAAGCGTCTCTCACTCCTACCCATGTTGATGCTAGCTTAGCACATGCAACATGAACAATTCCAGGGTGTTGTTCAAACATAACGCCCATGCCCTGTAGAGAGATGGATCACCTAATCAGTTTGGATTCTTACTCCACATCTGCATTAGCCATATGTCTTGCTGTGATCTATCTGAATCCTGAAGTGTGTCCCAAACAATTATGGTCAACTTCTTCAGTGCCCTAACCACTGCCAATGCTTCTATCTTAGTAACCTTTGCTCCCTGGGAAGTAACTTCCTTCGTATGAAGGCTGCAGGTTGGACCAAGCCCTCATCATTCAGCTGTGAGAGAACATCCTAGATCACATGCTTCACAGCATCTGTCTGCATCTGTATACACATGGCTTCCTTCATTGGCTCAAGGGTTTTTTGGCACACCTCTATTCAGATCACATTCCTGAGCTGATTTTTGGAAGTCAGCTCAGTCAAATGGGCAACAATGGTGCCATACTCCTTGACAAATATCTCAGTAATAATTCATGAAGCTTAAGCTACCTCCATTTGTCTACTGGGGAGGCCCAAAGCCAGGATGATCTATATCTTAGGCTGGGGAGGCAGCCTTTTCCCCCCATTGACTTATGCTGGAGAAGTTGTACATGGCCTGCACAAACTTGGTGGCACTGCCCTATTTAGCACTCACTTGTCTTGACAGTCAGGCCTGCCTAATGCAGTACCTGAAGAAGCACCTCTCTGTAAAGGCCCCGAAACATGCAGTCTTTGCGGTGCACCAAAGCAGGATCTAATTAATTTAATCTGCACCTCCCCTACCTTGAAACCATATCACATTTGGTTATTGAAAAAACATTTTAATATAAGTGGTATTCGCACTTGTAGACCAGCAATATTAAAATACCTTGATCCAAATGAACCACAGATGAACTGTAACCTGATAACATTATTAACCCTGTATGGAAAATGTTCTAGTCTGGTTCAAGAGGAGCTATAGAATAGCAAATGGAGGAATATATTTTACAATGATCTTCTACCAACTCAGCCCTATTCTTACAGATTTACAATAATATGCTACAACGCACTATGAATTAAGGTTTAAACCCTAGTAGGCCTCCTTGGAGACGGTGTTTTATAGGTTACTGTGCCTTGATTTTATTGCATTTGTCACCTTTCACGTTTAAAGTTGCAGTGTATTTAATGTATTGTGAAGCAACTGATGTTCTAAAAAAAAAGAAATCTCCTCTAAAAAACTCTATTAATTCATTATAATTATTTATAGTACATCATTATAGATTCAAGTAACTAAAACAAAAACAATCAATATTGATTTTACCTCTCTGAGGTGGCACAGGTAGTCTTTCCTGTTAGAGCTGAAGACAGCAATGTCATCCAGGTAGGCTGCACTGAATTCCTCTAGTCCAGCAAGGACCTGGTTGACCAACCTCTGGAAGGTGGCAGGGGCATACTCTAACACAAAGGGAATCACCCTAAACTGATAGTGTCCACAAGAGAGCCCTTTGTGATGCCACCACATCGCCACATCGCCACTCTAGAGGGGGAGCAGAACAGGACTCTAGGTCCCAGGCTCCCTTGCGGCTTGCTGCTGACGCCACCAACGCCTGCACCACACGGCCTTCAGCGCTTTAAAACTACGTCTGGGCTCCCGCAGTGCGGGACGCGCCCCGGCGGTACCCGGTCCGCACCCATACCAAAGGCAGGTCCGCTCGTGACAGGAATAGGCAGGGAAGAGCCACCCATCTTTGGTTTTCTTGGACTCGCTGTGGAGTTGCTGCTGGGACCTCATGGAGACTATTATCAATCCCCTAGGTACTGTTTATACCCTCCCAACCTTGACTGAATGATTAAGCCATTGATAATATTGCCTGATTGAAATAGTCGGCCTCAGTGATATTGTGTATTATTTCCTCATCTAGATTGTTGCATTCTAGATAGTGCTTGTAAGGCAAAATCACATTGAGGCGAAGTAGGGCCTAAGCATTTGCGCAGGGTGAATTGTTTGTCTGAAGGAGTCACCTTATATAATTTGCAAATAACAGTTATGGGAAAAAGAAAGTTACCAGGTGCAAGCGGGGATGGGGGCGAGGCTGGAGGTAATGAAACAAACCGAGGTAGCATGGGTAAAAAGGCAAGGGAGCTCCAATGGCACGCAAGCAGTAATTGCGTACTAGATCGGATGGATACACTTATTAGTGATTGCGAGGGTATTTTGGAGTCCGTGCCCTCCACAAACTTCCTCCAGTTTTATTCAACATGCAAATTCTACCACCCCAACAATTCCTGCAATGTTCCATAAAACACATAAAAAGAAATTGTCTAATAACAACGACGATGAGGAAAGGGGAAACAGTGCCGCAGTCGATACAGAGTACATCGACTCTTCGGTAATTTTTATTATTAGATTTTTGCCATTGTTAGATAAACCTGATAATGAAGTAGGTGGAAAAGAAGATCTACACTCAACACAGAGGGCTCAGACCTCACCCGATCAGAGAAAAGATGTAGGGCCAGGTATGATTATGGAACACCAAGACATGTTACAACAAGTCATCGTATTAAGACAGGACGTGGGATCAATGAGAAATCAGATAGAGGAGCTAACATCGATGCTTAAGCTACTAACATCTGTTCCATTGCAAAGTGGGGATGTAAGGGAGAATAGCTGTCCTGTATGTTTACAGGGTGCTACTCCTGCCACACAGGTAACATCTAGGGCCACAACGGTCACTGCCCTCCAAGTAACAAAACCCACTGCATACAGGGTTCTGTCTAGTTTGGGCTGGACCAGGATAGATAATATGAGATCAGCTCCATCAAAGCCTAGACATACTTTACACTCTACTGCCAGTAACAACAATAATGTTTATAAGGCAGCACTCATGAGGGCTCCGATACTGCATAACGAAAATACTGCAATACATCCTATTCAGCTAGAGGTTGGGAAAATACATAGGCAACCAGATCATCAGTCCTACTAATTTACCCAGTACCCATAGAATCTTCATGGTGAACGTACCTAAACTTGATGCAAGTTAAAGCACAGAAAATGAGGATTTCCTAATAAGTAAAACTATTCATTGGATACGGCATGTCAGGGGATGGTGATCGATGATAAGGGAAGACATACCAAAAGCTCGAAGGTTGTTTTCACCAGCTCACCATCTGGACGGTATTGAGCTCACAATGACTAGGACAGATTTAGCAGAAAATCTATTTGCTCTAGAGTTTCCTACGAGCCTGCCAGGACTGTCAGCCATTCAGTTTAGACGCTCCCCTCTGAGTAGATAGGATGCCCGCTTTCTCACCCAAAAACTATCTAGGATGCAGGGAAGCTCTACATTAGAAAATATTGACTGACTAAAGGCAAAACTGTCCCTAAAGCAGCAGGAACATCAAATAGCTAATACCACCCTTAGGGACAGTCCATTAAGCCATGAACACTTACCTATGGTGTCATATGGTTATTACGTTTCCATAGATTGTGTTAAGTTAGCATGTGCTTAGTAAATGTTTAAACGCCATATTTTCTTTCTGCTTCGGTTTGCACACGACACCTAATTGTTATTTCAGCTTTTAACCTAGACGAAAGATGTGATTTATTTCAGAATAATATATTATTGTACTGGTATCAGTCGTGCCTGGAACACTTGGTACAACTGTCTGCACACTGAGAACTGCACACTCTAACACAAGGTTACTGTAGGCCTAATCCTCGCACTACGTTAGTCATAACACAAATAATGTTTGTGCCAACTTTGGGCTTTACGTGAGTTCAAGATACAGTTACAGGTAATGAGAAAACACACTTGATGCTGGACATGCTGAGAGCTGGTAGCTGTTGATGTGATCTCCTCCTACTCAGAATTTGAGGTATGGGTTCGCCCAGCTAAAGCCCAGATGAGACCTTCTTAGATATAATATAATAGGCTAATTAGGGTGCGCGAAATATAGGTGATACAGAATTCTATAGATTTTTGCATCATAATATGTTATCACAATTTGCTTACTATGGATTAGTGACTATGCTGCTGACTCTGATTTTTATAATATGTATGTTGATATTATACAAGATACTGCGTTTGAGAATGTTGCATTGAAAAAATAAACATTTCAAACTTGCACGTGTTCTCATTGCCTCCCAGTTTCGGTTTGGAATGATAATATAACGAAAGAGTGTTCATGTGTTCCACGATACCTGAGGTATTCTAAGTTCATGTTCTGGATTGTCTAAGACATCGGGAAGTATTCACTGCCGATGAGATACTGTAGCTAGCCTGGTAAGGGGATTTCTGAAACATAGGTGAGTTGTGGGTCACCCTGACTCACCCAGGTTCTAGGTCTCTGAGCACAGTTCTGTGAGAGAACGGAAACCCTGCGACAATGGAGCTATATCAATCCTCAGAAGCTGCATCCCTTCCAACCAGACAGAATGAGGGAGCAAGGCGAGAGGGTATTCCAACTTCCTCTGTTTTAAGTGGTCATTTGGCTGTTTGTACAATGCCTTCAAGGGAAACCCTGATGTCCTGGAACATCACAGGATTATGTTAAAAATTCGGCTCACCAGAGTGTCATGCTTTTATCGAGAGATTTGATATCTGTCTTTTTCAAGAGACTTGGGCAGAAGTCCCCCTCTTTTGTGTAGGATATTTAAACTTTTATATTCCGGACATTAAAGGCGTAAAGGGGAGGCCATCAGAGGGCTTGACAATCTGAGTGAGACAGGACCTAGAGTTAGACATCCTGGTGCTTCCAACATATAATCAGCACATCCAGGCTGTTAGATTGACATGGGGAACAGACGGGAACATGGACATATATAATGTCTATGTGAGAGGCACCAGAGGGAAGAAGTCACAAATTTTGGTGGCTCTTGATGATCTTCATGACACTAGCCAGTTAGACGCAAACAACATAGTCGCAGGGGATCTGAACGCGACATTCGAGTGAGGAGGGTCATTTGTCAGAAGAGGAAGACATCAAGTGAGGTGATGGTCCCATGCGGTTATTCAAATCAATTCTATCTGTATGGAGAAGGGATTGCGGGCAGTAAATGGCCGTGCACCCTCAGATGAAATGGGGTCTTACACTTTTGACAATGGTTAGTGTGTTAGTAGGATAGACTACGTATTGGTTAGTTTAGCACTTTGGCATGCCGTTAAGGTTAGGAGGGTTCAAGATAGATTAGAAAGTGACCATAACCGATTATGTGTAGACTTAGATCTAATAAGGTATAAGGCTCCCAATGAACTATGAGATACGTATTCCACCGCTGACGTTGTTCAAATCTTTCCTAAATTTGAGCAATGATGGGGAGATACTGATGAATATGGGACGTTGTTCTAGATCCTCGGGTGCATAGATGGAAAATGTCCCTGCCCTGCTTTGCCCTTTTTATACTTCTTAGTCTGCAGTCTGATGGTGTCCTGGCTGTGGAACTGCCACTAGAGAGCTTGTATTGTCTTGCCTTTTTCTGATAGCTTTAAAGATGTTGCAGCTTTTTTTTAAAAGATGATGCACCTTCATTAGAAGGAGCCGAAAAAGTTCCATCCGGATGGGGGATGGTATCATCATATATCTTCAGACCTAGATGAGACTCGCTACAGTCTTTAGGATGCCCATAGGGTGGGCTAATGTGGAGTCTGGGCGGTCCAGCTGCAGGGTATTACCACAACCCAGATGCAAAAGTATAAAGGCTTGAAAAGCAGTTTTGTGAAGCTTATTTCTGGAAGAAACAGTTATACTTTATTTTGAAGAGAGAGCCTGCACCGGGCCATCTTTGTTCTTTTGACAATGTGTTCCTTGAAGATTTTGTCAAGGTGTTACCAAATAATTGAAAGACCAAAAATCACATGGTAAAATTATCATCTCATAACTGCAGTTAGTAACCATGTTGTTAAGGGTGAATCCATGGCATTCAGTGAAAGTTGGAATTCAAGACCATCAAGGTTTTTTAATTGAGCTATATTTGTACTGTTTGTTGCTTGTGGCTTTTTGCTGCTATTTCCTCCAAGCTCTTTGGAACTATGGTATGCAATATTTTACACTAGGTACTGAGGGCAATTCAGTAAAACTGCTGCACTGAATCCAATAGTCTGTCATCTTTCAAGTTAATATCACTGTTAAAGAAGATGCTACTAATCTGTCAAGAGGTTAATATTAATAAATTGCCAATTGAAAGCAATATTTCTTCATAAAGTAATGTGGATCCTGCTGTTCTTGCTATAGTTTGAGGACAATTCCTAGTTTTATACAACAAACTGTGGTAACCATTGAGTCCACAGATGCATTTAATTCTGTAAACTTATTATAGTCATGGGCTAAGGTGTAGGCTAAATAATAGAGAGTTAGTATTTTAAAAATAAAAGGAACTTCTATAAGGACAGTTCGAATATAATTTTACAAAGAGAGGACCACTACAGCGTGGCACCGAGGATTTGTCTTTATTGGAATTCAGGTTAATGTAATTGACATAAGTGGGGATTCAGGGAAAAAAGAAAGGTTATGTTATGTTAAATGGTATTTGTAGAGCGCAAAGTGTACCCTTGCTGCTTTGAGGATTGTTGCCACAACAGATATCAAAGCAACTAGGGAACTGGCAACTCAATAGCCAAGGTAAATAAGAAATAAGCAGGGTTTAAGAACTGTTAGAACTGAGGGTTTCAAGTTGGCAGAGGTAGGTACCTTTGTCCAAATAGGGTCCCTTGCTTCTAGTCAGGGGAAGGGGCTACACTTCTAAAATAACCCCTGCTCACCCCCTTGGTAGCTTGGCATGAGCAGACAGGCTTAACTCAGAGGCAGTGTGTAAATCATTTGTGAACACATACAGCAATACAGTGAAAACACCACAAATGGACACCACACCAGTTTAGAAAAATCCACAATACTGTAATCAAAATTAGACTTTAAAAATGGTAGAAATAGCTCAGTTCAATGTAGATGGTAAATGCGATACTTTACTCTCAAAGTACCTTGGATGCTTCACGCAATACAAACAAAAAGGTCGCAGGGAAGGTGATGCGTTGGTTCCTTGCTTCGGGGGTGGTGATGTGTCGGTTCCTCACTGCAGTGCAGGGGAGGTGATGCGTTGGTTCCCTACCGGAGAGGAGGTGTTGTATCGGTTTCTTACTGTGATCCGGTGCGATGCGACAAGATGGCGATGCGACGATCCGGTGCGATGTGAGAAAATGGCGTCTCGATTCGATGTGACAACATTGGATGTGGTGCGTATACGCCCGATGGCCGTACAGCAAACTCTGTAACTTCTGAGCCGCGACAGGCCCTACGACACGCTTCTCCTTTGATGTGACGGTGACCACTGCGGCGGTGACACGTTTCTCAGGTGATGTGACATGCTTTGTCGATGATGCGACGGCGAACAGCTGCAGCGGCGGCACGCTCCTTCGGTGATGCAACAGCTACTGCTGCGGTGGCTACACACTTCTCCCAGCGACTCGCAGTCTTCCCAGAGGGCCCAAACAACAGTAGGCACCTCTCTGCAGGCCAAATTCCACAGCTAGGGAATTCAGGGGAGCTGGTGGTGAAGTCTTGTATCCCTGAGACTTCAGGCTGGAGGCAAGAACAGTTCTAGCCCTTTGAGATTCTTCTTCAAGATTAAAAAAGTACAAACAAAGTTCCTTTTCTCCTTTCCTTGGCAATAAAGTAACCACTACAGGCCAACCCTGACAGCAAAGCACAAGGGCAGTCTCCTCCTTCAGCTTCCTTGATTCTTCTCCTTGGCAAAGGGTCATCTTGATTCCCAGAAGTTCTAAAGTTCTGGGGCCTAGCCCCAACATTTTTACTGCAAAATCCTTTGTCCTCTGAGGGCAGAGGGTGCCTGTGTCCAGCCAAAACCAGTTCCGGGTGCACTCTTTTTTTTTGCAGAGTTTTATATACCGAGAAATAGACCCAGACCGAATCGGGTATCAGAGCGCTTTACATAGCACCAGTTACGTTACATGGGGACACACATTCATTTTAGGCTCAGTGAGATTAAGTAATTTGCCCAGAATCACAGGAGGTTTAGGCGTCGTTACCGAGACTCAAACCCAGATCCCCAGGTCCGAGGTTGAGTGTCTTAGCCGTTAGGCCAACTCCTCTCCCCACTCTGCCAGTGCACAACTTATTCCTTTTTCAGTGTGGGCCAAGGTCATCAGACACACCACAGGCGGTGGAGCCAGCATTGTGGAAGGCAGGCACAGCCCTGTTCAGGCCCAGGTTCTACTCCTCCCACCACAACCAATGCAGATAGGTCTACTCAGCCTACGCACCCTGCCTCCTTTAGCCACCCCAGCCCCTTTCACTCACAAACCAGACATGGAATACACAAACCTAGCAGAGGCATGCTGGATAGTTAGGCAAGAAAATACCTACTTTCTAAAAGTGATATTTTCAAACACAGAATGTAAAAACCAACTTTACTAAAAGATGTATTTTATCATTCTGAGTTCAGGCATACTAAACTCGAATCTCAACCTAGTTCCCTGGGTCAGTTAGGATTATAAGATGTTATAATCAAACTGCCCATTCTGGCCTTAGGGAACAGGTAGCCTTGCAATAGTGGAAAACAAAACTATCTGGACATGTCACACACATCATGGCATGTCCTACCTTTTACATACAATGCACCCTGCCCATGGGGGTACCTTAGGCCTACCTTATGTTATGTTATGTTATGTTAAAAGGGGTGCTTCTATAGCGCACGGCTACTCCGAGGAGTGTCCCGGCGCTGTCGGAGCCTCAACAAGTCCAGAGTGGAGAAAAGACGGACGAATGAAAGGGGCATAGCTCAGCAAAACGGTGTTATTGCAGGAAAAGGAAGGTCTTCAAGTCTTTGCTGAAAGCCAATAGATTGGGGCTGGTTCTGAGAGAGAGAGGAAGATCGTTCCACAGCCAAGGGGCGAGATGTTTAAAAGAGCGCCCACCACAACGAGCACGACGGATCATAGGAGTAACTGCCTTGGCCTGGGTTGAAGAGCGCAAAGATCTGGATGGTGAGTAAAAAGTGACCCATTTCTGAAGATAGCGGGCACCTGTGCCATGAAGAGCTTTAAACGCGAAGGTCAGGGCCTTAAAGGTAATCCGATTCTTCATGGGAAGCCAGTGGAGAGTTTTAAGAAGCTCACTGGCCCTTGCTCTCCTGGGGAGGCCAAAGATGGCGCGGGCCGCCGACTTCTGCACCACCTGAAGACGCGATAGGAGGTAGTTAGGCAGTCCAAGGTAAAGGATGTTAGAATAGTCCAGCCTTGATCCAATCAGGGCCTGGACAGTGGTCTTTCTGTGTTCCAAGGAAAGAAGCGGCAGGAACGTTCTCAGCATCTTCAGGATGGCAAAGCATTTGCCGGCTAGGCCCGACACCTGAGCCCTGAAGGAGAGACAGTTATCGACCTGAATGCCCAGGTTTTTTGCAGCCCCTGAATCACCAGTGGGAGGGAACATGGCTGCCGGCCACCACTCTTTCCATTTGGGGTCAGCGGGGCATCCGAAGAAGAGTACCTCAGATTTGTCGGAGTTGCACTTGAGGCTGTGCTGACTAAACCTGTCGAACACAGACCCAAGGCAGCCCCGAATGGATGCCCCGTCGAAGTCATGTCCCCGAACGCAGGTGAACAGGAGTTGAGTGTCGTCAGCGTACAACACGATCTAGGCCCCAAAGTCCTCCGCAAGTGCCACCAGAGGGGTCATATAAATGTTAAAGACTGAAGGGCTCAAAATTGAGCCCTGCGGCACTCCGACCTCCAGAGGCGGCATCGCGGCAGAAAAAGGTGGAGCCCAGATTGTTTGCTGGCGTCAATGAGGAATGACCTGAACCATCTAAACACCGTCCCCCTTAGACATACCTCCCAGAGTCTGGATAGGAGGCGGTCATGGGGGACGGTATCGAAGGCTGCAGTGAGGTCAAGCATCACCAGCATAGCTTTTCCTCCCCTGTCCAGGGTTTCTTTAATCACTTCAGTGACCTCAAGCAGAGCTGTTTCAGTGCTCAAATTAGAGTGGAAGCCAGATTGGGATTTGTGCAAAATATCATTAGATTCCAAAAAGTGGGACAGAGTGGTATGGACATATTTTTCAGTCACTTTCGCCAGAGCTGGCAGAAGGGAAATGGGTCTGTAATTGACATGTGATTCAGGGTTCAGGTTAGCTTTCTTCAAAAGGGGCAAAATGAGGGCCTGCTTCCAAGCTTGTGGTACTTCACCTGTGTTGAGCGAAAGGTTGAGTATGGGGTTAATGAGATGATTAAGGGTAGGGACCATTTGTGCCAGAAATTTAGCAGGGCACGGGTCGAGAGGGGAGCCTGATTTTAGTTTGGAGAGCAGGTCTTGGGAGGACTGGAGAGATAATGGAGGAAAGTTCCAGAGGGAGGGAGTGGTCAAGGTCTGGGGGGGATCGAAAGATCCTGAGAAGAGAGGGGGACTCAAATTGGCGGTCCCGAAAGAAGTCTGCATAGTCCTGATTTTGCTCAAAGTCTGCCAGTTCGGAGATCCAGGACTCTGAATGGGTCAGTTTGGGGGTGGACCAGGGGGGGGGGGGGGGGGGAGATGAAATCTTTCACTATCCTGAAGATTTCTTTACAGGAGTTGGAGGCGCGATCGATTCTGCTGGCCAGATAAGATTTTTTGCAAGCCGCGATGTCGTGATGATAGTCCCTGGTCATTGCCCTGTAGGTTTCCTTGGCACTGGCATCATAAAGTTTGTGCCAGGTCCGTTCGGCTTGTTTGCATTGTCGTCGTTTGGCAGCAAGAGCCGGGGAGAACCAAGGGGCAGAGGACCTGACTGAGCGTGACTTCGGCGGAATGGGGGGGGGGCAAGGACGGCAAGTTGTTGCGTCAGCCAGTCCTGAAAAAGGTTGAGGTCGGTTTCGAGTGAGCCTGTTAGTGGGCAAGGGTGGGTAACTAAGGCCTTGGACAGCATGGCTGGGGAGACATGCTGAAAGCTCTGGAAGGAAGCGCATCACACCATTGTCCGTTAGCTACTTTCTTTATAGTAAGAGGGATCACAAAATCTGCTAAAAAGTGGTCTGACCATAAAACAGGGGCAAGGGAGGTCAGGACGACAGGGACAGTAAAGAAAATTTGATCTAAAGTATGTCCTTTACAGTGTGTGGGGGAGCAAAGGTACGGCAGAAACTGTAAGGAGGAAGTGATGTCATTGAGCTTTATACTGTCCGGGTCGTCCTCTTTATCCATATGGATATTGAAATCGCCCAGTAGCAGGCAATGGTCAGACCTAAGACATAGTGTTGAGATCAACGAGTTGAGTTCTTCAAAGAAAGTGCCCATAGGACCAGGGGGCTTGTAGACCAACAGACCAGTGCGTGGACACTACCTGTGACGCGCCTAAACTTAGCTTGCTCACGGTGTGCCCCAACAGACAGACAGGACCCACATGGTCAACACAGTGATGTGGCCCAGTCCACCCCCAGGGTGCAACTCCTGTCCCCCTCTCAGAGGCCACTCTGTCCACCAGGACAGCAAGCCACAATGGCAACTGACATCTGTCAGTGATGAAAACCTGGCCCCAGGCCTTTCATGACCTCCAACCTCAGGTGCATCAGAGAGCGGGGGCAGTAACCCCTTGTGCTTGGCACTGTTGGTCCACTCTCCCTCCTGTCAGGTCAGCTATGACATCCTGACACTGACCCACCAACCTGTACCCGGTGGCTGGACAGGAGACTGGGGTGGGCTTTTCCACACCCGGTCCTCCCCCTTGGGGCTCTGTACCCTCCCACCTGGAGCGGTACCCACTTCCAGATTTGTCAGGGCACCTGTGGCAGGGGTCCTGCACAATTCGCCCATCAGTTCAGGGGTTTTATCCTGCAATTGGGATCTCAGCCTAGGCCTGTACCCTTAGACTGGGCAGAGGTCAGGGGTGAGGTTGCCCTCTCCCCCTCCTTACTGGGGCCCTGCACCCTCCCACCTGGAATGGTTCCCCAGAAGACAAACCAGTAGGGACACTGATTACAGTTGTCCTTACCGCTAGGTCAGGCAACACCTGAACCTGTCTTCCCAACCCAGGGACTAACCCCCTGTGGTTGAGCACCTGCCTGGCGCACCAGGACATCCTGGGGAGCACACACCCACCCTGAGTGTAACACATAACTCATGTGTTGTGTGACAGTCTGCCTGGCACAGATCTAATGACCCCTGTCCATCTGACAGTGTGTGAAGATCCCCCAGGACAGAAATGGTGTCACCGTGGTCATTCCTAGGAGACTCAGCCCTTCTGGCTGGCCCCGGACCTACTGCTCCTTCCAAGGGGTACTCTCTACCCCTCTCAATCTGGACTTCGGCACTCTCCACTTAGGAGTGGCACTGACATACACTAGAACTGATGGAGGTCTGTTTACAGACACACCCAGTTCTCCTGACACTAGGAGATCCCCCTCTGGACTACTGATCCAGCCTAGGCTCCCTACCTGGTGTTCACTGAAGGAACCATAAAGGTCCTGGGACTGAGGTTGTGGCGCTTTGTGACGCACCCCAGTCTCACTCTTTCTCCTTGGAGAAAGGACGTGAGGCCCTACAACCCACAACCCTCCCACTATACCAGGACCTAGCTGGACTACTCTGAACCTCTCCCACCACTCTTGTCGCGTTCTAATCTAGTACCCTGATCAATACTGTGACCTCATGCCCCTATACAGCTATAATCCCTTTGTATCCCTATATTGGCATAACCGATCAAATGCAATATTCAGAAACTTGTCTCTGGCCTCACACGATCAGAGCCACATTTCAGAATCACTTCCTCTGTAGCTTCCTCTGCAGCTCATTAGAGCAAATGACACATCAGAAGCCACTATCTAAGATTCCTAGATTACACTCCGAGTTCTTCAACAAGATAAAAACTCAGCAACCTGGGAAAGCCCCACTTGCTATGTTTTGATTAGTAATAGAACTCTAATGAGCACTAAGAGACGATCACTTCCTAGTGACATCTTTATTGACGTCTTATGTCCAAAAACTTATGTCAAACAAGGCACCTTTCAGGTATAAATATTACCAACGTTGCCTTAAGCAAACGCTGAAGCTGAAGCTGAAGCTATCGCTGCTACGCTGATACTGATGCTATCGCTGCCTCAACGACATCAGCGAGCGATGGTGTGGTGCACATAGGAGCAGAACAGCTGTACCCTTCAGAGCCCAGCAGATGCAAGCTGCCCGCGGACGCTGCCCCTCCTCCTCTTCCTCGACGCGCTGAGAGAGACGCTGTCTTTTCTCCTGCCGGGAAAATCCAGGTCCGGCGTTTCCAGCCTACTCTTGCGAGTGACTGGGATATCGAGTCCTGGAAGGAGATACAAGACCTCCAACATTCTATTCCAGAGGTATGGTGTTGACTAAACCCTTAGAGAGAATTCTTGAAGCAAACCTTGGCAAAACCAACTTAACTAAAACTGCTACTTACTTACTCCCTCCCAAGTATTAGGCTTAGGTCAGGTACACTGGGGTAGGCGTAGTTAGAAGCACCAGTTGAGTACGTTAGCCTAATGTATATATGAATGTATACATGTTTTATTCATTTTAAACCATTGTATGGCTAAGAAATCATATCAATGCTTTTACAGTATTATTTCGCAATCCTCCTTTTACTGTACGCACTTTTTATAATAACTAGTCTTGCAATTGTGGCAATACATTTCTCTTGCACGAGAAGAAAGACTGTTCAATAAATAATACCTTTTTTATTGAAAACTCCCATCTCTCTATTCTCTGCATATTGGTGAAAGTAATCTGCACAAAACTGACTGAGTAAAATAACTGTCTATTGTTTCACACGATTCTAGAGATTGACTCTTATCCTAAGGAGCAAAGTTGTCATGTTTATGCGGTTGTTGGAAAACTGAATCCCTTCTTGTCTGTACCAGGGAAGCTGATCACTTCCTATTCAGTCAAGAAAGTTTCCAGTGACCTCTGAGCTAGTTGGTAACAAACCCAATTAAGTTGAGCACAGTCAGTAGAGACCTGGAAGATCCGCACTTCTACGTCCATACTACTGTTTATGTTATTCCAATGCGCAGGGCCTATTGGGAAAATAGGAACTACACTACATGGCGCCCAAACGTTTGGTAAGGCGATAAAACTAATGCAAGACGTTAGAGTAACTCAGTCGTGCATTTTTCACACAGACCCCTTTCTCCCGTAAATACTCCAATAGACGTCTGGAATGGGTTTAAGGTTAAAATCTGCCCAAACTTAGTAGGAAGAGATTCCTAAGTAAAGCTCTGGTTTATTCAACGTTGAAGGATACAGTGTTCCAAAATATTGTGCACCTAATCTTTGTCTCCTTGGAGACCTGCTCTGCAAAACCTGCATTTATAAAATGTCAGTAGAAAACAACGGAACTGATGCCGCAGTAAATGCGACTCAGCAGGGTCCCGATAATACAGGGACTACTGAACCGGGTGCAATAATCATCCCGGCACATTTAAGAAAATCTATAACGTCAAAACTTATAGACAATGGACTGATCCACCGGAGGAGTACGCTCCTTTCGAGGAGACTGAAATCCCATTATAATTCTAAGAGCACCTGCTCTGGTTTAAAAGCGCCCTAAAACACAATCATCATATTACCAGGCTCGGTCCACTAGGTAGACCAGGAGCAACGTGGCCGGTTCTAGCCAGCTACACACCACATCCGGACATTGATAAAATGTCAAGTGAAGAACTCTTAGTTAAAATAAGAGAATTAACAAAGGCATATAGAGAGTTAGTAAAACTATTTATTAAAAATAATTCAAACACTCTCAAAAAGAGCTGGGAGGGAAATAAACAATCTACTCCCAAGGAAAAAGTTTTCCAGTCCAGAGGAAGGTCTCCTCGGCGGAGGGAAAGAACCCCGACTCGAGAACACCAGTCTCACCAGAGGGAGCCCTCTGAGAAAAGATATAACCTTAGAAATAGGGATAATTTGAAGAAGCCTGATAGATATCAAAGTATTGATACACGTCCCTCTCGATCTTTTTCGCAGAAATCGGAAAGAAGAGGAATGTCAGACCCAGGAGAGCACACCAAGTCCAAAGACAAGGAACCTGCTCAAAGTTAAAAATCTCAATTTCCAAAAAAGAAGGTAGCCAGTATTAGAGTAATCGAACATGCGGAGAATAGTGAAGACACAGTTGAAAAACGGGGGAGTGGGCACAGACAATGCTAGACAGTGCAGCAGAAATCAGTATAGCCCACAAGATCCTGATGAGTCATCTGGAGACAGTGGACACGAATGAATACATTCAGGTTGAAACTGCCGACACCAGAGTTAGCGAGCCCCATAAGATATACGAAATAACATTGCGTATCGAGGGTGATAGGACTAGGAAAATAAGGGGTCTATTTTGGGATAAACTCTCAAAAGGCTATGATATTCTGTTAGCTGAAAAAGATTGGCCCCCAGAGTTTGTCAGGGAGTGACCTCGTGGCGAAGAAATGATTATGCCTGCCTTTTCGAATCACATTCCGATTCACAAAAAATATACTTATGCAAGGAAATGGGCAGTAGCCCAGGCACCAGCATTATATAAAAATCATGTAGGATGGGATGAGGACTCTCCTCCTCACAAAATCCAGTTAAAAAGTCAACCGACTGCACAAAGGCAGTATCCCATTAAGCAAGAAGCTAAAAAACAGGTCAGGGAGATCTTAGATCAACTTGAATACCAGGGGGTGATTGAAACATGCACCTCTCAAATGAACAATCCTTTGTTTCCTGTCTCCAAGCCAGACAATTCATATCGTCTAGTTTTGGATTACAGACACCTTAATGCATGTTGCAAAACATTTGCAGTACAAAATTCGCATAGTGCTGCACTAATGAACAACATAGTTAGGAAAAAATATAAAACAACATTAGACATATCTAATGGTTTCTTTTGTCAAAACATTGCACCAGAAAGCAGATACTTGACCGCTTTCTCAGTAATGGGGTCTCAGAAAAATTTCTGTAGGATCCCACAATGATTCAAGAACAGCCCAGGACTATTCTCAACCAGAGTAACAGAGTTACTACAAATATATGAGAATGAGGCATTATCTTACGTAGATGATATCTATCTCGCAGACAACGACTTGGAGACTCACTTGAAAGGAGTGAACACCATTATACTTGGGTTCGCAGCAGAGGGTTACAAATTCAACTTTAAAAAGTCTCGAATTGCCCATCTGACAGTATTATTTTTAGGATACGAATTATCAAGTGAAGGAAAAAGCCTAGCGGACAACTTCTTAGAGAAGTGCGCTGTACTCCAAGCTCCAAAAACGCTGAAGAACTTACAATCGATTCTAGGCTTTCTGAATTTCGGTAGAACTTACATTCTAAATTACGCAGAGAGGGTTAAACCTCTCTACGAACTAATTAAACCTGATTTTAAACCAATCACTTGGACTCAAAAACACACAGAAATTTTGAGATCACTGAAAACAGACATGTTAGCAAAAACAAAACAAGATACACGTGACAACACACGCAATCTTGTAATCCGAGTCATCCCAGGAAGATGCGGATTCACGTACCTGACCTCTAATGAGGGAGAAAAGGTACCAATTTCAATTAAATCACACTTGTACACACAAGCAGAAAAAACATTCAGTCCAACAGAAAATACTGTGAAAGGAGTAGAAACTGCATTAGCGAATGAACGAGAACTAGCACACGGCAAAAGGATTAATATCCTCACAGCCGAATCCGCCTTCGAGGCGCTATTCAGCCCAGTAAACCTGCCTACAGTGTCACTGGATCCGAAATGGATACAGTGTATAGATTCTCTTGGAGCGGAAGATGTGAAATACTATTTAGCCCCACAATTCGAAAAACTGAATGATTTAGAATATGAAGAACCTTCCCAAGCTGAAAGTTCAATCTCCTCTGCCCCTACCGTGGTCCGACCATTTTTTGGTCCCTTTTTCCTGGGAAATCCACCCTGAAACAGATCGGCCCACGTGCCCCCGTATACTTCAGAGAGACTGGCCAAGGTTATCGGTGGGAGATCTCACTCGGGCCCTTGAACAATCGATTCCAGACACAGAACTTGATCCACTCCTGGCGGATGTAAACTTTACTAACTGGCTCACTAGCTCCCTGGACACGGTCCTTCCTTTTAAATTAAAAACTAAAAAGAGCAGTACCTTTAAATCCCCCTGGTTTACAACTGATCTGAGAGACCTTAGGAAATCCTGTAAGAAATTAGAAAGGAAGTGGAGGAAAGATTGGTCAACTCTTACTAAGACCCCCTACCAGGCCGCTCTTAGACTCTACAAAGCCGCACGGCAGAAAGCTAAAGTAGAATTCTTTAAGGAGAAAATAGAAACATCAGCTAACTCCTCTAGGGAAACTTTTAAAATTGTTAATCAATTGCTCAAAATCCCTGTCCCTATAACCACACACAGGGACCCCGAACTAAGATGTGACCAGTTAGCGGAATTTTTTCGACAGCAAAATTCAAAAAATCCTAGATAGCCTGCCCCTAATGCCCACCCTACTCTCGAGAGAGGCCGCTACCCCCGTGTCTCCCTGTCCTCAGCTCGAGGCCTTCAGTACTATCACCAGGGATGACTTCAGTAACACGTTAACAATTATAAAAAGTGGCTCTCCCTCTGACCCAGCCCCTATGCACATCCTTAAACAAATTGTAGGGACGATCTCACCTAAGGCCACAGAGCTCCTAAATACCTCATTCGCCACAGGCATTGTTCCCCCTAGCTGGAAACAAGCTAAAATTAAAACACTTCTTAAGAAACCTGGATTAGACCCCCTGGACTTGGCCAACTACCGCCCAATTTCCTTGCTTCCAGGAATGGGTAAAGTGGCTGAGAAGTTGGTGAATAGGCAGCTCTCAGACTATTTGGAAAAGAATGGTCTTCTGAGCGACTCCCAAACTGGTTTCCGCCCGGGTCAGAGTACAGACACTGCCCTTCTGGTGGCTACTGAAGAAGCAAGATGCATCTTGGATTCAGGGGGATCTGCAGCTCTGATCCTCCTGGATCTAAGCGCTGCATTCGATACCGTCGACCACCCAACCTTGGTTCAGCGTCTTGCCAAGGTTGGTATTACAGGGTCGGCTCTTAGATGGCTCGAGTCCTTCCTTGATAAAAGATCGTTCAGGATTTGGGAGAATGGCTCAATGTCCAAACCTGTCCCCTTGCAGTGTGGGGTGCCGCAGGGCTCCTCCCTGAGCCCCACACTGTTCAATGTTTACATGGCCCCGTTAGAGGAGGCAGTAGCCCCCTTCGGGATCAAATCTGTTAGCTACGCGGACGATACGCAACTCATCGTCTCGCTTTCACAACAAAGGGGACACTCATCTGATTTGCCAGGTTGTTTGTCAGCTATCTTCTCCTGGATGACTGCCTCCAAACTTAAACTCAATGGAGCAAAGACCGAGATCATGGTCATGGGTCACCCACTTCCATCTCTGTCCTCCGACCATTGGCCTCCCTGTATGGGGGACCCACCACCCCCAAAGGAGAAAGTCAAGAGTCTCGGGGTCTGGTTTGAACCCCAACTCACCTTTAAGACCCATGCGCAGAAGGTGGCCGGAGGATGCTTCGGATCCTTGCGGGCCGTAAGGAAGGTCCTCCCCCTGCTCCCCTTCGAATCAAGAAAACTTCTGATTCAGGGCCTAATCCTGGCCAGACTGGATTATGGCAATGCCCTCCTCCTGGCGGCACCCCTGGCCACGATTAACATCTTGCAGCGGGTCCAGAATGCCGCAGCCAGGCTTCTTATGGGAGTCCCGAGAGGGGTTTCAGCTAAGCCCCTGCTTAGAGCCTTGCACTGGCTTCCAATCCAGGAGCGAATTTCCTTCAAATCACTTTGTATCGCATATAAATCCCTCCAAGGTAACGGCCCCCCAGCCCTCAGGGGATTGATTCGTCCCTACAAAGCCACTCGTGCCCTCCGTTCTGATGAAGAATACCTGGCCGTTACTCCTAGAGTAAGGAAGGCCCGCACGGGAGGTCGTCGCTTCTCGCTGAACGCAGCGAAAAAGTGGAATGCCCTGCCCAGGGACCTACGGAAGGAACCTTCATACCTTAAGTTCAGAAAGTCACTTAAAACCTTCCTTTTCCCCAAAGCTTCCTAAACCTTTTCTTCCTCATCTCGCTCTGTTATCATTTGCTTTAAGCGCTGGGACGCTCAAGGGCAGCCATGCGCTCTATAAATCCAATTCCATTCCATTCCATTCCAAGAAGAATATCCTTTGCCAATCGAACTTCTGCCTCACCCACAGTACGCCTGTATAATCTATACAGATAGATTTGTACAGCATTTCAACGTAGAGAACAAATCCTACGATACAGCCTATGCAAAAGGTCGCTGGCTGAGCGGTAAATTCAGACCGAAAATAACAAAAACTGAATCAGTGAAGTACTGTTCGTCTCAGAGAGCTGAAATCAGATGTTTAAAGATGGGGCTTGAAAATGCAGAACGTGAATTCCCGACACTTATCGTGTGCGATTCTCATTTTTGCGTCAACTCTTACAATAATAAGTTGCAGAGCTGGATTGAAAATGATTACAAAGATGACACAGGTGCCACAGCATAAATTGCTCTGGAAACAGGTAGCTCTTTTACAGAAAGAACTACAAAAGACTCACGTGATACACACTCTGAGTCATCAACGTGATGGCGTTCACGTTGCAGGGAATTCATTGGCTAATACAGCCACAGCGGAAGCAACTAAACCGGCTTCCGTAGCCACAAAAAAGCGTTCAGAAAAATACATAGACGGGGAAACCATGCTGGCAGTAAAAACGTCCGTAAAAGGCGACTGTGCAGCACTACCCGTGAACTATCCACTCAATTATGCATACGTAATTGATGCAAACTCCGTTCCTTTTGCTCGAATCCCTGGAGTGGGGGATAGGGTCATTCCAAACAGGAACCGGACAGGTTTCCTATTACAGGAAGCACATATGCGGTTGGGTCTGAGACACCAAACAATCAGGGACTCTCTGAAAGAATTGCAATCAGAGTACTGGTGGCCGGAAATGAGTGAAGGAATTCATGATTTTGCAACATCAAATATATGTAAAGAACTGTCCAAATTGTGACAGGGATCGCAGTGGAGAACCGGTCAGTGTAGTGTCAGAAACCCTAATAGAAAGCATAAGGCGATCTATCCGCGCAATCAAACAAGAGAAAAGCGTCCCATTGTACATCATTAAGGCTAAATCCACTTAAAAAAATGTGGCCCCAGCGCTCGGCTGACGCCAGAACGGTTATAAAAGATCTGCGAGTCTTTATCGGCACATATGCAATTGCCATGTTCCATTCTGACCAGGGTCCTGCTCTCAGCTCTCGAGCTTATAAGGAGGCCATGGCCGGCATGGACGTTGGCTTGCGGTATTCTTGTCCATCACACCCCGAAGAGAACAGTGTGGTAGAAAGAAAAAACGGGACATAAAGCAATCTATAACAGCGAAGGTATTAGGTTCGGGTGCTGGGTGGGTCAAACATTTAATAAGTGTCCAGTTAAGCCGAAACAACTTGCCAAGAAATTCTCTAAATGGTTTCAGCCCATACGAATTATTGTTCGGAACTAGAATGCTAATTCAGGACTTAGATAGTCAGGTATCAGTGGTAGAAGATAAGAAAACAGACTTTGACATCAAAGATCGTTTGGCTGTTTTACAGGACTTGAATGAAACAAGAAAATCCTTAAGCAGCATAAAGTTAAAGCAACAGCCAGCTATCACTGATGAGGCACCACCAGCCCCAGCAAGGCCTGTCTGGATTCCAAAGATTGGGGATCTAGTCAGAGACAAAATATAGCGGTGAAGAAGGAATTTAGGCCTTCTTACAGAAAAGCAGTACCTGTCTTAGCAGTCAACGGAACAAGATCAGTAGTACTACCGCCCCTTGCTGGTAAAAAGGAGAACAGAGTTGTATCAATCGACCTGGTAAAACCACAAGCATGTGGCCTATAATCAACAGTAGGCCCAGTGGACTCCCGAGAAACAACGGAATACCCAAACTTGCAACAATCCAAGAGGTTCAAACTGAAAGACTAATCACATTCAATAAGCCTGCAGTGCACAGAGAGGGACTATGTAATAATGCCATGGAACTCGTGCCTCTTGAGACACAGATTGAAACAGTTTGTCAAGAAACACCAGTCTACAATGATGTGGCATCAGAATGTGCCACCGAAAGACAAACTGAAAGAACAATTCCAACAATTGACCGAACTGCCTCTGGCTACTTCATCAACTTCGATAACTTTTCTGAGGATCAAAGCAACCCCGAAGTGATGCCAGAAACAAAAAAGACTTTTAAAGAAAAAGCAACAGAACTCTTTCAACAAATCAAAGAAGTATATCTGGATGCACCGTTGATTGAGCATTGGATTATTTCAGGGGTATTCATACTCCTACTATGCCTAATTTTAGTTTTAATTTTAGGAAAGTTTATTACAATACAATGGACACAGCAAGTCAGAACATCAACTTAATCCTTAAACTACACAGATCATCCCACGTGAAGAAAAGAGAACTGTCAACAGTAAATGTCACAGCCATTCCAATACCCGGTGTGGTAGTATGGGAGAAAACTGACTATGAAATCTATGGTCCGGTCGAAATCCTGAAGTATCCTCATCAAGTCAAGGTTTCCTTAAGTGACTTTGTAAAACCTAGTACATTCTCTGATGATTGGGACTTTGAAAGTATTAATAATATGATGTCTGATTTAGTAATGTCAGCTAGATTCACAGATCATGATTATTTACAAGGTTCGTCTAGTTAGCAACAGATGTTCTGCTACACACACTATGGTGATCATTACTTGCATAAATCTGCACAGCCTAGAAATGTTTTAAGTATAACCAATGGGAACATTGTGCTACACCACCTAAAAGCAGTTCTAAAACATTCTATGAGAAATTTCAGTACTTCTCAGGGTTTAATACCAGTGATACAGAAACGTTTAGATAAACTGTTAGATAAAACAGGATTGAAAACAATGCTGACAAATACTAAATTGATATATTCAGAAGCATTTTATGAAAAAATGATGACATTTGGTTTTGATTATTGGAAAAATAACATTGAAACAAAAACAATCTGGGGTACAAAAGATTGGCAGGTACAAGGCATAGAAGCACTATTTCAAGCCTGCATGATCCCAGAACAAATAATGTTTTTAAATGAAACAATTCAACAAACAACCTGTCTTGGCCTAGTTAAGATCAAAGACCTTAACAAACCGTCTATTCCAAAGCCAATACCTGATAATGCAACAACAGATATTGAGATAGACGTATCTAAAATTTTACATTTAAACAGAACACATCCTGATTGGAAAAAGTGGTTAATCTGGCCTACTGATACAAACAACTGTCAAGATAGATTCCTGAATAAAACACAGGGGTTAACAATGACCAGACAAGACCCTAGATACTCCCAGAGACAACATCCAGGGATAGTAACAACATACAGTGTAGGGAAGCTGTGCCTTGAATTGCTAGAATCATCCACACTGGCAGACACTGAGACTCCCATTTGGCCTTGTTTGAATTTCTCTTCTATACGAATTGATACTTTAAGCAGAATGAAGTCTGTGCTTTTGCAGACAACAGTGTCCATCACGTCATCAAAAGAGACGTATGATCTCCTAGTTGCAAGGACGGCTACAGACATCCATGACCTTTTATCAACAAATTGCCCCGTGCATTTCGCAGAAATGCTTAGCCAACTCCTTAACATGTCTAGTGCCACAGGCATCCCAGGTATTTATAAGATGATTTTTACGGGACTGCTAACACCATTCAAAGCAATTCTGGGAATCATTCCTAATTTTGTCTATTCAGTCTTTGGGGCCATACCCCTATTTTTGGGACTTGTAGCAGGCATTTTATTTTTGACCCTCCTGCTCCGATATGGCAAGCCAAAACTCAGACATGACTCCTACAAGGATGGAAGAAACGATCCTAGCAATACGCTACCAGGACAGAATAACTAGAGTCCTTGGATTGGCCAGGCTGAGAGATCTGAACATGACCTGGTTTCTTTCATTCAGACCGATATGGCAGACCTGCATCTTACCTGTGCTTCGATGTATGCTATGCGGAGATGAGTGCGTGTTGGACATCTGTCTTGCACTTCCATCAGCAGTACCAATGGATATCGATACTTTGCTAAGTCCGATAACGGCTCACGCATTGTGTTGTCCCCAGCGGCTACCAATCCTGATGACGGCATTCGTTGAGACTCCTGTGCTACGACTAGGTGGTGACAGTGGAGCGAGAAATAAAAGCAACATCACCCAGGTACGACCTTCTGTGAGCATTGTTGATCCAGACTTTGATGATAGCAATCATTCTCACACCTGCCAAGTTACAGCACTATCGAACTTGGTTGAACTGTCACCTGATTTTGTAGACCAATTCTTTGAGAGCCTGTCTGATATGATGTTCTCCCCCGAACAGAAACAATAATTTTAGAAAAGCATTCCGACACACAGCGCTCCCATGAACTCTGAATTCGGCCTTCAGTTTTGATCAACAAAAACTGCTGAAAAGCATTGGAACTCTATTCCCCCGTTCACCATGAATTTTTTTTTCTTTAATTGAACACTTAAAAAAAATATTTACCTTTTTCTGGCATGAAAATTATTTGCTTAAAGTAGACCTATTCAGAAAAGGGGGTGGTGATGAACAGAGTGTCTGAATTAAGCAGACCACTCTTACCTAGTCCAAAGATCAGGGCTTGATCCATCACCGTTATTTATCTCACTGCACCATCCCAGCTCAGAACCTGGCTATATGCAAATCAGTCTGTCCCTGGCCCAGTGCATCATGGGAACAGGGCAGACTAAACTACTAAGCCAATTCTTCACCAGAAAGGAGACAAGCTACCGGGGACCGGTTTCTGGCATTTCAGCCTTCTTCGGCCCGGCTTGCTTGAATCCTGATGGTGCAGTGAGACAGGGACTCATGTCTGAGTATACCCTGCCACACCTATAGTGGCCAAAAACGATTCAGAAAAGGGGGTGGTGATGAATAGAGTGTCTGAATTAAGCAGACCACTCTTACCCAGTCCAAAGATCAGGGCTTGATCCATCACCGTTATTTATCTCACTGCACCATCCCAGCTCAGAACCTGGCTATATGCAAATCAGTCTGTCCCTGGCCCAGTGCATCATGGGAACAGGGCAGACTAAACTACCAAGCCAATTCTTCACCAGAAAGGAGACAAGCTACCGGGGACCGGTTTCTGGCATTTCAGCCTTCTTCGGCCCGACTTGCTTGAATCCTGATGGTGCAGTGAGAAAGGGACTCATGTCTGAGTATACCCTGCCACACCTATAGTGGCCAAAAACGATTCAGAAAAGGGGGTGGTGATGAACAGAGTGTCTGAATTAAGCAAACAACTTTTACCCAGTCCAAAGATCAGGGCTTGATCCATCACCGTTATTTATCTCACTGCACCATCCCAGCTCAGAACCTGGCTATATGCAAATCAGTCTGTCCCTGGCCCAGTGCATCATGGGAACAGGGCAGACTAAACTACCAAGCCAATTCTTCACCAGAAAGGAGACAAGCTACCAGGGACCGGTTTCTGGCATTTCAGCCTTTTTCGGCCCGGCTTGCTTGAATCCTGATGGTGCAGTGAGAAAGGGACTCATGTCTGAGTATACCCTGCCACACCTACAGTGGCCAAAAACGATTCAGAAAAGGGGGTGGTGATGAACAGATTGTCTGAATTAAGCAGACCACTCTTACCCAGTCCAAAGATCAGGGCTTGATCCATCACCGTTATTTATCTCACTGCACCATCCCAGCTCAGAACCTGGCTATATGCAAATCAGTCTGTCCCTGGCCCAGTGCATCAAGGGAACAGGGCAGACTAAACTATCAAGCCAATTCTTCCGGTAGCTTGTTTCCTTCCCAGTAGAAGAATTGGCTTGGTAGTTTGGTCTGCCCTGTTCCCATGATGCACTGGGCCAGGGTCAGACTAATTTGCATATAGCCAAGTTCTGAGCTGGGATGGTGCAGTGAGCTAAAAAACAGTGATGGATCAAGCCCTGATCTTTGGACTGGGTAAGAGTGGTCTGCTTAATTCAGACACTCTGTTCATCACCACCCCCTTTTCTGAATCATTTTTGTCCACCATAAGCGTGGAAGGGTATACTCAGATGTGAGTCCCTAGCTCATTGCACCATCAGGATTCAAGCAAGCCGGGCCGTAGACGGCTGAAATGCCAGAAACCGGTCCCCGGTAGCTTGTTTCCTTCCCAGTATAAGAATTGGCTTGGTAGTTTGGTCTGCCCTGTTCCCATGATGCCCTGGGTCAGGGTCGGACTAATTTGCATATAGCCAAGTTCTGAGCTGGGATGGTGCAGTGAGCAAAAAAACGGTGATGGATCAAGCCCTGATCTTTGAACTGGGTAAGAGTGGTCTGCTTAATTCAGACACTCTGTTCATCACCACCCCCTTTTCTGAATCACTTAAAGTAGACCTATTCATAAAGAACAGAAGCTTCTATTTTTAGATAAATATAGAGACATAATAACTTTACACCAGCCTCTAGCTCATTTTATAACAAATGCATTTATATGTGATGAAATTATCTCGCCCTTCTTTTCTGTATTAAGAGATATTTCATGTGTAATTTTTTGCAAAATCGTTCATTGATTACATATGCTATCATTTTGAATGATTTCTATGCTTAAAGACCTACAGTACATTCCATGTATTTTGAATACGCCATTTCAAATGCATATATGTATTTTGGGGGGGTAATGTTACACATGCATCTTTTGCTATAGTTTTAGTAAATTGATAGGCATAAATTCGTGAAGCGGGTGTCGCGTTCTAATCTAGGACCCTGATCAATACTGTGACCTTATGCCCCTATACGGCTATAATCCCTTTGTATCCCTATATTGGCATAACCGATCAAATGCAATATTCAGAAACTCGTCTCTTGCCTCACACGATCAGAGCCACATTTCAGAATCACTTCCTCTGTAGCTTCCTCTGCAGCTCATTAGAGCAAATGACACAGCAGAAGCCACTATCTAAGATTCCTAGATTACACTTCGAGTTCTTCAACAAGATAAAAACTCAGCAACCTGGAAAAGCCCCACTTGCTATGTTTTGATTAGTAATAGAACTCTAATGAGCACTAAGAGACGATCACTTCCTAGTGACATCTTTATTGACGTCTTATGTCCAAAAACATACGTCAAGCAAGGCACCTTTCAGGTATAAATATTACCAATGTTGCCTTAAGCAAACGCTGAAGCTGAAGCTATCGCTGCTACGCTGATACTGATGCTATCGCTGCCTCAACGACATCAGCGAGCGATGGTGTGGTGCGCATAGGAGCAGAACAGCTGTCCCCTTCAGAGCCCAGCAGATGCAAGCTGCCCGCGGACGCTGCCCCTCCTCCTTTTCCTCGACGCGCTGAGAGAGACGCTGTCTTTTCTCCAGCCGAGAAAATCCAGCTCCAGCGTTTCCAGCCTACTCTTGCGAGTGACTGGGATATCGAGTCCTGGAAGGAGATACAAGACCTCCAACATTCTATTCCAGAGGTATGGTGCAGAGAGGCTTATCTCAGAGGCAGTGTGTAAAGCATTTGTGAACACATACAGAAATACAGGCACAAGCAGAGAGGCTTATCTCAGAGGCAGTGTGTAAAGCATTTGTGATCACATACAGAAATACAGTGTCCAGATTTGAAAAGATGTGGAAATGGCACAAGAGGTGTATTTTGAATATTCTGAAGTCTGGACATCTGATTAAAGGGGAGACCGATATAAAGGAAGTTGCAGTAGTCAATCAGAGACAGAATCAATGTTTAGACAACCGACAGTTGAGTGTGTGGTGAGAATGGAACGATTTTGCATAGAAGGTAAATATAGAAAAAAATGGAAGGTAAACTAGCTCAAGATAAATAATTAAAAGCCTCTAATTAAAAATGGAAGTCCACTTGTAGTTTTACACGTCCATCAAAGGTGTATCAAAGAGTTGAGGAATATTGCCATGATATCTTAAAGCCACAAAAATGTTATGGAAAAAAACAATTGGAATGGACCTTTGAGTATATGAAAGACACCATAATGTCAGTTTAATGGCAAAGAGCTTTTCAACATTTTCTGGCTATATGGTAAACCCTTAGAGAGAATTCTTGCAGCAAACCTTGGCAAAACCAACGTAACTAAAACTGCTACTTACTTACTCCCTCCCAAGTATTAGGCTTCAGTCAGGTACACTGGGGTAGGCGTAGTTAGAAGCACCAGTTGAGTACGTTAGCCTAATGTATATATGAATGTATATATGTTTTATTCATTTTAAACCATTGTATGGCTAAGAAACCATATCAATGCTTTTACAGTATTATTTCGCAATCCTCCTTTTACTGTACGCACTCTTTATAATAACTAGTCTTGCAATTGTGGCAATACATTTCTCTTGCACGAGAAGAAAGACTGTTCAATAAATAATACCTTTTTATTGAAAACGCCCAACTCTCTATTCTCTGCATATTGGTGAAAGTAATCTGCACAAAACTGACTGAGTAAAATAACTGTCTATTGTTTCACACGACTCTAGAGATTGACTCTTATTCTAAGGAGCAAAGTTGTCATGTTTATGCGGTTGTTGGAAAACTGAATCCCTTCTTGTCTGTACCTGGGAAGCTGATCACTTCCTATTCAGTCAAGAAAGTTTCCAGTGACCTCTGAGCTAGTTGGTAACAAACCCAATTAAGTTTAGCATAGTCAGTAGAGACCTGGAAGATCCGCACTTCTACGTCCATACTACTGTTTATGTTATTCCAATGCGCAGGGCCTATTGGGAAAATAGGAACTACACTACACTCTGGCTGGATGATTCCTGAGCCACTCTTCTTAGGGTCACACCCCAAAGCCTCTTCAGACCCTCTGGAATCCACCAAAAGGTCTTCTTCCCTGGTGCGCTTCCTGTGGTCAGAGAACTCACACTCCAACAGGTGTTGGGATAGCTCTGGAAAACAGGGTGTTACAATATGCTCTGCCACAATTGGATCACACAGCTCCCTACAGGTGTTCACCAAACTATCCTTCACCTCACCATCCAGTGCCTCGCACATGTACTCCACACCCCTCTCCTGAGATTGGCAAGACAGTATCTGACTGTCTCTGTCACTCAACCCTTCTGGGTGGTCAACACACTCATACACCAAGATTTCAACCATGGGGAACCCCTCTCCCTGTACCTCTCATCTAGAGTCAGTAGAGTGTCCCGCCCACCACTAGGACCATGAACCCCTGTGTCAGTTTCACAATTTACCTCAGGGACACTGCGCACCACTGGATCTACCTCATATCCTTGAACCCCTTGGTGTATGTTAACCCCCTCCTTCAATTCAGGCCCCACATCTCTGGGTGTATGTACTGCTCCCTCAGCACAAGATAACTCAATCTGAGCTGGAGTCCACCTCCAACCCAGCCAATCTCTCTTCCTGAGCTACACAAATTTCTATTTTCTTTGGTTAAGGCCCTCTTGGCCCCAGCCCTCTCGAACTCCTCATCAAGCTCTCCCAGCCTCTGCTCACAAGCCAGAAGCCCTTCATCTTTTTCTGTTTCTTCCTCACTTTCAGAGAATTCCTCCTCCTTAGACTCATTTGGTAGTATTTGCATCCAGTGTGGTAGTTCATACTGAAATAGGGCTGTCTCTATATCCTCCCTGGACCTTCTCTTCACTGGCAGTCCCCTTTCCTTGCAGAACACACGTAGCTCCTTCATTGTATACATGAACATGTGCCAGAAGTCAAGTCCCATCTCGTCAAGACTTCACAGGTGCAACAACTAACCAGTCCTAGTAGCAAAAATAATTGTAGGAAGACACCAGAAAACAGAGAAAAACAATATGTGGTTGCTTTATGGTCTGCACTCACTAGTAGTGTACACCAATCACTATATATGAGTACCAAATGCAAGTCCAAATCCTCACCGCTTCCCACCAATGTTAAAACTGTGGGTCTCTAATTGGAAGGGGTAGGTACCTTTGTCCAAATAGGGCCCCCTGGCTCCTAGTCAGGGTAAGGGGCTACACTTCTGAAATAACCCCTGCTCACCCACTTGGTAGCTTAGCACGAGCAGAGAGGCTTATCTCAGAGGCAGTGTGTAAAGCATTTGTGAACACATACAGAAATACAGTGTCCAGATTTGAAAAGATGTGGAAATGGCACAAGAGGTGTATTTTGAATATTCTGAAGTCTGGACATCTGATTAAAGGGGAGACCGATATAAAGGAAGTTGCAGTAGTCAATCAGAGACAGAATCAATGTTTAGACAACCGACAGTTGAGTGTGTGGTGAGAATGGAACGATTTTGCATAGAAGGTAAATATAGAAAAAAATGGAAGGTAAACTAGCTCAAGATAAATTATTAAAAGCCTCTAATTAAAAATGGAAGTCCACTTGTAGTTTTACACGTCCATCAAAGGTGTATCAAAGAGTTGAGGAATATTGCCATGATATCTTAAAGCCACAAAAATGTTATGGAAAAAAACAATTGGAATGGACCTTTGAGTATATGAAAGACACCATAATGTCAGTTTAATGGCAAAGAGCTTTTCAACATTTTCTGGCTATACGGTGAACGGGAAAGAGTGAGGCTCTACCCATGACCAGGCCTACAACCAGGGCTGCTATTGCAGCACCAGGTTCAAATGATTTCCAAGTAACCTCATATAACTATGCATTCTGGTCAATAGAGGACTGATTAATATGCTGGATAACAGTGCAAACCTGTTAATCGACAAAACAGCAATCTACTTCGATAGGTGGACCACTTTTGACTTACTTCCCATTTGTTGCCTCATCCCATTAGAGACTCAATTCTTGTTTTGTGCCTTACTTGTACCACAGGTGAGCTCTAAGGGGCATATCAGCAAGGGCTGGTGATAATTATCGCTAAGCACGCTTAGCGCTAGGATAATTATCGCCGGCTAGCGCTGAATTTTATCGCTGAGAAAGCGCGCTATCAGCGACGCTTATCTCTAAAGCGATAAAATTCCAAGTGCTAGCTGCCAAATGTGCGATTATCGCTGGTAATCCAGCAATAATCGCACAGCGTTTGGCGATAGCTTGATGATAGGGCAGGGCAGACTTAGCCATTATATCCACCTTCCATTGGATATAATGGCTAAGTCAGACTGAAAGCAGCCGTAAGGAAAGTAGCGTTAACCACGGTTAGCGCTACTTTTCTTATCGCTATGCTGTTTAGCGTGCAGCTTGGTAATTGGAGAAATGTCGCTTAGCGACATTTTTCACTTTATTTTGGTGTGGAACGCCCACTTTGCATCTCGTTAGAGATGCAAAGCTGGGCATTAGGGAAACCGGCGAAGAGGCATAGGAACACACGTTAGTGTGTCCTTGCTGATGGTGCGATAAAATTATCACAACTTTTCGCCCGAAAACGGACGCTAAAGCGGCGATAATTGTATTGCTTCGCCTTGATGATATGCCCCCAAGTATGTTATGGTAGAGGTATACATACTGCAGTCATTCATGTATGAAAAATATTTCTTTCAAATAATCAAAATACAGTATAGCGTTAGCAAAGGAGCATGTGAAATAAAAGGGAAACGTTGTTTACGACGCAACTTTTAGCACGCAGTGCTATTACAACGCAGTTTTTAAATCTCATTCTATTACAACGCATGACTCTGGGGGGTGCTCAAGGATAGGGAATACTTTTAATTTACTATCCAACACCTTCCCTAGTGTCAACGGGGACTGGTGTTGGAATAGTAAATTAAAATATTCCAACACCCCTTTGTATTATGCGTTGTAAAAGAATGCGTTATAAAAACCGCGTTGTTACAGCATGCGTGCTAAAAGCATGCGTTGTAACAACGTACATCCGAAATAAAAAGACATTAAAAATAATGCTCGATGATTCTCTGTTTGTTTTTAGCATAACTTTCTGCATATAATCAGTTTATCTTTTCATTGTGGGTGGGACAATTGATGGCTACGGGAGAATCTGTTCCAAGCCTAATGCCAGCTCCAAACACGTTTCCTGGTGCAGGACAGTCCTCCTTAGTTTTTAGATAAAGAGGCAGCTTGCAGTGCGCACAGTGTTGTCAAGGAAATGCCTGCCGCTGTCCTGTCGAGAAAAGTATGCATTGCTTCCCAGTCAGAATTTATTTCACGCTTTACAATATATCACCAACTATCGTCAAAAACGGTGCCATGCGTATATGACAGCTCACTTTCCTTTTACATTTTTTGGTAAATAACAGTGAAAACTGAAATCTATCCCAGGCATCTCGCGGCAGAACACAGGTGCCTAAGTGTTATCTGTCCGCGTGCGCATCAGGACCGCTCAAGCTCAAACACGCACGCGCTTCAAAGGCGAACACCAGGGCTAGGAATGCATATTGTATGCGCCATCTGCAGCTAAAAAAACATCGAACATGCAAAGCACTTCCCCCAGAAGCAATCATATGTAGTCAGGCGATGTAATAAGCGTTGAGTGCTGAGTTCACGCGGGGAAACTGCAAGCCACCGCTCAACACCAAGCGAGAAAATGGCTCTTGACATATGCTGAATCCACGCTGGGTGTTTTTCGACTGTACAATGAATAGATTTTACCCTTCGGTGTGAAGACTGAAGGACAGCCGCCTGCCTCGTCCCCCCAGAAGGAAGTCTGTGCATTATTACACAGTTGTAAACGTGCAAAGTGATAAAAGTAGAAGGGTCTGCGCATCGTTCCATTACAGCAAGAAGTGACTGCGGTGCCAAAGTATTTTCCCGTAATAAAATGTAATCAGTTTCTGAAGCAGAACTATGGGATGGATACATTTAAGGTGTGAGGCACAAACAGGAACATCTAATTCTTCTTGGAACAAAGAATAGGTTCTACTGACTTTTAATTATTGTCACCTGCAGGCAGAGTCAATTTTTTCAATTCAAAATTTCTTTATTCGACTGACAGAAAAGCAGTCATAAAAGCACATAATACAGTAATATACAATTCATTCATACAAAGGAAATTTTTCAGCAAACACGTTAAAAAATAGGCAATTCGCGAGAGAATTTTTTTAAAAAAAAGAAAAGATACAGTAGTCCAGTGTGAATGTACTTAGTCAAGACAAGATTACATCTATAATACAATTCAGCTTGGAATCATCCTTCCATACTTAATCTAAACTTCAAGGCTGTTTTTAAAAACTTGCAGGTGAAAAAAGTGCAGTCTTCGTGCAACATTTGAAGGTATAGGAGTGCAGGTTTAATTTGTACAAAATTCATCCTTTTAAGCAAAGGTTTTAAAAACATATTTTGTGGACTCGAATAATAAGAACATAGGAATAAAAAGTGAGCCAAGTCTTGCGGAGACTTATTGTCGCAGCCGCAAGCTGGCAACACTTGACCTCTATGGGCTCCACTCGGCACAGCTAGGAGTAGATGGTAGAGACCAAATCGGAATCTGCTCAGCAGGAAGCGCTCATATCTGGATATATTCCATGATAAATATGGTTCGGAGAACACACAGGTCTTTGTTAATGTGTGGCTCCTTACGCTGGCACTTCTTTAACTCAATTTCTTCCCTGTCAAGTTGTCGTTTCAGTATGAAAGTGTTTTTTACAAAATTAACATCTTTCTTGGTGGTGTTCTGGGGTGTTAGGTAAAGGTCCAATCTACCCAGATCTTTACAGCAGTTTCTAATGTATTTCAACCAGGGTAACTTGAGTTGTCCTTCCCAAGTAAGGGCTTCAGCAAGGATGTTATGAGTCAGTGGTATAGATATATTGCGCCAACAGTTTAACCAGCAGAGCAGAGGGTTTGCAGCGATTTTGTATCCTAGGTACGGTGTGCCCAGTTCCTCATGTATAGAGAAGTTAGCGGTACTCTTTGGCAAACTCATGACCTGTTTCAGAAAGTTGTTTTCAAGAGTCACCAGGGCATCTGCTGGTAAGAACCCCCACAGTTCACTTCCGTAACATGCCACCGCAACGCTTTTTGCCTGATAAAGCTTCATTATGGCGGACACTGGAGTATTACCCAATTTGCGAGCAAAATCCATTATTCCAGTGTTGGTCCTTAAAATTTCGCCTTTCTTTTTGGTTATGGCAGGGCCCCATGTAAGTTTGTGGTCAAACAGTACTCCTAAATACGAAAATGTTTTTGTTAGCGGTATGTTTTCCCCATTGACTGAGAAGGGTATCGTTTTTTGGGAGTTAATCCAACCGTCATAACAAAAGATTTGGAGTTATTGATATTCAGGCCACGTGAGGACATGAATTGATAAAAAGAATCCAATAATTTTTGGAGTCCGAGTGCGGTTCTGGATAAAAGAACGGCGTCGTCCGCGTACAGCAGGACCGGCACGCCTGTTTTCCCAATACGAGGGTAATCCGTGTCCGTTTTTACCAAGTGGTCTTCGAGTCCATTTATGTATAGATTAAAAAGAAAAGGTGCTAAAATACAGCCCTGCCTGACTCCCCGGTTAATTTTAAAATCTCTCGTTACTTTCAAGTCTCTTGTGAAACGTACATTTGCACGGGTGTCGTTGTGTAGGTCGGCCAGAAAGTTGATCAAATTATTTTCAACGCCCATATTTTGCAGGACTTCCCATAGTTTGCTCCTATCAACACAGTCAAAAGCCGAAGAAAGGTCCATAAAGGCCATATACAAAGTTCCCTCTCTGGCTTGAGTGTATTTACCACTTATTAGATATAAATTCAGACACTGTGTAGTTGTTGCATGTCCTGGTCTGAATCCATACTGTGCAGGGGTCATTATATTGTTTTGTTTGGCCCATGCATTCAGCCTCTTTAGTAGTACCCCGCCCACTACCTTCGCAACAGAGTTTATCAGGGATATTGGTCTGTAACAGGCCGCCTTTGTTCTGTCACCCTTTTTGTAAACAGGGACGATAGTAGATGCTCCCCAGGATTTAGGAGCCCCTACTTCGACCCCGGCGTTGATGACAGATGTGAGAATTGGTGCCCATAAAGTGATGTTAGATTTGAATAGGTCAGGTGGAAGACCATCAGGGCCCGGGGCTTTGTTACTAGAGAGACCAAGTATCCCTAGTTCAATTTCTTTAGTTGAAAAATGTAGCGGACTGCTTTCAGGGAGATGAAGAGGTTTTAATGACTGTGGAGCGTCGCTCTTGAAAATCGATCCAAAGTGGGTGATCCATTCATTCTCCGGTATGACTGTACCGAGACTCTCATCATTTGGGTCGCCAAAAAGTGGTTTGTTTATTATGTTCCAGAATTTTGAGCTATTGCCCAAAGTAGAGGGGTCGAGCAAAGATTCCCATGTTTTAATTTTAATTGACTTTTTGCGTGAAGCAAGGGCGTTTTTGTAATCTGCTCGAAGGGCCTTAATAAGTGCAGAGTCGCTCGGTTTGTTTTTAAGAGCAGCTTTTAATTTACGGTTTGCTGAAGAACAGGCGTGATCAAACCAACGGGGGTGTTGAGCAGTTGTTCCCTTAGTGGTTACCGTCAATAGTTGATCAATCCTTTTGGACACCACAGCAAAGGCGGATAAAATAGATTCTGGTGGAGCGGAATTTGTGGCACAGAGCTTAAGTTCAGGTTCACAATGTAAAGCAACGGTCTCATACAATTTGTCGCTATTTACCAGGTTCCATTTCAAGCGACGGTTGTTGTTGACCGACTTAAGTACCCCGGTGTCCTTGATGTTTTTTTGGAGTACTAAGGAGCCGCATTGAAGTTCAAGGTGCAGAGGATTGTGATCACTATGAATGCTGACAAGAATATCAAAGTTTAAAACCTGTTGGACAACCCCAGCAGAAAGGAGGATATGATCTATGAAAGACCCTGACTCAGATCCTTTATAGGTTGGATTTTTGAAGGAAAAGGAGTCGTCTTTCATTGATAATGCCATGATCAAGTTCATGGTATCTATTAGGGTGTTCAGTTTTGTCCCGCGATGGCAATGTGTGAAGTGGGGACCTGTTCTGAGTCCGCAGCCCAAGGATCCCAGAGTGGTTAAAAGTGGATTGCCGCAAATATGTGTATTAAAATCTCCAAGAAGAATTTTATCCTGTGGCAATTTTGTCCCATTTTCATTTAGGTAACTTTCAAGATTGTCAATATTGCAGTCATTCGAATTGGCGACAGAGTTGTAGAAGTTAATTAGGGTTATAGCTTTCTTCCCCCTTCTGAGGGTCAGTATCTGTATATTCCTGCTATCCAACTGCACACGGTTAATCTGCATTTTAAGAGACAGACTAATAAATATTTCCAAGCCCCCCTTTGCCCTGCCACTGGGCGAAGGGGATGCGGGAACAAAAAAACTTTGAAATCCCTCAATGAAGGTGTTGTTATCTATTAGCCATGTTTCCTGAAAACACAGGATGGTGTAATTTTTGACAAAAACTTCCCATGACGGGTCATTGATTTTGGAGGCCAATCCTGCAATGTTCCAAGACAATATTTTGATTGAATTAGGGACATTGTGCTCTAGGTTTAATGCAGGTGTTATAATAGAGAGAGGGCACAGTTCTGGGTTGTCCCTTGTCACAGGGTTCGTCCTTGGAATTACAGGTGATGGTTGAAGTTGGCAAACTATGGGTGTAGGAAAACTACCTGCCTCGTCCGCTGGAGGGGCCAGGGCTTGCTTTGCTTGAGGGCTGACTGAGTGGCTTAATCTCATCGTGAAGGTAGCATTGGGTGGAATGACCACCGGGGAGTTAAATGTTTTAGATGAAGTGGTCATATTTTCTACATAGCTGTTTGTCTTATCAGGAAATGAGAGGGGAGACAAGCCAGATGGCAGTCAATCAACCTCATCCAATTGGTCGTGGTTGAAGAGAGCATCGTATCTGTTGGAAACCCGTAGTCATTATATTGTGAGGAAGTATGGTTATAGGGTCGGTAGAAACCATGCCCTTGTCGTTCAGCTATTTCTGTTGGTTGGTAGTTGTACACTTTGTTTCCCCATGGGTGAGAGTATGGGTGTTGATCTAGGCCCGTTGGTATGTCTGGACGGGGTGGAACAGAGGCCAGCCAAGGTTGATTATTTTGCTGTGTCCTGTAAGGCCCTTCTTGGGTATAATTGTATTTGGTTTTGTTCCTGTAGGTGTCTAAACGGACTGGATAAAAGTAGCTTAGTCCCATAGTCTGGATCAAGTTGTATGTCCCAGGGCTTCTCCAATCTGCAATGAATTTTGCCGGTCCTAGATATTTAAAGGTGACTACAATGCAGTCACCCTCTGTGGATTTGAAGCGAGTATCCACCCACTCTACTCTTTTGACATGTTGGATGGTACCTATTATGTTTGGGGGGAGGGGCCTATGTGTGGAAAGCCATTGCATTACTTTGTTCCTCAGCTCCTCCCGCGTTTCCTCCCTGTTGTCATCAACTTTTGGTACCCCAATCATGACTATTGTGTAGGGGTTGGACTGTGGGGGTAGGTTAATATGTGTTAGTGAGCGTGTTGTAATAGGTCTGGGGGGCTGTGTTCCTGTTTCTTTAGGTTGAGTATTAACTTTAGGAGGAGCTGTGCGTCTTTTGTCCTCAGATGCGCCTACGTTTGTACTAGGTAGGTGACCCTCTGCAGCCCACTCACTGTCATCCTCATCCTCATCTATTTGGGTATTTGACGTGTTGAGTATGGGTGTCATTGTAATCACAGTGGTGGTGGGAACTGGTTGTGAGTTTGGTGTTTGGTCAGTTGAGGGTAGGCTCTGAGGTTGTGGTTTATTTAGCTTTCCTGTATTCTTTAATGAGTTACCTACTTTTTTCAATGTTTTTGAGTTTTTTACATTAAGTGTTGTTGAAGATGGAACAAAGGTAGTAGGCGTATTAATTGTTTTAAGCAATCTGAGGATACTGGAGGATATATCATTTTGAGCCCTCTCAAATTTACTCAGCGCCCTTTCTATATTATCAATCTGATGGCTAATAGGTTGTAGAAGTGTTTTGATTAGGGCTTCAATGTCTCTCATGGATGGTAAGATCGTACTACTCTTCTTATCAATGTGTCCTGTTTCCTCATTAACTAAAGAAATACTTAAGTTGGACTTAGTGTTTCCATGTGCATCATAGACTAATGGGGAAATTGATAAGGACCCCCCCCGTGTTGGATCAGGGAGTTTCTCTAGACTTTTCTTCTGCCACATCTCTTTGAGCGATCGCTTGGGTTTGCCTGAGAGGAGATGGATTTTCCTTTTAGGGAGTTTGATTCTAGGCTTTTTTCACTTGGTCTTTGGAGAGTTGCGTTGATTTGGTGGTTGAGTTTCTGTTATGGCAGTAGCTAATGGGGCATTCTCCACAGTGTGAACTTCCAGTGCAAAAGGGGGATCCCTTGCCTGCTGGACGTTATTTGCGCTGCTAGTTAGAATCATGAGGCTGTTTTCCAGGGTGTTCACTAATAGCTCCATGGAAGAAGAATTAGAGGGTTTTTCCTTAATATGAGATCTTGGTAGTTCCGAAAATGATTGCATTAATAGGGACTCCTGTGATGAGGCCGTGTCCTCCATATTTTGGTCTTCTGTAGTAGTATGTGAGGACAGATCTGGGAAGCATAGATTAGGTGTCAGAGAGAGCCTCCTCTCAGTGTCCTGAATGGCATCCGCCACAACATTTATGTTTTTTTGCAGCATTTTATCTATAGCAGTTATAGTGGGCAAAGGTGTACTCACTGTTTTTAATCTGCTGGTTGATCGTGTGGCCCTCGGAGTTTTACACGTTTTGGTCATCTTGGAGCAGTGTTTACAGCCCCTTTACTCCGGTTATAACGTAGGGTTGGCTTGTGGCTCCGGAGGAACGTGCTTAGGGAGGTGGCCCGACCCGGCCACTTCAGGCCCCTGAGGGCCACAGAGGGCCCTCCCTTTGCCCGGGCTTCGCCCCGGGCGTCCCGCTCGTGTCCCGCGACGCGGGGGCTCTCCTGCTTTTTACCCTCCTCTGGCGCTCTCAGGAGCGCGACCCGCGTCACTGTGTACGCGCCGCCGCGAGGCCTGCCGGGATTTGTGGTCTCCCGGAGCGGCGGCGCGGAGTCCGGTGTCCTAGGACTCTTGGCGGTGGCGGCGGCGTCGCCTGGAGCCTTCTCTGCTGCTTGGCTGACTCGTGGCGGTGGCGGCAGAAAGGTAAGTGATTCCCCCGCTTTGCCGGGCTCTCCTGCTTTTTACCCTCCTCTGGCGCTCTCAGGAGCGCGACCCGCGTCACTGTGTACGCGCCGCTGCGAGGCCTGCCGGGATTTGTGGTCTCCCGGAGCGGCGGCGCGGAGTCCGGTGTCCTAGGACTCTTGGCGGTGGCGGCGGCGTCCCCTGGAGCCTTCTCTGCTGCTTGGCTGACTCGTGGCGGTGGCGGCAGAAAGGTAAGTGATTCCCCCGCTTTGCCGGGGCTCTCCTGCTTTTTACCCTCCTCTGGCGCTCTCAGGAGCGCGACCCGCGTCACTGTGTACGCGCCGCCGCTAGGCCTGCCGGGATTTGTGGTCTCCCAGAGCGGCGGCGCGGAGTCCGGTGTCCTAGGACTCTTGGCGGTGGCGGCGGCGTCCCCTGGAGCCTTCTCTGCTGCTTGGCTGACTCGTGGCGGCAGAAAGGTAAGTGATTCCCCCGCTTTGCCGGGGCTCTCCTGCTTTTTACCCTCCTCTGGCGTTCTCAGGAGCGCGACCCGCGTCACTGTGTACGCGCCGCCGCGAGGCCTGCCGGGATTTGTGGTCTCCCGGAGCGGCGGCGCGGAGTCCGGTGTCCTAGGACTCTTGGCGGTGGCGGCGGCGTCCCCTGGAGCCTTCTCTGCTGCTTGGCTGACTCGTGGCGGTGGCGGCAGAAAGGTAAGTGATTCCCCCGCTTTGCCGGGGCTCTCCTGCTTTTTACCCTCCTCTGGCGCTCTCAGGAGCGCGACCCGCGTCACTGTGTACGCGCCGCCGCGAGGCCTGCCGGGATTTGTGGTCTCCCAGAGCGGCGGCGCGGAGTCCGGTGTCCTAGGACTCTTGGCGGTGGCGGCGGCGTCCCCTGGAGCCTTCTCTGCTGCTTGGCTGACTCGTGGCGGTGGCGGCAGAAAGGTAAGTCTATACACACAAGGATAACTACAAAAAAAGAAAGGAATGGAAGGATTGTTTTTTTGCTAATTACAGTGTTGGGCACATATGAGCTTGCAACAAACCATCTCTCGCTGTGCAAGAGAGACAATGGCTGAGGTGGGTTGAAATATTTTAATGTGTGCTGTGGGGTACTCAAGGGAAATGTGAATTACCGTGATTAGATCAAGTGGTGAAGAGGTTTGATTTAAAACATGAGTTCACACATTTATGTCATGTGATAAAAATATGTTAGTAGATGGAGGGATGTGAGTCCTAAACAACGTATAAGTCATAATATCGTAATAGGTCAATTTTAATAACTTAAACCTGAGCTCAATCGATTGTGGCTTTGGCACAGAACAAACCGGCCTGACCTTGAAAAATGTTGAAAGTATTACCAAACTCTAAAAAAAGGTCGAAAAACACCTCAATAAAATCCTACAACTAATTTCTAACAATTAAGAAGAATGTAATAAGAAACATGACACCAAAACAAAAATAAAATCCAATAAGGAAGCTGGAGATATAGAATTTTAAAGGTTTAAGAGAAACTTTGGGCATATTACCAAGCAATAGCGATAATTATCGCTATTGCTTGGTTAGAGACAAACAGTTACCGCTGCGCTGCGGCGATTTTTATCTCAGATTAACCTTGGTATTGCCAAGGTTTATCGCAAATGCGATAAAAATCGGCCGCAATGCATGAATATAGCTTTAAAAGTCAGCGATATTCATGCATTACCGAGCTAATGCTCTTAGCCATGTTATCCACCTCCCATTGGATAACATGGCTAAGAACTGCTCAGGGCAGGTGTTAGCTTTTGGAGATATTCGCGCTTAGCGCGAATATATCCAAAAGTTGGTAATAGGAGATAGCAATGTTAGCAACTGTTTCCAGTCGCTAACATCTTGACACACCCACTTTGCATGTCATTAGTGATAAATATCACTGACATGCAAAGTGGGGCCCAAGATGGTCGCTATCTCCTACTAGCTGTCGCTAACTGGTGTTGGCGACAGCTAGGTTATAGGGAGATAATTTTATCTCCGCTTTCTTGGCTTTTAAAGCCAAAAAAGCAGAGATTAACTCCCTTGATAATGCGTCCTGTCAAGATTTCTACCTTTAGGCTTTTTTATTGAGCTCCAAATCCTCCACTGGTGCAAACCTGAAGCTGCATCCCATGCAGTTTCATTGAAATAGAGCACTTTTGTTGCGAGGACCCAGTGACGCTCTGAGGCTTGGAAATCTCAACTTTTCAGACTTTCTGGTGTGGGTACTCTTAGCCATTTCTAAGGCTCCCAGAAACAATAGGGAAGGCACCAAGGGACTAGCACACCGTTCACCAGGGACCACCAGCCGGGATCAGTCCACTTCCAATTGTAACTGGTTCACTGGTCAATCTAGGAAAAATGCCATTTGCAGCTTGGCATGTCTCTGTAGCCTCACGCAAAATCAGTCCTTGAAGTCCGCTTCTCAGTCCTGGATACATGTGGGAGAATGTCCAGCCCTTCAGGTCCCCTTACACGTTGCAGATAGCAGGTCCAGCCATCTTCTGACACAGGGCTGGAAAGTGTTCTGATTAGCTGGGGGGGAGGTGCTGTATTTGTGCAATTCACAGTCAGTGGTCAGTAGTTGAGAATGACTCCTGGGCACTCTAAGACAATTAGGCAAACGTTCCCAAAGGCAAACCTTCCCAGTTTTGCTTCACTAAAAACTATCCTACAGGGCACCATTTTCAATAAAACCAAACATGGATTTTTTGTATGCCCCTGTAGAAAGCTTGTGGACCGCTTAGAAGTGTGTTTATATTAATTAACAGTCCCCCCCCCCTTTACCACTCTTAACCTGATATGGTGCTAGCACCTGCCTCAACTGTAATTAATGCAGGAGGCTATAGTATGTTCATGGAAAAAAATACCTGTCACCTCCAGGCCTCCCCTGTCACTAATCTACAAAAGTAAAAGTCGTCCCCTATTATTTTTAAGTTAAGAAGTTCCTGGCTACTTTTACGCTGCCCTGCTTGAGTTGGGCGGGTCACAATCATCCGTGAGTCATCCAGCAGGGCCAAGCTATATTCTCTTCTTTGAGATCAGTATTTCACACCTCATCAAAGCACCGCTGACAGGCCAGCTGCAGGTAGGCCGAAGCAGGGGCTTCAGGCAGAGAACTTACAACTTTTTTAAAGGTACTATCCCTGTATGTTTACCAAAATACAACTTCACCATTGAATAGGATTTTTAATAAATATAGTGTGTGAGGATAGTGTGTTATTATATTTTGCAGTTGTGTGACCTCACTGTGTACATTCTGTATCCGCTCCAATAAAGTCGGTTTGCAAAAACCTTTGCTCTGTTCTGGGTAGCAGTGGCTCAGAGCAGCAAGGCTTTATCGAAAGAATAAGGGTAACAGGCTGCACCTCAGCATCAAGTGGCAGTCAGAACTCTTGGGTCTGGGCTTTCAAGGGTGAAGGCTTTTCAGATTTTATGACCACGTGGCTGTAACATGGAGTCAAACACCTGAATCTTGGAGTCACCTTCCCTGCCTGGGAGTCAGGAGTGACTTTTCCAGGAGCAGGATATCACAGCCACAGTCCTTTCTTTGCTAGTCAAAAATACAGCAGGTGCCACTCAGCCTTTGGTGCAGCTCATCTTTGCTGGTTCCATGGTATAATAGGGCAATTCTTCTTTGGTCCTCTCTCCAGTTCAGAAATGGTTGGACTTGGCCCTTTTTGCAGGGTCTTCCCTAAACCTTTTGCCTTTCTCCTAGCCTTTATTCTGACTCTTGGTGGTTTTAGGACTCTGGGCACTTTAGCACTGCTGTCCAGTGTAAAGTGTGCATACTCTCTGTGTTAAAAACAATAAGGATTGGACTATGGCTGTTTTGACCTATTTAATTTACTTGTCAGTCCCTTGTAAAGCGGTATCTCATATACCCAGGGTTGGTAAATTAAATACTACTGGTGGGTTTGCAGCGCTGATTGCGCCACCCACCAAAGTAGCCTTTCAAACCTATCTCTGGCCTCCGCCATTGCAGGTTCTGTGGGTGCAGAGTTACTGCCGCTGTGACGTGGCACCTAAAGTGTGTGCCTTGTCTCTGACCCTTCTTTAGTGCATGTCAGTCACCCCTAAGGTAGGACCTAGCTAGCTCTATGGGCAGGGTGCATTGTAGGTAAAAGATAGGACATGTACTTAAGTGTGTAACATGTCCTGGTAGTGACAAACAGCCATTTTGGTTTCTCACTACTGTGGGGTTGCCCTCCCGTAGGAATGAATTGTGGTATAAATGTAGGGACTGTGACCCCATGGGATGGTCTGTGCTTGTGCTTACTTGGAGGGAACCCTCTGCCAGGAGGAACCGCTGTGGGACCCAGCTGCTGTCTCCTGGGGGTCCCTGTGTGCTGGCCTGCCAGGCTGCACTGTGCTGTGGTCTCCCCAGCACCAAGGACTCTTTGGCCTGCCAGCTTGCCCCATGAGTGCTTTTATTTTTGATTTGCCCAAGAGGAGAGGGCATGGGCTTCGTAGCATGGGGCTTCCTTGCTTTTGGAGGGAATCCCGACATAGGGATCCCCCCACCTGGATGCTGAGAGAAGCAGGAGCCACCCAGGGTTGTGCCAAGTGGAGCGGGATCCGACCCCAATCTATGAGTATCTTACCGGGCGGGTGCCCACACTGCAATTGCAGCCGCAGTGGTGCTGATGTAATTGACGGGAGCCCACCCCGCAGTGTAAGAAGAGCGGGAGCCTACCCCACCGATTTATGTTGAAAACAGAGCTGGAGCCCACCCCGCATCCGTACCTTTAAAATGTGTGCCCACCCCGCAATCGTCTTTGCTTGTAAAAGGATCACGGCCGCAGTCCAGGCATCTCGAAACAGAGCTGCAGAGCGCGACCAGGAAGCCAGGTGAGCAGGCTGACTCTGGGCGGAGCTTCGGCCAGAATCAGGAAGAGCTGAGCCTTGTGGGCTCGCCTCGACTGTCAGGAGTCGAGAGCTCCTGGTGGAGCAGGAACAGTCGAGGCACATTGCCAGTGCCTGTCCCTTGCTGGAAGGAGTCCACGACAAGGCTGGGTGAGTGGGGCTCCCAGTTGTGCAGTGCGGGTGCCCCCAGAGACCATAGGAATTCACCAAAGAGCCCGGTGAGTAGGGCTTCATGTGGTGCAATGGTAGTGCAAAACTAGGGCACAGAGAGGAGCCCGGTGAACCGGGCTCCAAAGGCATATATTATACAGCCGTAATGTGCTGGAGGCGGAATTTGAGTGGGCAGAGGACATTCTTGTTCGTATTGGAGAAATTCTTGTGTCTTCAAGTAAGGATCAAAAACGTATTTAACATCTGTAGCAGCAAGAGAATTACCCCATTGTATCCATCTTGCATGTAAAGCTTTTGCATCTGGAATGCTTGCCTTTGTCACTGCCTCTAAGTCAGGTACAGGAATAACGACTTTTATGCGTTTACCCTGTGCAAGAGCTCTCTCTTTTGCTACCGCAGTCTGAACCGCTGTCAGAATTTTTTCTTTTGAAGTGAATTTTATTTCAGCTTGTGTGTACAAGTGTGATTTGTAAGCTATTGGTATCTTTTCACCTTCAATAAAGGTTAGGTATGTGAATCCGCATCTCCCTGGGATGATTCGGATTACAAGGTTGCGTACATTGTCACGTGTTTGTAAATGTTTTGTTGCTAACATATCTGTTTGCACTGAAAGCAAAATTTCTGTATGTTTTTGAGTCCAATAAGTTTGGTTGAAATCAGGTTTGATTAATTCGTAGAGAGGTTTACCCCTTTCTGTGTAATTTAGAACATAAGTTCTTTTTCAGCGTCTTTGTAAGTTGGAGCAGCGCACATTTTTCTAAAAAGTTTGCTGCTCCAAGCTCTTGCCTTCACTTGAAAGTTCGTATCCTAAGAATAGGACATTGAGGTGGACAATTCTTGATTTTATAAAGTTGAATTTATACCCTTCAAAGGAGAATCCAAGTATTATGGTGTTCACCCTGGTCAAGTCCCTGTCCAAATCATCATCTGTAAGATAGATGTCATCAACATAAGATAATGCCTCATCATCATACGTTTGTAGTAACTCTGTTACTCTGGCTGGAATTAATCCTGGGCTGTTCTTGAATCCCTTGGGATTCCGGTGCAATGTTTTGACAGAAGAAACCCTTTGAAATATCTAATGTTGTTTTATATTTTTGGTGCACAATGTTATTCATCAGTGCTGCACTGTGTGCATTTTGTACTGCAACATTTTTTGCAACAGGAATTTAAATGTCTGTAATCCAAGACTAGACGATATGTATTGTCTGGTTTGGAGACATGAAGCAAAGGGTTGTTCATGGATGAGGTGCATGTTTTAATCACCCCTTGGTACTCAAGTTGATCTATGATATCCCTGACCTGTTTTTTCACTTCCTGCTTAACTGGATACTGCCTCTGAGCAGACCGTTGATTTTTTAACTGGATCCTATGGTGAGGAGAGTCCTCATCCCATCCCACATGATTTTTATCTAACGCTGAAGCCTGAGCCACAAGCGGTACAAAAGGCACAGAGAGGAGCCCAGTGAACGGGGCTCCAAAGGCATATATTATACAGCCGTAATGTGCTGGAGGCAGAATTTGAGTGGGCAGAGGACATTCTTGTTCGTATTGGAGAAATTCTTGTGTCTTCAAGTAAGGATCAAAAACGTATTTAACATCTGTAGCAGCAAGAGAATTACCCCATTGTATCCATCTTGCATGTAAAGCTTTTGCATCTGGAATGCTTGCCTTTGTCACTGCCTCTAAGTCAGGTACAGGAGTAACGACTTGTATGCGTTTACCCTGTGCGAGAGCTCTCTCTTTTGCTACCGCAGTCTGAACCGCTGTCAGAATTTTTTCTGTTGAAGTGAATTTTATTTCAGCTTGTGTGTACAAGTGTGATTTGTAAGCTATTGGTATCTTTTCACCTTCAATAAAGGTTAGGTATGTGAATCCGCATCTCCCTGGGATGATTCAGATTACAAGGTTGCGTACATTGTCACGTGTTTGTAAATGTTTTGTTGCTAACATATCTGTTTGCACTGAAAGCAAAATTTCTGTATGTTTTTGAGTCCAATAAGTTTGGTTGAAATCAGGTTTGATTAATTCGTAGAGAGGTTTAACCCTTTCTGTGTAATTTAGAACGTAAGTTCTTTTTCAGCGTCTTTGGAAGTTGGAGGAGCGCAAATTTTTCTAAAAAGTTTGCTGCTCCAAGCTTTTGCCTTCACTTGAAAGTTCGTATCCTAAGAATAGGACACTGAGGTGGACAATTCTTGATTTTATAAAGTTGAATTTATACCCTTCAAAGGCGAATCTAAGTATTATGGTGTTCACCCTGGTCAAGTCCCTGTCCAAATCATCATCTGTAAGATAGATGTCATCGGCATAAGATAATGCCTCATCATCATACGTTTGTAGTAACTCTATTACTCTGGCTGGAATTAATCCTGGGCTGTTCTTGAATCCCTTGGGATTCCGGTGCAATGTTTTGACAGAAGAAACCCTTTGAAATATCTAATGTTGTTTTATATTTTTGGTGCAAAATGTTATTCATCAGTGCTGCACTGTGTGCATTTTGTACTGCAACATTTTTGCAACAGGAATTTAAATGGCTGTAATCCAAGACTAGATGATATGTATTGTCTGGTTTGGAGACATGAAGCAAAGGATTGTTCATGGATGAGGTGCATGTTTCAATCACCCCTCGGTACTCAAGTTGTCTATGATATCCCTGACCTGTTTTTTCACTTCCTGCTTAACTGGATACTGCCTCTGAGCAGTCCGTTGATTTTTTAACTGGATCCTATGGTGAGTAGAGTCCTCATCCCATCCCACATGATTTTTATATAACGCTGAAGCCTGAGCCACAAGCGGTACAAAAGGAGGTGGCGATGGACGGAGCATCTGAATCAATCAAACACTCACACCCAGTCAAAAACTCTGGGTTTAATCCATCACCATTCTTTAGCCCACTCTGCCACCCCAGTTCAGACATGGCTATGTGCAAATCAGTCTGACCCTGTGCCTCATGGGAACAGTCCAGCCCGAACTGCCAAGCCATGTCTTCCCTGGACCGGAAACAAGCTTCCGAGGACCGGTTTCTGGCATTCCAGCCGTCTTCAGCCCGGCTTGCTTGAATCCAGTGGCAAAGTGAGCAAGGGACTCACGTCTGAGCATACCCTGCCACACTTATGGTGTCCAAAAGTGGTACAAAAGGGGGTGGCGATGGACGGAGCATCGGAATCAATCAAACACTCACACCCAGTCAAAAGATCTGGGTTTAATCCATCACCGTTCTTTAGCCCACTCTGCCACCCCAGTTCAGACATGGCTATATGCAAATCAGTCTGACCCTGTGCCTCATGGGAACAGTCCAGCCTGAACTGCCAAGCCACAGCACATTTTCTGGCATAGGTGTATTTTTTATGAATAGGAATATGATTTGAGAAGGCTGGCATAATGATCTCTTCGCCATGTGGGCACTCCCTGACAAATTCAGGTGACCAGTCGTTTTCAGCCAGAAGAATGGCATAACCCTTTGATAGTTTTTCCCAAAAGAGTGCTTTTATTTTCCTAGTTATGTAGCCCTCTATTCGGAATGTTACTTCATATAGATAATGGGGTACATTTACCCTGGTATCTGCCGTTTCAACCTGAATGCATTCATTCAGATCCACTGTCTCCAGATGATCCTGCAGGATCCTGCGAGCTATGGTGACCTCTGCTGCACTGTACAGCATTCTCTGGGCTCACTCACCATTCTTGCGTTGTGCCCGCAAGATCCTCAGCATGTCTGATTTTGATACTTGCTACCTTCTTTTTGGTGATTTGAGTTTTCTTATTTTTTGGAACGTGTTGATCGTCTTTGGACTTCACGCATTCTTATTTGTGTTCTGATCATCCTCTTCCTTTAGTTTTCTGTGAGGAAGTCTGAAAGGTGCAAGAGGAGGGTGTATCAGTATCTTGATATCTTTCAGGTTTTCTTAAATTATCCCTATTTCTAAGGTTATACCTCTTTTCTGAGTGTTCTGTTTGAGGAGATCTACCTTTGGATTGAGAACGCGTCTCTTTAGGAAGTGACTGTCTACTATTGTCTCATTTCTTTTTAGTTGTAGTGAGATTGTTTTTGATAAAAGCTTTTTCAGGATTTTCTGTTAGTTCGGGCTTTACTGGTTTCCCTCCCAAACTGTCTCTACCTAGTTCATCATAGGATTTTTCTATTATCCTGGCAAGTTCATATAGTTGCTCAGTTACATTAAGTTCTTTTATTTTTTGACAGATTGCCACGGAAGCTGCTTCACCTTTAATGTTAGCTAATAATATAGGTGAGACCTGTTTGAAATCTTTCAGTAATTTCATACCAAGATTCAAGGCAGGTTCTGGTACGTATTCATTTTGAATCTGTTTCAGGACGTCAGGTATTACCGCCATAGACAGAACACCCCGTGTTTTGTAGGTGTAGATTGAAGCAAAGACTGTACCCCAAGTGTCACAGTCTTCCACGTGTGGTGCTATCCCCATTGGTAAACAGATTGTTAGAATCCTGTGTTTCTCATGAAGTGTACTATCTGGAAATACTGCCTCTATTTGAGTAATTTTTGAGCTAACCAGAATGGAATTTGTTCCCTTTTTGCAGGGAATTTATCAATGACTGATTGTATAGTCTGTGGTGTTATTTTGTTTGTGTTCCCCTGAAGAGGAGTGTGCTGTGGACTTCTTATAGCAGGTTGGACAGTTAAAGTCCACATGACATATTGTACCAATTGGCTATGTATTTTGATAAAAAATTTTTGCTGAGCTAATAGTTCTGCACCTGTCATTTTTTCTATGGCAAGATGTGGTGTATAGCTGGCTAGTACCGGCCATGTTGCTCCTGGTCTACCTAGTAGACCGAGCCTGGTAATGTGATATTGATGTTGTAGGGCGCCTTTAAACCAGAGCTGATGCTCTTGGTATGTTAATGGAATTTCAACGTCCTCGAAAGGAGCGTATTCCGCTGGAGGTTCTTCCATCTTGTAGAAGTGGAATACATGTGTTGTTGGATTTGCTTGTGGATAGATAATCCATGAATAGAATACCTCTGTATCTGCCTCTGAGTCCCTGCAGACTGCCCCCCCGCACTCCCATTCGCCCGCCCAGCTCCCGCCACCCACCTACCCTTATATGGAGGCCATGCAGCGGACACGCAGTGGGCGCGCCTAAGGCAAGCCCATCTGCGCCCGTCCGCATCTGGTCAGAGCCCAGCGCCATAACCCCTGGCCCCCGCAAACACCACAATGCCCAACAGCGCTACAATGCCAGCACCCTCCATGCACTCAACCCCGGCCGAGAACACACCTGCTACCAGGCCACCCCAAAACGCACCCAAGGACCCTTCACCTGCCTGAACTGCAGCTTCACCAGCACATGGCAAGCAAAATCACCAACCGAAGGACCCAACTACCTCAGATACATACTTCTCAACACCCGCTCTGCCCGCAAACACGCCGTCAAACTATGGGACCTTCTCGACTCTACCTCCCCAGACGTCGCCTTCCTGACGGAGACCTGACTGAACCCCACCTCAGCTCCCAACATTGCCATCGGGATCCCGGAAGGCTACAAGATCACCCACAGGGACTGCACCAACGGCCTAGGAGGAGGAATCTCCATCGTCTACAGGAACACCATCAGAGTCTCGACCAACACCAACGACACCCTCAGCACCGCCGAACACATGCACTTCCAGATTCACACAACCCCAACACCACCCTCAGAGGAACCCTCGTCTACAGACCCCCTGGACCCCGACCACAGTTTAGCCACTCCATCGCCGACTTCATCAGCACACACGCCCTCGCCTCCACAGACTGCATCCTCCTCGGGGACCTGAACTTCCACCTCGAGAACAACAACAATACCAACTCCACCACCCTGATCAACAACCTCTCCAACCTCGGACTCAGACAGCTTGTGACAACACCAACCCACGCCGCCAGCCACACGCTTCACCCTATTTTCACCGCAAGCCCCCACAATTCCTTTAAATCCCACCACCGAACCCCACTGGACCGACCACCACTGCATCCACTTCACCTTCAGGAAGCCCACCAGGCACCACTGCCCCATCAGAGGCCTCAATGCTGCTGGAGCAAGGTCACAGATGATCAGCTAAACACCACCCTCGCCCAGAGCCCACCCACGGACTCCATTGACCCCGACACCGCTGCCCCTAACCATCAACAAGAAAGCCAACTGGTTCACCGAAGACCTCCATGCCTCCAAACAAACATGCCGAAAACTGGAGAAGAACTGGCTCTGCAAACCGAACACCAGACAGTTAAGCAGCCCACAAGAATGCCACCCACAGACACCATAAACTCATCAGACCTGCCAAGAGGGCCTCATTCAAAGACCGCCTGGATAACAACGCACACAACAGCAAAGAGCTCTTCAACATTGTGAAGGAACTTTCCAACCCCAGCTTAAACACCAATGACATCCCGCCTTTGCACGACCTGTGCGATGCGCTGGCCACCTTCTTCCATCGAAAGATCACCATCATCCACGACAACTTCAACGCCACGACTGCCCAGACAACCACTGCCCCCACAACCACCACCTGCACCAACCGCCTGCACCAACCGCCTGCTCTCCTGGACCAGCATCAACGATGAGGACACCAGCGAGATCATGAACACCAGCCACTCCGGATCCTCGTTAGACCCATGCCCTCAAAACATCTTCAACAAAGCCAGTACATCCATCGCACCCCACCTCCGGAACGTAATCAACATCTTCTTCGAGACAGCAACCTTCCCGGAAAGCTGGAACCACGCCGAGATCAACGCCTTACTCAAGAAACTCAAGGCGGACCGCAAGGACCTCAAGAATTCTGACCTATCTCCCTGCTCACGTTCCAGGCGAAGGTCACTGAGAAAATCGTCAATAAACAACTGACCCGTTTCCTCGAGGAGAACAGCACACTGGTTCCGCAGCAACCACAGCACCGAAACCGCCTTCCTCGCCGCCACCAATGACATCAGGGCGCGGCTTGACAACGAAGAAACAGCAGCCCTCATCCTCTTGGACCTGTCAGCCGCCTTCAACAAGGTCAGCCACCGCACACTACAAACACGCCTACACGACGCCGAGATCCAAGAGAAGGCCTGGACTGGACCACATCCTTCCTCTCCGGCAGAACTCAGAGCGTCCCCCTCTCCCCCCTCCGCTCCATTGCCACCAAACTCATCTGCAGCGCACCCCTACGGAAACGCCCTCTACGCAGGAATGTCGGCCAAGCTCCTGAGATGATTGCAACGAATCCAGAACGCCTTGGCACGTTTGATCCTCAACATCCCCCACCGCAGCCACCTCACACCCCACCTGAGAGACCTGCACTGGCTCTCTGTCAACAAGAGGATTACCTTCAAACACCTCATCCATGCACACAAAGCTCTCCACAAGACCGGCTCAGCAAACCTCAACAGACGACTCAACTTCTACTCCCCCACCCTCTAGCTCCGCTCTGCCAGCCTCGCCCTCGCCACAATCCCCCGCATCCTAAGAATGATCGCCGGCGGCAGATCCTTCTCCCACCTCACCGCCAAGACCTGGAATACCCTCCCCACCAACCTACAGCAGACCCAGTACCTACTGACCTTCAGAAGACTTCTCAAGACCGGGCTCTCCGATCACTAGCAGCACCTGCCGTTCCTTGAGACCCTCATGGGTATGTAGTGCGCTTTATAACTGTCATGATTGATTGATTGATTTATTGATTGAGTTGTCAGCCTGTCACTCAGGACAAATAATGTTCATAAAACACATGTCCAACTTTTATAATATAATGCATTCATCCTATAGGGCTCAGTAAGCTGCCTTAGGGGTGACATAGATATTACAAAGGAAGGGCGGGGTTTTCCCATTTGTTTAAATGGCAAAGTCGAGTTAGCAGTTTAAAAACCACTGTACCAGCCTGCCATGGTGGGCTGGGGGCGATGCTTTGCTTTGTCACACCTGTGAAAGCTAGATAATGTTGTGTAGTTCCCACTAATATGTAGGATCTGCACATTTGTTAAACAACATAAACTTTGGATGAGGTGCCTAGACTAATTCTGGGCACCCCTGCAGGATATGTTGGCCTAGAGACGAGCTAGCTCACAGTGCCGTCATAAGCTCCCCTAACTTTACCAGAGAGTGAATGGTTTCTGGTAACCACTAAACATGACATCCCTGACACCTCAGGGATCATGGTAACAGATCAGATCATTTCACTTAGTCACACGTGCTCCTTGCTCTCAGAGAAATATACAGAGAATACACAGTGGGATGTTTTCAATATGTTTATTGAACCAACGTTATTTTTGGGTAAAATACATGTGCTGTGATAATCATTAAACAGAAGCAGATAAAAGTGATTACAAGCACCAAAAGAGTGAACAGTAGTTATAGTTATTCCATGGTGCTTAAACAAGTGTATAACCAGGCCGTAATCAAGTGTACTCCTATTATCCAAAACACTACTCTAAGTGTAACTAGAGTGTATGTAGGTGTGAAGCCAAGACTCGTCCAAGGGACAATCCAACCCCAGTACCTGGTGGGAGAGAATGTAGGATCTGTCTTGGTCACAAACTGGACACCCCTCACAGAGATGTCAGACCACTGCGTGGTGAAGTCTCAGTATGCAGGGACCCTCAGTGAGAGCTGAAGTGTCTCCTCTGCTAAATTTATGAGATGCTTATTGTTTATAATAAAAGCAATACATTTGTACATTCATGCATAGAGGTCTTGTACTTGATGTCAGAGGCATGGTGATAATGTTAAGCGAAGCCAGAAGTGTAAACAGAAGTAGTTTCAGAGAAACTAATCAAACATTGTCACACACGCAAAAATGTGCAAAAGGGCAGAGCAGAAATGTTATTGTGGAAAAGAGGACAATATAAGAAATGAGCAGGTTGAGCTGGGCCTAACCCAGGCACAGAACAAGAGGTGCTCCAGGTCATAAGATAAAATTAACTTGCAGGCCCTGGGTACCCCTGGTCCCACCTATTAGAGACGTATAAGTTTGTTAATGTATGCCAATAGTGGGTGAGCAAATTATATATATATATATATATATATATATACATGCATATATATATATATATATATATATATATATATATATATATATATATATATATATATATATATATATATATATATATATATATATATATATATATATATATATATATATATATATATATATATATATATATATATATATATATATATATATATATATATATATATATCTTTGAGGGTTGTGCACTGGCACTGAGGACTGTTTGGGAGGACTCAGTGTACCCTCAGTCAAAAAGCCAGCAGCATCAGTCCAAACACTTGGGGGCAATCATGCAAAAAGATGAATTTCTTCACATAGTGCTTTTACTATCTATGTAGCTGATTGCAAACCAAATAAAGAGGATAAACATATTACCTGCACTTCATAGATTAACTACAGACTTAACAGTGAAAACAGCAGCATAGCACGAAACAAGCAAATATTAACTTCTTAAAATTTCCCTCTTTCAAATACCATGCACCCTACCTTGTGGATGACAAGGCCTACGAACAAAGTTTCATAAAATATATATTGTTTTTAAAAGAGTAATACTAAAAAAACAGGCACAGGGAACATTCTGAGCCACCACAGTAGATAAAACAATACCCTTCCACCTGACTTCAGTTTATCATTCCAACAGCCTCTCCTTTCAATTATCAGTGCATCAGGCTAGGTTCTAGTACCCAGCAAGGGATCATCAGTGCTTTAGGTGATGCACTATATTCCCCATTGTCAATCCGCTTGGGGGTCTGCGGCTGTCCCCATATCTTATCATATTCACAGAGGCACATCCTTACCTGATATTCCATCTTCTCACTTATTCTGCATGTTTCCATTTCCATCATCCAGTCTCACAGATGCAGGCTGAGGTCGCTGCCACACTTTTTACCATTTTCCCTACAGCATTTCAAAGGTTGACCAGTTTATTGTTATAAGTCAATGCACCCAAATCCACCCAAAAATCTCACAATGCAAGGGGGGGGGGGGCTCAAGGTCAATTGTAATCCCTGTGGTCTACTTAATACATCTTATGAAAGATTTTATACTGAATGAGTTGATAGATTGCTTTTATGGCCACCTATTTAGGTAACTCTTGAGCTACCCTCCAGTCTTTGTCAGTCAGCCCCATCACGTCACCTTCCCAATGGGCCAATAGTTAGGGCAGTTCACCCTGTGCGTTCCTTATCAGAGTCATATTCATGAGAGAGATATCCCTTGATGTCATATGGCCATGCTAGAGTCAGGATGCCAAGGGGGAATACTCCACTGTTTTTTCCTCTCGTTGAATTCTCACTTGTAGTGCGTATCATAGTTGCAAATGCAGACAAATCTGTGTGGTGGGCATTGCAACTTCCATCCATTAGTGTTAGAATGGTGCCATTCCATTTGCATCCCATGCATCATCTAGCATAGAGAGACCAATCATAACCCACTGTCTGAAGCTCTTTAACCAGGCAAAACCTCATCCCTACTCATTTGAGAGTTCGGGTAGTGAGGGCCTCATTTATGGCATTATGGTATATGCCATAGTGAAAGAGCCAGTATGCACAGTATTTAAGCAATACAGTGCTTTCCTGTCCTTTCTGCCTGCGCTGGCACAGTTTTGGCAACCTAGTGCCAACGTAGGCACCCTCGCATTCATTGCAGGCAGGATTTTTGTTGTGCAGATAGGAGCACCTTCCTGCAGAAAACCAACCCTACGAGGCATTTTCTTGTTTCTATGTGTGCTTCATAATGCTTGGAAAGAGGAAAAAAATGAGTAGAAATAAATATATTTCTCCTCACTATGCCTCACCACAGGAGGCGCACAGATTTGATGCTACACCAGGTTCACATCACTTTGCAAATCTGAGGCAGAGTCACATTCCATTGGTGTTGCACTGGAAAACCCACTGCAACGCCCAGGGAAAGCTGAGTAAGGTGGCGCTCTGATTTGCTTTGCATTGCCTTACTCATGATTTATGAGGCCACTCAAAGCCTCACAGGGTGGCTTTGCATGGCATCATAAATCTTTACGAGAGCCCTGAATCACTCATGCACCACTTTACATGATGCAAAAATAACATAGTGCTCTCATGCATTAATCCCAAAGTCTTTTCCCCATCCCATTTCTCTATTCGGTTTATGCTACAGAGAGGCCACAATAGAAGTGCCTGGCAGTGTATCCACCAGCATTCTTACTCGTTACAGAATGTTGAGGTACCCCTCGGCCCAAGTTTCTCTCGGTCCATTTGGTAGGCCGGATCCCCCAGTGAAGCATATGCCCATTCAGTCACTATCTAAATCTGTACACCCTCATAATAATTATGTATATTGGGTAGCGCTATTACCCCATCATATACACATCTCTGCAGAGTGGTAAGGTAATTCACAATGGACCATTGTTCCACAGTAGGAAGCGTAGTAGTCTATTCACCACCTAGAAGAATGCATCCGGAATCGCAAAGGGGCTGTTTTACAGCATGTAGGCAAATCTGAGGAGAGCAATTATTTTAAAGAATGCTGCTCTGCCAAGGGACAATACAGGCAAATGGCTCCAGTGCTGTATATCCTTTTCCAGGCCCCAGAGGAATTGGTTCTCCTCATAATGCATTCATTTTGAAGTGGTGTTTAACCACCTGCAGGGGCAGGTGTCCCGCTACTCTCCAAGTCCCTATCTGGAAGATCAGTGACTTATCCCATTTGATCCCAGGGATGAGATAGGCGGACAATGAGTCCCTTTAAGGAGAAATCTGGTTCTGCAATATATAGCAGGATATAATCAGCATACAATGACTTCCAATCTTCCCAGGAGTAACACACTCTCCAACCCCATACCTGGCATCCACCCAGATCTATTCAGCTAGGGCCTCCATAGCAGAAGCAAACAGCATCGGTGACAGAGGGCATCCCTCCTGTGTACCTCACCATATGGGGAACTCCCTGGATAGGGTGCTATTAATCCAGAGTCTGGCTGTAGAGGAGATGGGTCCATTTCAGGAACCGGGTACAAATCCCATTTTGAACAGTATTGCAAAGAGGAAGGGCCATTCAATGGAGTCTAAGGCTTTGTTTGCATCAAGCGATGCAATGGCTAGGGGTATACCCAGTGTATCCGCCATCACAATATTATTGTCGACCTGCCTAGGTTCAACTTAGGAGATCAGCGGGGTATGAATCCATTCTGGTGTGGATGTACCAGATCTGAGATTACACTTCCGACTAGCTAGCACCTTTGCTAACACTTTAGTGTCTGCATAAAGTAGGGAAATTTGCCTGTAGGAATCCCATCTTTCTGGAGGTTTATCTGGTTTAGGGATAAGTGTGATCATCACTGTGTGAATATCTCTGGGGAGTTTTCCCCTACGAAATGTCTCTATGTACAGGTTGAACATCAAGATTACAACATAATTTGCCATTCTCTTGAAGAACTCCACTGCAAGGACATTTGAACTTGTGATTTCCTGACTGAAGCTGTGTGAGCACTACGCTTATTTCTTCTGTTGTTAGGGCCCTTCCAGTTCCAGGGCTTGGACCCTGCCCAGGTGGGTTCATAGGCAGTCTCAAATAAAATTCAATAGGTCTGTCTCTGTAGTCCATCATTACCGTCACTTTCTCCTCCCTACCCTTGGTAGTTCATCAAGATTACTACCTAATTTGCCATTCTCTTGAAGAACTCCACTGCAAGGCCATTTGGACTTGTGATTTCCTGACGGTGGCTGTGTGAGCACAATGAATGTTTTTTCTAATGTTAGGGGCCCTTTCAGTTCCAGGGCTTGAGCCCCGCCCAGGCAGGTTCATGGGCAGTCTCAAATAAAATTCAATAGGTCTGTCTCTGTAGACCACCATTACCGTCGCTTTCCCCACCCTACCCTTGGTAGTTAAACCACCCGGACCTCCGATTTCCCCAGTATGGTGCCTGTCCATGTCTCTGCTATTAAGCCAGGTTGGGAGATTCCTGGCTTTGTATCTCACCTCGTACAGTCATTTCTGTTTGATCATGTGTGCTAGTCAGACTACTTCTGTGGCTAGAATTTCAACATTCTTCAGTCTTGAGGTAAATGAGCTGCCGTGCGGGCATCAGAAGGTGACAGTATACAGACCACCTCAAGATCAAGGATTTCCTCTTCTAGCTTCCTACAGTGGTGGGTTCTCTCTCTTCTTCCCCTATTTCACCTGTCATGATCTCCCCCCTTATTGTGGCCTTATAAGCCTGCCAAAGAGTAGACTCTGCAGAATTTTCTTTGAAGTAAAGGGCCATAACTTTATTTAGACTCTCCAGCAATTTGTCATTTGTGAGTCGCCATGTAGCCATTCTCCAGTCTGCTCTCCCTCATAAAGTCAGTGCGGTTAGAGTGTTGTAGATAATTCTAGGACTGTAGTAAATATTCCCGATGTTATGCCCTTATGTGGTTATATCAAATCATACCCTTATACAGGCATAAGAATCATACCCATATTAAGACATAGCCAATGCAGTCCAAATACGGCAAGGCTACTCCCTTAGACTCCTAGAAAGCACAACGTGTTCTTAAACAAACCAAGCCTCCAGCAGCCCGGGAATCCCCCCTGCTTCTGTATTGATTTGTCCTAGAACTCCTGGAGTCCTGAAAGAACTGCGAGTTCTTAGTGACGTCTTATGTCCAACCTTACGTCAAACTCGGCACCTTCCAGGTATAAATATACCAGCATCTGCCTTAAGCAACACACGGTGGTTTGGAGCAGATCGGCTATCTACTTGCCTGACGCCCTGCTGATGCAAGTGCCGAAGGAAGCTGAACCTCCCATTGACGTACTGAGAGAGACGCTGTCTTTTCTCCTGCCGAGAAATCCAGCTCCATAGTTTTCCGGTCACCCTTGTGGGTTGCTGGAAAATCGAGTCCTGAGAGAGATACAAGACCTCCTTCATTCTATAACCAAGGTACGGAGCTGATTAGACCCACAGAGAATTCTTGATTCAGATTCTTTTTTTTTTTTTTTTAAAACCTTTATTTATGTAATGCACATTACACAGCGTCTGCCTACAACCCCTCAGGGCCGGCCGCTATGACACTTATCGAAAAATAAAGCAAGCCAGTACACTGTTAAGACAATCTCTGAGCGCACATTATAGTGTGGAGCATTAAACTGTATTAGAAGGATATTAAAGGTTTAATTTTTATGATTTTGTCGAAGAAAAACAACAACACACAAACACATGGTATCATACTGGCAAGGGTCATAAGAGGGGGGGGAAGGGGAGAAGGAGTAAATATAAAAGGAACAAATCTGGCAAGGGGGGGCGATCATGAAGGAAAAAAGGGGGGATACAGATGATATGGAAAACAGAAAACGGAACGCCAATCATGAGGAGGAGGGGACAGGAACCTCGTAATCAAGTGGAGGGGAACAAATATCGCCACGGTAGGAATTCCACTGTGCCCAGACCCTGGACCATTTCATGGGACGACCCCGTGCCTCATACACCGTCTTTTCTCGAAACATGCACCAGTCCATGTTATCCTTCCAGGCACTGAGTCGTGGTGGTCTGGCGGAGCCCCAGAGCTGAGCTATGTCTCTCTTAGCAACCATGTTGCCCAGAGTGACCCAGAACGTCTGAGCAGCAGTACAATCCGTGGGCTCCCACACATTGAGCAAACAACGCCGTGCCTCAGGAAGAAGGGGGACCCCAGTGACACGTCCCATTACATCGTGCACCCTGGACCAGAAGGACGAGACAATCAGACATTCCCACAGAACATGGAGAAAAGTACCATCCATACCACACCCACGCCTACACCGTCCATCCGTCACAAGCCCCATGCGCACCAGTCGCGTACCAGTCACATACACACGGTGGAGGATCTTTAGCTGGACAAAACGAAGCCGGCCAGAATAGCCACCTCCTTGGGGGAGGAAACAGCCGACTGCCAGTCCTCGTCGTCTAGTTCAAGCCCATCAGCTAACCAGGAAGCACGAGGTTTCCCTAGCTGGTCTGCCCTGTTGTTAATGAGCTTCTTATATATTAAGGAAATCGTACTATCGGGGACGTGACCGTCTAGGATACGATCCTCCAGGGGGGAGGATTGTGGGATATCAGTCCCGGGGGGAAAGGCGGAGGATAAGGCGTGGCGAACCTGCATATACCGAAAATGTTCCCTATCATCAAGCTGGTATTCCAGTTTCAAGGCTTCAAAGGACTTCACAGCGCCCCTGGCCCAAAGATCATCACCTTACTGATCCCAATCATGTCCCACCTGCCAAACCCTTTCGTCTGCTAAAGGTTGCCCAGTCGATCAGAGTCATACAATGGGGTCATACGAGTCAGCTTGCCACCCCAGCCCGTAGCCACAGTTGCATCCCTCCAGGCCCGCACTGCACACTTCGTAGGACCCGTAAGGAGACGGAATGGCGACTTCGAATACAAAGCCCTATTAAAGTTGCCACCGGGCAGCAAAAATTTGTCCAGGGCAAAGGCAGGAGCGGGTTCTGATGAGTACGTCACGTGATTAATGGCGCTCAGGTGCGAGGCCCAGTAATAACGTCTGATATCTGGCAAAGCAATACCGCCGTCATACCAGGAAAGGGTGAGCTTAGACAGCGCAATACGGGCGCGACCATCCCAGATCAATTGCCGCTGCAAACTTTCGATCTCGCGAAAATAGCGAGCAGGGACCGGGTCAAAGAAATTCTGCAACGCATAGAGAAATCGGGGGAGCGACATCATTTTAAAAAGGGCCGCTCGGCCCAGCGGAGACAAGGGCAATTCACGACATCGCCTCACGTCTTGTTTGAGACGTCGGAGCGGAGCATACAAATTCCGTTCATATCGCACCGCAGAAACCGTAGAGACATAAATCCCCAAATACTTAAAACCGTCCTCCGCCACCAAGATTGGAAACCTACGGGGCAATGGCGGCAGAACCCCGGCTATGACGTAGACACAGGATTTGGTCCAGTTGAGGACCAATCCGGAGTTCCTACCGAAGGATGTAAGACTGTCGAAGAGCACATTCAAGGACTTTTGAGGGGAAGTGAAATAAAGAAGGATGTCATCGGCATACAGTGAGACGCGATACTCTAGATCAGGCGCCCATCGAATCCCTTTAATCGAGGGTTCCCACCGGAGCCACGCCGCAAGGGGTTCAAGTGCTAATGCAAAGAGAAGCGGGGAAAGCGGACATCCCTGGCGGGTGCTGCGGCCCAAAGGGAAGGGGTCAGAACTCCTGCCATTTACCACGACCTGGGCTAGCGGCTGTTCATAAAGAAGCTTGACCCACGCAATAAAGTTAGGGCCAAAGCCAAACTTGGAGAGGGTCGCCCAGAGATAAAGCCATTCAATGGTGTCAAAAGCCATCGTGGCGTCTAGGGAGGCCACCACCGCAGGCTCCGCGAGGGTTGGAGCTCTCGCGAGAACACCATGAAACCTACGCAGGTTAAGGGCCGTGTTCCTATGCGGTATGAAGCCGGATTGATCCGGATGAATCAGGTCACAAATCACCGTCAACAGCCGATTGTCCAGGGCTTTGGCTAGGATTTTAGGTTCTGCATTTAGCAAGGAAATGGGGCGGTAGGAGGTACAGCGATCACGAGGCTTGCCATCCTTATAAATGACCACTATAGTAGCCAGGCGCTGTTCAGGCGGGAGGACTCCTGCCTCGAACGCGTCTAGGGACATGGTGCGCAGATGGGCAGCCATCTTGTCCGGACGAAGTTTGTATAGCTCGATGGGTAAACCGTTGGGCCCCATCGCCTTTCCCGACCGCAGAGATCGGATAGCGAGGGCAATCTCATCCACCATAAAGGGAGCCTCCAGAGCCAAGACCTCTTCCTCCGAGACACAAGGAAGAGCTATATCACGCAACAGCAAACGGGAATCAGCCTCATCGTGGTCGCTCACCGGGGTATAAACCTTCCGGAAATGATCAACAAAACAGTCAACAATCGCACCGGGATCAGACACACTTTCACCAGATTCACGAACAATAACGGGCACAACGCGATTCGCTCTTTCAGCCTTATCCAGCCACGCCAGGAGTTTGCTAGCCTTGTCACCAACATCATATAGCCGGCCCAATTGATTCTCTCGCATCAACTTAGCAGCATCGGTAACACAAGCCCTGTAATCCGCCTGTTTCAGTTCCAAAGTATGCAATAGCGCAGGCGTGTCATCCCCACCCAGCTCACTCTCAAGCGCTGTAATTTCAGTTTCGAGGGCCAGAACGGCCTCCCTCTTAGCCTTCCGTTCAGCAGCAATAAGAGACAGTGCGGATCCCCGGATGACCGTTTTAAAGGCCTCCCAGAGAACCGTAGGGGAAGTCACCGAACCCACATTTTCATCAAAGTAACAGTCAACAGCCTTAACCAATTCTGAGCGGAGCCGGGGGTTCCGAAAGTGCCAGGGGGGAACCGGGGGTACTCTGTTACCAAAAAGACCACCCACAGATATCTTAAGCAGCAAGGGGGAATGGTCCGAGATACCCCGGGGAAGATGACGAACCTCCCGTACCAAGGATAGGGTGGAAGCCAGCACAAAGAAATAGTCTATCCAAGAGAGGCTACCATGCGCACCGGAGTGGAAGGTGTACTGCGTCTGGGTAGGGTGTAGCGAACGCCAAACATCCACAAGACCAAAAGTTTCAGTCATATCGGTGAGCCACATCTGGGACTGAGGCAGAACTCTAGGGGGCAGTCGATCACATTCGCCAGACATCACGGAGTTAAAGTCTCCGCCCATGATCAGCCGACCATCAGGGAGACCAAGAAGTGTCTTGCCAAGATCGGCGTATGTGGTAGCCTGCAGCCCCGGGGGAATATACACAGCCACTAACACAATAGGCTTCCCCTCCCATCTCCCGGAGACAGCAGCATACCATCCCCGATCATCCAGGACAACATCATCAATCTCAAGGGCCAGGGAGGATTTAACCATTATGCCCACCCCCCGGGACCCGGAGGTGAAACCAGCGTGGGCGGCCAATCGGTAGCCCCGGCGGTCAAGGGCTTTACAGGCATTACCGATCAAGTGGGTTTCTTGAAGGAACACGACATCAGGGGCGTGGCGCCTAATAAATTGCAGCACAATGCCACGTTTAATCCTGTCACCCAACCCGTTGACGTTCCAAGAAAGAACCTGCATCTCACCCCGCCCATCCCAGGAAAAACGACCCATCCCAACCCCCTCCCATAACCACAGATCCAGAATATTTGCAATTAGTAATATACCATGAACAGAGAAAAACAACAGAAAACATAAAACACAACCAAGTCTCCAGAAACCACCCCAAACCAAGAACCCGTTACAACTCCCCCCACCCTGCACCCCTGCTGACTAAAAAGCCACCCCAAACTGCAGTGTGCCTGTCGCCCCATCTGATCTACACAAAGAACCCCCCGAGGAGGAAGGGAGAAACCACCCGTACCCGTTGATTCAGATTCTTGGCAAAAACTGTAACTCATCTACTCCTTCCCGGTACTAGGCTTAGGTTAGGTACACTGGGGTAGGCGTATCTTAGAAACACCAGTTGAGTACGTTTAGTCATTATTTTATCGTTGTATATATTTTATCCATTTTAAGTATCTTATGACTTAGAAACCATATAAATGCTTTTACAGTATTATTTCATAATACTCATTTTACTGTACACACTTTACTTTATGGCAAGTATTGCAATTGTCTCTGAATAGAGTCCTTCCAAAAAGACCCTCTCTTAAATCCTGGGAAAAAAACACCTTACCCTGGTTCACCAAAGAGGTCCTATCCCAGAAAATACTCTGTAAAAAGACGGAAAGAACCTGGAGGAAGGGCTATGACCCTAATAGAAAGAGGGTGTACAAACTTACAATTCTAAATTATAAAAAGGCCCTTGAAGCGACATAAGCAGCCTTCTTTGAGGAAAAGATAAGTACAGCGGCCAACTCATCTAGAGAAACTTACCAAATAGTGAAATCACTTTTAAAAATCCCTAAGCCCCCCCATCCTGTGGACCCTTCGGACAACCGCTGTAATGAGCTAGCAATTTATTTTAACCAGAAGATCCAAAACATTGTGAAACAACTCCACCCTCTCAACCTCACCGACCCATCTGATACGCCCCCGCTGCCATCGCAGGTTCGCGTAACAGGGCTGGAGGTGTTTACTCCTCTCACGGGGGACACCCTGCTACCCATCTTTCAGTCAATAAAGAGCAGCTCTCCGCTGGATCCGGCCCCAGAGAAGGCCCTAAAATTGGTCACTTCTACCATTCTTGTACCCATGAAGAATGTGATCAATTCTTCCCTGGCACAGGGCACTGTCCCTCCTAAAGGGAAGAAGGCTGTGGTTAAGGCCTTATTGAAGAAACCCAACCTTGACCCCCTGGACTTCAATAATTTTAGGCCGATCTCCCTCCTGCCAAGTACTAGCAAGGTGGCAGAAAAATTCATCAACGGTCAGCTGTCCAACTATCTTGAATCGAGCGAACTACTGAAACCATCTCAGACATTCTTTCGGCCGAGCCAGGGCACGGAAACAGCTATGGTTGTGGTTGTCGAAGAGGCCAGGAAGATCATCGATGTGGGAGGATCAGTGGCAGTGATCCTCCTGGATCTGAGCGCTGCCTTTGACACCGTGAATCATAGTACATTGGTCCAACGGCTCAGGGATGTGGGCATCTCTGGACTTGCACTGTCATGGCTGAGATCCTTTCTACACAGCTGCTCGTTCCAGGTGGCGGAGGGCAAGTACACCTCGGAGGTGACTCCAATACACTGTGGAGTCCCGCAGGGCTCGTCATTGAGCCCTGCGCTCTTTACAAATACATGTCCCCCCTTGAAAAAATTGTAACCCCTTACGAAATTAAACTGCTGACATACGCTGATGATACCCAGCTCGTCATGTCTCTTAGCCAACAGGATAACTTTGTCACCGATCTGTATTCTTGCCTGGGTTGGATGAATAAATCCCACTTAAAACTCAACTGTGACAAAACGGAGATACTGGTCCGGGGTAATCAGTCCTTTTTCCGCCCGGAGACATTGTGGCCCCCTTGCATGGGCCCCCCGACTCCAAAAGTAGACATCAAAAGCCTGGGGATCTGGTTGGATCAAGGGCTCAGACTTAACACCCAAGCAAGGAAAACGGCCGGAGCCTGCTATGGACTCCTTCGCACCTCTCGTAAAATTCTGCCCCTGGTCCCCGTGCAGTCCAGCAAGCTCCTGATTCAGGGTTTGATATTGGCCAGATTGGACTATGGAAATGCCCTTCACTTTGGGGTACCCAAGAAAGTGACAGACAGACTGCAGGTGGTAAAGAACGCGGCTGCTCGGATCCTCACAGGCACCAACAACCGCTGCTCGGCAAAACCAGCCCATCGAGCACTCCACTGGATGCCAATATGCGAAAGAGTGCAGTTCAAAGCTCTCTGCATGACTCAAGAATGCTGCACGGTAAAGCTCCTCCCATCCTGTGTGGTCTGTGCTCGCCTGACCTACAGGCTCCTGTGCCCCGCTTTCTTGCCCTGTGCCCCTGTATTCATTATACTGTATTGTAATTTTGATTATCTTTTGTGCCTGTTTGCCTGTTTTTTCTGTTGCCCCCGTCTCTTCCCTCCCCGCTCCCCGCCACCGCCGCTAACCCCGCCCCTTTTTTCCTTCTGTACCCTCCCCGCTCCCGCCTCCCAGCTGCTCCGCCCTCCCTCGCACTTCGCCATATATGGCGACCGTGCGAACGCGCAGCGGTCACGCGCAGCGGGCGCGCCGATTGTGCGCCGAAGGCGCGCCAAAGGTAAGCCCGTCTGCGCCCGTCCGCGACCGGACCGCGCCCAGCGCCAGGACCCCTGGCCCCCGCAGATCCCAGCCACCCGCCGGACGTACGACGCCGCCACCCTCAACGCACTCAACGACGGCCGAATCCCGGGATGCTACCGAGCCAACCCGAGACGAACCCACGGACCCTTCTGCTGCACCGCCTGCAAGTTCACCTGCATCCGGACCTGCCTCGCACCAGCACCCGCCAAGACGACCAACAGCAGCAACCACCTCAAGTGCATCCTGCTCAACAACCGCTCCGTCCACAGACACGCCATCAAACTCTGGAACCTCATTGACACCACAGCTCCTGACGTTGCCTTCCTCACGGAGACCTGGATGAACGCCTCTTCAGCGCCCGACATCGCCATCGCCATCCCAGAGGGCTACAAGATCACCCGGAGGGACCGCACCGCCAACCAGATGGGAGGAGGCATCGCCATCATCCACAGGGACACCATCCGCATCACGACCAACACCGACGACATCCTGACTACCGCCGAACACCTACACTTCCAGATCCACACCGACCAGAAGACCACCCTCAGAGCCACCCTGATCTACCGACCCCCGGGACCACGCACACAATTCAGCGAGGACATCGCCGACTTCGTCAGCCCGCATGCCCTCCCCTCCGCTGACTACATCCTCCTGGGAGACATCAACTTCCACCTGGAGAACAACAACGACCGCAACACCACCACCCTGCTCGACAACCTCGCCAACCTTGGACTCAAGCAGCTGGTGACCACCCCCACCCAGCTCGCCGGCCACACACTCGACGCTGTCTTCTCATCCAGCAAAGACATCGCCTTCACCCACGCCACTGGACTCCACTGGCCGGACCACAGCTGCGTCCACTTCACCTTCAGAAGTACGACGATCCACCACCACCAGCAACAGGTTGCCCGTAGAAGCTGGAACAAGATCACAGCCGACCAGCTCGCCACTTCCCTGAGCCAGCACCCCCCGCCAGCTCAGCGAACCCCAGCCAGGCCGTCGACAAACTCACGAAGTGGATCAGCAACTGCGCAGACGAACTCGCCCCACTGAGGACCCCGCCCAGCAGACCCGGCAGCAAGAAGGCCCCATGGTTCACCGACGAACTCAAGAGCTCCAAGAAGAACTGCCGAGCCCTCGAGAAAGCCTGGAGAAGGGAGCCAACACCGGACAACATGGCTACCCTCAAGCTCGCCACCCGGAAGCACCACCAACTGATCCGCGCCACCAAGAAAACTGCATTCAAGGACCGGCTGGACAACAACGCACACAACAGCAAGGAACTCTTCAACATCGTGAAAGAGCTCTCCAACCCCAACGCCGGAAACAACGACATCACCCCATCGCAAGAACTCTGCAACTCCCTCGCCTCCTACTTCCACAACAAGATCGCGGACATACACAACAGCTTCAGCACTCAACCGACGAACGCCACGACCGACACGACCGAACCAACGCCCCCCACCACCACCCTCCGCGCCTGGACCCCGATCAGCACCGAAGACACCGTCCGCATGATGAACTCCATCCACTCCGGATCTCCGACCGACCCTTGCCCTCACCACATCTTCAACAAGGCCGACGCTGTCATCGCACCCCACCTACGGGACATCATCAACACCTCCTTCACCACCGCCACCTTCCCTGAGAGCTGGAAGCATGCCGAACTCAGCGCTCTACTCAAGAAACCAACAGCGGACCTCACCGAACTCAAGAATTACCGCCCCATCTCGCTGCTCCCGTTTCCGGCCAAAGTCATCGAGAAGACCGTCAACAAGCAGCTGGCCGCCTTCCTCGAGACGAATGGATCCCTCGACCCCTCGCAGTCTGGCTTCCGGGCCAACCACAGCACCGAGACCGCCCTCATCGCTGCCACCGATGACATTCGAGCCCTGATGGACAACGGAGAAACAGCGGCCCTCATCCTCCTAGACCTCTCCGCGGCCTTCGACACCGTCTGCCACCGCACCCTATTGCAGCGCCTCAACAACGTCGGAATCCAGGAGAAGGCACTGGAATGGATCATCTCGTTCCTCGACGGAAGGACACAGAGAGTCCGCCTACCACCGTACAAGTCAGAGGCCACCGAAGTCATCTGCGGCGTACCCCAAGGATCCTCGCTGAGCCCAACCCTCTTCAACGTCTACATGAGCCCCCCCGCGGCCATCGCACGCCAACACAACCTAAACATCATCTCCTACGCCGACGACACCCAGCTGATCCTCTCCCTGACCAACGACCCCGCCGCCGCCAGAGCCAACCTTCACGAAGGGATGAAAGAGGTAGCCGAGTGGATGTCGACCAGCCGCCTGAAGCTGAACTTGGACAAGACGGAAGTCCTCATCCTGGGATCCTCGCCCTCCGCCTGGGATGACTCCTGGTGGCCCCCCGCCCTGGGCACCGCACCCAAACCGACAGACCACGCACGTAACCTAGGCTTCGTCCTGGACTCCTCCCTCTCCATGACCAGGCAAGTCAACGCCGTCTCCTCGTCGTGCTTCAACATCCTGCGCATGCTACGGAAGATCTTCCGGTGGATCCCCACCGAGACCAGGAAGACGGTCACCCTGGCCCTCGTCACCAGCCGACTGGACTACGGCAACGCCCTCTACGCCGGAACCACCGCCAAGCTCCAGAAGAGACTCCAACGGATCCAGAACGCCTCAGCCAGACTCATCCTCGACGTCCCACGACACAGCCACATCTCCGGACACCTGAGAGACCTGCACTGGCTCCCGGTCAACAAGAGAATCACCTTCCGTCTCCTCACCCACGCACACAAAGCCCTTCACGACCAAGGCCCGAGCTACCTCAACAACCGCATCAACTTCTACGCTCCCAAACGACACCTTCGATCAGCCAGTCACGCCCTCGCCGCCATCCCCCGCATCCGAAGAGCGACAACAGGAGGAAGGTCCTTCTCCTACCTGGCCGCCAAGACCTGGAACTCCCTCCCGACCGACCTGCGCCTGACCCAAGACCACCTCGCCTTCAGGAAGAAGCTCAAGACCTGGCTGTTCGAGCAGTAGCAGCACCCCCCCCTAGCGCCTTGAGACCCTCCGGGTAAGTAGTGCGCTCTATAAATGCCTATGATTGATTGATTGATTGATCCTTAAAGACCTCATTGTCCCTTACACAACTAAGAGAACACTTCGGTCCACGATCGCACACCTGACCTTGGTACCAAATATCAAGAGGGCGCGATCCGGAGGCCGTTTGTTCTCGTACAACGCCTCCAAATTGTGGAATTTGCTCTCCCTGGACATACGGGCACAACCCAATCTTGCCTCATTCCGCAAAAACCTAAAGACCTGGCTGTTCCCTTAAGCCTTCTCCTACCAATTTTGCTTGCTTCTATCAATTAGCGCTGGGACGCTCACGGGCAGCCATGCGCTCTATAAATCTTTAAATTCTAAATTCTGAATTGTAGCAATTCACTTCTTTTGTATGAGAAAGTAGAGTGCTCAATAAATAACCACTTTTATTAAAAACGCCCGTCTCTCTATTTCTCTGCACTAAGCATGCACGATTGACTGAGTGAAATAGCTACCTATTGTTTCCGTTACTCTGGAGATATACTCCTTATTCTGGGGGAGCAAAGTTGTCATGTTTATGCGGTTGTCAGAAACTAATCCCTTCTTGTCTATTCAGGAAAGTTAATACTTTCCTGTTCACTTGAGAAAGTTTCTAGTGATCTCTGAGCTAGCTGGCATTCATAATATGGTCTAACATATTCAATAGAGACCTAGTCGACCTCAGTCCTACGTCGACACTATTGTTTATGTTATTCCAATGCGCAGAGCCTATTGGGAATATAGGAACTACACTACAAGAGTAATACACAGTGGCGAGTGGTCAGAGAGACCATTCGTTTTTAAGTCTGCCTCAGTTTATCTGTTTAATGTTGCTGGTGGTGTAAGAGAGTGATCTATCCTACAGTGGGAATTGTGTGCCCCAGAGTAAAAGGTCTAGCTCCGATTTGTCCTGTGCAGTAATCTCCATTCGTCTTCAAAACCCATACCCATCACAAAGGTCACTAGTTTCCCCATTCAGAGGAAACCTAGTTGGGGGGGTTAGTCATTCTATCCATGTGGAGGTTCATTTTCATGTCAAAATCCCCTCTGACTAGTATTGTTGCAGGTAGAAGATCTAAAAGCAATGTGCTCAAATATGGTTGCCTCTATGTCTGCGATCCTAGTGGAATATATACATTTATCAGAGAACTTGTTTCCTCCTTCCACTTGCCCGGGACCATCATATAGCATCCCCTGTCATCAGATGAGTTGTGGTTCACTTGAAAGGCAACCGTCTTTTTTTATCAGGATTGCAACTCTCATGGATCCAGAGGTATACCCCCAGTGGCTGACCACTGTGTATCTCCCCCTACCCAGGAAGACACATTTCAACCCTCTCAGGTGTGTTTCCTTCAGAAACACCACATCTGCTATGTAGCAACTGTGTGCTGTCTTCACTAGTCTCCACTTAATTTGGCTAACTAGTATGTTAATGTTGCATGATAGTATTTTGAGTGACTGTACCTTATGGTTGCTGTGTAGATTGTCGCCCATTATACTGATCCCTTTCTCCTGTGCGATATGACCCCATCAAAATGTTAAACAAATCAACATCCTCCCACAATTCCCACCCTAAATTACCATGGTGCCATTATCTAACTGGCGGGCATCACGGGGCCATCACCCCGTGAGAGCAAAGTCCTGCTTTATTATTGCAAGTGTAGTTAACAGTTATATTTTTCAATTTGGTGAGGGTGCAGAGGCAGTTCCCACTATCAGGAGTACAGTGTTAATTGTCCTGTTTTGGGCAGGCCTGTCGTAACAAATCCAAATATGTCCAGAAAGGTAGTCCGTACATCTCTGCCCCTCAGATAATCTCTTCAGACATCATCGGATAACCTTTGGTCGGGCCCAATCTCCTCTCTGTGATCGGGATCGGAGCCTTGCTCATTTGAGCTATCTGTCTCTTTCTCTAGAGTTTCACATCAGTTGGAAGAGTCCCGTGTGCAGCTCTTCTGATTGTCCATGAAAAGTTTAGCTCTTTCAGATTTTGCCTGATTCCTTACGACGCTTCCTGTTTTCTTGCCATCTAAGGGCCTGTGATGCCGATGCAGCCTATGGAATGAGGTGCCCATGTCTCTCCAAATAGCCCCAGACTTCCTCTGCATTGGTAAAGAAGTGAGCTTCTACCCCGTCCATTATACAGAGTTCCGCCAGGAAAAAGAGGGCATTGTAGCTGTTTAGGTTCCGTAGGTGCTGCTTTACTCTTCAGAAGGCTTCCCTTTGATGTTGTACTCGTGTGGTATAATCTGTATATATATTGATGGATGCATTCTCTACTGTCCATAGTCCATGCAAGCACACTTTGTCACCATTCCCTTCTGTGCCCTTTGTGTCACAACCCCTTTCTGAGGCCCCTGCATAGTGGTCAAGCATGCAGGGCTCATGTTGCTTAATTCCTGTGGTGCTTTGTGGCACACTATGATATCATGACTGATGTTCCCCTAGTACCGTCATAACTGATGTTCCCTCTATACCCTCATGACTAATGTTTCCCCAGCATCCTCATGGCCAATGTTCCCCCAGCACCCTTATGACTGATGCTAACCAGCCCTCTTATGATCAGTACTTCCCCAGCACCAGTAATTCCATTGCTCCTGAATCCTTGCAAGTGTTCAGGGTTGTACTGGGATGCAGTGGGCACCGGGCATTTCCCTGGTCGGCCGCCAGAGTGGGGGCCATTTTTGGGTCTTTGTTACCAGGGTCCAGCAATTTCAGCCCCCTGTAACAAAATTGGCAGAACCCGGCCCTAACAAACAGCTCAGCCGCACTCCCCTGCCCCCCTCCCAGGGGCCGGCCAAACAGTTTGCCAGGGCCGGTTTCGGTTCCCTGTCCGGCCCTGCAAGTGTTCCCCAAATCCTGCGAACCAAGGGATTGACTGTGTTACACACGTGATCTAGCAACATCCATTGAGTCTTCAAGAGGGTATATAAACCCTGCCCAAACCCAAATCATGGCTTGGCCTCACTCCCTGAGGAACACGCCTCACCCTGCCCACTCACCTAAAAATTCTGACGGAAGTGAAAAGTAATCTGGTCTGCTTCAAGTCCATCCAAACCTGTGGTTCAAGTGGAACCACCTCCTTTGGCATCTTCTTCCTTGCCTCCTCCGTCGCAGCTACTCCAGTATACCCCCTACTCCCTGAGCCAAAGCCTTGAGATCTTCTTCATACTTCAGTCATGTGGAAGTACTAGGCAGAATACTTGATAACAGGTTAGAGCGCACTAAACCTCCTATACTATTACACAGGACTGACTATCCCCTTCTTCAAAGACGATAGACTTTCCTCTCTTTGCGTTACTCCAGCACTTCTTGTGTGCCTTGTAAGTTTATACTCTGGACCCTTCCTACAACCTTGATGCTAGAATTGGCACTGCACAAGGGTTAAAGACTATGGCCCCCATTAGGATGGCGGGCGGACTTTGGCCGCCCACCATCCTCGTGCAAAACGGGACCGCCCGTGATCCGAGCGGTGGTCCCGCCATTGTATTGTATTGTTTTGGTAAAGCGCAAAACAGCTGCCCCAGCAATGAGGGGTCCCGGCGCTAGAAAACCATAGACCCGGGCCTGAGAGAAGAAGTGGAAGGGAGTTAGGGAGGGGGGAAAAGATGTGTTTTAATGGCTTTTCTGAAGGCCGAAAGACTTTCTATGGAGCGGATGTTTAGTGGCAGACTGGTCCATAGTTTGGCTCCTAGGACTCTAAAGGAGCGGCCGCCCATGCGGCAGAGTTTTATGCGCGGAACGCACAAGAGGTGCTGGTTAGATGACCTCAGGTTACGTGATGGAGCGTAGGAGGCAAGTAGAGGTCGTAACAGTGTAGGAGTTTCGAGTTTGACGATTTTAAAGGTCATGATAAGCGTTTTGAATTTAATTCTAGAGTCCACTGGTAGCCAGTGTAGCTTTCGGATTGTAGCTCTGGCCGAGCATCTACGGGGGAGGCCGGCTAGAGCTCTAGCCGAAGAATTCTGCACGTGTTGCAGCCGTGTTATCTCTCCTTTGTTGGCGCCAAGGAGGAGTACATTGGCGTAGTCCAAACGCGAGAGGATGGTGGCTTGAATGATAAGCTGGCGTAGCTTGGCGTCAAAGAAGCGCAGTATGTGGCTAAGACTCCTCAGCAAGCCGACACAGGTTCCAGCAACCTTTTTGGTGTGGGCCTGATAGTTGAGGGAGGCGTCCATCCATACTCCCAGATTCTTAACTAAGAATTTGGGGGGTGGGATGGTGCCTAGGGAGGATGGCCACCAGTGTTCGTTCCAGAGGCTGGTGTTTTTGCCAAGGAGTAGCACTTCTGTTTTACCAGCGTTGAGCTGTAGACAGTTGTCTGTCATCCATTGGGCTACTGCGGATAGACCGTTTTTAAATTTGGAGGCTGAGATAGAAGGGCCTTCCGTGAGAGTGATGGCCAGCTGTGTGTCATCGGCGTACGACACCAGTGTCATGCCCCACTCTTTGGCCAATGTGGCAAGAGGTTGCACGTACAGATTAAAAAGGGAAGGGCTCAACGCCGAGCCCTGCGGGACTCCCTGTGCAATAGGATGGGATTTCGATAGAAAGGGGGGTGCTGAGACCCGGAAGGATCTGTTCATGAGGAAAGATCGGAACCACTCCAATGCTTTGCTAGATACTCTGAATGTCTCCAGACGATTAAGAAGGATGTCGTGGGATACCGTATCAAAGGCCGCGCTGAGGTCGAGAAGAATCAGCGCAGCGCTTTGACCGGCATCTAAAATCGTCCGGAGGTATTCGGTGGTGGCCAGGAGGGCCGACTCAGTGCTATGACCTGGTCTGAACCCATTTTGTGATGGCTCCAAGATGTTATTTTGGACCATGTGTTGGGATAGAGTGTTGTTCGTATGGGCTTCTGCGAGTTTGGACAACCATGGGAGCAGGGAGATTGGTCGAAAGTTCTCCAGTTTAGATGGATCTAGGGTGGGTTTTTTAATGATGGGTGAGACCCACGCTTGCTTCCAGGCAGATGGTACACTCGCTGAGGAGAAGGAGAGGTTCAGAATAGAGGTCAGGGATGTTAGAAAAAAGATTCTAAGAATTGTGCCGGGCGCATGGGGTCTGACGGAGAGCCAGTTTTGACTTTATGGCATAGTTTGGTGAGGTTGTCAGGGGAGATTTCCGGGATATGAGTCAGGGGAGTGAGGTTGGGGGAGGGAGTAGGGTTTTTAGTGGGGCTGGGAGAATGCTGAGGGAAAGAAGTATATATTTTCTGTACTTTGTCGACAAAGAATGTAGCAAGATCTTCGCATTGTTGTGCAGAGGAGATACTAGGGAGGGGGGATTTGCCATTTTGAAGTTCTTGAACGAGTTTGAAGACTTCTTTGGCAGGGGTAGGACTAGAATTGATTTTGTCTGTATAGAAGGCGGATCGTGCAGCGCGAATGGCTTTATGGTACATTTTTTGTTTTAGTAGATAGTCAATTTTATCGTTGTTGTTGTATTCCCTTCTCCATACGCGCTCAGCTCTTTTACAGTCTTTGCGCATGTTTTTGAGGGAGTCATTGTACGGAGAGCTGCGTCCTTTCGTCCATTTAGATGGGATGAAGGCGTCTAATCCTTTCGTGATCCAGTCATGAAATGTGTTATAAGTTCCGTCGATATCAAGGTTGGTCTCGTGATGGAATTCCCCAAGGGTGGTATGAAGGTCGCTGATGGCTAGTTTGTGCCATGGTCTTTTTAGGTGACAAGAAGGTGCAATTTTATGTCTTGTTTTGTTGACTAGAATGGTCAGCTTAATAAGATAGTGGTCTGTCCATCCCATCGGTAAGGGTGCCTCTGATTTAAACTCCTCGATGTTGGTGAATACTGGGTCTAGAATGTGACCCGCTAGATGCGTAGGGGTTAAAATAAGAGGATTGAGTTGCAGGGCAGAGAGATCAGCAAGAAGATTCTTGATAGTGGCGTCAGTAAGCAGATCAAAGTGGAGATTGAGATCGCCTAGTATGGTGAAGTTTGCATTTTTTGTAATTAGAGAGTTGGCTGTCTCTAGAAGAGCCTCAATAAATTTTGAGGCGGGCCAGGTGGGCGATAGATGTAAAGGCCCGACATGGTGAAGTTGGGATTTATAGTGATTTTAAAATATGCGCATTCACAGTCGGGAAGTTCTTCCTTGGTGAACAAGCAAGAAAACTGTTTTTTATAGATTATGGCGATGCCTCCTCCTCTTCCATCTCTGTTTAGGATCGACATAAGGTAGTCGTCTGGGAGCGTGAGGTTAGGTATTACAGAAGTGCCATCCCGTAACCAGGTTTCACAGAGAAAGAGGATATCAGGGTTTTCGTCCAGTATGAGGGTATTAACCTCAAGGTGGTGCTTGGTTAGTGACCTGACGTTGAGATGGAGGATTGTAATGGGGGTTGTATTGGGTGGGTCATGTAGTTGTCGGATGATATAAGGGTTGGCTGTCGTAAAATTACAATTTTTACATAGCAGGAAGGTGAGACCAGGCGTACCTGATATGTGGGCGCAGGACCGTCCAGGATTCCAGGCCAGAAGTTGTTCCCTGTCGTAGTGAAGGGATGCTGATGGAGTATGACCAGGGGGACTGGCGAAAGGCGATGACTTGGCGAGGACGGGCGAAGACGGGCTTGCCTTAGGCACGCCCGCTGCGCCCATCCGCTGCGCGTACGGTGAAAACACATGTTTCTATAAGAAAGAGAGGGGCGGGGGCGTGGCCTCAAGTGGGCGTGTACAGCAAATTATAGGTGACACAAAGTTTAAAAATAGGCAGAGCTTTCTCCCGGCTTTTCGCCTCAGGAGGGTAGGAGGTTCTGTGTATAACGCTAGTGATCAGCGCTTTATACACGAGGGCGGGGGCGTGGCCTCAAGTGGGCGTGGCCTCGCTGCACGCTGTCAATGGCGGCAGTCACTGTGGGTGAGAGAATCCTTCCTGAGACAGCGCTGAGTCCGCTGTATGTCAGGTTTCACTAGGCACGTCCTGGGGGTGCCAGGGATTCGACGCAGTGCAATTTTTAAAAAGTAAACACAGATTATAGGTGACACAAAGTTTAAAAATAGGCAGAGCTTTCTCCCGGCTTTTCGCCTCAGGAGGGTAGGAGGTTCTGTGTATAGCGATAGTGATCAGTGCTTTATACACGAGGGCGGGGGCGTGGCCTCAAGTGGGCGTGGCCTCGCTGCACGCTGTCAATGGCGGCAGTCACTGTGGGTGAGAGAATCCTTCCTGAGACAGCGCTAGGTCCGCTGTATGTCAGGTTTCACTAGGCACGTCCTGGGGGTGCCAGGGATTCGATGCAGTGCAATTTTTAAAAAGTAAACACAGATTATAGGTGACACAAAGTTTAAAAATAGGCAGAGCTTTCTCCCGGCTTTTCGCCTCAGGTGGGAAGGAGGTTCTGTGTATAGCGCTAGTGATCAGCGCTTTATACACGAGGGTGGGGGGCGTGGCCTCAAGTGGGCGTGGCCTCGCTGCACGCTGTCAATGGCGGCAGTCACTGTGGGTGAGAGAATCCTTCCTGAGACAGCGCTAGGTCCGCTGTATGTCAGGTTTCACTAGGCACGTCGTGGGGGTGCCAGGGATTCGACGCAGTGCAATTTTTAAAAAGTAAACACAGATTATAGGTGACACAAAGTTTAAAAATAGGCAGAGCTTTCTCCCGCCTTTTCGCCTCAGGAGGGTAGGAGGTTCTGTGTATAGCGCTAGTGATCAGCGCTTTATACACGAGGGCGGGGGGCGTGGCCTCAAGTGGGCGTGGCCTCGCTGCACGCTGTCAATGGCGGCAGTCACTGTGGGTGAGAGAATCCTTCCTGAGACAGCACTAGGTCCGCTGTATGTCAGGTTTCACTAGGCACGTCCTGGGGGTGCCAGGGATTCGACGCAGTGCAATTTTTAAAAAGTAAACACAGATTATAGGTGACACAAAGTTTAAAAATAGGCAGAGCTTTCTCCCGGCTTTTCGCCTCAGGTGGGTAGGAGGTTCTGTGTATAGCGCTTGTGATCAGCGCTTTATACACGAGAGTGGGGGGGGCGTGGCCTCAAGTGGGCGTGGCCTCGCTGCATGCTGTCAATGGCGGCAGTCGCTGTGGGTGAGAGAATCCTTCCTGAGACAGCGCTAGGTCCACTGTATGTCAGGTTTCACTAGGCACGTCCTGGGGGTGCCAGGGATTCGACGCAGTGCAATTTTTAAAAAGTAAACACAGATTATAGGTGACACAAAGTTTAAAAATAGGCAGAGCTTTCTCCCGGCATGGCCATATGATGCACCCGCCACACTGGCGGGCGCATCATGGATTCATAACATTGTGGCAGGCGGTGTTCACACCGGCACCCGCTGCAATGTTATGAATGCATGGTATGCATTTGCATACACAAAGCGGCAGGCACTGTGCGGTGCCTGCCGCATTGTGTATGCAAATGCAGAGAGGTACCACACGTTCCCCCCATGTGCACCCCCACCTCACCTTCACCATGGGGGCCTGCAGGGGGCCCCCAAAGTAAAGACCACCTGCCTTTCCACTGCGGCATTGCTGCCACGGAAAGGCATCCCCCAAATCCCATACTAATATGGCAGGCGGTGTCTGATAGACACGCCAACATATAAACCCTTGTCCACCCTGGCCGCAAGGCGACCTGGGTGGAAAAGCGTCAGACGGTGTCTCCGTCCGCCGCGGTCCCCCCCACCATAGTAATATGGTGGGGGAAAATGGGTGGTGGGCAGACAAGGATGTCGGGGGGATCACCACCGCCCGCATGGTGTTGGCGATCCACGCGACATCCTAATGGACCCCTTTATCTCTGTGTTTCTCTGATGAACAGTAGTGCACAGTGCGCACTTCAGAGTCCTTGATATATGCACCAACCTTGCAACCCACCCTGTGTTCCATGAGTATACTTAGGAGTGCAGGTAACTCCATCCGTTGCTCCGACTGTATCTTTAGGAGTGCAAGTAACTCCAAACTTTGCTCCGAGTGTATCCTTAGGAGTGAAAGTAACTTCAACCATTGATCCGAGTGTATCACTGGGAGTGCCAATAGCTTCTAACTGTATTTCATGTTTATTCCTAGGAGTACCACACTCTGATCTATAATTTTGGTTATTCTGCTCTTATGCCAAGCTGCTGATGAAACCTGTAAGTTTATGTCCCTGAAGTTAATGCATGTTCATTGTAAGTAGATCAGGCTCCATCTGATGACAAATCCTGTATTGTTTGCCTGTTTAAATAAAACTTCTTGATTCCATGCCTTTCTTCCATGGTCTGAAGGTTTGGAAATGGGCGGCACACTAGAGACTGTCAGCTCCTCCCTCTCCCAGGGAACCTATGTGAGGAGTAAAAACAATTTAGAACATAGGTCACAGTGTCCAGAGTAACATATAAATGAAACATAAGTCAAAAGTCAAGTAACAAAACATAACCGCTGCAGAAAGCATTACACATATTTCACATGATCATTGTCTATTGACCAACATACACCAATAATCCCCATTGTGGCCTTCACATGTGTTTGCAATATAAATGTGACCATTATCCAATCAGAAGTATAAAATGTGCACAATAATGACGATTTCAAGAAATTTTAGGTCAAAACTGTCACCCGTAGTATACAGTGCACCGCACACATTTTGCCTTTATGCACAGTAATGCACTACTGTATGGAAATTGCATGGGAATGGAGTATTTAAAAAATAAACAGGCAAGCCCTCATTTGTAGTGGTGGTAACACACTTAACAGTCACCAATACGGTAGTTCCAACCGCTAAAATGGCAGATGGCTGACATCACATATAGGACATTTTGCACTACAACTGACGGCGGTAGTCGACCTTGCAGTGGGTGTTTGCATCCAGGAGGGACATACCCATAGGCTAACATTGGTCATACTGATGGTCACAATCTAATTGCTGTGTGCAGCTATGCTGATGACTGCGTACATGACGTACATATATGCCAAGCACTGGTCCTACCAGCACCACTTTCATTTTAGCTGATGTTTGCCACCTCTAGGAGCAATCATGCCAGGCCAAGTTGGTGAGAAGGCCCCAGCTTTCTCTCCAGAGGAGCTGGAGGAACTTGTAGAAGAGGTCCCTATATTACCAGCGTTATGGCTCACCAGAGGAGCAGGTAACTAACTCATATACATATTTTACTCTGTTCAACTCCGTCCTTTCCATACCCACAGGCTACAATGTGTCTCCGAGTCCCAGAGTGAATTCTGAATATTATTGTTAATATTGTGGATGTCTACATAGGACAATCATGTAATGAATTGTGTTTCTACTGTGTACCTAATATCATCATTATGGTGTGTGTTTGCTTGTTAAGCCCTAGATTCTGCTTGTGGTGTATTCACATATCTATGCAAGCATACCTTTCATGGTATCTATGATATATTTGCTAATCAGATTGTGGTAAATGTGTATCCAAATGTATATGGCTCACTGCATGAGCTGTGTGTGTATACTGTAAGAAGCAGATGAAGATTATGTTAGTTATGTGCACAGTACCATAGTTCACTCAGCCCAGGTCAGTGCTTGCCAAACTCTTGTCAGGGAGCTAACTATACCTCACAGACCCCTTCAAAGTGCCACATTACCTTGAGGTCACTTATTGGGTGGCCACAAGATGTACATTTATGTTTTGAAGGCGTTTGAAATGCGAGGTTCATGTCAGATCATCATGCACAACATGCAGAGAGGAAGGCCAGACAATGAGCTGTGTCCAGTCTGGGCCAAGCTGGAACAAAGTTACAGTAGTACTACAAATGATGAAAACAGTAATCTCCCTGTAGACTTGCAGACCCTTGGATGGTCCCAAAAGGGGTTTTCTGAATCACTACTAGCCGTTATTCACAAAGGTCTTTTGTCACGTATCCATATGTCATGCTTGCATTGTACAGACCTTCTGCACATGTGACACATTAATAGTGTAGAGAGCTGGTTACTTCTGAAGAGTTTTTGATATGTGAATCACCAGCTTTGTTGCAATCAACCAATCTAACAAGACATACAATAGTATGTTGAATGCCATCCTTGTACAGTGCCAGAAATGGCAAAATGTATGTCCTGTGATGGCTGTACATACCACTCAAACTTAGCCAGACATAGTATGATATCCTATTATATCATATATTATATATGATATCCTATTAAGTGCTCTACATGTCCACACATCCCCAGTGAGGTGCTCTCAATGACACACATGCCACCCTTTCTTTGTGACCGAAGTCTTAGGGTGCAGTCTATACCATGGTACTGGCCTGTACGGACCGTATGCATCAATTTAGTGGACCTGGCTGGAAAGGTGTCTGTACAATCATTCTGAAGTAGCTTAAAATTCAGAAGGCCACAATGGTGTGCTGTGCTTCGTAGTATCTCACATCACAGTACATTTGAGATGACTCTGGCCTACATGATGTTAGTGGGCTGCCTTAGTCAGTGTAGGTCATGATCAGGCTTGATGATAGTCACCAGATGACTACAAAAGTGTATATTCATGTCTTTGTAATGCTTTAGCATGTAAGACAGACACATGTAGTGTGTTTACTATTGAGTAATGCTTGTGCTAGGTATACCAAATGTGTGTCAACCAAACAGATATCCTAAGACTAGCAGTTATAATCTGTGTATTCATCTTTTGTATCCCTATATTTCAACGCCCATCAGAAGCAGTCCATGTGGAAAGCTAAAGCCCCTGTGGGCGTGAACCCTGGAGTCTTTCGCCAGCGCAGCATCCATTGTCATAAAAACTGGGAGGACATGAGGCACTGGACCAGGAAGATAGTGGAGGTCCAGCTAGGGATGCCATCTCAATGTTGACAGGGTACACGCCCGAACCTGACCCATTTGATGGCCTACTCAGATCTTGATGGGCAGTTGAGAGACCAACAGCAGCAACAAGGGGGTGAATCTTGGCTATAACCATATGTGCCACATTGCCAAGCTTGTGTGTTACAGGCATTCATTCCCTATCATTATTGGGGGTTGCCTGTGTACGACACACAAAAAGAGTTACTGTTTTCTGTATGTCTGGTAGTGTGTGCCTGCTGATGTTCTGTGGCTATTGTGTATAACCAAGACCACAGTTGAGTCCAGTCAACTAGCAAGTTCCAATCTTGAGCAGACACATGACTGTCAAAAAATAAATCTACTCGTTGTTTGATGTAAATCTTCCAATGGCCATCACCAGATGGTACAAGAATAGTTTGCAAACTATCATAACTTTGTTGCGCGGCAAGGTTAAGACTATCAGTAGCGAATGTACCCATTTTAAGCTAGGTTTATCTGGAGAACCCAAGAAAGGTGGAGGTTGCAACAATTCCTGTGGTGAAGTAGCCTTTATATGTACAAAAATAGCAGAAAAGCCAAACAATAATTTGAAAAGTAATGCAGCGTGAATATAAGTACTAATAATATTAATAATGCCAAATAATGTACTAATACAAATGAGATGGTGTGCCTGTCAATGAGTGTGCAGGCAACCTTAACCTTATAAAATAATAAGTGTGTCATTTCCAGAAGTAAGGTGTGTCCATCAAACTGTAACATTAAGTTGTGTGAAGTGGTAGATGAAGACGTTTGCCTATCGGTAAAAATGCAGATTAAATTATTTTGTGAATGAAAAGGTCTGCTATTGATGTGCTGCGAGATGAAGTGTGCTTCAATGCTTGTCAACAAAGATGCATGTATAGAGTAGAATACTTCATGATTTAAGATGGCTGACGTGCTGTGGGATGATTTGTGTGGGCGTTGTGAGATCACTGTTAGCGATGCGCACACTGTGCACAAGGGCTCCAAAGCAAAAGCTGGGAAATGCTGCAAAAGTGCTGAAAATAGCAGGAAAATTCTAAAATAGCCAAAGAAGCAGTGAGGCAAGCTGAGAAATGAGTCTGCAACAGTCTCTGTCAATGTCACTTATGTGTGCAGTCCACCAATATGTCTTGACCATCACCAACAAATCTCAGAAATGTCTCCAATTATTTCAAAATAATCTCCAGTGTGTGTTGGTGGACTGGAAAATTGTCACAAAGATTAAATGAGTACATTTGACGCAGCAGGTGATAAGTGGAAAAGGATGTTGTTTCCATATGATGAAGCCCACGACAGGACCTACCAGCCTGGATGCCTACAGCAAACTGTAATGAGATCCTTGCCAGCAGCCATACCATTCTTGTGAAAGAACATGTTCAAAGCATCGCTACATACAGTAGAGCTGAGCGAGGGCACTCAGCTCATGCCAAACAGAGAACATTTCAACAAACACGATAGAATGCAATGTACTACTAACACTTAATGGGTAACATTTACTAGTCCCACTCCAATATAAACATACTCATGGAAGATGTTGGACACTAAAAGGGCAACAGTTAGTATTCCCACTCCCAATATAAATTAACTCAGGGAAGATGCTGGACACTAAAAGGGTGAAATGTACTATTCCCCCTCCAATATAAACTAACTCAGGGAATGTGTTGAACTCTAAAGGGGTGACATTTACTATTCTGACTCTAATATAAAGAAACTTAGGGAAGGTGTTAGGCACTAAAGGGGCAACATTTACTATTCCTACTCATACTGAAACAAGCGAAGAGACGGTGTTGGACACTAGTAGCCTAATTATGAGTCCGGCGGTCCAAGGACCGCCAGTCTCACAGGGGTGCTTCAGTGGTGGTCAAGCCACCACTGCAGCCACCAGGAAACGGCTGTTCCCTGGTGGTCGTGCTGCAATCAGGGCCTCAGCAATATGCTGACGGTGCCACTGAGGTACTGCGAAGCATATTTCAAACTTCAGGACTGCAAGCATTGAGGTCTATCCTCAATGAAAATGCTGGTAGTCCTGAAACAAAGGGGGGCTGCACATTTACATGGGGTTGCAGGTAGTGGGGCACAGCAAGTGCGCCCCTGAGTGCATGCACCTCAGTTCCGGCACGGCATGGACTTTACAGTCCATGTCGAACAGGAACAGTTTTTGGCTCTCACATTGCTGTGCCACCGCAGTGGGACTGCCGAAAACAGCCTGCCAGACGCATGGAAACTCATAGTCTGGCACTCAGTGTGACCAAGGGTTTAGCAGTACGGGAGCGGGCCACAGCGTGGAGGTCTAGTCCTCCACCACCAAACTCGTAATCGAACACTAAAAGGGTGGCATTTACTATTCACACTCCTACCTAAACAAACTCAGGGAAGGTGTTGGACAATAAAAGGGCAACATTTGCTATTCCTACTCCAATATAAATTTACTCAGGGAAGGTGATAGAAACTAAAAGGGTGACATGTACTAACCCAAATTACTACAAAGTAAGTGAGGAAAAGTGTTGGAGATTAAAGAGATAATGTTTACTATTCTCACTACAATGAAAAAAAGTTAAGAAACATAAAGCAAAATATTTGAAAAACACATAATTCCAAATAAAAAACAGACATCCTTAACTACAATATATACGTTATCAAAAAACAATCAAATATATTTTAGACAGCTATCATACAATAATATTTTTCTACTTTTGAAAATACTGCAATATTTTTACACATTACTTAAATAAAATATTGAATTTCTTATTAAATATTAAAAATAATAAAAAAACGTTTCTAAAAATAAAATGTAAAGAAATTATTTTCAACAACTATTAAAAATATTTTCAAAATAAAGTGTATTTGGGCCGATTCACAGAACTAACAAGACAAAATCCTAAATGTATTACCATTTTGGTATTCACAGAAGGCACTTACTCATTTCTGTATTCACAGAAATTAGGAGTCCTAACTTTAGGACTCCTAAATGCCTTCTGTGAATACCGTAAGTCTTAAAGTTAGGATTATTCTCAGTTTAGGAGTCCTAAAGTCCCATCTTTACTACTCCTAAACTGAGAAAGATCCTAACTTCAAGACTTTCGGTATTCACAGAAAACATTTAGGAGTCCTAAAGTTAGGACTCCTACCTTCTGTGAATACGGAAATGAGTAAGTGTCTTCTGTGAATACCAAAATGAGTAAGTGCCTTCTGTGAATACCAAAATGGTAGTAAGTGCCTTCACTGAGATGTCCACAAAGTCTACCCAGGACTGTGTTTTAACTTTCTGGGTGTTCCTGGACTTTACCCTGTACTGCTCTGCCTTCACACCAAATTTCCTGACTAAAGATTTCCTCTTGTGGGGGTAGGATTTTGAATAATTCCCCTTAAGGGCCCGGAGTCTATCCCTCCCAGTTACTGGGATCACTTCCCACAAGAGTTAACCCCAGTACTTGGAGTGGACCCATTCAACTGAAGGGCCTTTCCACAAACAGTCAGCCATATGTCAGTCATCCCGCTCTACATATATGGGAACTATTCCCTTGAGAAGCTTGGGAAAAAGGCCATCACCACTGGACATCTCAGTATCTTCCTAATTGTTGCTGCCATCAATTCTTCTTGCTTTCGCTTCCTCCTACTTCTCTCTAGCTTGTTCTAAATTCTTCTCTTCCTGAGCTACGAAAGCTAACGGAGCCTCAAGTTCCTGACTTCTGAGGGCCCTATCTGGGTCCTCTTTGGAGGAGCCTTCCCTTCCCCCATTAGGTGGAAGTATGAACCTGATATTAGAAAAAATTAATGAGGTGTCAATATTAGTTTCCTGTCAGTAGTTGAAATGGCCATTGCCTCCCTCCCGTTCACGCTTTTGAACAGTTTGTCTCAGGAACCTTTCTATTATGAGAAAGAAATCTACAAACTTTCTCTTTCAACGTGCAAAGGCCTACTTATTTAAGGAAGACTGAATTTTTACTCAGCAAATCGAAGCCTAAAAGAAATCAGCTAGGGATCTAATTCAGGTAGTAAGCAAGCAATCCAAACTTCCTGAGATTAAAGGAACTAACAATAACCAAATCTTTTGTGACAACCTAGCCCATCATGTTTGCAATAAAGTAAGTCAAATCTACAGTTAATTTACTTCATCCACACCACATGATTTCAGCAATAACTCTTCTATTATACACTCCTTCAGTCATGAATTGAACACTTTAAGCAACTCTATTCAAGGTAAGTTCACTGAATTCTCTCCCATTACCACTATGGAAGTGATTGAACTCATCCAGTCCACTCAATCAGGATCGCTTTATGATCCCTGCCATCCCTTCAGTCTAAAGGGGATTCCTTAAACTATAGCTCTGTTTTTGACCAATGCCTTTAATGAGATGTTTCTACCTGGAATCTGAAAGCAATCAGTTCTAAAAGCAAAAGACCTGGGAATTACAATCATCAATGACAAACTTAACTTCAACAAATATATCAATTCAATTATCTCTTCTTGTTTCAATACTCTCAGAATCATCAGGAAAATATTCCCTTCATTCCCCCCAACTAGAAGAAAACAGCAATCACTTTGCTAATATTAAAAAGTTAGATCACTGTAATAGTTGTACCTGAACCTTCAAAAACAATACCTAAACACATTGCAGTCTTTACAGAATGTGGCAGCCAGACTTCTTCTAGACCTTCCTAAATTTCACTCCGTTTCACAAGCCATTAAGAAACTCACATTGTTACTTGTTGGTAACCAAATCAAATTTAAGGCTCTTACAAAGCCCTTCACAATACTGTTCCTGAGTATCTTAAGCAAATCCTAGCCCGGTACGAAGCTGGAAGAAACCTTTGATCGAGAAAATCAATTAAGGTTATCCAGATATAAAAGAGTAAAATGTGGCAGAAGTTGCTTTGCTTTAGCAGCTTCTAAACTCTGGAATCTTTTATCCTCTATTGTCAGAGCTGCTCCTTCTTTATTGGCATTCTGAAAGCTTCTGAAAACATGGCTTTTCAACAACTTGCTTCCACTACAGTCTCCGTGTTCGTTATGCTGAGTGAGGGCCAAAACACCTCAGGGTATATGTGCACTTTTAAAAATGTATTACTAGTAACAACAATTAAGAGACAAAATCAAGTCTACCTACCTGGTATTGTTGTAATTAGGTAACCCCCTCTACCTACACTGAAGCCTAAGCTCAGGCACGATGAGTTTGTTCAGGTTAGCCAGACCTAGATCAATGGTGTCCTTAATTGTGGGTCACAAACAACTTTACAAATCAGACATAGAACACATTTAGAAAAATTTGAAAAAATTGATTAAAAATAAATTAAGACCAAATAAAAAAAATTCAAAAATCAAAAGTTTTGTTCTTCATCAATTTAGAGTATTTTTAAAGATCTTAACCTAAGTTTTGTATGGAGTAATTTAAATACAAGTATGTATCTCTACCGCAAAACACCAAATGTTGGAAAGTGATTAATTAGTAGGTGTAGGTATGTACCTACCACCACTAATAAGACCACAATATAAGGTCCAGTCATGGTCACAATAAATTATTTCTTAGGTTAACCCTTGGAAGCTGGCTGGGAACAGGCAGGCTTAACTCACGTGACAGGTGTGTAAAGCATTTAAAAAAAACAATACATTACATAGGCAAGACAACATACAATGAAAATCCAATACCAATTAATAAAAAATAGACTATATTTTATGAACAAATAGAATCCAAAATTAAATAAATCCAATGTAGGGACCATGACATATTAATTTTTAAAGATTAAAACTAAAACTCGCACTTAGAAGGAAATAGCGCTCAAAGGGTTAAAAAAAAAGTTTCTGCTGGACCGGGACAAAGTCAAAAGTTCTTTATACTTACTTCCAGAAGTGTTTCCTGATGCAGAAAAGTGGTACAAAGCCAAGGGATCAGATGTTCTGGTTTGCCTCTTGGGGTCTGGGACTACAACTCCCACAATGCACCTGGTCAACTTATGAAGCTTTTTACAAACGTTGCTTCAAACTACTCCAATCTACCCAGATTTATTCCTGAAGTTCCTCTTTTGGGTTCAAAGTGTCTAAAACACCAATCCAAGGGTCTAGAAGCGTGAGAAGGTCATTTGGATGCCTGGACTAAAATTCCCACAATGCACCTGGCCAACTCCTTAAAAGCCTACTGGACTCACTTCAGAATGAGGACTTCTTGGTGAAGATGATGCAGGTGGGCTTTGTTAACCTGTAGCTTTCAGTGAGTCCACTGTGTAATCCTTCTGAAGCCAGGGAAATTCCTTAGAGCTTACTACCAGATTGTGCAGCAGGTGCAGTCCTTTAACATGCAGTGCCTTGGGCCATGATCAGGGTTCCAGCAGGACAGTTTTTTTTCTCCTTGTTCTTTCAGACAGCTGATCTGAGTTGCTGGGAAGCTCTCCCCATTTATCCATTGTCCATTGGCATCAAGCAAGGGGTCGTCCCTGACCAATGGGTTGCAGGGTGTCACCATCAGGTATGACCACTTTCTCCAAGGTCTGGCAAAATCTTGTGCCAGAAAGCACTATTCTTCCAAAATCCAAAATGGAGAAAGTCTCTCCTGAAAAGTTAGATGTGGCTAAGGATTCTCTAACACTTCCCTTCCAGCCCCTTGGCTGATCTAATTACAGGGGTTCCTGTGTGGCTGGGTGTGCAGGATGTGAGTATGAGGCTGTGGCCTGTCTAAACTGCCATTCCCTCTTTGAAAACCAGTTTGGCCCTCCCACCCACTTCCTGTCTTATGCTCTGCTGCTTTCAGTTCTCCTCTCACTGGAAATCTTCTGTCTCGAGGCAGGCCATTTTACACCTCATTAAGACAGTTTGGCTCAGCCTGGCAGAGGTTGCCAAATCAGAGAAGTGATGCTGGAAAGCTGGATTTGCCTCAGAGGAAAGAAAGTTCTATAACTTCTTTTCTTTAATAGGTATTATAAATCTAACAGTGGCAAGTTGTTGGATCTATCATAACTGTTATTTTGAGTCCTTGAATTACATTGTTCGCTCCTTACTATCAATAGTTATAATCAGGCGGGGCCCTGGCAGGAAAGAGCGGTGGCGTTGTCTGTCGAATCCCCCACCCGCCCCACCGCTCTAACCTGTATGGTCAGCTCCTGGCTATACTTTATTAACGTATTCCCATGTTGGCCTATGCAGCCAATGCACTACAAAGGGGAAAATGAAATGCAGTGTCCCTCACCAGGGCATATAAATCATATTTTCTAAAGTCCCTACTAATAGTTACAAGGCACCCTACCCCTGGGGATCCTAGGGGAGACCTTAGGAGTGACTTATATGTACAAATAAGGTACATTGCTACTTTGGGAGTATCTTTAATTCCATAGTTGAATTTGCATATACATCTACTTTTAAAAGCATCCTGTAAGGCAAGGCTGGCATTTAAAATGACAGAAGGTACCACAGTACTGCGCACTTGAGTGCAATAAGTATACTGAGCCTCTAAACCTACATGCCCATTTATATACTAGGCACTTACAGCAAGACTTTCAGTACTGATTGTAATTAAACCTAATTACCATCTACCTTAAAACCAGAGGACTGGCCCTGGGTGTGGTACACAATGCCCAGGGCACAGCCAGAGTCATTAACTAACAGTATCAGTCAAACATTGGGGATGATCAGGGCAAATAGAATGACTTTCTCACAGGCAGGTAATCATGTTGAAGGGTTTGATACTCCAATGGCACACTTAATACTTATAACTTACTTAGGAATACCTACAGGTTAGTCATGTTTGTCACATATAGTGCAATGATTAGAGCTGCTAGACCCACACGGTGTGGAGAAAATTAGGAACCCCTTAGAACTGCTGCCCTTGAGCTGCTGCTAATGTTGGATTTCAGAGGTCATGCAATACAATCCTATAAAATTCTTTATTCCCCAATTTTGTACTCTAAGATAGATAATGACAAAATTAGATGGAAGGAAAAGATTGGGCAGACAGATGTGAGACGACTCTGAATCATTCCACAGGATTATTAACTGGGCTCTTATCAAGGAGGCCCACGCTCTTTACACAGTTACAGATTGACACACTGATTCATCATTCCATCCTGGGTCTAGGCTTGTATGGGCCTTATGATCTACTTCGAACCGGGTGAATCATTCACCACGACTCACCCACCAATTAGAATGCCCTGATGAAGTTCAATTTTTGAACGAAACGCGTTGGCTGATGCTTTGCACAATCTTATGGACTTTTGAAATAAAGATTTATATTTTTTGATGAAGAAACTGATTATCTTCATTATAGAAAAATACATATCTGGGAGTGCACCGCTCCATTGTTCATAAAGTATTGTATAGCTGCTCAGCAGTTGGCATTTCTCAACGGCAGGTGCAGGAGCTGATTGTGCACACTGACTTTTATCACACTACTAACCATTACTTGGGGAACACAGTGAAGAGGTGTGGCCAATAGAGTACGCCGTTGGTTCTCTCACTTCATAAGAGCTGAGGCAGTTGTCATTGCAGTGCAGCAAACATTACCAGCAACATTAGTGTTTCTTACAGAATGGGACACTAAAATATTATCAATAGAGAGTAAAACTGATGACAGGCTAAACGAGGAATGTCAGGTGCTCCTGAAGTATGTAGTGCATAGAAGGAGTCTGGGCAACAAACACATGATGGGTATGTGCTGGCTGTGAATTTTCAAGGTTCTGATGCTCCAGATATGCTGTTAAATGGATTCTGGATGATATTTTCTTTACTCCAAAGGCTGTTTGTAACTCAGCCTCTATAAATTGCGTGCAGAGGGGGCAGAGGTATGTTGTATTGTTCTGCAAATATATTGATTATTGTCATTATATGTAGCCAGATGTCTAAAGGGCCTAAGTTGGGACTTTTTTGTGTTTTGTTTTTTCTTTTCCTATTTCTTATCATGCTAGTTATGTAATGGCTTTAACAACACAGCAGTGACCTATGTTCTTGTGCTGTACATTGAGATCTCAGAAATGTCTTTCTCTTTAAAATGATCTGTTGTAAAACTCATTAAAGAGCAATTTAAAAAAGTGAAATGACTGAAGGAAGACACCATACATTCACTGAATGCTTATTGTCATCTACCTTGATTGGCCCCTATGACAAATCAACCTCTCTTTCGTCAGCCACCATGAGAGTCGGGTAAGGTGTTCTAGCCTCTTCAATTTTAGCAGTTTTGTGGAATTGGTTTTAGACTTCTTGACCTACATTTAGGGAAGGCTCTGGGACTTTCAGTTCCTATCAGATTTCTCTATGCCAAGGACCTCCCAGGAGGAACACCATACCACTCTCAAGGCAGATCACATTAGTTGCCTACACTCCCATGTCCAATGGACTCATGGCTACTTCCAATGACACCTAAGTGTTTTGTAATAGTCAGGGTTAACACTTCCTTGGTCATTCCTAGTCAGAACTGGCCTACATTTCTAGGGAACCTTTTTTTTGGGTCCCTATCAAGTCTACTCTCTACTGTACCACGGTGTGAGTGTGTAGGCAAGTGGCACTGGTTGTGTAGGCAGTGCCTAACAGAGTTCCAAGAGATACAAAGTAGGGTTTCATCCACCAGAGCTCCATCTTACTTCTTCCATGTATCCCTCCTATTCATACGTTTTCACCCTGGAGATGCCCACTGTCTAGAAGGAAGGCATCCCTGCCCACTTGTGAGATGCCAAATCACCCTTCGACCCCCTGATAAATACATTCTGGAGGCAGCCCATAGGCTGCACCCCTCCACCCCCCATTGGTAACATGGTATTTTCCATGATGTCAAGAATTCTGTTTTAAAATCCTCTCCCTGATACCATAGCTCAACCCTAAATGTCACTGTTAAGGTGATCCCTTCCTTGCAGAACTTTATTGAGTGTCCCTGGTATGACTGGGGCCACAGGTCGTCCTGTTCCCTAACATCCCTGCTGGAAGGGCATGTACATGTTTGTCAGTAAAATGTCAGTAAAGCAGGCTATTCAGATTTTTCACCCTCCCTCTTCCTCTACCAGGAGAAGCCTCCTTCTCCTTATAGGCCTATTGTCTGAAGCAGGCATTGAATTACTTGCTAACTAGCAGAGTAATTGACTTAGGCCAGCAGAGTAGTTCAAATGCTGAATCTTATTAGGGCAACCTTATGGAAGTATTGCAAAAACACATTTTTGAAAAAAACAAAGAATAAGGAGCGCATTTTTCGGAATCTCGATGTGGAGCCAATGCAAACTAGGGGGCCCATAGGATGGCGGGCGGGCACCCTAGCGGTGCTGTGACCGGCCACCAGTGGTGTGGTGGTTCCGCACCAGCGATGAGGATGCCATCACCACTGTGGCGGGGGCACTGCCCACCACAATGCTGGGAATGCACTGTGTGCATGCACAAGGTGACAGGAACCGCAAGGTGCCTGCCACTATGTCCATGACAATGCAGGCTATGGTACCACCCATGTGCACCCTCACCGCCCCAATACCCTGGGGCCCACAACGGGCCCCGGAAAGCAACATCTGCATGCCTTTCCCTGGCAGCAACGCTGCCAGCGAAAGGCTGCGTCCCGCTCCCATGCTAATATGGATGGCGATGTCTAACAGACACCGCCACCATGTATGGCCCCTTCTCTGACCGATCGACTGGCGGAAAGACCATCCGCCGGGTTCCCTCCCGCCATACTAATATGGCGGGGGAGATGGGTGGCGGGCGGAATAGGATGTAGGGCGGATCGCCACTGCCATGCAGGCGGTGGGCTCCACCCTACATCCTAATGGACCCCTTAATATTTAGTGCAGGCTTTAACTAAAATATGAACAGTAAAGCATGAAATACTTCTAGTAAAGCACTATAGACTGACACACAAGTCAAAAAGGAATTAGGATATTTCTTTATGGATGTACACCTGAATTATAAGGGTTGTGCAGGGCATGACTAATTTACTTAAGTTCCCATCTATGATGAGCTACCTGTGCGTAGATTTGACGGAATTAGACAGTAGTCCTACTCACTCTGCCCATATACACATACGCATATATGTATGAGTGTGCACTAGAAGTTGCTCAAGTAGGTAAGAGCAGTGGGGCAGTGAGGTGGGAATTGAAGGGGCTTGTCAGATGACGACGAGGGAAAATTAATTACTTTTTAATTTTCCTTTGTCGTCTGTCGAATACTCTCCCACCATGGTTCACCGCTCTTATGAGATCAAGCCGCTCCTGGTGTGAACATGTACTTAAGTGTAATCAACACAGAGCCTCTTGTGCCAGCTGGTCGGCACTAGTGATTATCATTCAAAACCATTTTACCAGAAGTTTACAGAGAATGGGACCCACTCATAGTGTTACTCACTCACAATAGAAGTCCAATTGCCAGAGGTCCAAAATCTAAAACGTTCGGGAATTTAAAAAAAAGATTTTCGTAGGAAAAAATTACTTAAAAATATAATATACATTTCATACAGTGAAAGAATTGCAATGGCTTGATTGGCCTTTGGAAACTGGTGCCAACATTGCTTTTTCTTCTAGACCCACAGATAATGTTTATGAGATCTAATTGAGCAGGGATGTATGAGCCTAGCTGGTTGTCACAGGAGCACTAATTAAAAAAAAACAATGGAAACTATTTTTTAAAAAATGCCGAAAATTCTTAACTATGTTAGAGGAAAACTCTCAGGTATCCCAAACTAGAAAAGACTTATAGCAATTCACAGAAAAGCCACAACTGCAACCCCTCTTACTCATAAAAAATACAAAAACATAAATGCTAAAAATTACAAATATAACACATTAAGGCCCACCACATTAAACAACCAAAACTAAAACTGCAGTCTAACACTAATCATTAAACTACAGTACAATAATTAACAATATTAAATATATTAACCCAAAAATATATAAATAAGTGTTTAAACAATTGTATTTATTAATCAACTGTACTTAGTAACATATAAAAAGTTACCATGTATTTGTAAAAAAAATGTTATGAGAAAATGTTTTTGTGAGAAATAAATCTTGCTTGGTAAAAAAAAAGTATTGGAAAAAGTGTTATGAAACTATATATGTAAAAGAACAAGAAGAAGAGTACAGGAAGAACAGCAGCATAAAGAAGCATTGTACAGGGAGCACTGTGGCCCTCATGTTGAGGTGTTACCTTTGGGGCGGGGTAGGTGTCTTCGTCAAGTAGGTCAGGTTGAAGTGGCAATAGGATGAAAATCTTAAGGGAAGAGGTGAAAGGACACATACTGTAGTGCAGTAGTATTCAATATTGTGGGACATCCGACATTCCTGCATCATCACCACAGATTTTTAGCCTTTGCTGGACTGTCAAGAGCCCAGTCTATGTGCTCTGATCCCTAAAAGATAGAGAAACTAGATAATCCTTGAATGGCATATTTCGCTTTTCTATAAGGCTATGGTATATGGTGTGGAAATACACCCATTGCATGAAATGTTAACTGTTACCTGTGGACTGCAGCATATATTGCCTCACCGATGAAAGATAACATGGCTTCAGGCCTGCTGTAGTGTAATACGTGCATTTTGACCTGTTAAATTAACCCTTTTTGGGGGTAAAAATATTCTCTTTTACATATTAAGTCACCTTTATGTAGGCCCTGATGACCACAAGGTAAGGTGCGTGATATTTGAAAGTGGGCTAGGTAGATAAATAATGTTATGTAATGTGATAAAGACCATAAAGCGTGTTTCACTATAGCTGGCCTAGTTGATCCATGTAGAAAACCAGAGTGCAGATTAAAATACTAATATTGAGAGCTCAGGAATGACACCAGCAAGTAAACAAATTAAACTGCTATTTTTAAAAGTAATTAACAAAATGTGTTAATCCATATTAAGGTAAAGAAACTTTCACAAACTTACCTTATTCCTGCATGAAGGTTCTGAAGGCTAATTGCAAACCTCTTCAGAGATTTCCACGTGGACTGCCTGGTAATATTTGTTAAGGAGGTGTGAAATGCCTCCCAGGAGCAAGCAATAGGCTGACCTGAATGGCAGAGATGACTCCTCTGAACTCCACAGAATATATTCAAGGATTGTGGGCATTCTGTGACACCACACTGTCAGATCCTACTTGGCAGGTATGATAAGACGCATGTAACTAATAAAGCACACTTGAAAGGGAGGAACAAGATTTCAAGAGTCAATTCTTGTAGATCCCCTGTCTGGTTGCTGAAAGACCCTGCTTATTCTTGCCACACTTCTGACTCTGGGTTTGTTGTGGGTACAGTGCCTGATTCAATCTGGATTTCAGTGGTGGATGTCACTGGTGATTTTCCTATGACAGCCAAACAAACACCCCCAGCCCTCAAAGGCAAGTTTAGTGTGACCGAAGACTTTCACTATCTTGAAAATGCCCTGACACTTGGCATTTTAGGCTTGTTTGCAGGAAGGCAAATAGGAACTACTGAACAATATGGCAGGGTTGTCCTCAGAACTTTCAACCCATTGGATAGGGAGTGACCACGAGTCACCTCGATACATCAGCTGGTGCCAACCATAAATGTGTCACCTTCAGGCACCTACCTCAGAAGACTTCTTGCACCTCCCTATTTCATTTTTGAATTTTTATTGTTTCCATTTTGACTTTATTACTATTTTGATATTGCATAGATACTTTACACATTGCCCTATATTATGGCTTTCTGTGACGTGTCTATTGATGTGATGGAGATCAGATTAATTTAGTGGCTTTAATTGTTCACCCTCGCAGCAGTTGAGGTGGGCAGTTGCCAACGCTATACAATAATCCTTTTTCTTACAAATGTATTTCATGAATATTTATGAAGATAGCTGAATTGTATTTCTGGATATGGCAGAGATCTCCCATACCAGTGCTTAGCACGCCATCCATCAAGCGCAGTATCCCCAAGGTGTGTCAACGTCGTTTCCATCCAATCCTTGAAACAGTATAAATGATAACAAGATAACACCAGTTCAATCTCATTCCAAGGACCATCTAGTGAAAACTGATCAGACTGGCATAAAGATAGAAGTGGTATCCAGTTAGAAGGAGAAAGTCTGTTTAAGATTAGTAGGCGGGGAATTTTCTGTGCATATTCCAGATTGTTTTATGACGGGGCAACCTAGATGTTTTGGTGCATTTCTATTCAACATGTATGTTCTACATTTATACGTTTTAGGCTTACTCACCAATTTGTGTTTATTTTTTTAATTCTCATTATGGTAGACAAATACATATATAGGCACATTATGGGCCAATTAACTTAGAGGCTTCAGTGAGTCGGAGATAACAGGCTTTCTGGAGGTATGTTAAGTCACTGTTATAATATTGATTGGTCGAGGCATTGCCCAGCACATCATTCGTGTGAATCTTCTGAGCACGCCCATGCTTAACAGCTTGCCGAATTTCTCTCAGATGTTCCAGGGGAATCCTCTACTCTCACCTCTTTGCTGTTATATGTTTTCTGAGCGGCATTTGACTCGGTGTGAGGATCCTGAGAAAGGTTTAAGAAAGTTATCCCAATCTTTAATTGAGATAATGGAAGTCATAGCTACGTAGGCATCTTTGCACATTGAACCCTATTTTCACAAGTGAGAATTTATAGAGACACTATATGGTGAATATTTAAAGATATTGTTACAGGTCCTACATTAATTATACTGCAATAGGCATCTGAACAAAAACGTTCAAAATAGTGGGGCATGTTTTTTTCAGCCATACTATGCCTCCTTGGTCATTACATGTAGACAGAGCAGAAGCAGGGCCATGGTTAGTGCAATGCTCCTTTGCAGTGAAGAGGAGCTGATCAAGTGGGTGCACTTCCGGATTCTCCCAGTCATCTTTCCCGTGCAGCATGGACTGCCAACCCCATGACCCACTGTTCCACTCACAGGGAGTTTATTTGACTTGATTGAGATTTACTATTTTCCTGTAGTGAGGTCAGAGGCACAAAAGTTATTTCAGGACTCTGGACACATCATTTAAATTGCCGTAGGTTATACATGTGAAACGTCAATATATTTAAAACGAACCGAAAGTTTCTGGCTTTTCAAAACTTTATGCTCCACAGTTAAAATTGCAGCCGCACGTTTTGTCAGTTTTCTTTTCTTCAGTACCAGGAAATGGATTCATAAGTTCTATTATCGCATGATTAGCTCATTCCAGTGGCTTCTCTTAGCTATTATGCCTGTACAAAGGCTCTATAGAAGGTATTATGAATTCCCTGCTCTACATGAAGTACAATGAAACCTGTATTAAGCACGGTATGGGTTGTTCTTCTATGCAAGGTCACTTTCATTAGTTCTCATTATGGACTCCGAAGACGAAAAACGAGAAAATCAGGCCGCAGAAAGGAATTAACCTGAAACCACGTGCAGCTAATGAATGAAAGGCTTCGTGCAGCACCCACTGAACTTTGCTTTGCACAGTTTTTTCAGGCACCAGGTCAAGTGTCAAGGGTGCCATTGAGACCAAGGGTTTTGACATAAACCGAGATCAAACCGAGCACTCGAGATGAAAAGGCTGCTAATAAGGTAATCTGCAGCCTAATTGAGTCCACGTGTAAAGCAGGCAAATGTCTCCCTGAGATTATCGGCCGGTCAGCCTTCAGCCTTCTCCGTGACCATCACACACATAGGTTCCAGCCAGAGCAGTCTCAAAGTGAAAAAAAAAACCCGGTTTACTCATATATAAACTAATTTGTCGCAAAATGATTTTAATCACAGTAATTTTGCTGTAGTTAATTGATTTGTGTTTTAACTTGTTGTTTTAAACGTCACTTTGAACTTTTGCTTGTATCCAACTAAAAAGTAATTTTAAACATCACCATGAAATATAAACCCCGCAAAACATGATTAGTCTAAACTGGAGGACCCACACACACCACTTCACATGTGTACAGGCATACAGGCAGGCAATTAACTGTGATTTTTTTTTGTAAATACGGTCAATGTTTGTATGTTTTTCACTAGATGTTTAATTTGATTAAGTAAAAAAATACAGAAAATAGTTACCCAAGAAGACTTCAGTGTCGGGAATGTCCTGATGATAAACTAAGATACCACCTAGATTTTTCGTTTTTTGGCTTAGGTACAGAGTAGATTTTTTTTGGAGCGACAAAGACAACAGCATAAAGTGAGAGATGCCAGATTGGAAAATATTTTACCTTGGTCCAAATTTCTTACTATTTAAGCATCAAAGTGACTGGTATCCTTTAAACCACATTTATTTATTTATCTTTCTGAGAAAAGAGTCCAAACGGAGACTCCACAAATTACAAGCTGTTGCATATACAATAATTACCCATTTTGCAAATTGTGTCTCATTCTTATATGGTACAGTTTGGGTGGAGCCTTTGAACATATCACCTTACCGATCCGTCTCATCGATGTTAGATAAGAGGACCTGGAAAAGGGTGGAAGACCAGCACGGCTAAGCAGCGAACTAAGGAGGGTTCCCAATGGTTGGGGTCCAGGGCCGGTCCTAGGCATGGGCGGTATGGGCAGATGCCCAGGGCCTCGCGCTCAGGGGGCCCTGCCGCCGGCCCTGCAGAGTAGACCGCAGAGCAGGGGGCCCGATATGAAATGCGGGAAAAGCGCTGCTCGCACTCGCGCAGGCAATAAGGCACTTAGAGGGGCCTCACATCTTCCCTTTCGCCGGGGGCCTCAGAAGGCCTAGGATCGGCTCTGTTGGGGTCTTCCTCCAAGTCCGGGACCTGCGGCATGGCCTGAGACCCTAAGGGAAAAAACAGGACTTACCCCAACGAATTTTGAATCCCCGCACCTGGTTAAATTGAGTGAGGGGAGATGCAATGGAGGTGAGGTCAGAAGTAATGTCGCGTAAATAGTTCAGGTCATCATCTGACTAAGGTGAGATTGTGTGCGGGACATATGATGAAGGGATTTCTTGATCCACGCCTTCTGGAAGCCAGTGGCTCCATCGATATGGTAAACAGGTGTGGCGAAAGAGAGCTGCCCTGCCTAGTGTAAAGTGGGGAAAGTCAAACATGAAATCAAATCACTGAAGCAGAACCTTAATTGTTCGACTTCAGAGGTAAAATAGTTGTCATTAAGTAGTTCTTCTCAAAGGAAAGTTATTGCAGGGAATCGGAATTTGCCAAGCAGGGTGACGGTAAGTTCCAATTCTTTTAAGGACACGGAGGCGAAGATTATGCTTTTTATCCTTTCTTCGCTTTATTTAACATTTACACACACAGCCAGTAACATGAAAACAACATTTTTTCTCATGGACACAGAAAAAAACGACAACTCCCTACAACCAGAGACCATACAGTCCATAGTCCTTCCATCATGTTTAGCACTCTGGGGACTAAGACCCCTGCTTGTCCTTCTTCGTCCTCTTTCTTCGCTGCTTAGCTGACAGTTAAGTGCTCCATTATTTTCCTGCGTTTTTCTCATTGCCTTGAATGTTTTTTGTGCCTTTTGCCTTATCATTATTCCATCTGGTGTGTCTTTATATTGTGCGGTGCTAGCGCTTTGTATTTCAGGTCCCCAGCCGCGGGAGCTTTCATTCCGCTCCTCACGTGGCCGCCCTCTTGCTGTTGCGGTGCTTGAAGCACACCGCTAGAGGGACTTGGCCCTCTTTTTGCTCTTGCGGCATCGCTCCTCAGTCAGGAGTTGCGTGGCGTGAGCATCGAGTCAGAGCCTGTCCCTGCTGTCTCACCGTTACGCCCGTTCGGACTGTATTTCCCTGCTGTTGAACGCCCCGGCGTGGGTCTGTATTGAAGCGTTTCCACACACTTTTGAGACTTGCTCGGTGGAGCATTGTAAAGGCACTAAGCCCGCTGTTTTTTTTTTTACCCGCATTGCCGCGCCCCTCTAAAGCTCACGCATCTCGTGGACCGCGCGTTTGGGAGGCAGTAGGCCCGGTCAGCTTCTTCTGAGGGACATGCACGTTCGGGGTGAGTGCTGCCCCTATCGTAATCCATTGGGTTACCCACGAGTTAAGCGGCTAACCAGTCTGCCCATATTGGTAGGGTTCTTGGACTATGGACTATGGACTGTATGGTCTCCCAGGTTGTAGGGAGTTGTAGTTTTTTATTGTGTTCATGAGAAAAAATATTGTTTTCAAGTTACTGGCTGCTGAGTGTAAATGGTAAATAAAGCGAAGAAGGGATAAAAAGCATAATCTTCACCTCAGTGACCCACAGTGAAGTGCCAGCGCCACCCGCAGTGAAGTGCCAGCGTGCGGCCTGTGGCCGAACAAAGCGAAAACCCCCCTCACCCGCTCCCCTGCACAAGCCCGCGAACTGGGAGAGACTGCTGCGAGGGGCAGAAGGGAGCGTAAAAGAAAGGAGAAAGCCGGTGTGCGGCCCGCGGCCGCGAAGACAGAAAAGGCACAGAGGTGTGCCTCCCCATCATCCCGGCACCAACTGACAAAGAGACAGTAAAAAAGGGACTTACCGCGAGACGTGAGGTGCCGCTGTGGTGTGCGGGCTAGAGGCTACACACGGTGTCAAGGTCCCGCCTGCAGTAACAAAGCATGCGGATGAGATGCACAGTACACGAGGAAAAGCACAGGGGGAGAGTGTTGAGGCCCCTGCTGCACATGTGTGCTCCAAACAGCCTCACCGACCTGTCCCGGCTTTGGTATAGAAAGCTAGGCTGCCAACCGCAGGGAAAAGCACAGCTCTGCCACCTAGGGGCCAACTCCCTGCACGGCAAAGAAAAGCAAATAAACAAGACCTAGCAAGTTAAAGGAAGGGATGCCAGCATACAGCACGACGGGGACACGTGGGGGAAGAGCACAGGTGTGTCAAGCCAAGTACCCATGTGCCCGGAGAAGGACGCAATCACTAGCGTGCTCCAAGAGTGGCGCAGGAACGCCACACAGCAACAAGTAAGCCCCGGCCTAGCACAGCACTGTGAAGCACAGGACTGGCGCACCAACGCCACACAGCAAGAGAAAGGACAAGCCGCCGACAAGTGAGTGCAAAAGCTACACACCCAGAAATGCAAGGCGCACAAGAGTACCAGGAACACATGAAGGAGAGCGCAAGGATAGACGCTCGCAAGCAGTGACCAGGAGCCGGAGACGGAGCCGAAGCGCAATCCGCCGGAAGCACTAACGCCACACCAACGGAAAGCACAGTGACGCCTAGTGGCCACAGGCCGTCACCACTGCCGGAAGAAAGTAAAGGGGCACCACCACGAGACTCCCCACTAGGCAAGTGCGACACAGTGAAGAAGCGCAAATACCGCCGACACTGCTCCAGGGTCCCGAGAAGAAAGCAAGCACAGCCCGTGAAGTAACGGGAGTGACCTAAACACGAAGAAGCTCGGAGCGGTGACGTAACCCTCCGCACCCAAAGAAGCACAAGAAGAGCGCGGACAAAAGCGTGCCAACGCTACAGCACCGGAAAGGAGCAAACAGCGATCAAACAGAAGACAGCAAAGCGTGAGGACTCAGGCAGAAGACCACCCCGATGGTCACCCCACAAAGCCGACCCCTCAGACGGTCGCACGAAGAACCCGGACGGTCACACACGTGACGCACCCCAGAAGCCGGCCAGCCAGATGGCCGCACCAAAAGCCGACCCCTCAGATGGTCGCACGGAGAACCCAGACGGTCACGCACGTGACACACCCAAGAAGCCGGCCAGCCAGATGGCCGCACCAAAAGCCGACCCACATGGGGGTCGCGAAAGGAGGTGACCGAAGCAAGGGTCAACAAAGCGCAACACAGCAAGTATCCCACAAGAGGACAGAAGATAGCCTGCCACCATCGGCAGAATGGACCGGCCAGAGGTCCCAGAAGTTCGAACATCAAGACACAGTCCGCGAACAGCGACAAACGAACTTCACCAACCACAAGTCAACACTCAACGTCTAAGTCCAGTCACAGACGAGTAGAGACAGTGTCCGTGAACCAGGACAAGACCGGATGAAAGCAGGCGGAGTGCACGCTGCCTGGAGAAGTCTGACCAGGAAGAGGAAGACAGCAAGGTGACCAGACCACATTGCAAAAAGGAGAGGAGGTCTGAGTGGCACGACGCCACCAAAGAAGAAGAAAGGAGAAGAGGTCTGGTTGGCACGTCTGCCACCACCAAAGAGAAAAGGAGAAGGAGAAGGAGAAGAAGTCTAAGCAGCACGACAACAGGAAGACAAGAGGATAGAAGAGAACTAAGAGGAGTGTGGACCAAGACACTACGACACTCAAAAGGGGAAACACAGAGGAGAACGTGAGAGGTGCAAAACAGTCCACACGCACGACCAGGACACACGTAACATCACTGGAAGCAAGCATCCACGTGCGAACCCGACAGTCATCCAGGATTGAAGGAAGTGGGCAAGCCGGCCTGTTGGCAACACCCACCTCTGGGATGGAACGGACACAAGGGCCGTGGAAATCCAGGGGCAGAGGCCTCAGGGACACCGGTGGCAGCGGGTCCCCAACGAGAGACGGACTGTTGAAGCTCACGCTGAGGATCCTGGAGGATTGAAGGTCGCACTTGAGATGTCATCAGTGATGTCACTGACTATATCAGGAGCAATGTAATATGTGAGGTCATAAGCAGTGCATTGTGGGGGTGTAAGTTATTGTCAGCTCAGGTAACTATAACTGCTGGATGCCACTTGCTTTTTGTAGGAGTGAAATCTGAGTTTAACTATAACGTCCCTGTAATAATTGTTTTTTTCATTGAATTGCTGAGGTTTTTTTCATGTTTTTTGCTAACTATAACATCCCTGCCACCGTTGTTTTTTTTGTGAATATATATTGATGTATATATATGTATGTGTGTGTGTATATATTATAAAACCATAGGTGTTCAGGGACGTTATAGTTAGAAATTAGCATTTAAAATTCCATAGAAATTCACTGAACAATCATTAGGTTTCAGGACATTTCACAAGTACAAAACCAGAGAAATTTGGCCGTTATAGTTAGTTGAGCTAACTATAACTTTTGCCTCCACAATGCACTGCTGATAACATCATATATTACATCACTCATGAAATGGTCAGTGACATCACTGAGGACATCTCAAATGACATCACTGATGACATCATCCAGTGACTGAGTTTTTCTAAAAAGATTACATCTTTTTTATTTATACATATATATGCCAAGTGTATTTGAAGTTTGAGTGGGTGTATGAGTGTTTGAATGGACGAATTAGTAGGTGCATGACTGACTGTATAAGTGAGTGATTGAACATGTCTTACTAACATATGGGTGACTGACTAATCTGTGTGAATGCCTGTATCAGTCTCTCAGTTGGTGAGTAGCTACATGAGTGTCTATATGGGTTATTGATTGTTTGTCTGAGTACCTGAATGGGTGCCCGAGTATCTGTATGGGTGGGTGGGGTGTGTGTGATTCCCTGCAGGGATGTGTGAGTGGGTGATTCACTGGGTATATGTGTTCAGGAGTACATCTGTGAGGGGCTATATGGGTGGATATGGGTGGGAGTGCATGTATGGCTGTGTTTGTGAGTAAATGAATGTCTCAGTGGTACATGTGTGAGTAACTACATATGTGAAAGGCAGTATATGTGAGTGTTGGAGTATATATATTGTAATATGTGAGAGTGAGTGATTATGAGAATGGCTGTATGGATGAGTGTGTGCTTGTGTCAGTGATTGTATAAGCGAGTAAGTATGTGTTATTTTTCTGTATGAATACGTGAGGTGGTGTGTGTATAACTGTATAGGTGAGTAAATGGGAGTGTGATTGATTATTTGCAAGACTGACTAGCTGTGTGAGTAACTCTATGGGTGAGTGGCAGTGTGTGAGTGTCTGTATGGGGGTATTTATGCATATGATAGTGGCTGTATTGATGAGTGACCACATGTATTAGTAACTGGTATTGGTGGTGAGTCGATGGTTTCGAGATTGGCTGTCTGTATTTTATAGTGGGTTATATTAGGGTGTGAGGAGGTGCATCAGATTATTATGTGGATGATGTCATCAGTGATGTCATTTGAGATGTCATGAGTGATGTCATCAGTGATGTCACAGATGATGTCATGAATGATGTAATATGTGATGTCATTAGCAGTGCATTGTGGGGTTGTGAGTTATAGTTAGCTCAACTAACTATAACTACCAAATTTCTCTGGTTTTGTACAAGGGAAATGTTAAACTAACTATAACGTCCCTGAAACCTATTGTTTTTTTGTGAATTTTTAAGGCTTTTTAAATGCTAATTTCTAACTATAATGCCCTGAAACCTATGCTTTTCAATTGAATTTCAAAGGTTTTTAAATGCTAATTCCTATCTATAATGTCAAAAAAGTGCTTTTTCTAAATTTCTTAACTTTTATAAAAATAATGTAATGATCTTTTTAAAATATGCATTTACATTTTTTTTTTAAAGTGAGATTCACGTACCTACCGTGTACCAGTCATTGTGGGTGGCAAATCTAAGAATGTTGCTGTCATATTGGTTAAGTTGTGCAAGATATGCATAAGGTATGCTAAGGGTGCGCGGTTCTCATTTTTCTTTTCTTTGAAATTTTGAATGCATAATATATACTATAAATGTATTAAAGCAATCATGTATGGTTTATTCTATGAGTTATGAAAGTAATATTTACTTTAATAATATGGATGTTAAACGTCTCATAATAAAGTTTGGGGAGCTGCTACAGTCCCGTGCAACTTAACGTATGTATTACCGGGGGCTGCATCAGGTGCGCAAATCCACCGAAAGGTTTTTTGTTTTAAAAGCATTTGTATATAACCAAGAGATTAAGATACACAATTGTATAAGTTGTATATTTGTAACACCATATCGGATTGTTTTCTGCCTACCTGAGGAGCGCGGCGGACCTGCTGCTTAGCGGACCTTTCCCTCTCTACTCCACCCACGACTCGGCGGACCCGCTTCGCGGGTCCCGCAGCGCGTCGACTGCCAGAGGGTTGCATTAAGGACCAAAGGAGGAGCGCGGGGTCAGGCAAGTGTACCAGCGGGGCTGCGAGCAAGGCAGGGGACTCCAGTGACCAGGAGCCCCTGCGCGCCCAACCAGCAACACCTGGGCTGCTCTCCCCGCTGGACACGCCCCCCGCACACGGAGTCAAAAGTAGCCTTCTCCCCAGCGCCTGTGGGACACCATATCGGATTGTTTTCTGCCTACCTGAGGAGCGCGGCGGACCTGCTGCTTAGCGGACCTTTCCCTCTCTACTCCACCCACGACTCGCCGGACCCGCTTTGCGGGTCCCGCAGCGCGTCGACTGCCAGAGGGTTGCATTAAGGACCAAAGGAGGAGCGCGGGGTCAGGCAAGTGTACCAGCGGGGCTGCGAGCAAGGCAGGGGACTCCAGTGACCAGGAGCCCCTGCGCGCCCAACCAGCAACACCTGGGCTGCTCTCCCCGCTGGACACGCCCCCCCGCACACGGAGTCAAAAGTAGCCTTCTCCCCAGCGCCTGTGGGACACCATATCGGATTGTTTTCTGCCTACCTGAGGAGCGCGGCGGACCTGCTGCTTAGCGGACCTTTCCCTCTCTACTCCACCCACGACTCGCCGGACCCGCTTCGCGGGTCCCGCAGCGCGTCGACTGCCAGAGGGTTGCATTAAGGACCAAAGGAGGAGCGCGGGGTCAGGCCAGTGTACCAGCGGGGCTGCGAGCAAGGCAGGGGACTCCAGTGACCAGGAGCCCCTGCGCGCCCAACCAGCAACACCTGGGCTGCTCTCCCCGCTGGACACGCCCCCCCGCCTATCACCGAATGACAGCGCAGCAGTAGTATTACTAGGAGAGCAGTATCCCCGCTTCGCGGGAGCGACCGGGAGAAGCCCGGGACAAGGGCGGGACCGTCTGTGGCCGTCCGAGGCCGGAAGAGGCCGGGCTGGGCATGACCTCTTTCCACTTGCAGTTCGGAGGTTAGTGTCTTGCCACATGATGGATATGGCAACAGAAGATGTAACCCCGGGTAAAAAGTCCAGATTACGCAATGGTTCACTGGAGAATTATTTTCCTAAGAAGAGTGAGGGAGAAAAGGACTCTATTTTAGCAGAGCGTAGGGCAGAGCGGCGTCGCTCAGTTGAGAGTATGAAACATAGACCCCTCACTGATAGTCTGCTTGTATTGAACCGGGAGGGAGATTCGACTGACTTGAGTGAGGAGAACGTAAGTCAAGACGGAGTCCCCTTACTGTTTCGTGATTTTGTAGCCACTCCCTGTTTGCCCTCGGATAATATTATAACTGTTTCACCCACCCCTAGTTGTAGCCGCGTCATTGTCACACCTAAATCTAGGAAGCAGAAAGCTAAGTTTTTACCTGTAGCCCAGATCCATCGCCCTCCCCCTAGTAAAAAAAGGAAGAAACAAAGGGTGGCACTGGGTAAAGCCAAAACACCACATACGGATTTTGGTAAAGGGACAAAAACCCCCATTATAACTGAGATTCCCCCAGTAGTGGAGCAGGATTATACACCACCACAGGTAGTGGCTCTACCGGTTCATTGTTCATCTGTAGCAGTCACACATGATGTGGCTCCAGATAACAACGATAGAGCCACCCCAACCGTTACTACACCCGTACTTCCTCCCACAGTGACAGGGAACTTGGAATTTTTGTTGAGATCCCTCCTTCTACCTATCAATGAGTCCATTAAAAAGGTGGAAATTAGATTGACCATATTGGAAGCTGCCATAACTAGTATGTCTACTCTCACCAAAAACAAAGGAAGTGGGGTGGTGCATCCCACACCGTCGACAGGGCCCCCTCCCAACGCACCTCAAAAGAAATCTAAAACTTCATCTGCCCCAGCACTGATTAAGCAAACTTGCCAGCCTCAGGGTAGAGTTGACCCCCCACCTCACAATACACCGTCACTTAAACAACTAAAGGCACCAGCAATTGAATTGGGTGCTGCCCCCAACAAATCTACCTTAAAGGCCTCGACGAGCAACAACCAGAACGTACACGGGGATGGTGGAAATAGTAGAATTCCTCATAAAAGGGTTCCACAAGTAGAGATTCCTCCAGAAGCAGTGCCCTATGTGGTGATTTTAACGGGGGTCCCTCAGTTAACAGAAAATAAGAAGGAGGGATATGCTGATCTCAAGAATAAAATCATCCACTGGTTGAGGTTACACAGGCCAATAGCGCCTAATATAGATGGGGACATAGTGCATGTTAGACGGATCAACTGGCTGGGGAGTAGAACCAAAAATATAGAGGGGGACCTTGTGGTGGTCAATTTTAGAGACCCTCGGGCTGTTGATTATATCTTAAACTGGCCACCTGGGAATGGGGAATCCTGTATCACCCCTCGGGCTTTAACATACTTCTACCCCAGGTCAGAAGCCACTACCTCTAAACATTCAAACAGACCCCAGTCTTACAGGCCGCCCCTTACACTACCCTATAATAACAATTATCCCCAGTATGGGCATCAGTTCACCAGGGTGCCTGACCTACACTCCGCTTGGTCCATGGTTCCTTATAGACATATGATGAACCAGGGCTCTAGGATGAATCACCTGAGACCCTTTACCCCGTTGGATACTTACAATCGGTTTTCTCAGCTGTCGGGGCTGGAAGACTGTGATTGAAGTTTGGGGTCCGGGGGGGGGGTTAAATGAACTCCCTGGGGAGGAGGACCCTCGACTACTCTGTGGTAGTATAGATACAGGAGAAGTTAGTCTACTTACAGCCCATATGGCCACCACCAACAACATTATTGAGGATTCTAGGCTAGCTGGGCCTTTGACTAGTATGGCTGGTTGCTACGCAACCACCATTCCATTGGTCCAGGAGGGGGGAAGCCCTATGACCATGGTGGATAACGAGAGTGCGACTGAGGTGGGTTATACTTCTATGCCCAGAGATCGGCGGGTAATAAACCTCCTTTCTTGGAATATTGCTGGGCTAAAGAGGAAGCTAGAAATCCTGGAGTGGCATACACTCATTGAGCAGTTTGATGTTTGCCTGTTTCAGGAAACATGGAGCCTATTACCGCTACATAAATCGGGGTATACCACCCACTATGTGCCCGCTGTAAGCAAGGGAAAGGGCAGACCAGCGGGTGGTCTCACGGTCTGGATAAAAATAGAACTGGACTGGGTGGTCACACGCCATAATGTGGAGTGTAATGATATACTCCACCTTTCGGCAAGAGGACGGGAGGATGTGGTTAGGCTTGATGTTTTTAATGTCTATGCTAGAGGGACTCCGGGTGACACTTCCTCTTTGACCTTAACAGCTCTGGACTCGGCCTTAGCCAGTTGCCCCTCTTCAGCCAAAATCCTTGTGGGGGGTGATTTCAATTGTACGTTTGAACCCCTCCTCGGAGATGACCTTTTAGGAATTGAAGAGGAGGATTCAAAATGGTCTATCCCAACTCTATCCCTGCCCCCCATCAGGAAATGGTCATCTAGAGCCATTCAAATTAATGCACTGACAAGGGACCACAAACTAAGAGCCCTTAATGGCAGGACTATATCCGACCAGACAGGGGCACTGACCTTTAATAGACTCTCAGGGCCGTCCCGAATCGATTACATCCTAATGGATGTTGGATTCTGGGCAGACCTTATTGATATGGAGGTCTTTCCAAGTCAGGATAGTGACCACAATCCCCTGTGTTGTAAGTTCAACTGGGGTGTTTTTAATGACAGGCGGGTGAATGACACCTTAAAAATAACTAAAGAGGTTATCCCATATAACAATAACCGTAGACTGAAATGGGATAAGGCTAATCTTAAGGAGGATGATATAGGAATCATTAAATCCCTGGTAGAGGGGTTGTCTTCTAACTTAGAGGTCTGGGACGGTGAAAATCGGATTAACAGCCCCCAACACCCCTCCCTTGACTCTGCCTATAAAGCCATAATAGATCAAGTTGGCCAATTCTTTATCTCGAAAGGGAAATATAATAGGGGTTCCGTTATACCCTCTACTCTTCGTAAACCATGGTATACAGATCACTGTAAGAGCAAAAGGAAAAATCTGACAAAAGCTCTGCTTTCAGGGGACCCTTTACTGGTTAGAGCGGCCAGGAAGGATTATCTGAAAACATTATCAGTGGCGAAACGGGAGTGGGAGGAACAGCATTGGCAGGATCTTTCCAAGGCTGTGAGCTGTAGGAACCCGGACCTTTTCTGGGATTTGATTAATAGGACAAGGCAGAGAAAATCGCAACCATTGGCTGTTCATATAACTAGCCAGCAATGGTTTACTCATTTTTCATCCCTATATGGTGACTTGGAGGAAACAACTAGCCCTGGGGTGAATAGTTTGGGAGAAGGGGACCATCTAGGGGACAATGCCCTTTTATTTTCGACCTCAGAAGTAGTGTTGGCGATTAGACATCTAACCCCTAAGAAAGCAGCCGGGCAGGATGGGATTCCTGGAGATTTGTTGTTGGCGGAGCCAGAGGTCTGGGCCAAACTAATTGCTATTATAATGAATCTGATCACGAGGGGACACCAGGTACCAGACTCCTGGAAAGGGGCCGAGGTAGTTACTGTGTATAAGAAGGGGGCAAGAGATGACCCTGCGAACTACAGACCTATCAGTTTGATAGACATAATCCAGAAAGTGGTCGGCAGGGTCATCATCTCAAGAGTAGGCGATTGGATTGAGGATGCAAGTATTCTCTCCCACTTACAAGCGGGTTTCAGAAGGAAGGTAGGCACGATGGACCAGGTCTTTCGTTTTTTTGCCATCTATTGGAAGGCGGTTACCATCAAGAAAGGCAGTTTGTTTATGGCCTTCATAGATCTCAAGACTGCGTTCGACCTGGTCCCTCGTACAAAACTTTGGGAAATACTTGGAGAGATGGGTTTTCCCAGTGGACTTCTGAACCTTATCGTAAAGCTGCACGAGGGGAATTATGCGAGGGTTAGATGGGGATCCCAGGGACAACTAACAGATAGGATCCCAGTGCGGAGAGGAGTACGCCAGGGCTGTGTCATGGCTCCGACCATCTTCTCCCTATTCGTAAATGGAGTGGTGGACCATCTGAAGGGGGTGGAGACGGATGCCCCTTCCCTGGCGGGGGAGAGAATCCCCACACTCCTCTTCGCTGATGACACCCTATTAATTTCCAAATCCCCGGTGGGCTTACAAAAACTCTTGAATCGCTTTAGTTCCTTCTGCACTAGCCGAGGCTTAACCATCAATACATCGAAAACCAAATTGATGGCTTTCGCCCCCTCAAAAAGATTTAAAAATAACTTTGTGCTCAATAGTGCTCCCCTCGAGCTGGTCGAATCTTTTGACTATCTTGGTGTCTGGATAAACAGCCGCATGACCTGGAAGGACCATCTTTCCAAAATGTTACTCAGTCACCGTAGAGTATCCGGGGTGACGTTGAAGGAGCTCCGTGAATCAAGTAGTAAACCGGTCTCCCCAGCTATGGCCATCTATGAGGGACAGATTCTTCCTGCGGCACTTTATGGCTCCGAACTATGGGGGTTTGAAGGGGTTTCAGATCTGATGGCAGCGGAAAATAATTTCTTCAGGAAGGTGGTAGCTCTTCCCGCTTCCACCCCAATGATCCCACTAAGATTAGACCTGGGCAGAAGAACACTAAAGGACTTGGTGAGGCTACGCCCGTTGCTCTTCTGGTCCCGTTTAAGAAGAACCGAGGAGCTCGCAAAGTACGCAGAAGGGTTGGACGATCTACTTTTATTGGACACGGGTAAAAAAATAGGATGGCTAAACAAACTGAAAGAACTGGCTTTCAATGTGGGTCTAAGAGAGGCATGGGAGTCGCAATCACCGCCACCCAAAGATGTGATTAAAAAACTATACTGGGACTGGGTACAGAGTAACGCTACGAGGGCTACGAATGTGGGCTCACTTACTGATCAATTTTTGGCAATTAAATGTGTGAGGAAATTGGAACCCTTTCTCGATTTGATAACCAAACCGTGGGATCGAGCGTTGTACCTAAAACTGCGATATGGGACGCTCCCGGTGCATGACTTTACGGTGAGGTGGTCAAATTCAGATGCCCACTTGCGCGCATGCCCTGGCTGTGCAGCTCCAAAGGAATCGGTGGCTCACTTGTTTTTCGCTTGCCCAGCTTATAAAGGGGCGCGGAAATTTTGGTTGAAACCCGTCTGTAGGGAATTAGGGTTGAGGTGCCATAGCCAGGCACTACGCGTCCTTTCTACAGATTTTTCATCTGCCATTATGATTTGTGGGGTGGCTAAATTTTTGGGAAGTGCGTGGCTGACACGCTCCCGCTTACTGAAACTGCACCCGGGGGGACCTACAGGCTGATGATGAATTCACTGTTACTAAACTATGAATGAGGTGCCCATGTTTTTTATTGTATTTTATAAATTGTTTTTTACTGGTAAATTGGAAATGTATATGTATATGTATTCTTTTATGGTGATCAATTTGCCGAATAAAGATATTCATAATAAAAAAAAAAATAATAATAATATTTGTAACTGGTATAAAGATATATTATTGTTAAATATATTTTTGGGGAATCGTGTCCGGTGTGTGCCGGTTGCGCGTCGGGTTCACAAATTCATGTGACTTCAAAAGAAAGCATTTCATTAGTTAATCAATCAATCAATCATAGCATTTGTATAGCGCGCTACTCACCCGTAGGGGTCTCAAGGCACTGGGGAGGGGGGAGGGGGACTCTCTGCGTTCTTCCGGAGAGGTACGAGACGATCCATTCCAGTTTCTTCTCTTGGATTCCGATGTTGCTGAGGCGATGTACTAGGGTGTGGTGGCAGACAGTGTCGAATGCTGCGGAGAGGTCCAGGAGGATGAGGGCCGCAGTTTCCCCGTTGTCGAGCAGGGATCTGATGTCGTCTGTGGCTGCGATGAGGGCGGTCTCGGTTCTGTGGTTTGGCTCAGAAGCCGGACTGCGAGTGGTCGAGGGATCCGTTCGTCTCGAGGAAGGCGGCAAGCTGTCTGTTGACGGTCTTCTCGATGACCTTGGCCGGAAAAGGGAGGAGCGAGATGGGACGCTAGTTCTTGAGGTCGGTGGGGTCCGCCATTGGTTTCTTCAGGAGGGCGCTAAGTTCAGCGGGCTTCCAGCTCTCCGGGAAGGTGGCGGTGTTGAAGGAGGTGTTGATGATGTCCCGGAGTTGGGGTGCGATGATGGAGTCGGCTTTGTTGAAGACGTGGTGGGGGCAGGGGTCGGTAGGTGATCCGGAGTGGATGGTGTTCATCACGCAGGTGGTGTCTTCGGTGCTGACCGGTGTCCAGGCGTGGAGGGTGGTGGTGGGGAGCGTTGATTCAGCGGTTGGGTGCGTGGTCTGTGCACCGAAGCTGTTGTGTAAGTCGGCGATCTTGCTGTGAAAGAAAGAGGCGAGAGAGTCGAAGAGGTTCTGCAAGGGGGTGATGTCGTTGTTTCCGGCGCTGGGGTTGGAGAGCTCTTTGATGATGCTGAAGAGTTCCTTGCTGTTGTGGGAGTTGTTGTCCAGTCGTTCCTTGAATGCTGTCTTCTTGGTGGTGCGGATCAGCTGGTGGTGTTTGCAGGTGGCGTGCTTGAGGGCAGTCATGTTGTCTGTGGTCTAGTTGTTGCTCCAGGCTTTCTCGAGGGTACGGCAGTTCTTCTTGGAGTTCTTGAGTTCGTCGGTGAACCAGGAGGCTTTCTTGCTGCCGGGTCTGTTGGGAGGGGTGTTCAGTGGTGCGAGGTTGTCTGTGCAGATGGTGATCCACTGTGTGAGGTTGCTGGCTGCTTCGTTGGGGTCCGTTGTGCTGGCGAGAGGGTTCTGGCTGAGTGAGGTGGTGAGCTGGTTGGCGGTGATCTTGCTCCAGTTCCTGCGGGGCACCTGTTGTGGATGGTGGTGGGTCGTGGTTCTTCTGAAACTGCAGTGGACTCAGCTTTGAACAGTCCAGTGTAGTCCGGTGGAGTGGCTGAAGGAGATGTGCTTGCTGGAGGAGAAGACGGGGTCAAGCGTGTGGCCGGTGTAGTGTGTGGGGGTGTTCACCAGTTGCTTGAGTCCGAGATTGGCGAGGTTGTCCAGCAGGGTGGTGGTGTTGGTATCGTTGTTGTTCTCCATGTGGAAGTTGAAGTCCCCCTAGGAGGATGTAGTCAGCGGAGGGGATGGCGTGCGGGCTGACAAAGTTTGCTATGTCTTCGCTGAATCGTGTGTGTGGTCCCAGGGGTCTGTAGATGAGGGTGCCTCTGAGCGTCGTCTCGGGGTTGGTGTGTATCTGGAAGTGGAGGTGTTCGGCGGCGGTGAGTGTGTCATTGGAGTTGGTCGGGATGCGGATGGTGTTTTTGTGTACGATGGCGACGCCTCCTCCGGTCTGGTTGACGTAGTCCCTCCTAGTGATTTTGTATCCGTCCGGGGTGGTGATGGCGATGTTGGGGGCCGAGGAGGCATTCATCCAGGTTTCCGTGAGGAAGGCGACGTCTGGTGAAGTAGTGTTGAGGAGGTTCCAGAGTTCAACGGCGTTTCTGTGGACGGAGCGGGTGTTGAGCAGGATGCACTTCAGGTGGTTGTTGTCGGTGCTCGGCTTGGTGGGCGTGGTGCAGGTTCGGAGGCAGGTGAACTTGCAGGATTTGCAGGTGAAGGGTCCGTGGATGCGTTTCGGGGTAGCTCGGTAGCAGGCGGCGTTCTGGGCAGCGTTGAGGGCGTGGAGGCTGGCGGAATCGTAGGTCCGGCAGGCAGTCTTTCATCGCGGGGGCCAGGGGTCCAGGTGCTAGGCGTGGGCCAGGCACGGACAGGCGCAGACGGGCTTGCCTTTGGCGCGCCTTCGGCGAACAATTGTCGCGCTCGCTGCGCGTAAACGCTGCGCGTAGACTCTGCCATAAGTGGTGCGGTGGGAGGGAGGAGCAGCTGGGAGGCGAGAGCGGGGTGGCGCGGGGATCGGGTACAGAGGAAGAAGGGGGTGGGGCCGCAGAGGAGCAGCGGCAGGGAGCGGGGAGGGGGTGCTGGCGGGAAGTGGACAAGGCAAGGAGCGAGGAGCACAGAACAGGGGCACAGGAAGCAAAAACGGCACCACAATCGCAGGGAGCAATAAATTAACCAAGAATCAGGGCACAGGGCAGAGAAAACGGCACAACAATCAGAGGGAACAAATCAACCAAGAATCAGGGCACAGGGCAGAGAAAACGGCAAAACAATCACAGGGAAAAACAGATGATCAAGAACACAGATCAAGGCACAGGGCAGAGAAGACAAACCTATGCCACAGGGTCAGCGGCGATCGAGCGGGGCAGGCAGGGAGATCAGGCGCACTCAGGGGGAGCCGCGTGGCGGGTGGAGCGACCTTCACAGACCAGGGTCAGCTTTTTATCCTAGAACTTGCAGGACCCCACTTAAATTCTCTATTTTCCCAACATCCACAGAGACACAGCTCTTTTTTCTTCCTTTTTTTAGCATTTCTTTGGTGTTTTTTTTTACATCAACAAAAAATAACTTCTTCAAATCCTTCAAATCCAGCTCAACAGCTTCCTGCAGAAGAAGAAGCAGAAGACTTGGAAGAATAAGTAAAGTAGAGGCATGAGAGATTTCTATGGGCCTTTTTTTCAATACCTGCTGGTGAAAAGAATGTCAACGAACGTACAATGACTTGCACTATTTGCGACAAGGTCCTGTCACGTGGATCAGAAAAATAATACTTGTGTGGCACATCTTCGTTGCTTAAACACCTGCAAACAATGCATCCACGGCGCCTTGCACAAGAACAACATTGTCGTTGCCTTCAAAAATAGGTATCACAAGACGACCAAGTTGCAAGGCATAGCACCTCATCAGGGGCCAGATGTAGGTAGCCCTTTACCGATCGGAATCGGACGAAAATACCGATTTTCGGCCGTTTCCGATCGTTAAAGGGCTATGGAGATGTAGGGGCACATATTTGGTAATTTTACCGAATCGTTATTATTACCGAATCGGTAAATTTACTGATTCGGTAATATTTACCGATTCGGTAAAATTACCGAAAATGCAATGTGGGTAGCCAATTTTCCATTGGCACATGGGCTTTCAGAATCGGTATTTTGCCATGGAATACAAATCCATGGTAAAATACCGATTCCTGTGTACATGCACATCTGTGCATGTACACATGTGCCATGTGACAGACAGACGTGCCCTTAGGGCATGTCTGTGTGCCACATTGCACACATGCCCGTTTTGGGGGTGCTAGAGGGTGTCAAAGTGACACCCCCTGCACCCTTGACGATTCGGTATTTACCAAATCGGTAAATACCGAATTTCAAGGTATCAGTAAAAAATCCAGATGTTGGTACCTACATCCCATTTACCGATTTTGAAATACCGAATCGGTAAAATTCGGTATTTCAAAATCGGTAAATGGGATTTACCTACATCTGGCCCCAGGTGCTTCCACTACTCAAAGAGCCCATATTGTACCTGAGTTCGCTGGACTGAAGGAGCGTTGAATTAAATGCAAAAAAAGTTCTTTGCTATGGAAAGCAAAGCAATCAGTGGAGACTATCGTAGTTGCTGCAAAAAAGCACCATTGTTAATTTTTTTGTTTTTCTTAATTCCGAAATGTTTCAATCGTTTTCTCCGTTATTTTTTGTTGATTTTTTCATTTTTTAAAACACCAAAAAAGCACGAAAAAATTATTTTAAAAAAAGAAGAAAAAAATGGTTCTTGTAAGAACTGCCTATTTGGTTAAAAAAGACACATTTCTATGTGCTGTATGTATTATGGAAAGTGGAATATATTGAGAAGTGCATGAGTAACGCATGTGTGATTGCATGAGTGCATGGGTAGTGTCTGAGTGATTGCAGGAGTGCATGGGTAATGCCTGGATTATTGCATGAGTGCAGGGGTAATGTCTGGGTGATTGGAGGAGTGCATGGGTACTGCGTGAGCGATTGAAGGAGTGCATGGGTAATTTCTGGGTGATTGCATGAGTGCACACGTCATGTCTGAGTGATTAGAGGAGTGCATGGGTACTGCTGAGTGATTGAAGGAATGCTTGGGTAATGCCTGGGTGATTGCATGAGTGCATGGGTAATACCTGGGTGATTGGATGAGTGCATGGCTACTGACTGGGTGAATGAAGGACTGCATGGGTAATGCCTGGGTAAATGAGTAGAGGGGTAGTGCCTGCATTATTGAAGGAGTGCATGGGTAGTGCCTGAGTGATTGCACGAGTACTGGGGTTGTGCCTAGCTGATTGAAGGACTGCATACATACTGCCGTGCCTCAGTGCATGGATGAGTGCCTGGGTAGTGTCTGTGTGATTAGAGACTTACAACTGAGACATGTAATGGGTTGCTGCTTTATATTTTACTATATTTTACTAGGCCCAACATCTTGAGTAGTTGCAGAATAGTAAAATTGCAGCACAAAAGTGAGGTTTATGACATGATGTACACTTTTGTACTACAGCTTCACCATTCTGTAACTACTCTCAGAGTTGGGCGTACAAAAATATAAAGCATCAATCCTTCACATGAGACTGTTATAGATTTCACCATGTATGCATGTGTCTGTACCTTTTACTAGCACTACCATATATAATAGAACCATACAAATAGAGAAATATCTCTCTTTTAAACATCTAACATATTCAGAAGGTTAACACATATGAGAATACATATGTAAGTAGAAACATACATCAATCACAGGACCATGCAGACCTTAAAACTTGACAGACTACACTTACCATGTCAAGCAGGCACCTAGATTTATGTGGCATACTTCAAGTGAAGTTTTACACAGACCCTTAGAAAGCACCATAATCACTAATTCCTCACCCAAAATATCTTAAACATCACTTTTCTGCTTTTACCAGTCTGATACTACTCATGTGTACGAATAAGTGTTATCCAGCATAAAGATGCTATATGGGCAAAAAACAAGTATACATCTATTTGTATACCTCTTTAATTTTACAGCCGAGACATGTGAAGGGGTGCTGCTTTGTTTTGGTTATCCGCAATACATAACTAGCAGTAGAACTGTAAAGCATCAGCACCAGAAAAGTAATGTTTAAGATATTTTGAGTGAAGAATTAGTGAAGATGGTACTTTGTAAGTGTCTGGAAAAGTTTACTTGAACTGTGCTGAATAAACCTAGGTCTCTTTTGGAAATATGAAATGCAGTGTTTCAAGTTTTAAGGTCTTCATAATCTTCTGATTGTGGTATGTACCTACTTGCACATGTATTGTGATATGCATTATGTATCTGAACATGCTAGACACATAAAATACAGGTATACATCTATTTGTATGTGTCTTTGATATATGATGCTACTAATAAAAGGTATAGACATATGCATGGATGCTTACAGGAAGATAGTGAGACTTACAGCAGAGACATGTGAAGGATTGCTGCTTTATGTTTGGCTAAGCCCAACACCCTATGTAGTCATAGAATGGTGAAGCAGCAGCACAAAAGTGAGGTTTAAGACATGTTAGGAGATGGATTAGTTATTGCACAACTTTGTATGAGTCTGTGAAAAGCGACACTACAAATATACCACATCATTTTCATTATCTTCTTTTAATGTGAATTGCAGTCTGTTTTAAATTTTACTGTCTGCATGGTGCTGTGACTAAGGTATGGCTCTACTTGCACATGTATCCTGATACGTATTATGCATCTGAAGATACTAGGTGTATAAAATACAAGTATACATCTATTTGGATATTTCTTTAATATATGATGCTGCTGGCAAACAAGAGACATGTGATACATTTCTGCTGTATATTTGGCTAGGCCCAATACCATAAGTTGTCACAGCATGGTGAAGCTCCAGCACAAAAGTGAGGTTCAAGACATTTCAGAAAACGGATTAGTGATTAGGCTAGTTTGTATGAGTGTGTGGAAAGCTATTCTTAAAGAAAACCACCTAAATGTAGTAGTCTGTTTCAAATATGAAGTACAGTCTCTCAAGTTTTGAGGTCTCTATGGTGTCCTGACTAAAGTATATATCTGTTTACACATATATTCTGTTATGCATGAAGATGCTAGATGTGTAAAACATAGGAGTACATCCATTTCCATGCTGCTTTTATATATGGTGTCACTAGCAAAACATACAGGTACATACATGTATGCTTTTATAAATATGGGGACACTTACAGCAGAATCAGAAGGGTGGCTGCTTTGCTCTTAGCCTGGCTCAATGCTTGAGTAGTACTAGAATAGTGAAGCAGCAGCAGTACAAACGTGATGTTTAAGATAAGTTCGGTGAGAAATTAGTGCTTATGGAACTTTGTAAGAGTCTGTGGAAAAGTTCACTTGGAGTACGCCACTTAAATCTAGATGTGTGTTTGAAATGTGAAGTATAGTCCGTTAAGTTTTAAAGCCTTTATAGTCTGGTGACTGAGGTATGTCTCAACTTCCACATGCATTTTGATACGTAACATTCATGTGAAGTTGATAGACATATAAAATACAAGTACACATCTATTTGTATATTACTTTTATAGATGAAGTTGCTAGCAAAAGGTACACACACATGTATACATTGTTTCAGGAATATGGTCAGACATAAAGAAAGCTGATACGTGTAATGGGTGTGCATGAGTGATTGCATGACTCCATGCATAGTGCCTGGGTGATTGTATGAGTGCAAGGGTAGTGGTAGGGTTATTAAAGGAGACACTGGATGGAGACTGGCTAATTGCATGAGTGCAGAGGCAGAGCTTGAATTACTGTATAATACATGAATAGTGCCTGAATGCATAGATGAGTGCATGAGTAGTGCCTAAGTGAATGAATGAGTGCAACTGTAGTGCCTGGGTGATTGTATGAGTGAAAGCGTAGTGCATGGGTAATTGGAAGAGAGGATGGATAGTGAATGGCTGATTGCATGAATGCATACGTACTGCCTGGGTAATTTTATGAGTGCATGGGTAAATGGAATGAGTGCAGGAGTAGTGCCTGGGTGCATGGAAGAGTGTATTGGTAGTAGCTGGGTGTATGGAGGAGTGTGTGGGTAGTGAATAGGCGATTGGAGGAGTGCATGAGTAGTATCTGGGTGATTGTATGAGTGCACGGATACCACCTGAATGATTAGAAGACTGCATGGGTAGTGCTTGAGTGATTGCATACATGCAACAGAAGTACATGAGTGCATGTATGAGTGCATGGGTAGTGCCTCTGTAATTGGCATGAGTGCATGGGCACTGCCTGGATGATTGGAGGAGTGCATGGGTAGTGTCTGGGTGATTGCAGAAGTGGATCGGTAGTTCCTGGGTGATTTGATAAGTGTGTGGGCAGTGTCAGGGTGATAATATGAGTGCAGGGGTAATGTCTGGGTGACTGGACGAGTGCATGGGTACTGCCTGATTGATTGTATGAGTGTACAGGTAATGCCTGGGTGATTGCATGAGTGCAGAGGTAATGTCTGGGTGATTGGAGGAGTGCATGGATACTTTCTGATGATTGAAGGAGTGCATGGGTAATTCTGGGTGATTGCATGCATTCTGGGGTAATGTCTGGGTGATTAGAAGAGTGCATGTATAATGCCTGGATGCATGGAGAAGTGCATGGGTAGTGTCTGGGTGATTGGAGGAGTGCATAGTTAGTGCCTGGGTCATTTTATATGTGCATGGGTATTGCTTGGTGATTGAAGGAGTGCATGGGTAGTGCCTGGGTGATTGCATGAGTGAAAGGGTATTGCCTGAATGATTGAAGGAGTGCATGTGTAGTGCCTGGGTGATTTTATAAGTGCATGGGTAGTGTCTGGGGGATCAAAGGAGTGCATAGTTAGTGCCTGGGTGATTTCATGGTGCAGGGGTAGTGCCTGGATGATTGGAAATGTAAATGTACATGTAAATGTAGTATACTTGTAAAGCGCACAGCTGCCCCAGCAACGGGGCGTCCCGGCGATGTATAACGCTGTGGAACTCTTCCTGGCTCTCCCTGTGAGATGCCCCTCCTGGGCACCCCGAAGGTGAAGCCAGGCATCCCAGCGTTGTAAGGGCCGTTGTGGAGATTAAGCAAGCTATTGCCCAGAGTTGCACCGTGGGACCCATGATTAGAGTAGGCACCGAGGAGAGAGAATTATCTAGTCCGCAGACATTAAGCCCAAGACCCTGCCGCATCCAGAATTGAATCCTTGTCCCGGGCCTGATCTCTGCTTCAGGGTCTGCCGCTTCTAACAGTGAGCCACACTTCTCCATGGAAGAGTGCATAGGTAGTGCCTGGGTGAAATCTATAGGTGAATGGGTAGTGGTTGTGTGATTGAAGGAGTGCATGGATAGTACCTGGGTGATTGCATGAGTGTAGGGGTAGCGTCTGGGTGATTAAAGGAGTGCATGCATAGTGTCTGAGTGATTGCATGATTACAAGGGTAGTGCATGGCTGATTGAAGGAGTGCATACATAGTGCCTCAGTGCACGGATCAGTGCATCGGTCGTGCATGGGTGATTCAAAACTTTCAGCTGAGACATGTGATGGGTTGCAGCTTTATATTTGACTAGGCCCAACATCCTCAGTAGTTACAGAATAGTGAAATTGCACCACAAAAGTGAGGGTTATAACACAGTGTACACTTTTGTAAACTGCTTCATCATTCTGTAATTACTCTGGGTGTTGGGCCTACCCAAATATAAAGCATCAAACCTACATATGAGTCTCTTATAAATCTCACCATATACTTGAAAGCATGTATGCATGTGTCTATACCTTTTACTAGTACTGCCATATATAAAAAAATATACAAATAGAGATATACGTATATATTTAATACGCCTAGTATCTTCAAATGCATAACACATATGAGAATACATATGCAATTAGAGACATACACCAATCACAAGACCATGAAGACCTTAACACTTAACAGACAGCACTTCACATTTCAAACAGACACCTACATGTATGCATCGTACTTTAAATGTATCTTTTCACACACTCATGCAACTTGTCTTAAAACTCACTTCTCTGCTGCAGCTTCACCATTCTGCAACTATTTAGGGTGTTGGGCCTAGCCAAATATAAAGCTGCAGTCTATTACATAACTCAGCTGTAAGTCACACCATATTCCTGAAAGCATGCATGCTTATGTCTATACCTTTTGAAGTAATCATGATATATAAAAGAAATACACAAAAAGATATACACCTGTAATTCAGATGTCTAGCACCTTGAGATGCATAGCATATATGAGAATGCATGTGCAAGTACAGACATAAATGGAGAAGTGTGGCTCACTGGTTAGAGGAGGCAGACCCTGATGCAGAGGTCAGCCCCGGACCAGGGTTCAATTCCCGACGCGGCAGGGTCTTGAGCTCACAATGTCCACGGACTCGATAATTCTCGCCTCAGTGCCTACTCGAATCATGGGTTCACACTCTGCAACTCTGGGCAATAGCTTGCTTAATCTCCACTACGGCCCCACCGCGAAGGGATGCCTGGTCTTCACCTTGGGGATGGCCAGTAGGGGTTATCTCGCACGGAAAGCCAGGACACGTTCCCAAAGCAAGCGCTAAGAGACCTGTCAGTGATTTTGGCGCTATATAAATTGAAATTAACATAGCATATCAATCACAAGACCCTTTAGACCTTAAACTTAAAACTTGCAGACTGCACTTTACATTTGAATCAGACACCTACATGTATGTGGTGTACTTCAACTGTACATTTCCCCAGACTCATATAAAGTAGCTTAATATCGAATTCCTCTGCCAACATGTCTTAAAATTCACTTTGTCCTGCAGCTTCACCATTCTAACAATACTCAGAATGTTGGACCGAGCCAAATAAAAAGCAGCAACCTATCCCATGTCTCTGCCATAAGTCTCATCATATTCCTAAAAGCATGCATGCTTGTATCTGTACCTATTGCCTAAAGCATAACACATATCAGAATACATGTGGAAGGAGAGACATACCTCACTCACAAAACCATAAAGGCCTTAAAACTTGACAGACTACACTTAACATTTATTACGTTGGCGGCTGTGGGGGGAGCCCCGATGCTCCTTAGGCCCAGCCGGATCCTTACCTCCTGCATAGCCGGCTTTGATTTTGGACAAGGGGAGCTTTTGCCTCAAACTGTCTTTGCATACTCTAATATATGCCAAAGATCGAAATGGAAGCAGTCAAATCAATTCTGTTCACAGATTGAGAAATCTAGAAAGAATGTCAATAAAGCTGTTTCTGATTACCACAGAGACCATAGGATGGGCTCCATCTACAACAACAATCTATGTTTTGATATGGATGACATCTACAGAAGTGATGGAGTACACTTCACAGATCTTGGAAACAGAGTCTTTGTCAACAACCTAAAGCTGTGCATCTGCATTTACATGTAGCTACAACAAGCTCATAATAATTACAACGGCTCTTTTTAGAGCCACCCTATAACACAATAGTGAATCTCATTTTTTTTACACATACATACCCTTTTAAAATTTTTGAGGGATTTACGCACCGGACCGGAATCAGTAAAAGCATGATTTCAATGCACTACAACACAATACGCTTTTCAGGATTAACTTTTAATTTTATATATTTTTACTGGATCACTGAAAAATATCGAATGCAAAAATATAGACGAAAAAAATATTGAAGTAAAAATGTAGAAAGACAAAATATCGAAATCCTATCTACAAACAGGTAAGTACAAAAATATTGAATCAAAAATATCAAATAAATATATATACTTAGTAAAAATATTGAATTTAATAAAATAACTTATAAATAATTTAAAATTAATGAAATAATAATTATAATTAATTAAAACATACTTAAAATACTTAAATAACCTAAAAAGTATTAAATAACTATTTAAGTAAAAAAAATAAAAATACAACTTGATTTTTTAACACATATATATATATTAACATAATATTAATTAAACATATACAATATTTTTACTGTAGCATAGCAAGAGGTTAAAATGTGCTATTACCACTCCAGCAACTGCAACAGTAGGGTAAACATTGGATAGCATAGGGGTAAAAATTACTATTCCCACTCCAGAGAGTGCAACAGTAGGGAAAGCGTTGGATAGTGTAGGGGTAAAAATTACTATTCCCACTCCTGAGGGTGCAACAGTAGGGGTAAACATACAAATTATTCACCAATTAACATTTAATTAAAAATAAATTAAAAATCAATACCAATAAATCAGTAAAAATGATTAATTTAATAACAATTAAATTACTTCCCACCCTATTCCCCAATAAACACACAACCCACTACAGATTTTTTTAAAATTAAAATTAACACAATTATCAATTAACCAATTATTAAAAATGAATTACCAATTAAAATTTAATTAATTACCAATTAAAAATTAATTACCAATTAATTCTAAAAGAATACTAATAAATAAATTAACACATTTAATTATTTACAATAAAATTACTTCCCACCCTATTCGCCTATAAACCCACAACCCGCTAAAGAAAATAAATAAATAAAATTAACATAATTATCAATTAATCAATTACTAAAAATTAATTACGAATTAAAAATTAATTACCAATTAAAAATTCATTAATCACAAATTAATAATTCATTAACACTTATTCAAAATAAATACCAATAATTAAATTAACAAATGTAATTAATTACAATTAAATTACTTCCCACCCTATTACCCACAACCCGCTACAGAAATAAATTACACAAAAACATAAAGAAATACACTTAATTTTTGTTTTCGATATTATTAAAAATTCGATATATCTTAATTACTATATTATATACTTTGATATTTTAACTTTCTATATTTTAAAAATCGATATTAAATTGCTTACCTTCAAAACAATATTTTTTACCATTATATTCTGTCCTTTCGATATTTTGTCCATTCTGTATTTTTACTTCGATATTTGTGCCATTCGATATTTTTGAGTCGATATTATGTCTGTATACCATTTTTACTAACCCAATCAGATGTAATCTTATTATTAACTTCAATCACACTACCTCTGTAAAGCAAGTTCACAAATGCAACACTACCTTCTAAATGATATACTATTAAATTATTTATTTAAGGTGGAACCACGAATCCAGTGCAACCTTACACGGGGGCTGCGCTGACAGCCGCAATGGGGTCATGGCTCCAAAATTGAGAAAAAAAGCCCCACTTCCATTATTCGCTATCCGCCCTGGGAACCCCATTCTCCAGAGCATTGCCTCATTTATTTTAAAGTTATTTTATTTATTTAGGGAGTGGGGCTGTGTAGCCCCCTTCCCTGGGCCACTTCTGGCCCAGGGACTCCATCCCCCGGGACCTGGCCTTACGTTGGTGAATGTGGGGGGAGCCCCAATGCCCCTTGGGCCCAGCCGGCTCCTTACCTCCTGCATAGCCGGCTTTGATTTTGGACAAGGGGAGCTGCTGAAATGCAGCTCCCCTTGTCCAAAAGCAATACTGATTTGCTTCATGGAAGCGAGAGCAGGTTTTCTGCTCTCGCTTCCAAGAAGCAAAGCAGAAGTTTGCAAAGGCAGGGCGGGAGCCATGCGCTCACCCTGCCATTGCAAACTGCAATTTCCCAGGGGTGGGCACCCTGGGACATTGCCGGAGCCGGGCCAGGGGGGTGTCGGTCCCAAGGGTCAGAGAGGGCTCCAGGATGGCGGCCTCGCTGCCCCCTATCAATGTGAAAATAGCCCCGGGGAGGTGGTGTACTGAACTGTACATGATGCGAGGGACATACCCGTTCCAACAGATACACTTTAAGCAAACAAAAAAACCTCTCAGCAGTCCCTAAAAACAAATGAGAGAAGCACACATGGAAATGTTTTTCAAGCATGTTATAAAACCTACCAATAAATCATGTAACAAGCACAGATATTATGTTCATTTTTATGAAAGAACACAAGCAGCGGAAAAATATTGGACACTGCTTTTAGCTATTTTAATTTGCTAATGCAAAACATGTTTAAATAAGACTGGTAAAAAAGAACTACAAGGATGAAAAGGGTAGTAAGGAAAAAGAAAGTACTTTTAAAAAATGTTATTAGGAAATTCGAAACATTCGTCCAAAACAGAAGTGTAATTTACTCTTAAATCATATATTACAAAAGGTGATGGTGAACTATAGCGATTGTGAACGCTGGTATATGTTCTCAAGACACAAGAAAAAAAAAACAAATGGAAGAACTGTCTATAGTTGCTCCAGGAGCTGTTTCTAGTTGCTCTGGTGTATTTCTATCAAACATCTCTCACTGTTCTTTCCCAAAGTTATGCTCGCTATAGGCAATCAGGCAATCAGGAAACACAAATTCTGCAGACCATGGATCATTGTTGTATGTGGAGGCATGCATGATTGCACAGCAATTCTCTTGTGTACTAAATGAAGGAGTTTATTCAGATATGTTCTATCATAAAACGTTAGCGGCACATCACATATTGTCTCAGAACTGTACCCTGCAAAACGTTCAGCTCTGGTTCTGCATACCATGAACAGAATCCTTATGAGTGGAAAAAAATAGAGAGGAACGAACTAATAATTGAATTGAAAATTAAATATTCTTTTAAAAACAATTTGGGAATAGTACATAATTTGTGCCTGGCCTTGCAGGTGGTGACCAGTCCACCTGTAATAATTTGGGATAGATCCATACTTATTTTTCAGTTTTGGTTTTGATCCTGAGCAAGAAAAATGTAGAAAAGGGAAAAAGAGTGCCCAAAATAAATAACAGAAAGAAACTGATAAAGGAGCAAACCAAGAATTAAAAGAAATATATAAGAGTAAGATGAATAGCACTAAATTAAAGGTGGGGAAAGAAACAGGCAAGAGGCAGCTTCAATACTAGAAAGCCTTGGTATCTGGCAACCCTGCCATTCAGCATCACCGGTGCTTGTATTGCTGACAGGTTCCTAAGATTCTGAGACCTTTTACTTATTTATTTTCACATTAAGCACTATCTGAGAATGATGAAACTATTCCATCCCAGTGGCGGATCCTCCATAGGGGGAGCAAGTGTGGCGACTCACCAAACCGTCACACCACACTCTGGGGCATATGTACAATTCCCTATCACCACCACATCGTAATTTTTCCCGACGTTGTTGTGGCGATAGGGGCTGTGCCTTATGTACAAGGCAGCATTAAGCCCATTGAGGCCCCCTTTCATGGTTATGGTTAGCGTGATGCAGTGGGTGTTGTGGACGTTCCACCAAAATACCCCTTGTATTTCACGCTGCCCCCTATGTAGAAGGGTGGAGTACATAGGAGGAAGCGCCAAAATTAAGACCAGGAAAACCCTGGTCTTAAGTTGGCGAAACAAGGAGAAATGCATTATTTCTCATAATTTTTGCATTTTCAATGTGTGCTGCCTTGTGCAGCACACATGGAAAAAGCAAAATGCAATGGTTTGTTGATGTACAGAAAGGGAGGATGTACAGGAAGGTGTCCCTTCCTGTACATAAACAAACCTTTGAAAAAATGCAATTTTGTCACTTTCATGTGTGCTGCATGAAGTAGCAGACATGAAAGTGACAAAATGATTTTTAGGAATCCTCCTCTGCACTCAGACACCCTTGCACTATAGTGCAAGGGTGCCTTGGTTGGCGCTAAGTTGACAAACATAGTGCCTTCGCAGGGGGAAACGCAATGCTGCACCACATTCTTGTAAATATGGTGCACCCTTGCGTTTTAGAAGTGGCGAGGCGTGTCGTTAAGCAAAGGAGGCTAACGACACGATCCGCCTCTTCCTTGTACATATCCCCTTTGTTTCCTTTTTCTTGCATATTACAGCTTTTGTTTGAAAACAAAAAACAATCTCACCAATTATTTGTTAATCACCTTTCAGCAAAAGAGGGTCCCACTGGCTGCATTGAGCATGTGTCAGGTGGAGGCTGTTACAGTCTGCTCTCACATAGAGGGAATACTTATCTGACATGCTGCACTAGGGCAAGGCGGTGCAGCATGTCATATAATGGTGACTGGAGGCCTGTCAGTCATGCGTACTTATATCCTATTAGAAACCACAGTCAAGGAAAAGGACAGCCTCCTCTCATACCTGAGCTTCTGACTGGGCATAGGGTTATGAGCCTGACCCTGGAAGTTGGGAATCATGTTAGCCATTTGAAGTGCAAAGAAAAGTGCAAGCCAAGGACTACCTTAGGTACGTTTCCACTTTGTGTGTTTGAGTGAGAGAATGTTAAAGTTGTTTATGTATCAGTCTGTGAGTTTGGTCAAGTCTGTGAGTGTTTGAATGTGTGAGAACATTTTGGCTTGACTCATGTTTAGGGTTTTAGAGCCCAGCCAAACTCTTGTCTCAGATTTTCCCACAAATTGTTTGGCATATTCCTAAAATGCATGCACTGCACATGAAAGGCCTGTGTAACTTAATCCTTTGGTACCTTTCCTGTATAAGATGAAGTTCCTTTGGGTAAGTAAACTATTTAACATTAGATTTTCCTCTGCACTACTGAGATTCCTGGTGGGCCTGCAACTAATCAACACAAAGCCCAAAGAGTGAGCTGCGCCGGGGAAAGAATGCCGTGTTCTGGGAGGCATTAGTGATGAGGGACTGACTAGCCCCTTAGTCAGATGCACAGCTTTGTGCCGCTATTTAAGCGTGCACTTTTAATTCCAAATTCTTTACCCTTGGTCCTTGTTAATCCAAATTTTTAACCATCATTTTCCTCCATTATTATTCACTTGTTATTTTTCTTCAGTAATACCACAATCCAACATTCAGAGTTTTGTGCCAATTTTCAAATTTCTAATATTCAAACAGGGCCCATTCGGTGCCTTTCAGAAAGAATATGAATGATGCAACAAGTCCATCGCAAGCAGTGTTTTATTAATTCCATAAAAAAGAACCCAATGCATTTCGGGCCATCGTGTGCCCTTCGTCGGGGGTCACTACAAGTAAATCAAAAAATACATGCATGAGTGTTCTGGGAGGCAGGCAGGATCCAAGCTGCTTAGGGATTTATCGCTAGTGCCCACCGAAAATCCTAGACTGCTTTATCACTACTTTAAGACCCTAAGCAGCGGAGCCGGACTGCGATCCTAAAATAGAGCCAGTATTACCCCCTGTGCTGCACTGTAAAAGATGAAACTCAGGGTAGCACAAGGATGATTCCTGCCCCTTGAAGATGCACTGCAAACAAGTTGTCACCAGGGCAGGTCGAGGATGCTTTCTGCCCCCGGGGCTGCACTGTAAGAAGTGGTAAGCAGTGCAGTGTGTGCAAGGGATGATTAAGACTCCCTAGGGCTGCCTTTTCATATGTGGCAAGCAGAGCAGATGAGGGTATGCTTAAAGCCCCCTGAAGGTGCACAGTGTGAGGTGACTAATAGGGCAGCAGAACTCCCTCCACAGGCCGTGGCAGCCAACACCCAAGCACCATGGAGGCAGCCAGAGCAGGCGCAGAGGATGAGTGCAACCCCACAAGCACCCCGGACGACCAGCCTGGGACCTTGGGGACAGGGAAGAGCAAGAACAAGAAGAAGAGGAAGAAAAAGTTCAGTCCAGAGGAAAACAGTACCCTGGCCACAGAGGTGATGGAACACTATCAACAACTGTTTGTCACCTCCAACGTGGAATTGGGCACCAAAAATGCAATATGGCAGGACATCGTGGACAAGGTGAATGCCGTCGGAGAGCACAAGAGGTCAATGGATGAGGCCAAGAGGCGATGGATTGACATCAAGTGAAGGACCAAGGAGAAACTCGCAGCCAACCAGAAAGCAGCTTTGCAGATTGGAGGTGGGAGCCCAGGCCACAGCTCGTGCTGGATGACATGGAGGAGCTGGTGTCAACAGTCATCAGTGTGGAGACTGGCTGGAGTTGGGAAAACGGACACTGCTCAACAGGACAAAACACAACCGCATCTGGGTGAGTGACCACCAGGTACTAGGGGGACGGGTGGAGATGGCCACATTGGCACACATGCACAATCAAGCAGAGCACAGTGCACACCCATAATGAATCTAGGTCATGGCCCGGATCTACACACTGTCACAATGTACAATGCCATGGCGTCTGTATGTCAACATGTACCATGGGCTACATACATGTGGACACATTGTAATACACCATCTCCCCTTCAGATTGCAGAGGCACCATCAACACTTCGTGCACAGCAGTCCCAGCCACTCTTCACTGATGACGAGGAGAACACCACCAGCATCGACACCCAAGCCCTCCAACACATCTTGGGCATCAACTGTAACTCACCTCCAGGAATAGGGCCACTAAGCTGCATTGAGGAGACCCCACCCACTACCCAAACCACCCAGCAGGAGGCACCCACAGCCCAGGCAGTCACCCAAGACCCCCAGGAACAAACCATGGCCTTCCAAAGCTGTTTGCTGGAGGGCCTGAGGGAGACAGCTGAGCAGGTGCGGGCGGGGACTGGTTTGATGGCTACCGAACTGGACACCATCCATGGGTGTCTAGGACCCATCAGGGACCAGCTCCAGTCCCTAAATAACACCCACGACCCCCTCAATGGTCTCCAAAGAGCCCTGACTGACATCGCTGGAGTCATGACGCAGAAAGAAGAACACCTGTCCGCTGAGACTGGCTCCAGCGATTCCAGCCGTGAGCTCAGTGAAAAACAACAGGGGCTATCCAACAACATTAACAATCAGTAAAGCAAAAATAATATAGGGGAAAGAAAGGGGAGGAAAGAATTTAGGAAGAAGCCTATACACACTTGCAGTACTTTATACAAAAAATATTAAAATTGTTTTCAAATTGTATTTCTTGTTAAAAACTGTTCTAAAAAAGACAGAACAATTACGCTCAAAACAAAAAAGGAATGTCGGCAACACATATATACAAAGTTGACATGCCATACCAGTGGCTAACACATAAACATAAAGGACACAGAACGGAACAACAAGATAAAAATACTGTGTCCTTTATCAAATTATGGCCACAGAAGCGTTGATGGCGTTTCAACCGCTCGGTCATTAAGTGGTCATCTTCAGGACAAGGAGTTGTTAGGAGCATTTGTATTCTATACAATAGAAAAAATTAAAAAGGATATTGTTGACATGTGTGGGGTAGGCTTCTTCAAAGGAAAAGACCAGGAAAGATAGGGAAAGGGGGACAGGAAACCACCAAGTAATTAGAAGCGGAAGGGCAGCGAAAAACTGTCACCACACCACCAGTGTGTCCCTACACCAAAAAGTTAAAATGTAGAAATGACCTTATGTTTAGTCGGTCAATCAAAAACCTTAGTAGCTCGAAGAAGAAGCTTCAAATCCTGTGGATGAAGCAATTCCAGGTGAGTAGTTAGACCTAAACACTTTCCAGATATCATAATTAATAAGATAAGGACTCTACACTTACTGTAAGCCAGAATTTGCCCACAAATCTTTAGGGATTAAAACAGGGCATCAAAATATCGCCTTCTCATTCCTCTGCAAAGTAGGAGTGTACAAGGGCCTGCAATCACCCCAACCGAAATGCCCAATCAATCGGCTGTGAAATTAAAGAGGGACTTATATTAGACCAACGATCTTCAACCTAATAATTTAATGCAAAGTTCCATCGGTCAGTGAATGTCAAACCACTTATCTGCATAGCGCGCTTTACAGAATATAATTTCCAATAGGCACGCATTAAAATTTCACATATTGCCTCAGGTGGAACATAACATCAGTGTGCACAAGGCGCATGAGGAAATGTTCCAATACATGGTGCAATACTATACGTCTCATGAGTCAAGAATTCACTACAATTACATACCACGCCAACTTCAATTATGAATAGTCGGCACTCTAAGTGTAAGTAACACAGTTTCCCTAACATCCGATTGCAGACAGGCAACCAAGGGATCAACTTAATAAAATACTCAGTTGGTCAGGAAACCAGCCTGCATAACACCAGGCGTAGATACACAATATTGAACGGCGGCGGCTCACAAATAGCGAGCCGCACTCCCAATGTCATTCGTATGAAAACTTTAAGAAAAGGGGCTGCTCAGTGGCCAAAACCAGGGCGGCACCACACTTAAAAATAGACGAAAACTCACTAGCCGGTATATGTGCGCGCCCAAACTTCACACAGATTCACGCCGAATTGTGGATCCAGCCCGAGGTGAAGGAGTATTGAAATACAAAAGGGTCAAATAACGACCCTGCAGGTGGCGGCCATGTTGGAACAGGCAATCCCCCACTGCTGTGGGTCTTCGTGTAACAAGACCAGCCCATATTAGCGGCTAGTCGTAACATGGCCCAACCAAGGGTCAAAAAATATATTCATAAAAATCAAATAACGCTGCTCTCAAACCAATTGTCGACACCATACATTATATCATTATTTTATCGGCTGAACGCCCAATTATAAGTGACAAACCTTACACAAGGAGGTTGTTTTTATTAATTACAGGTCCAATTTAAAAAGACCGTATACTGTGAATGAGGCATAAAACATACATGCCCATAACGTGAATAGTGAGCAAAGCAACTTTTGCATTACCCTTAAAAAACCTATATTGTAGTCCACCTAAAATAAGGGAACAAAATGTGCCCATCTCAAGGAGTGGGCAACTATATACTAATGTGCACCTACCCAAAGAGATAGAAAAAATAAACTTAATATGATAAATACACATTTTTAAAAAAGGAAAAAAGAGAAAAGAGGGTGAGTGTTTTCCTTAGAACAAGTCTAGTAACATCTTCATAAAGACACACAAGTGCATCACAGTTATAAAAAAAAGGGCTACAATTACGCACAATATTTTTATCTATTTGCAAATAGCTGGAATAGACACATTCAATACAAGGTACAATCACAAATTACAGATATCAGCACATCATATCATGAAAAGGCTCAGCTACTAATTATTGAGTGGCATTCCTTCATTGAATTAAGACCATGATTAATGCTGTTACAACGGAGCATCCATCGGCATTCAGTCCGATTCAGACTGTTTACAATGCTTCCGCCTCTTTCGGGCAGTTTAACTACCTCAATAACCTGCCAGCGCATATCTTCAGGGGCATGGTTGAATGATAGGTAATGTGCCACTAAAGGTGCATTTTCTGTCTGACACTGTATGCGACTTTTATGCTGTCCAAGTCTTGTCTTAATTTTATGTGTTGTTTGTCCGATATAAATCAGATCACACGGACAACAAATAGCGTATATGACATTAGCCGTATTACAGTTGGACAGACTGCGCAATTCATATTTGATGTTACCGTGTGTGAAGAATTTGGTATTCAAACAGGACCCACACATGAGGCAGCTGCCACATTTGTAGTGTCCAATGGTTTTATTCAGTCCCCACATAGATTTCAGAGTGGGGCTCTCAGCATGAGGAAGAGCTGCTCGCACCAAGTGGTCCAGCAATTTTTTCCCGCGTTTAAAAGAAAACAGCTGTGGCTCCTGCGTGATTCCAGTAGCCAGAACCAACAACCAATGTTTTTTAATGATAATGGAGATCTGATTACTCCGTGTGCCAAACGTAGTTACACACGGAATCCGGGTCATGGGTTTTTTAACTTTAGGAGTCAATAAAGTCTCACGATGATTGAGCCATGCACGTTTCATCGAACGTTTGACAAGCTTGCGGGGTAGCCACGTTGTATCAACTTGTTGGATAGGATACCAGCTTCCCAAAAGTAATCATCTTTGAAAAAGCAATTGCGCCTAATTCGCAAATATTGTCCAAACGGGAGCCCATCTCTCAGCCCGCGTGGATGGTGGCTGGAATACTCCAAATGAGTATTGCGGGCGGTGGGGTTGGTAAAAAGTCTAGTGGACAGCTTCCCATCATGGGGAAAGATAGTTAGATCTAAAAAATCCACTTGACAGTTGCTTGAAGTGAAAGTAAATTTCAGGTCCACAGAACATAGATTTAACCAAATAAAAAAACTGTCCAACAAGTCCTTAGTTCCAGTCCAAATGAAAAAAACATCATCAATAAAGCGTTGCCAATGAAGAACGCTATCAAAAAAAGGGTTACTGTTACAGTCAAAAATAAATTGTTTCTCAACATTGTCCACAAATAAAATGGCAAAATTGGGGGCATAAGAAGCACCCATAGATGTACCCTTAATCTGTAAATAATATTGTCCATCAAACTCAAAAAAATTCTTGGTCAAAGAAATAGTCAGAAGGTCAATGATAAAGTCAGTAGGCACAGGCACAGGAGTAACCATGGGCGGAAAATCCATTCCGCTCCCGGATTTTGCGGATTTCCGGTAAATTCGCAAACCGCGAATGCTCGCGAAATTACCGAAAATCCGCAAATTCGCACGCAGCGGATTTTTTTTTCTTGGTGATACAATTTTGCAGAGTGCGGCGTTCACTTACCGTCATTCAGCGTTTGCCGAGTTGTTTTTCTCGATATTTTGCGAGTGCTGCGCCATTTTGGATCTTGCTGCGGGATCCCGCGGGAGTTTGGCGACGCATCGCGAGAGTTCGCAATTGCAAACATGTAGGTGCGGCGGGCAGCAACAATCTAGCACTCGCGAAATTACAAACTTTGCAATTCTGCACAAGAAATCCACTAGCAAGCAGCATAGACCTTCTGAAAATGATGATTTTTATCAGAATAACTCCTCAGGTTGACATTTGCCTGCACTTTTTTGGATTTGAGGCCTTTTGACTTTCTTTGGATCCCTTTTGGATTAGAAATCAACTTTCATAAGTAAGTTTGTTTGGGGCATTACAGTTGCTGTTCTGCAGAAAAACGAGTTTTGCAAAACTGAAAGCACTCAGCTGGTGCAAAAGTTCACTCATCATTAGTAACCATTCCCTGTAGTACTTCCTAAGGGCCCCCTCCAGAGTTCAGTTGCCTATGTTTGTTTGGGGCATTACAGTTGCTGTTCTGCAGAAAAACGAATTTTGCAAAACTGAAAGCACTCAGCAGGTGCAAAAGTTCAAACTCATCATTAGTAATAGTAACCATTCCCTGTAGTGCTTCCTGACTGGGGCCCCTCCAGAGTTCAGTTGCTAGTTGCAACAATTGTATGACCCTGCTCTGACCCTCAAAGCAGGCTCATAGAATAGCTACAAGTAGGCCAAAAAGGTCCTGGAAAAAAAATTACACGGCAACAGAAAGCAAATTACAGATAACGAAGCAGGTGCCAGACTGGAATTTTAAAACAGTGACACATTAATAAATCAACCCCAAATTAATTCATGTCAGTTGAAGCAGGGCAGGTGTGCTTGCTTTTCCCCCCCTTAATCTACAGTGATGATGAACCAGAGGGTGGCATTGATGTACCAGAGGGTGGCATGGGTGAAACAGAGGGTGGCAGTGGTGAAACAGAGGGTGCTGGGAACCTGTGATGATGAACCAGACGTAGAAACAACATAGTCGCGACTGTTGCGAGCCGACAAGTAAGTTTGCAATTGTGAACTGGTACAAAACCCTCGCGAACTGGCAGAAACCCTTGCGAACGCACACAAAAAAATCTGCAAATTCGCTAGAATTCACGGATTTTGCGGATTGCGAGTTCGCAAATACGCAAATTCGCGAACGCCAGATTCGCAAAATTCGCCCATGCTTACACAGGAGCAACCCGCATGTCTAAAACCTTACGGATCACTTCAATCCCTTCCAACTGAGGTATGTTAATGTACAGGGACTACAGGTCCATGCACACCAGCAACTCAGTTTCAGGGCAGAATTGCATAGCCTCAACCTGAGAGATAATATCCCCACTGTCCCGCACATAACATCTTTCTCCATGATGGGAAGCTGCGAACTAGACTTTTTACCAAACCCACCGCCCGCAATACTGTTTTGGAGTATTCCAGCCACCATCCACGTGGGCTGAGAGATGGGCTCCCGTTTGGACAATATTTGCGTATTAGGCGCAATTGCTTTTTCAAAGATGATTACTTTCGGGAAGCTGGTATCCTATCCAACAAGTTGATACAACGTGGCTACCCCGCAAACTTGTCAAACGTTCGATGAAACGTGCTTGGTTCAATCATTGTGAGACTTTATTGACTCTTAAAGTTAAAAAACCCATGACCTGGATTCCGTGTGTAACTACGTTTGGCACGCAGAGTAATCAGATCTCCAGTATCGTTAAAAAACATTGGTCGTTGGTTCTGGCTACTGGATGATGCAGGAACCACAGCTGTTTTCTTTTAAACGCTGGAAAAATTTGCGGGACCACTTGGTGGGAGCAGCTCTTCCTCATGCTGAGAGCCCCACTCTGACATCTATGTGGGGACTGAATAAAACCATTGGACACTACAAATGTGGCGGCTGCCTCATGTGGGGGTCCTGTTTGAATACCAAATTCTTCACACACGGTAACATCAAACATGAATTTCGCAGTCTGTCCAACTGTAATACGGCCAATGTCGTATACGCTATTTGGTGTCCGTGTGATCTGATTTATATCGGACAAACGACACAGAAAATAAGACAAGACTTGGACAGCATAAAAGTCGCATACGGTGTCAGACAGAAAATGCACCTTTAGTGGCACATTAACTATCAGTCAACCATGCCCCTGAAGATATGCGCTGGCAGGTTATTTGTTGGACCCGGGCCTTTATGGCTGGTTCACCCCTGAACTTTTTGCTTTTGATGGCGACCTGGCGTTCATGATTTCTGGCTTGGCGCACTTTTTCCCTGGGTCCCAGAGTGAAAGTGCGTGCGTGTAGTATGGCTGGCCTGCCCTCCCATAGGAATGCATGGGGAATGTGTGTGTCCCTGGTAGTTCCTGATGCGTGGGGAGTGCAGGCTCGAATTTAGTATGTGTAAACTCGTGAGAGTGAATGCTGCAAGATGGTGTATGCGGCATGTATGTGTCTAGAAGGGAAGTGCTACTTCTGGACATTGAGATATGTGTGCAGTGAGGGTGCTGGATCGTGATTGGCTGGAGCTGGCTGGCATGCCAGGCTCCAGGAAGTCTGGATGGGTCTGCCCGGTGGTGAGTTGGAGATTAGCATGAGTGATGTGTGGGAGGAGTGTACCTGTGTCCTGGATGGGCTGGGTTTTTCCCACACAATGCTGGCTCCGCCCCCCTGTGGTGTGTCTAACGACCCTAGCCTCCCCAGTGAATTAAATGGGTGGTTGGCCCATCAAGAGTGCTCCAGAACCAGTTGCGACTGGTTTCTCCCCCACCCTGCACCTACAGACAAAGGATTTCAGTGTATAAAAATGGGGCTGTGTCCCCACTGAAGTTGTTCTCTTCTAGGATCTTGAGGGGGCTGCTGCTGGGGCCAGGAGGAACCGCCACTTGGACTGCCTCCCTGCCTGGAGGGCCAGTGAGCTGGCCCCTGGCCCAGCCTTGCCCCCTACCTTCCTAAGAACCTTGCTAAAGGACTTTGCAGGAACTCTGCCCTGCTGAGGGCACCTGGGAGCGCTGTGCTTGTGCTCCCAGCACCTGGGAGCGCTTGATTTGGACAGAGACCTCCTTTTTGTTGCCAAGCACCTGAAAGTGTTTACTTTCTCCCCTAGCGCCTGGGAGCGCTTCGCTTGGCCTCTAGCGCTTAAGAGCGCCTTATTCTGTCCATCTGTGAGTGAGAGCGCTGTTGTCTTCAGCCGGTGCCCAACCGGCGTGTGGCCGCCTGATCTGCCGATTCGCGGCGCATAGCGAGTGCCCACCTCGCTTTATTTTTAGTTTACCGAGCCGGAGCCCACCCGGCATTGCCCCGTGTTCACCGCTGCAGCCCAGGGACGAGAGGAAGCAGCCGCTGACGTCATCGCCCGGCCGCGCTGGGATTGGCCCAGCCGGCCGAGCCTTCCTCCGCGTCATCGGAGGAGCGTAGAAACAGGAAGCAGCCTGCCTGACCCGTCTCGGGGCTCCCGAGTGGAGAGGAGCCCCGCCCGCGGCCACAGCCGAGCCGCCGAGAAGGAGATAGCCGGTGAGTGGGGCCGGGAGAGCAAGTGCAGGGAGGAGGGCGTTGGGGCATGTGGCCGGTGCCCGCCCCTCCCCTGCAGCACACGAGCCTGAGAGAGGCTCTCGGGGGCATTCCTGTTTGTGAGCCTTGCGAGGCTCATCACCCACAAGTGATTTACGAGCCAGAAAAGCTCGTGGGGCCTTCCCCCTTGGTCCCGAGTCCCTCGTGAGGGACTCCAACGAGTGCCAGTTGTCCTTCGAGCCCCTGAGAGGGGTTCACGGCGCCACAGTGGTTTGGCGAGCCACGGGTGGCTCAGGCGCCCCATTTTGTCTTCAAACCCTGCGAGGTTCCAGGGGCCCCGTGGTTATGTTTAGAGCCCAGAGAGGTTCTTGAGGGCCCAGTCAGTTGTCCTGAGCCCACGAGGCTCCAACGTTGGCATCCGTGTTACTTACAACTGTCCAGCACTTAGTGGACAGTTGCTACGTTTAGGCTGGGTGTACTTTTGGCTTATTACAGCCTGCCCTGACATTGGGACACAGGGACTGCCACAGGTTGTGGCTAATGTGGATTTTGCGCAATTGCTTGTGCTTGCACCTCTGAATGTGTTCTGAAGCATCATGTGTCTTTCCTTGCATACACCGCTGAATGTAGGTTCTGCATCATGTGTTTTCTTGGCATACACCTCTGAATGTGTTTTGATACTTCATGTGTTTTCTTTCCCTACCCCGCTGAATGTTAATGCATCATGTGTAATGTTCCTATGCTTATACCCCTAGATGTTGGTGATTCCTAGGTGGTTGCTTTTCTCCTAGTACAGGTGTTGCTAGTGAGGTCTTTTGTTCCCTGCGCAATATTTTCCTAAGGTGGTTAGGGTTGTGTAGGAGGTACTTATGCTTGACCAGTAATTACTGGTTGTGTGCTAATTTACGCTACATGTTCTATTTGGTTCTAAAAGTATTCTATGTGCTAATTACTATTACTAAAAAGTGATGATTCCTGACAGTGGTCCAGGTGGCCCTGTCTTGTAAATATTCCCCCTGTAAATTCTGCCCGTGCCTGTTGGCACAGTGTAACAATATGTGTGTTTTATCTAATGTGTTTTTGATATAATACAAAGGCTATTTTTATATAACCTTGTGTGGAGTTTCCTTTGTGGTGGGCCTTGGGTGTTGTTGCTGGGTGCGCGCGCAAACACTTAACCTACATAGCCTCCAAGCTTAGCCTTGCTGCTCGCGCCACGTTACCTAGAGGGCGAGTAGGGGTTATCTTGGTGTGTGACTCCCTTGCCCTGACTTTAGAAATGGTGATCCCTGACTGACCTCGACGCGAGTCTTGGCCGGCCAGGGTCCCGTTTCTAACATTGGTGGCAGGCGGTGAGGATCCGGATTTGTGTTTGCGTCGTACTGAAGTGGCAACAGGCCACACTACAAAGCTCTGCATTTTAGATAATTACATGTTGGGGATTATTGTCCTTTGAAGTTCTAGTATTTCTTTTTCCAAAGAGTGTCCAGTACATTTGTCCCCTGCCCTGCTCCCAGAGTTTGGTACCTGTGTCACGTGTGGCCAGGTTGAGAAATCAGGGGTGGTAAAAACTGCCTTACCGGTCCGAGGGGGGGTGTGCGTGGATGAATGGTGTGTTGCCTGGACAGATTAGGGTGAGTTCTCTTTAGTAGGGAGCTTGCTGAAATACTTTGAACCGTGTGCTCTTGCTTCAGCTCTGACATTTAAGTCCCCTGTGTTGCACGCGTCTGTGAGCATCCTGTCAATATGGAATCTCCTTTTAACCTCTGTGGTCTGTTTAAGTACAGTATGCATGAGTTGGTGCATTTTTGTGAGGAGAGAGACATCCCAGTGAATGAGTCAGACACCCAGTCCAAGCTTAGGGATAACCTGATCCTATGGCAGAAGAATGACTGGGAACGTGAGCACAGTGAGAGAGATAGGGCCCTGGCCGCACGCCATGAGGGCGGTGGGTCTGAGGGGAGCCCTGAAGAGTCTGAAGAGGAGGATGAGGATGACAGTGAATGGGCATCAGCAGATGGAGAGGACCCCCTAGATAGGGAGTCCCTTGCTGGGTCCAGTGTCAGATGTAGCACCCCATCCCTTTCCCTGTCCCCAGAGGAGTGGGTGGATAGGAGAGAAGAGAGGGAGCACCAGTTGGCCATGGAGAAGCTCAGGTTAGAGCATGCCAGAGAGATGGCGCAGCTGGGTGTGAATGAGCGGACTGCAGAGGCTGAGAGGGCCTTGGCCAGGGAGAAGATAGCCCTAGAGGGTAGGTTATCCCCTGACCGCAGTCATAGTTTTCTGGATTCCCCAGGGAGGGTTGGATCCAGTGGTGGCAGCAAGAGAGAGTTTGGTGCGGGAAGTGCCATGCCCCGTTTCCAAAGAGTGGTACCTTGTTCCCGAGAGTACACATACAGGTTGAAGTTCAGGAGCAGTAGGAGACTGCCTCACCAGGATTGGGCGGATTATGTGGATGATTGTCGTGAGGCACTGCTTGATTGGTTAGAGGTTCATGGGGAACCTGATTTTGATGGACTACTCAACCTGGTTATCAGAGAGCAGTTGCTCAATTGTTTTGTGCCAGAGTTGCGCAAACACCTGTCAAGAGGTGACTACGTGTGTCCTTGGGACATGGCAGAGGAAGCAGACCGCTGGGAAGGTGCCAGTGGTTCTGACACGTCATGGGTGAGTGAACCCGAGAGTAGTGGGTTAGGTATCTTCCAGACCAGTGTGGTGGAAGAGGCTCAGAGTAGCCCAGCTAGGTCCCAGTGTAGCGAGAGGGGTGAAGGGGCTCACGTCTTGTCTCCGTAGAGTAAGAGTGAGTGGGGGACTGAGTGTTCCCAGGTGCCCGAAACCCAGTCTCAGAACCTGGATGGTTTCTTGAGGGAACACCAGGTTAGGGACCTAGGCTGTCCTGTTAGACCCCTTGAGGGGGATCTCCTAGTGTCTAGGGAACCTGGAGCATCGGTAACTAGAGCTCCAGGGGTTCCAGTGTCCGGCAGTGCTACTCCAGGAGGGAGTGCATGGAAGTCCGAAGTGAGGAGTGATTGGGGGAGTTCCCCAGAGGGAGAACCAGTGAGTCAGGGACTACCCAGTTGGGCGAAGTTCCCGTTTAGTGACCATGGTGACACCACTTCTGTTCTGGGGGATCTGCCCGCACTGTCAGGTGGACAGGGGTCGGGAGATCTGCGCCAGACAGACAGTCACACAGCACATGAGTCATGTGTTAGCCTCAGGGGGATGGTGAGTGAGTCCCCAGAAGCCCTGGAGTGCCAGGCAATTATCCCACCTAGGGGTTTAGACCAAAGGTTGGGAGGCCAGGTGCAGGATCGGCCTGACCTGAAGGGAGGGACTTCTGTAACCAGAGTCCTTGCCAGTGCGTCTTCCAGGGGTACCTCTCCAGTTGGGAGGGTGCAGAACTCTGGAAGGGGGTGCAGAGGGTGGGAGAGCCCGCCTCTGACCCCGGCGCAACCTGAGGGGTTAAACCCTGGGTTGGAATGGCGTTCTAGGTGTACCCCTCGCAGGAGGTGGAGGAACCCTAGACGAAGAGGTGGGGGGAGGAGAGCCTTCCCTGAGACTCATGGTCCGCCTGAGGTTGTAGACCCTAGGCTGGAGAACCAGTGGCAGTCTAGCCCTGTCTTGCAGACAGGAAGAGTGGAGAGTGGCTACTATGTGCCAGGGGTTACTACCCCCCACTTTGTGAGTAGGCAGGAACCAGTGACACCTGGGTGGCCTAGGGCCTGGACCTGGCCGCGGACAGCTAGGGAGTACCAGTGGGGTAGCCCAGTTGTTCCAGATGGTGGTTTTAGAAGGAATCCCAGGGGTTCACAGTGGCGTGGAACAGGACGGTGTCCCGGCAGTGGCGGGCCCGTGTCCGTGTTCTTTCGCCCAAAGCAGGGAAGCCCATCACGGTGGTGATCGGTCTACCCTGCGTTTTGGCTGGAAGGGGGTTGTGTTGGACCCGGGCCTTTATGGCTGGTTCACCCCTGAACTTTTTGCTTTTGATGGCGACCTGGCGTTCATGATTTCTGGCTTGGCGCACTTTTTCCCTGGGTCCCAGAGTGAAAGTGCGTGCGTGTAGTATGGCTGGCCTGCCCTCCCATAGGAATGCATGGGGAATGTGTGTGTCCCTGGTAGTTCCTGATGCGTGGGGAGTGCAGGCTCGAATTTAGTATGTGTAAACTCGTGAGAGTGAATGCTGCAAGATGGTGTATGCGGCATGTATGTGTCTAGAAGGGAAGTGCTACTTCTGGACATTGAGATATGTGTGCAGTGAGGGTGCTGGAGCGTGATTGGCTGGAGCTGGCTGGCATGCCAGGCTCCAGGGAGTCTGGATGGGTCTGCCCGGTGGTGAGTGGGAGATTAGCATGAGTGATGTGTGGGAGGAGTGTACCTGTGTCCTGGATGGGCTGGGTTTTTCCCACACAATGCTGGCTCCGCCCCCCTGTGGTGTCTCTAACGACCCTAGCCTCCCCAGTGAATGAAATGGGTGGTTGGCCCATCAAGAGTGCTCCAGAACCAGTTGCGACTGGTTTCTCCCCCACCCTGCACCTACAGACAAAGGATTTCAGTGTATAAAAATGGGGCTGTGTCCCCACTTAAGTTGTTCTCTTCTAGGATCTTGAGGTTGCTGCTGCTGCTGCTGCTGGGGCCAGGAGGAACCGCCACTTGGACTGCCTCCCTGCCTGGAGGGCCAGTGAGCTGGCCCCTGGCCCAGCCTTGCCCCCTACCTACCTAAGAACCTTGCTAAAGGACTTTGCAGGAACTCTGCCCTGCTGAGGGCACCTGGGAGCGCTGTGCTTGTGCTCCCAGCACCTGGGAGCGCTTGATTTGGACAGAGACCTCCTTTTTGTTGCCAAGCACCTGAAAGTGTTTACTTTCTCCCCTAGCGCCTGGGAGCGCTTCGCTTGGCCTCTAGCGCTTAAGAGCGCCTTATTCTGTCCATCTGTGCGTGGGAGCGCTGTTGTCTTCAGCCGGTGCCCAACCGGCGTGTGGCCGCCTGATCTGCCAATTCGCGGCGCATAGCGAGTGCCCACCTCCCTTTATTTTTAGTTTACCAAGCCGGAGCCCACCCGGCATTGCCCCGTGTTCACCGCTGCAGCCCGGGGACGAGAGGAAGCAGCCGCTGACGTCATCGCCCGGCCGCGCTGGGATTGGCCCAGCCGGCAGAGCCTTCCTCCGCGTCATCGGAGGAGCGTAGAAACAGGAAACAGCCTGCCTGACCCGTCTCGGGGCTCCCGAGTGGAGAGGAGCCCCGCCCGCGGCCCCAGCCGAGCCGCCGAGAAGGAGATAGCCGGTGAGTGGGGCCGGGAGAGCAAGTGCAGGGAGGAGGGCGTTGGGGCATGTGGCCGGTGCCCGCCCCTCCCCTGCAGCACACAAGCCTGAGAGAGGCTCTCGGGGGCATTCCTGTTTGTGAGCCTTGCGAGGCTCATCACCCACAAGTGATTTACGAGCCAGAAAAGCTCGTGGGGCCTTCCCCCTTGGTCCCGAGTCCCCCATGAGGGACTCCAACGAGTGCCAGTTGTCCTTCGAGCCCCTGAGAGGGGTTCACGGCGCGACAGTGGTTTGGCGAGCCACTAGCGGCTCAGGCGCCCCATTTTGTCTTCAAACCCTGCGAGGTTCCAGGGGCACCGTGGTTATGTTTAGAGCCCAGAGAGGTTCTTGAGGGCCCAGTCAGTTGTCCTGAGCCCACGAGGCTCTAATGTTGGCATCCGTGTTACTTACAACTGTCCAGCACTTAGTGGACAGTTGCTATGTTTAGGCTGGGTGTACTTTTGGCTTATTACAGCCTGCCCTGACATTGGGACACAGGGACTGCCACAGGTTGTGGCTAATGTGGATTTTGCGCAATTGCTTGTGCTTGCACCTCTAAATGTGTTCTGAAGCATCATGTGTCTATCCTTGCATACACCGCAGAATGTAGGTTCTGCATCATGTGTTTTCTTGGCATACACCTCTGAATGTGTTTTGATACATCATGTGTTTTCTTTCCCTACACCGCTGAATGTTAATGCATCATGTGTAATGTTCCTATGCTTATACCCCTAGATGTTGGAGATTCCTAGGTGGTTGCTTTTCTCCTAGTACAGGTGTTGCTAGTGAGGTCTTTTGTTCCCTGCGCAATATTTTCCTAAGGTGGTTAGGGTTGTGTAGGAGGTACTTATGCTTGACCAGTAATTACTGGTTGTGTGCTAATTTGCGCTACATGTTCAATTTGGTTCTAAAAGTATTCTATGTGCTAATTACTATTACTAAAAAATGATGATTCCTGACAGTGGTCCAGGTGGCCCTGTCTTATAAATATCCCCCCTGTAAATTCTGCCCGTGCCTGTTGGCACAGTGTAACAATATGTGCGTTTTATCTAATGTGTTTTTGATATAATACAAAGGCTATTTTTATATAACCTTGTGTGGAGTTTCCTTTGTGGTGGGCCTTGGGTGTTGTTGCTGGGTGCGCGCGCAAACACTTAACCTACATAGCCTCCAAGCTTAGCCTTGCTGCTCGCGCCACGTTACCTAGAGGGCGAGTAGGGGTTATCTTGGTGTGTGACTCCCTTGCCCTGACTTTAGAAATGGTGATCCCTGACTGACCTCGACGCGAGTTTTGGCCAAGCCAGGGTCCCGTTTCTAACATTATTGAAGTAGTTAAACTGCCCGAAAGAGGCGGAAGCATTGTGAACATTCTGAATCGGACTTAATGCCGATGGATGCTCCTTTGTAATAGCATTAATCATGGTCTTAGCTCAATGGAGGAATGAAACTCAATAATTACTAGCTGAGCCTTTTCATGATATGATGTGCTGATATCTGTAATTTATGATTATACCTTGATATTTGTACAAAATGTTTATAATTACTAGCTGAGTCTTTTCATGATATGATGTGCTGAAATCTGTAATTTGTGATTGCACCTTGTATTGAATGTGTCTATTCCAGCTATTTGCAAATAGATGAAAATATTGTACGTAACTGTAGCCCTTTTTTTATAACTGTGATGCACATGTGTGTCTTTATGAGGATATTACTAGACTTGTTCTAAGGAAAACACTCACCCTCTTTTCACTTTTTTCCTTTTTTAAAAATTTGTATTTATCATATTAAGTTTATTTTTTCTATCTCTTTGGGTAGGTGCACATTAGTATATAGATGCCAACTCCTTGAGATGGACACATTTTGTTCCCTTATTTCAGGTGGACTACAATATAGGTTTATTAAGGGTAATGCAAAGGTTGCTTTGCTCACAATGCACATAATATGCGTGTATGTCTTATGCCTCGTTCTGAATTTTTGCACGGTTCTGGCACATTCACAGTATACGGTCTTTTTAAATTGGACCTGTAATTAATAAAAACAACCTCCTTGTGTAAGGTTTGTCACTTACAATTGGGCGTTCAGCCGATACAATAATGATATAATGTATGGTGTCGACAATTGGTTTGAGAGCAGCGCTATTTGATTTTTATGAAAATATTTTTTGATCCTTGGTTGGGCCATGTTACGACTAGCCGCTAATATGGGGTGGTCTTGTTACACGAAGACCCACAGCAGTGGGGGATTGCCTGATCCAACATGGCCGCCACCTGCAGGGTCGATACTTGACCTTTTTCTTTTTCAATTTTCCCTCACCTCGGGCTGGATCCACGATTCGGCATGAATCTGTGTGAAGTTTGGACGCACACATATACCAGCTAGTAAGTTTTTGTCTATTTTTAAGTGTGGGGCCGCCCTGGTTTTGGCCACTGAGCAGCCCCTTCTCTTAAAGTTTTCATACGAGTGACATTGGGAGTGCGGCTTGCTAGTTGTGAGCCGTCGCCGTTTAATATCGTGTAACTAAGCCTGGCGTTATGAAGGCTGGTTTCCTGACCAACTGAGTATGTTATTAAGTTGATCCCTTGGTTACCTGTATGCAATTGGATGTTAGGGAAACTGTGTTAGGCACACACGGGTGGTGTGGTGACAGTTTTTCGCTACCCTTCCGCTTCTAATTACTAACACACAGTGGTTTCATGTCCCCCTTTCCCCATCTTTCCTGATCTTTTCCTTTGAAGAAGCCTACCCCATACATGTCAACAATATCCTTTTTCTATTGTATAGAATACATACGCTCCTAACAACTCCTTGTCCTGAAGATGACCGCCTAATGACCGAGCGGTTAAAATGCCGTCGACGCTTCTGTGGCCATAATTAGATAAAGGACACTGTATTTTTATCTTGTTGATCCTTTATGTATCCATTATGTTTATGTGTTAGCTACTGGTATGGCATGTCAACTTTGTATATATGTGTTGCCGACATTTCTTTTTCGTTTTGAGGGTAATTATTCTTTCTTTTTTAGAACAGTTTTTAACAAGAAATACAATTTGAATAAAATTCTACTATTTTTTGTTCAAAGTATTGCAAGTGTGTATAGGCTTCTTCCTAAATTCTTTCCTCCCCTTATTTTCCCCTATATTATTTTTGCTTTACTGATTAAGTTGTTATTAACTTTGAATTGTTGTTCTGTACTTTGATTACCTGAACCGCTTGTTTAGTGTAATAATCCAGCCGTGAGCTGGCCCACATGCGGAGGTTCATGGAGGACATGGTGCGGATGAAGGGGGAATGGATGGCAGCCCCCGCAGCACATTAGCAAAATGTTTCTGGGATCTACCATGCCCCGCAGATCCTCACCATGGCATTGCTGCCACAAGGCATGGCGCTGATGAATGCTGCTGTACCCACACCATCCACATCTCCGCTCCCTGGTGTGTCTGTGCTTCACAGTGCGGCAGGTGTATCCTCTCCAGCGCCTGATGTGTCACTACCACACTGTGCGGCTGACAATCCTCCTCTAGCCCCTGATGTGTCAGTGGCACACAGTGCCACAGCCGGTACTACAACACCCGCAGGTGGGGCAGAGCACACATCTGAGGATGAGGATGGCATTGTGTTCAGAAGGAGGCACTAGCATTCATTTCCGCTACCTGGCCTACTTCTGCTTGGTGCCACACATGGCCTCATGACGTTACACTGATCCCCGATACACACTGCTGCACTCATCTTGGACCGCAACATGGACTTCCATATCCTGTTTGATGACCAATGACACAGCGACCGGACTACGGACTGCACCCTTCCTCTTCCGCAGTAGCTGTCATCCACTGATGGACTCTGGCTGGCACTCTACGGGCCCATGTTGTGTGGTGTGCTTTGCATGGCCCTGTAACGCTCCAGCTGCAAAAGTCCACTGTATGTGCAATAAACATCCAGTGACACACTGCTGTGTCATGTCTTTCATTATTCATGTATGAATGTGTGGATGAATGTAGGGACAGTGATTTCCCTTATGTCAATGACGCTCATCTAGAAGGATGTCAGTCCTGTATGCTACAATGCCTTTTGTGTTCTGGGTGCCGTGGACACTGCAACAGGTACACACGCATTAGTCACTTCCATGTCCGGACATGGACTGAACTATGCCCGGAGCCCCTGACTCATTGTTGCAAGGCCTGCGCTGGTCCGATGTACGGCAGGCCAGACCACTCCGCTTACAATCTGAGGGGGGCCCACATAGCTACCTGTCGCAGGCGTGCTTGCTGGTGGTATGCTGGTCTTGTTGTCAGCATTCACGGCCACTCCCTGAGGGCAGGTTTGCACACACCACACCCATCCGGCAGAGGCATCACAGGCCATGTGGCCCCGCAAATATTAGTGGCCAACAATGTCACATTCCCCTCTGCCGGTGGTGACTGGATGGCGGATGCTCCACGGTGCTCAATCATAAAGGGCCCATGAGTTGTTGCGCACGCGAAGCCTTGTGGGCATCATGGGCCTACCATCACTTGGCACTAACTGGCATTGCACAGGGTTAGTGGCACCCGAGGCTTTGCAGCCATAACGGGTCTATCACCACATGGCGCTGACTGGTGTTGCACAGGGTTAGTGGTACCCGAGACCTTGCAGCTGTCACTGGTCTACCACCACGTGGCACTGAATGGCGTTGCACAGGGTTAGTGGCACTTGTAATTGCTGAGTGGGTGTGTAGCCTGCGATGATGACGTGTACACTGATGTGGTCTCCGCCATTGATAACTTAGGACTCAGCATCATATGTGGGACCTGCTTGGCCGAAGGGTGGCACGCCTGATGTGGACCATGCCATGGTGGCGTGACCGGGGCCTGGAGCTCGCACTGGCACGTCGTGTGCCTACTGATGGACACCCCGGTGGTAGCAGGTGAAAAGTGGGGCTGTGTGCGCAGGGGCGGAGGTTATGTTAATGTTATGTTAAAATACAGTTATAAAGTGCACGTACACCGGGGAGGTTTCATGGCGCTACTTTGAAAAATACCCAAGTTCTTGTGCATGTTAAAAGGCTTGACGAAAGAGCCACCTCTGAAAGTAAAAAGATTGGTACAAAGACATATTTCAGAGGGATGAGAATTCCAGAACAAGGGGGCCATAATGGCAAACCTTGCACCTCCAGTGCACTTCAGTTTTTAAAGGGGGGTGGACAAAAGTAACTTTAGTGCTGACCGAAGATTGCGTGAGGGAACATGCTTATTAATCAGGTCATTCACAAATTTGGGTCTTCTCCCGTTGAGAGATTTAAACATAAGGCACCCAACCTTGAAGACAAAATGCTGGACTACTGGAAGCCACAGGAGTGACATGAAGGTGCCTAGGTTGGTCAGCAAGTAGGCGGGTGGTCTGATTTTGAACGAGCAGTAGGTGTTTCGATAGATAGAGGAGAAAATAAAAAATATATTATGTTCAACTGCATTTAAAAATACAATATAAAAGACCTAAAATACAATACATTTAACATGATATTTTGTAGTAATTCTGTAACTTTAAAAAAAAACAATTCTTTATTGCACAAAAAAGTAAATTTTAAATACCAAAATATAAACATACATGGACCGGTCCATGGAATACCAAAATAAACACCCTCTAAAGGGTTTTATTAAGTATGGAGGTGCACAACAAAGAATGTTCACAAATCAGATAACCCCCTAGATATCACCCAGATCAACTATGCTGGTGGTACCTTGAATTCAGATTGTCCAGAACGCGGCGACCAGATTGAATGGTAATATCCCCTACCGTCAGTCAGTCTCCGCCTATCGTAAGGAGCTTCACTGGCTACCGGTGGCCAGCCGTATCCAGTTCAAGATCCTTACCCTCGCCTACCGAGCTATCAATGACCTCGGACCCAATTATTTGAAAAAACGAGTCTCAATATCCCATTCCATCAGATCCCTGAGATCCAACGACCTCCGCCTTCTGATCTCTCCCCGTTTTAGACTCACCAGAATGGGCGGCAGAGGGTTCAGTGTTATCGCGGCAAAATTGTGGAACGCTCTGCCAATCGATCTTAGATTCTGCCCTTCTGAATCCATCTTCCGGGCCAGACTCAAAACTTGGCTCTTTTCTGGACTCTGATTTTTATCCTGCCGACTCCCACCCTGCTCTTTTCTTCTCCCCCGGAGGTTCAGGTTCTAGCGCCGGGACACCCCCTCGGGGGTAGCTGCGCGCTCTACAAACTACATAAATAAATAAATAAATAAATGAAATCCACAACAGCAGACCCTAATTAGTAAAAACACAATGCAACCATGTATGCTTTTAACGAAGATGAGAAAGGCATTTGCAAAACGTTAGTTATACTGTTTTGTCAAATCGTGTCACCATACATTCAATAATGTAACATAAACATTTCAATGCAAGGTTGTAGGAAAGTCAGAACCGGCAGGCTTTACTACAGGAACATATGTTAAACATTTCCGAGTACCAACATGGACGATATGTACTGACATGAGGCGTAAGAAATCTGACACCAATATATACAAATAGATTAGATTTTTATTTAAATTTAGACAATAAAATGAATGCATTTGGAAAACCAGAGTTATAGATTTTTAAAGAAAAAAGAAATCAGTGCATTTTACTCTTGCAAAACATTAACATTGCGGTCAATAGAGAAATGGACTAGTGACAAACGGTTACTTGCAGGTCGAGATCGGTGGAATCCACTGATTGGTAAAGCAAGGCAGATCCCAGGACCAGGCCTGGACAGTCAGTTGAATTTTACAATGCTCATAGGACCCTGGTGAAGAGTAGTCCTGGCTGTCCTTTGTGCTGAAGACGGGAGCTGCAGGTTCTGACTTTGGCGTTTAGACAGTGCTGGCGAAGGAGGGGATGCAAATTTTCAACAACAAGGCCAAAAGTTTTCAAGTCAGGTAAAGGTAGTAGTAGCCCGGCCGGCCACCAAAGAGCCTTGGTAACCACAAGTTTAGATTTTGTTCGTTTTGATGTCCTCGAGTCCTGGATAACAAGGTAGCCACCTGGAATTTTTTGGAGGTCAGGGCAATGCTTCCCAAATCCACTAGGCCATTTACCTTTGGGTGATTCTTTTGTCTAGCCCAATGGCCAGTGATTCTTTGTATCCAGGAATGCGGTTCTTGCCTACCGCCTGCAGGGGGGGTAGTACCTCTAGTCGAAGAGAGTTCTGGAGTGGCCTTTGGAATCCAGTTCTGGTCCAGGACAAGCTACAGTGCTGCAGTTGTAAGGTGGTTGCCACATGTGCAGTCTTTGGCGATTTTTCTTTGTGCTGGTCCTGAAGTCGCAGAATCCATCTCTTCTATGTCCTTCATTGCAAGTCAATCAGATCTGAGATTCTGGAGCCCAGGGTGCCACTTAAATCCTAGATTAAGGGATGTTAGGGGTATGGCAGCTAGCAGCCAATTGGTGGTGAAGTGACCTTTTTCTACCCATAAACCTTTATTCTGCCATTTTTAAAATTGCAGAACCCTTTTTCAGCTGGACAGACCAGGTAACTCAAACTAAGGGTGAGTGTAGCCTTCTGGGGGTATATGCCTCCTGACTATCTATTTTTCCCACATGCCGAGATTGCATATGTACCTCTGGAAGGGGGTTGGCTTTTCCTCCTCTGGGAGGAAGTCTACTTGCTTATCAGAGGCTGTAAGAGCTATGATGCTCACTGCTCTGATATGCTACTTCCCTAGCCGTCCTGTCAGGAATGGGGTGACACCTCCCGCCCAGGTAGGCCTTTGTTTCTGGGAGTGCTCACACCTCCTGGCATGGGGTCATATTCCTATCTTGGCGGCAGCTGTTGCAGGCTGACAGCCAGGACACAGGAAAGGCTGGGCCACCTCCAAGGTAAGGTCCGTGCCAATTGTGGTTACCAATTCACATGCATCATATTTATAGGGAGAGACCACTGCACTGGTGTCTGGTTAGCAGGCTCTAATGCACTTCCAGAGTCAAAGCCATCAGCGATGGAGGAAAAAGTGCTGGGTAACCATACAAAAGGTCACTTTCCTACAAAGATGTTCCCCTCTTTGTATTGTCACTGTTAGTAACTAATACATATCAGCTTACATATCAGCTTTGGCAAAAACAATAGGAAATGTTACATGGTCAGGCTGGCTTCCAGCCAGCTTGGTATACTTGTTCTTTAGTGGCGGAACAAGGAGATCCACCCACTCCCCCTCTCTGTTGATCCGGCTGGCCGGCACAGTGCTACAGATTGGGGGAGCAGTACATAAGTACGCAATACAAATGACGATTACAAACACATGATAACATTTGTAACACAAATGGCGCATTGTGGACCACAAGACCCACAAATCCCAAGGGGAGGACAGTGTTTGTACAATAACCAGGTGGTTTTGGGTAGTGACGCTGTTTTTCAGGAATTGCATTCGGCCCACTGGAGGGCAGTAAACCCAGTTAATTCATGGACATATACCCCACCCAATAATGGTTTAACAAACAGAAACAAATCATGAATGGTAAACAAATGATTGTTCCGTGATAACATTTGTGAAAAATAACATTGCAGTTTATGGACTACAAGACCCATAATTCCTAAGGACATGAGTTTGTTGCGTAATGACCATGTGATGATGGTCACACCCACTTGGGGAGTGACGCTGTGTTTCGGGAAATGTGTTCATGTTTATAAAACTGTGGCGATGCACTTTTCAAACTAACCATGACCAAGACAGCGGAGGCTGTCGAAACGCGTTGGTTGTTGCCTTGTTTTTTGACACCCCATGGATTGAGAAAATAAATGAATTGAAATCAACTTCCTTGTGGATTTAAGATTGGGTTATTTGCGACTCCAAGATATCCTCTCGTGGGAGGAATCGTTGTTTTGATATATATGTATATATATATATATATATTACCTACTGGCAGTCGCCAGTAGGTAGTTATAGTTAGGACCTAGTTTCCATAGGAAATCCTCAACATTCTATTTGGAATAACTTTGGCCCTGGTTGAAGAATCTTAGCGAATTTCTCAAAGAAGATGGCTCAGTCCGCTGCGCTCCTTCCCTAAAAGTTTGGGGGGGATTGGTCAAGTGGGGGCTGAGATAAAAGGGGGGTCCCAAAACGTGTTTTCTCCATGTTATTTTCCATAGGACCTTTAGACTCGGCTACAGGTCGAACGGGTGAATGGATTTATAAGAAATTTGGCAAAACTGTACAGTCCGGCTCGCAGATTACGCTTTTTTTGGAATGGTGTAAATCCGTTCAGTAGTTGTTGAGAAAATTAAAGTTAAAGTCAATTATATATCTATAGGCGCGCACACGTGCGCGCACCCAAGCAGCTGCGCGTGAGCGGTATTTTTTTTGGCTGCGTGACGTCTGTTAACGTTCGATTCGAAGTAAATCAGGAAGTTTTGTCCGCCATTTTGTCACTGCGAGTAAATATATTGTTCATTTCAAAGCGTTGAAACATGGAAAGGGGAGAAGGTAGAGATTGTCTTCCTGCGTAGGTTTTCTCAGGGTGTGCAGTAAGGCCCTTAAACGCGAAAAGATATAATTTTTCCCCGAAAAAAAAATACGGGGTGCACGCACTCGGTCGCGCACACCTATTTACAAGAGTGTGAAAATGGAGGTAAATCCGAAGTTTGAGTGCTTAGATATAAGGTGGCTCTGAAAAGAGCCCTTGTGTTAATTGAGTGTTTTCCGCATTTATAAGTAAGTACCGATGCAGAGCCTGATGTTGCAGAGGAAGATTCTGTTTCCCTCATTCGTGAAATGAACACCGTCTCTCCTATAGACGTCTTGCATGTGGTAGCGCAAGTTGTTGTGGTAAATAGAACCCATGCTATAATCTCTGAGGAACGCAGAAACAGATTTATTTACATGTCTCCTTGCTTTCTCAAATTGTGCACAATGGTGATTGGACCAATTCCATTTCTGTCTTTGGCATATATTGGAATATACCAAGGCAGATCGAGGAAAAAGTGTCAGCAATTGTCGAAAGGTGTCTTTTAGAAGCATTTCCAGACCTACCCCAGTGATTGTGCCTAGATCGTTCCCACCACAGTGCACAATTATAAGGTCTGGTTCTGGGAGATGCATAAAAGTTTTCACCAATGGAATCAATTGGTGACATTTCAATCCTCTTTTGGAAATCCATGTTATGTGTACATTTGGTAAGCTGAGGTTGCAAATTCGTCTGCTTACTGCATATTTTTCACTCCAGTGAATATAACTGTGTCCTATTAGCCATACCTTCATTTTCAAGGGATTTGTAGTCGTCCTCCGATCGGTTCTGGAAGTGGAATGGTAGTTAGAAGTTGAAATTCTAAATAAAGAAAAAGGAAGAGGCTGGGTGTGGTTTAAAAAATAAAAATGATTGGTTGATTGTAAGAAGTGGAGATTGAACAGTACGTTGCATGTTAATGTTTATGTTAAACGAAAAGTACTATTGGGTGTGAAAAAACAAGACATGTAACAAAGTTGTGGATTGGCAGGTGTTTCTGGAGGGAAAATAGTGTTATTAGTTAGCTGTAGAACGTTGAGACATGAACTTTTGACCTCTGCCTTCAGCAAGGTGCAGAATGAGGTGTTACCATGGAAACAGCCGGAGATGGCAGTTGGTGATGGGTTCACTCTTTGGTGCCTGTGCATCTGAGTCTGTTCTCTGGTGGCTGGAGGACAACTGTTTGTTATTGTGGAGATGAAAGGGTGATAAGGAGAGAAATACGACATAGCGTCTGGCTTGTAGAAGCGTGGGAGCAGTGATTAACTCTGAGTAAAGCGGAACTGTGTCGGTGCTTAGTAACAGTAAAAAAAAAAATGTTAACAGTGGTATAACTGTGTTTACGGTGCGCGACCTACTAAGAAAGAGTTCACGAGCCGTAATTGGCTTGGAGGTTCTAGTATCAGTAAGTGAGTTCAAGAAAAGAAAACATTCAGGACTTTATTTATGAAGGCCTTGCGCCACCGGTGCGTTACTTTTTCCCATTTTAAAAAATGAGGCCCCGGCGGCGGAAGGTCTTCATAAATAAGGTCCTCAGTGTCTACAGTTAAGGTTATGTGGAACCCATGAATAGTTTTTCAATATGAAATCATTTCAGTTGAGATTATGGATTAAAAGAGAAACCGTGAATATTTGAAATGTTTATTTAGAAATGTACTATTTTAAAGGCAAATCATTATGTAATATGAGCACAGAAATTGCAAAAAACACAGTAATTGGTATTGTCAGTAGTACATGGAATACAAACGCTATAGTTGAAGAAAAATGAATATAGTTGGAAAAAAACATTGTTCAGTCTTATAAGGAAGTATATTATATTTTAATAAATGGAAGAAGGTTTGTGGCCTTTCAGTTTAGGAACGATATATGAAAATGCAAGTGGTTGTACATCATTACTTTATGAATCAGCTGTCAAACAACACGAAATCATAATGCCCATTGTCAGTAAAGCAAATAGGTCTGTTCTTCAAAAGAAAATATGGAAAATAACGTGAAAAATATAGAAAACCAAAAGGAAATGAGGACGTCAATGGGTTGTTTGAGAGTTATTGAAGCATTGTTTAGGCAAAATAGGTAGTTTCTGCTTGTAACAGGAAATCAGTTTTATCATTTGAAATTATGTCAGCTATCCAATGGAAAAGAGTAAAGCAGTACTGATAATCTCTTATAATCGGAGTCTCTTTTACCATCAGAGTGCAGGTCGGTGGGTTTTCGATGTAGCTCGCTGTTAGGAAAGAGTTAATTGTCCATTGTGTAGGCAAAGTATGCAGCAAGTGCCTCTAACATGAAATCACTGTTATCATCTGAAAACATGTCAGCCATCCAATTGAGAAGATCAAAGGAGCATTCATGATCTGTCATTATTGGAGCGTCTTTTACCATCATTGGGCAGCTCGGTGGGTTTTCGATGTAGCTCTCTGTTAGGAAATCTTGCGCCGCTGCGAATATATTCCAATGACCCAGAACTCCTTGTATCGCTGCAAAGGCCATAAACCCTCCGTTGTAACAAAGCTGTTCATGATCAAGTAACGGATTCATGAGGTGATTGTAATTCGGTTCAGGAGGTACCAAATTGCAGAGACATAAATCCAGGGCCCACGTGAAATCACAGCTCAGGCAATGAAATACAGGCTGCACACAGGTGAAATACGAATATCGAAATGATAATCGATATGATGCATTCAAAGTCGAGAGTGGTAAGATGCCGTAGTAGTCAAGCATCCTCTGGCGAAATAGTTCTAAGTGGCCCGGCTCGTTTGCGAAGGCAGGAGGGACATCCATTTTGAATTTCCCAAGATGGTAAAGGAAACGGCGCAGCACCGCTGGTTGTATAGCAACTCCACAGAATTAGGTCGCCGGCTATGCAGTGGAGAGAAGCAGAATGACTTGATACATTTTCTAAGAGTTTAGTCACTTATATATTGCTTAGTGGTTATTAAAAAAGTAGCTTTTTTTGAACTGGAGGATGCGTTAAAAAATAAGGGAGTGATTTGAGGGAGTTGTAAAGCAAGGTCAATTTTTTTTTACATCAATGCTGTTTTCTGTGAATGTTAGCTTAGTGAAAGATATGTGTGTGAGCAGATGCAACGTTCAGTTTTAAATGTGACAATGGCGGTCTTGTTCATGTCTTCCGATTCAAGGTCGGTATTCGCTGCCAAATACAAAGATTAAGAAATTCATGCGTGGGGTACATAGTGTGCATTCTTAAAGGAAAGCAAATGAAGGGTTATTTTTACCGCGTTAGCATTGTCGTTTAAAAAGTTACAGTGATATCTATTATAAGTGAAGAAAGTGTCACTGATGAAGACTGAAAATAAATCCTTATAAATGATACGGACTGGTGTATTTTAGAAAAGGTTTGTAACATTACATGAATTGTGTAAAAAAAATAATGTAATTGAAAGTGTATGGTTTGAAAATGAAAAGTAGAGGTTTATAGTTCATGTTTTGAAAGCAGTTCTAGAGGGTCAGAAGAAAGTGTATGGTTTGAAAATGAAAAGTAGAGGTTTATAGTTCACGTTTTGAAAGCAGTTCTAGAGGGTCAGATGCATGATAGATTTATTAAAAATAGAACATGTTTTTAAATAGTATTTTGGAAAAAATATGTGCCTTTATGTACTATTTACATTATGTGCCTGTTGCGTATTCTTTGAGTTTTAGTAATCCTGTGTCTTATAAGTTTTCTAGGGGCGGTTTGAGGTTCATGGTGGGTTTGGGCAGGGAGGGTAGGTTGGGGGTTTGTAATAGGGGGTTCGGCTGGGGTGGAGTGCGGAGTTTAGTGAAAAGTGAGGGGGGCGGGGAGTTACGGTGTTTGGTAATGGAGCAGAGTCAGAGGACGCCACATTTGTGTTATGGGCTGCCACGGAAATATGTATTTATTCTCAGAGGTTTATTATATTAAGCATATATATTAGCATGGTGGCTCTTGTCGTTTTGTGGTTCTGTGTATGTTTATAATGCTGGCTCTGTAGTTTTTGTTTATGGACCTTATTGCGACACACAGGGGACCTACGTTGCACAGTTGGAGATCAGAGACTTAGGAAATAAAACTTTATAATTGTAAGGGCTGTAAGCGATAGAAATCGCCCGTTCTCGGTGTAAAAAATATCACCGCTATTGGTGGTATTTTCTACGGTGTTAGTACTCGAAGGAGACTAGTAACATATATGTGAAAACAAATTATGTAATAGGCTCAGCATTTTACATTATCTTGGAAAACAAAAGTTGCTTTTACATAGCAATACGTCTCTTATAATTAAGGGACGGAGTGTATATAGTGCTATTTAGTACTCTGCTATGTGATTGATGTCGAATATTTCATAAGAGGAGGCTTTAAAAGTTTTACGATAAACTGGTTTTCTAGGGAAGTGGGTGGAGTGTTCCGTGTAAATTGCAGAATAGAAACTAGTAAGAACCAATTGGAAGTGTTGTTTTAAAGTCACATGACTGCACATGCGTGTCTCAACGCGATAGGTGGGTGCGCGCACCCGGTCGCGCACTATAAGAAAGCGGCGAGAAAATATCAGCTACTATGCTCTTCAAGCTTGTTTTGGTACAAAGAGTTAGTTCTGAAAAGAACTTTTTTTTTTTTTTTGGAAACAAGTGTTATGATGCTTTTGATTTCTTAAAGTTGCGACGACATTTTTCAGTATGTCATACTATCCAAATAAAGTGAAGAAATTTAACTTTTCTTGGAGCCTTTATGACTCAATTATTTGTTTAATTAGAGTAAAGCTTTGCTCTCCGTATACAAGAAGTTCTCCACAGTTCGTGCATTTCATGTGCACGTTCGCCAGATATGGTCTCAAGTCCATCTCAGCACTCGATGGAGATACAGGTCGTCCACCGGAAGATGTGTTGATTACTTCTGATGGTAATAGCGTGGCCTCCGTTTTTCTTGTCAAAGGTGGTCGCTCATTTTCATCAGATTCAGAAGATGAATGCGGAACGGTAGCCATTGTACCGAAGTCTTCGGGAAGATGTTCGACGTTGTTGTCTCTTGAGAGTAGAAAAGAAAGTGATGGTAGTGGGTGGAGTGCTGCGTGTAAATTGCAGAATAGAAACTACCAAGAACCAATTAGAAGTGTTGTTTAGAAGTCACATGACTTCACATGGGAGTGTCAGGTCCTGTACGCGATAGGAGGGTGCGCGCACCCGGTCTCGCACTAAAATAAAGCGGAAAAAAAACATCTTATAATATGCTCTTTGAGCATGTTTTGGTGGAAAGAGTTAGTTCTGAAAAGAACTTTTTTTTTTTTTTTTTTTGGAAACAAGTGTTTTGATGCATTTGATTTCTTAAAGTTGCTATGATATTTTTCAGTATGTCATACTATCCAAATAAAGTGAAGAAATTTAACTTTTCTTGGAGCATTTATGACTCTCAATTTTGTGTTTAATTAGAGTAAAGCTTTGCTCTCCGTATACAAGAAGTTCTCCACAGTTGTTGCATTTTATGTGCACCTTCGCCAGACATGGTTTCAAGTCCATTTTAGTACTCGATGGAGATACAGGTCGTCCACCGGAAGATGTGCTGATTACTTCTGATGGTAATAGCGTGGCCTCCGTTTTTCTTGTCAAAGGTGGTCGCTCATTTTCATCATATTCGGAAGATGAATGCGGAATGGTAGCCATTGTACCGAAGTCTTCGGGAAGATGTTCGACGTTGTTGTCTCTTGAGAGTAGAAAAGAAAGTGATGGAAGTGGGTGGAGTGCTGCGTGTAAATTCCAGAATAGAAACTACTAAGAACCAATTAGAAGTGTTGTTTGGAAGTCACATGACTTCACATGGGAGTGTCAGGTCCTGTACGCGATAGGAGGGTGCGCGCACCCGGTCGCGCACTAAAATAAAGCGGCGAAAAAATATCTCATAATATGCTCTTGGAGCACGTTTTGGTAGAAAGAGTTAGTTCTGAAAAGAACTTTTTTTTGGGGGGGGGAAAGAAGTGTTATAATGCTTTCGATTTCTTAAAGTTGCTACTACATTTTTCAGTCTGTAATACTATGAAAATGAAGTAAAGAAATGTATCTTTTCTTGGGGCATTTATGACTTTCAATTTTGAGTTGAATAAGAACGAGGCTCTGCTCTCCGTACAAAAGAATTTCTCCACACTCGTTGCATTTCATGTGCACCTTCGCAAGATATGGTCTGAAGTCCATCTCAGCACTCGATGGAGATACAGGTCGTCCACCAGAAGATGTGCTGGGCACCTCTGATGGTAATAGCGTGGCCAGGGCTCTTGTCGATGCTTTTGCATAATGCTCAGGGTGCCTTTGTTTAACATGCCGCAGCATGGTGTGTATAGAAAAGGAATATTTTCTATTTGGATTTCCCCTTGAGAGCTCTGAATTGCATATCGTGCAGGTTACTTTTGGCGCATTCACTTTCTTTTGATCTTCAGGATAATTGAAAAATTGCCAAATGAAAGATTCCTTTTTTCTTCTTAACGGTGGTCGCTCATTTCCTTCAGATTCGGAAGATGAATTTGGTAGGGCAGCCATTTCAGCAAAGTCTTCCAGAAGATGCTCGACGTTGTTGTCTCTTGAGAGTAGAAAAGATTGTGAGGAAAGTGGGTGGAGTGCTGCGTGTAAATTCCAGAACCGAAACTACTAAGAACCAATTGGAAGTCTTGTTTTCAAGTCACATGACTTTACATGCGCTTCTCAGGACGTGTAGGCGGTGATACTATCTAGTTACGAACGTGATTACATACTTAGGAACTGGCATTCAAAAAAACTATGAAATTCACTGAAAAAACCATAGGTTTTACACATGTTATAGTTAGGAAGTAGCATTTGAAAAACCTATGAAATTCACTGAAAAAACCATAGGTTTGACACCAGTTATAGTTAGCTGGAAATTTTACTGACATAAAACCAATGAAATTCCACGTTATAGTTAGTTGGACTCACTATAACTTGCGCGTGTAATGCACTGCTGATGACATTACATATTACATCACTCATGACATGGTCAGTGACATCACTTATGACACCATCCAGTGAATGTGTGTCTTTCTAAAAAATAAATATGTTTTATATATGTATATGTAAAGGTCGAGGGAAGAATAAATGTTTAAATTATTGTCTTAATGAATGTTTTTTCCAAAAAGAAATGATTGGATAACTGGCTTATTAAGTGTATCTTAGTGAATACATATATTAGCGAGTAATGTTTAAATATTTGATTATATGTATCAGTGTTTCACTTTGTGAATAACTGGTTGCATGGATTGATGAGTACCTACATGTGTAGGTATTTGGGTTCTTAGATTTTTTTTAGTAATAGTATGAGTGTTTCTATGGTTTTATGGGGGTATTACTAATCACATAGATGCATGAATGACTAACTCTCTTTTTGTATGTGTTTAGAAGACACCATATGTGCAGGACTGTATGGGTGGTTGAGTGTGTATAGTTTTATATGCAAATAAATGGATGTTCAATAGTTTATTTGCATGTGTGAGTATGTGTGTGAGTAACTTTTGGATGATTGTCGGTGTGTTACAGGATGTATAGGTGTATCACTACATATGATGAGTGAGTATATGTATGAGTGACTATATAGAACTGTTGGTAAATGAGAGAATGTGTATATAGATGGTGGAATTACTGAATTGGTTGTTGTAACTGGTATGGGTATCTCCATTTTTTTGAAAATGTTAATTTCTATTTTCCAATATGTGTTTTAAGGGTTACCTTACACTGAAAGGAGGTCTGTCACTCTGTCACAAAGATGGTGTCATCAGTGATGTCATGAGTGATGTAATATGTAATGTCATCAGCAGTGCATTACACGCGCAAGTTATAGTGAGTCCAACTAACTATAACGTGGAATTTCATTGGTTTTATGTCAGTAAAATTTCCAGCTAACTATAACTGGTGTCAAACCTATGTTTTTTTCAGTGAATATATATATATATATATATATATATATATATATATATATATATATATATATATATATATATATATATATATATATATATATATATATATATATATGCAACAAAAGTTCCCACGTTACTGGAGCCCAGGACCCTACAGAGAGGCATCACAAAGAATGGGCACGGGGCAGCCCATCAATACATCAATACATCGCTGTAGCACAAAGACGTGAGGCCCATTACTGCAAATGCCATTTATTATTACAAGTACAGCAGCGCCTTATTCCATCTTCTAACGTTTCGGCATACTGCCTTGATCACAGAAGGAATTGAATAACATGCAGGTGTGCTGGGGCGTGCTTTTTCAAAGGTAAAGCACGTGACTGAAGATTAACTCCTACAAGCCCCATAGTGCAATGTGATGATATTTAAAAGTTCAAATGGAAGTCCTCCGATGTTATTTACCTTTGTGGTACTTTTCCCTCTGAACACAAGCACTGGTCTTTATACGGGAAATACTGGAGTCAGTCCGGTAAGTAGAAGCAGTGTTTAAATGCTGGTAAAATACAGACTTGAAAAATAAACATCACTCGCAGCACGATCATGGCAGGAAATAATCCTGTCTGAATCTCTTCCTTGCTCCGTCCTTTTTTGCACCATTGGCTTCTCCTTGGTAGGTTAGGTGCGCAAGTGGATCAGGCTCCTCCATTCATATGCAACAAAAGTTCCCACGTTACTGGAGCCCAGGACCCTACAGAGAGGCCTCACAAAGAATGGGCACGAGGCAGCCCATCAATACATCGCTGTAGCACAAAGACGTGAGGCCCATTACTGCAAATGCCATTTATTATTCCAAGTACAGCAGCGCCTTATTCCATCTTCTAACGTTTCGGCATACTGCCTTGATCACAGAAGGAATTGAATAACATGCTGGTGTGCTGGGGCGCGCTTTTTTTCAAAGGTAAAGCACGTGACTGAAGATTAACTCCTACAAGCCCCATAGTGCATTCATATGCAACAAAAGTTCCCACGTTACTGGAGCTCAGGACCCTACAGGCAGTATGTGTCTTTTTTTCTACCCATAAGCCTTTATTCTGCCATTTTTAAAATTGCAGAACCCTTTTTCAGCTGGACAGACCAGGTAACTCAAACTAAGGGTGAGTGTAGCCTTCTGGGGGTACATGCCTCCTGACTATCTATTTTTCCCACGTGCCGAGATTGCATATGTACCTCTGGAAGGGGTTGGCTTTTCCTCCTCTGGGAGGAAGTCTACTTGCTTATCAGAGGCTGTAAGAGCTATGATGCTCACTGCTCTGATATGCTACTTCCCTAGCCGTCCTGTCAGGAATGGGGTGACACCTCCCGCCCAGGTAGGCCTTTGTTTCTGGGAGTGCTCACACCTCCTGGCATGGGGTCATATTCCTATCTTGGCGGCAGCTGTTGCAGGCTGACAGCCAGGACACAGGAAAGGCTGGGCAACCTCCAAGGTATCAGTGATGTCATCAGTGATGTCATTTGAGATGTCATCAATGATGTCATCAGTGATGTCATTTGAGATGTCATCAGTGATGTCATTTGAGATGTCATCAGTGATGTCATCAGTGATGTCACTGACCATGTCATGAATGATGTAATATGTGACATGATCAGCAGTGGATTGCGGGTGCGCGATATATAGTTAGTGCAACTAGTTAGTGCAACTAACTATATATGTGAATTTCAATGGTTTTGTGTGAGTAAAATAAGGTTTTGTAAATGCAACTTCCTAACTATATATGGTCTATAACCTATGGTTTTTTCAGTGAATTTTCAAGGTTTTGTAAATGCTAATTCCTAATATATATGGTCTATAACCTATGGTTTTTTCAGTGAATTTCAATGGTGTTTTAATAGCAAATATCAAAAGCTGTAAAATGTACTCTTCTTTTAAAGGAAAAATATATTTGATATGTATTTAATATATATTTTTTGTGTATATACATTTTTTGAGGGAACGAATTTATCAACTATCATGCTGAAGAAGAGTGTGGGGAAAAAAAACAAAGAGAAGGACTAAGAGGAAAGAACAATCAGTTCAAAAATACAATTGCTTTAAAGCATGAAGTGCTTTTCCACACATTTACATTTAAATAACCTGTATTAGAACATACAAAATATCTACAGAGGAGATGGTGTACATTGAATTTTAGACTCTTCATTGGTACCTACATGTTGGTACTTACATCACCCACACAACACAACAGCTCTATTCAGAGCTACCCTACCTCAAAGTACTCTAAAATATTATTTTACTATTTACCTTGGTTTTCCCCTTGTTACGCTTCCCGGAACGCTACACGGTGCGCGGACCGGGCGCTAACCGTGCGAAAATTTGAAAAAAAAAGGTTTTTTTTTTTTACATATATGGGCCTCCTTAGCCACCCTCAGAAAACCTAGGGGCTCAGGATATGTCTCCCGTGCCCCCTTATACCCATTCCCAACATTGTTTATCCTCCATCTTGTGACTAAATTCGTCCGAAACACAAGATGGCGGACTCCCGTTACGCTACCGGTGAGCTACCCGGTTCGAGTACCGGGTAGCGCTTCCACCGCGAAAAATCGAAAAAAAAATGTATTTTATTTTTTTTGCCCCGCGGGGCCCTTTAATAGCCCCCACATCAATCCTAGGGGGTCAGGAGGGGTCTACCTTGCCCCTTTCATTCATTTCCCCCTTCGTTTATTTCCACCTCTTATCTCTCGATACTACCGAGAGACAAGATGGCGGCCGCTCCGGACTGTTTAGAATGTTGAGAGTCACCGGAGAGCCAATCCGCTTCTCCTCGCGAAGTTCCGTTACGCGTCTGGTACGCGAACCGGGGCACTAACCGGGACGCTGTCACAGATATATATATTTTTTTGAACGTTAATTTCTCAAAATCCACTGGAGCACATATCTTGAGACCTAGCAAAGGCCCATCGGGCAAACAGTTTCTACAATTTTGCCAAGTTTCATAGAAATCCATTCAGCCGTTTGAGCTAAAAGCGCGTCCAACCGGCCTATGGAAAACTCAATGTTAAAAACACATTTTGGGACCCCCCTTTTTCTCGGCCCCCGCTTGGCGAAAACCCCCCAAACTTTCAGGGGACGCTCAGAAACAAAATGTGCCAATTTCCTGAACATTTCAGCCAATTCCGTCCATCATCGCCAAAGTTATTCAACATAGAATTTTCAGAAATCCCTATTAAAAAAAATCCTAACTATATATACCTAATGGCGACCGCCAGTAGCTAATATATATATATGTATATATATATATATATATATATATATATATATATATATATATATATATTACCTATTGGCGGTCGCCAGTAGGTAGTTATAGTTAGGACCTAGTTTCCATAGGAAATCCTCAACATTCTATTTGGAATAACTTTGGCCCTGGTTGAAGAATCTTAGCGAATTTCTCAAAGAAGATGGCTCGGTCCGCTGCGCTCCTTCCCTAAAAGTATGGGGGGGATTGGTCAAGTGGGGGCTGAGATAAAAGGGGGGTCCCAAAACGTGTTTTCTCCATGTTATTTTCCATAGGACCTTTAGACTCGGCTACAGGTCGAACGGGTGAATGGATTTATAAGAAATTTGGCAAAACTGTACAGTCCGGCTCGCAGATTACGCTTTTTTTGGAATGGTGTAAATCCGTTCAGTAGTTGCTGAGGAAATTAAAGTTAAAGTCAATTATATATCTATACGCGCGCACGGGTGCGCGCACTCAAGCGGCTGCGCGCGCGAGCGGAATTTTGCTGCGTGACGTCTGTTAACGTTCGATTCGAAGGAAATCAGGAAGTGTTGACCGCCATTTTGTCATTGCGAGTAAATATATTGTTGATTTCAAAGCGTTGGAACATGGAAAGGGGAGAAGGTAGAGATTGTTTTGCTGCGTAGGTTTTCTCAGGGTGTGCAGTAAGGCCCTTAAAGGCGAAAATATATATATATATTTTTTTTAAAGTTGCGTGGTGCGCGCATTTGGTCGCGCACACCTTTTTACAAGAGTGTGAAAATGGAGATAAATCAGAAGTTTGAGTGCTTAGATATAAGGTGGCTCTGAAAAGAGCCATTGTGTTAATTGAGTGTTTTCTGCATTTATAAGTAAGTACAGATGCAGAGCCTATTGTTGCAGAGGAAGATTCTGTTTCCCTCATTCATGAAATGAACACCGTCTCTCCTATAGATGTCTTGCATGTGGTATCGCAAGTTGTTGTGGTAAATAGAACCCATGCTATAATCTCTGAGGAACGCAGAAACAGATTTATTTACATGTCTCCTTGCTTTCTCAAATTGTGCACAATGTTGATTTGACCAATTCCATTTCTGTCTTTGGCATATATTGGAATATACTAAGGCAGATCGAGGAAAAAGTGTCATCAATTGTTGAAAGGTGTCTTTTAGAAGCATTTCCAGACCTACCCCAGTGATTGTGCCTAGATCGTTCCCACCACAGTGCACAATTTTAAGGTCTGGTTCTGGGAGATGCATAAAAGTTTTCACCAATGGAATCAATTGGTGACATTTCAATCCTCTTTTGGCAATCCATGTTATGTGTACATTTGGTAAGCCGAGGTTGCAAATTCGTCTGCTTACTGCATATTTTTCACTCCAGTGAATATAACTGTGTCCTATTAGCCAGACCTTCATTTTCAAGGAATTTGTAGTCGTCCTCCGATCGGTTCTGGAAGTGGAATGGTAGTTAGAAGTTGAAATTCTAAATAAAGAAAAAGGAAAAGGCTGGGTGTGGTTTAAAAAATAAAAATGATTGGTTGATTGTAAGAAGTGGAGATTGAACAGTACGTTGCATGTTAATGTTTATGTTAAACGAAAAGTACTATTGGGTGTTAAAAAAAAAAGACATGTAACAGAGCTGTGGATTGGCAGGTGTTTCTGGAGGGAAAACAGTGTTGTTACTTTGCTGTAGAACGTTGAGATATGAACTTTTGACCTGTGCCTTCAGCCAGGTGCAGAATGAGGTGTTACCATGGAAACAGCCAGAGATGGCAGTGGGTGATGGGTGACTTTTATGTGACATTGAAAATATTGTGAGGGAGAACCAACTGAAATGTAAATGCTTACGTTACGCGCTCCGCGCCGCGGATTGCTTCCGGAAAGCTGTGCTTCGCGCCTCGCGCACCGGAGCACTTCCGAGTGCGCTAACGCGGCGCGTCATATGACGGATTACGGAACAGCGCGATACGTCGTTGGGGCTCCACCGGGACTGATCGAATTGGTAGTCTACAGTGTTTCTGGATGTTTCAGACTGAAGCTGGCGTCAGCATGAGAGCACCCCGTGGCTACGTCGTGGCCATTCCGCGAGCAATCATGGCAGTCGCTCCCCACCGGAAGTCTGCAGGAGTCGGGGGCCTCGGTGACTCTTGTAGAATCTTCAAGGCTGAGGGGACGCTTTTGGGAATGGGGCTCATGCCCTAGCAGTCAAGCGTCCGAGTTCCAGGGTTGCCCAGAGCCATCCTTGCAGGCCAGGCCCAAGTCTGTGGAGCCGACCGCCATTTCCTGAGCTCCGTGGCAGCCGCCTGTCGCTGTATCGGAAGAGTGGGTGCAATTCAGCCAGATGGCGGGTGAGACGGTGTAATAGCAAGAGCAGGCGTAATTCAGCTGGCCGAGCGAGGCACTGTGCCGCAGGAGCAGGCGCAACTCAGCTGGCCGAGTGAAGCACTGGGGTGTAGCTAAGAAACCTCCACCTGGTGAGGTGGGAGAGGCTCGTTCGCACCGCCTCTCCCTTCCAGTGCACCCCACGCCGTCTCCTGGCGCAGGTATATGTGATGATCGGACCAGGGCACCGCAGGACGTGTCTTCAGGTCAAACGGATTGTGGGACAAGGTCCAGAATGGAAAAGGCATCAAAAGGCAAGAAGTTCCGCCTGACCCCGGGAGCCGGCCGCCTATGTCGGGGGCGATCTCAGGCCATACCAGGGGAACAAGACTTGGGGAGGGGGCAGGAGCCAAGCGCCCCCTCCGAGTCCGCGTTTCTTGGACCCTGAAGTATGGCACTCAACATCCAGAACTTATGACATTTGTGCAAGGCAGGGACATCGAAGCCTCTCAGGGACCAAGCATATCCAGAGTCCTTCCTACAGAAGGTGGTGGGGGTGGCGGCATTAGCAAGGCATCCCCCCACACAACTTGTCGGACCCTGAAGTATTGCACTCAACATCCAGAACTTATGACATTTGTGCAAGGCAGGGACATCGAAGCCTCTCAGGGACCAAGCATATCCAGAGTCCTTCCTACAGAAGGTGGTGGGGGTGGTGGCATTAGCAAGGCATCCCCCCACACAACTTGTCGGACATCACCTCTGGATGTACTGGGTGTTCAATTTCAGAATTGAAACTACTAAGAAGCAATTAGAAGTGTTGTTTTCATGTTGCAGCAGGCTGCCATGTAAATAGTTATTTAATAAAACGTTTTATCCTGTTACTTTGCTGGTGTGTTGTATATATTTATAATATTTGCATAGTGTTTGTCGTTATTTTGGGCGGGGTGGGCGGCGGAGCCGAGCTGTCTTGCAGCCATCATGGCGTCGAGCTCGGTTCCTTTCTCTAGTTTCATGTTTTTTCTAACCATTTATATGTTATAGTTTGCTAGCACGATACAGCGGATAGTCCGCATTTTATATATATGTCCTTTTTATTAGGGGGGTCCTTCGGTGGAGTCGGACGATCTACCTGTAATAAACGGTCCGGGTTGAACCAACTACCAACAAACGGGGCAGAGATAGGCATGACGGGTTACAAAGGGGACAAAATTGTGCACTACCTATCCTTCACTATCTGCAAAAACTAAACAGAGTATTGCGACTCTGTGCTTATTTGTGAACAGAGAATGACCCAAAGAGAACCAATTTCGAACAATCATAGGCTATTGGCAGTGGGCAGAGAGGCCATGACACAGAAAATGGCTGTTACTTACATGCATGATGGGGCCTAAAAGGGACTAGATGGCGTGGCCACTGTTTCGCGACTTTCACTTTACTTTTAACAATGGCTGTGGTGAACATAAATGAACGCCGCTTATGTATACCTAATTTTAGTCATTTTCCACAAAAAAGCTTTTGATATTTGCTATTAAAAAACCAAAGAAAATCACTGAAAAAACCATAGGTTATAGACCATATATAGTTAAATATCTGAAGTCCATCTCTGCACTCGATGGAGATACAGGTCGTCGATCAGAAGATGTGCTGGCCACCTCTAATGGTAATAGCGTGGCCAGGGCTCTTGTCGTTGCCTCTGCAAATTGCAGAGGGTGCACTTGTTTGACATGCCGCACCATGGTATGTATGGAAAAGGAATATTTTTTTGCTGGATTTCTTCTTGAGAGAACCAAGTCACATATCGTGCAGGTTACTTTTGGCGCATTCACTTTCTTTTGATCTTCAGGATAAGTGAAAAATTGCCAGATGAAAGATTTATTTTTTCTTATTAAAGGTAGTCGATCATTTTGGTCAGATTCGGAAGATGAATGAGATACGGTAGCCATTTCACCAAAGTCTTCCGAAAGATGTAGGACGTTGTTCTCTCTTGAGAGTAGAAAAGATAGTGAGGGAAGTGGGTGGAGTGCTGCGTGTAAATTCCAGAATTGAAACTATTAAGAACCAATTGAAAGTGTTGTTTTCCTGTTGCAGCAGGCTACCATGTAAATAGTTATTTAATAAAATGTTTTACCCTGTTACTTTGCTGGTGTGTTGTATATCTTTATAATATTTGTCGTTATTTTGGGTGGGGTGGGCGGCGGAGCCGAGCTGTCTTGCAGCCATCATGCCGTCGAGCTCGGTTCTTCTCATTAGTTTCATATTTCTCATGAGGGGTTGTTCCTAATTTTTCTATTTTAGCGAGGTCAAAAAAAGATCCCATCAGTGGCCTACTGATTTTGCTCGATTCCTTTTGTTTTTTCTAACGATTTATATGTTATACTTTGCTAGCACGATACAGCGGCTAGTCCGCATTTTATATATATGTCCTTTTTATTAGGGGTGTCCTCCGGTGGAGTCGGACGATCTACCTCTAATAAACGGTCCGGGTTGAACCAACTACCATCCTGATTTTGTATATCTTCTGAGCTGGATTTAAGCACACAATTGTTAAAGTATGAAACGTTTTATATTTCTAAAAAAAATACCAAGGTGTGTACATCCGGTAACGCACGAAAGTTTAAAAAGACATTCGGCTCCATTTACTGAAAAGTTTCATAAGAATAAAAAAAGAAGTCTAGGTACAGTCTCTTTGACGTACTATAAGTTCTTTGAGGGGTGTATGAAGAAATTCAATAAGTTCAAATTGCAAAGTTTTCACGAAATATATAGGCAGGTGCGCGCACTCGGTCGCGCACGAAAGCCTGGAAATGCGATATACATTTTATTGATAACTGTTGCCGAGAGTGCGCACACCGGGTCGCGCACGAAAGTTTAGTAAGGCTATTTTTATTTACAGACAAATTTTAATGTGTTTAAAAAAAGGCAAGGTACAGACTTTCGAATTCTGTATCGCTTTACAAGGAGTCTCTATGCAACTTGAACAGTGAAGAAAACGGCTTGTTTTCGAAAAAAATATTGCCAGAACTTTATTGACAAAAGTATAGGTTGCATACACGACATTTTTCTGAATTAGCATTTTAAAAACCAATGAAATTCACAGAAAAAAACATAGGATTTACACACGTTATAGTTAGGAAGTAGCATTTAAAAAACCTATGAAATTCACTGAAAAAACCATAGGTTTGACACATGCTATAGTTAGCTGGAAATTTTACTGATATAAAACCAATGAAATTCCACGTTATAGTTAGTTGGACTCACTATAACTTGCGCGTGCAATGCACTGCTGATGACGTCACATATTACATCACTCATGACATGGTCAGTGACATCACTCATGACATCACTGATGACACCATCCTTGTGACATAGTGACAGACCTCCTTTCACTGTAATGTAACCCTTGAAACACATATTCAAAAATAGAAACTGAAATTTAAAAAAAAATGGAGATACCCATATCAGTTACAACAAGTAATTCAGTAATTCCACCATCTATATACACATCCACTCATTCATCAACAGTTCTATATAGTCACACATACATATACTCACTCATCATATGAAGTGATACACCTATACATCCTGTTACACACCGACAGTCATCCAAAAGTTACTCACACACATACTCACACGTGCAAATAAACTATTGAACATCCATTTATTTGAATATAGAGTTATACACACACTTCCACCTTACTTCTATTGAAAATTACACATATTTATTCTCTTAAACAATCACTTATAGAAACACATACTTATTTAAACAGGAACTCTTACAATCTCTTACTCTCACATATACTCACTTATATACATCAATATTCACATATACTAGATTAAAACATATGTCGTTACTGATAAAGACACTAGTGAGACAGTCATTCACTCACTAACAAACACATATACACACTCATCCACCCATACAGTCCTGCACATATGCTGTCTTCAAAACACATACAAACAGAGAGTCAGTCACTCATGCATCTATGTGCTAAGTAATACCCCCACCAAACCATATAGACACTCATACTGATACTAAGAGAAACATCTAATAACCCATATACATAGGCATGTAGCTACTTACCAACACATGTAGCCACTTATACACAAAGTGAAACACTAATATATATATTTAAATATTTAAACATTACTCACTAATATTTATTTTTCAGAAAGACACATATTCACTGGATGGTGTCATCAGTGATGTCATGAGTGATGTCACTGACCATGTCATGAGTGATGTAATATGTGACGTCATCAGCAGTGCATTGCACGCGCAAGTTATAGTGAGTCCAACTAACTATAACGTGGAATTTCATTGGTTTTATATCAGTAAAATTTCCAGCTAACTATAACATGTGTCAAACCTATGGTTTTTTCAGTGAATTTCATAGGTTTTTTAAATGCTACTTCCTAACTATAACGTGTGTAAAACCTATGGTTTTTTCTGTGAATATATATATATATATATATATATATATATATATATATATATATATATATATATATATATAACATTTCTATGGCAAAATGAAACTCCTCATTTTGTTCCTTTGCAAATTAAATGTTTTAAGTGTTAACACTTTATTCCAATCAAGATGACTTCAGGTGTGCCATACTTTTGTCATAAGTAAGACTGTTAGCGCTCTAGTTGTTCTTTAGAACACTCTGGGACATTCTGTCACTGGGCTATAGTTGGGCTACATCTGGCTGATATTTGGGCTACATTTGTTTTTTTTGTCTCTGATGGCCATCTTTGGGCTACATTGGGCTACATTTGGGCACTAACATATATATAGCCCAATGTAGCCCAATATATATTTTTCAAAGTTAATTTTCGTAAAAACCACTGGAGCATTTATCTTGTGACATAGCAAAGTCACATCGGGCTACCAGTCCCTACAATTTTGCCAAGTTTTGTGGAAATCCATTAAGCCGTTCGAGCTAAAAGTGAGTCCAACCGCCCTATGGAAAACTCAATGTTAAAAACACGTTTTGGGACCCCCCTTTTTTCTAGGCCCCCGCTTGACGAAACCCCCCCAAACGTTCAGGGGACACTCAGAAACAAAATGTGCCATTTTCCTGAAAATTTCAGCCAATTCCGTCCATCAACGACAAAGTTATTCAACATAGAATTTTCAGAAATCCCTATTCAAAAAAATCCTAACTATATATACCTACTGGCGACCGCCAGTAGGTAATATATAACATTTCTATGGCAAAATGAAACCCCTCATTTTGTTCCTTTGCAAATTAAATGTTTTAAGTGTTAACACTTTATTCCAATCAAGATGACTTCAGGTGTGCCATACTTTTGTCATAAGTAAGACTGTTAGCGCTCTAGTTGTTCTTTAGAACACTCTGGGACATCCTGTCACTGGGCTATAGTTGGGCTACATCTGGCTGATATTTGGGCTACATTTGTTTTTTTTGTCTCTGATGGCCATCTTTGGGCTACATTGGGCTACATTTGGGCTCTAACATATATATAGCCCAATGTAGCCCAATATATATTTTTCAAAGTTAATTTTCGTAAAAACCACTGGAGCATATATCTTGTGACATAGCAAAGGCACATCGGGCTACCAGTCCCTACAATTTTGCCAAGTTTTGTGGAAATCCATTCAGCCGTTCGAGCTAAAAGTGAGTCCAACCGCCCTATGGAAAACTCAATGTTAAAAACACGTTTTGGGACCCCCCTTTTTTCTCAGCCCCCGCTTGACGAAACCCCCCACCCCAAACGTTCAGGGGACACTCAGAAACAAAATGTGCCATTTTCCTGAAAATTTCAGCCTATTCCGTCCATCAACGACAAAGTTATTCAACATAGAATTTTCAGAAATCCCTATTCAAAAAAATCCTAACTATATATACCTACTGGCGACCGCCAGTAGGTAATATAAAACATTTCTATGGCAAAATGAAACCCCTCATTTTGTTCCTTTGCAAATTAAATGTTTTAAGTGTTAACACTTTATTCCAATCAAGATGACTTCAGGTGTGCCATACTTTTGTCATAAGTAAGACTGTTAGCGCTCTAGTTGTTCTTTAGAACACTCTGGGACATTCTGTCACTGGGCTATAGTTGGGCTACATCTGGCTGATATTTGGGCTACATTTGTTTTTTTGTCACTGATGGCCATCTTTGGGCTACATTGGGCTACATTGGGCTACATTTGGGCTCTAACATATATATAGCCCAATGTAGCCAAATATATATTTTTCAAAGTTAATTTTCGTAAAAACCACTGGAGCATATATCTTGTGACATAGCAAAGGCACATCGGGCTACCAGTCCCTACAATTTTGCCAAGTTTTGTGGAAATCCATTCAGCCGTTCGAGCTAAAAGTGAGTCCAACCGCCCTATGGAAAACTCAATGTTAAAAACACGTTTTGGGACCCCCCTTTTTTCTCGGCCCCCGCTTGACGAAACCCCCCCAAACGTTCAGGGGACACTCAGAAACAAAATGTGCCATTTTCCTGAAAATTTCAGCCAATTCCGTCCATCAACGACAAAGTTATTCAACATAGAATTTTCAGAAATCCCTATTTAAAAAAATCCTAACTATATATACCTACTGGCGACCGCCAGTAGGTAATATATAACATTTCTATGGCAAAATGAAACCCCTCATTTTGTTCCTTTGCAAATTAAATGTTTTAAGTGTTAACACTTTATTCCAATCAAGATGACTTCAGGTGTGCCATACTTTTGTCATAAGTAAGACTGTTAGCGCTCTAGTTGTTCTTTAGAACACTCTGGGACATTCTGTCACTGGGCTATAGTTGGGCTACATCTGGCTGATATTTGGGCTACATTTGTTTTTTTTGTCTCTGGTGGTCATCTTTGGGCTACATTGGGCTACATTGGGCTACATTGGGCTACATTTGGGCTCTAACATATATATAGCCCAATGTAGCCCAATACATATTTTTCAAAGTTAATTTTCATAAAAACTACTGGAGCATATATCTTGTGACATAGCAAAGGCACATCGGGCTACCAGTCCCTACAATTTTGCCAAGTTTTGTTGAAATCCATTCAGCCGTTCGAGCTAAAAGTGAGTCCAACCGCCCTATGGAAAACTCAATGTTAAAAACACATTTTGGGACCCCCCTTTTTTCTCGGCCCCCGCTTGACGAAACCCCCCAAACGTCCAGGGGACGCTCAGAAACAAAATGTGCAATTTTCCTGAAAATTTCAGTCAATTCCGTTCATCAACGCTAAAGTTATTCAACATAGAATTTTCAGAAATCCCTATTCAAAAAAATCCTAACTATATATAGCTACTGGCGACCGCCAGTAGGTAATATATATATATATATATATATATATCCAAGGAAAACAAAGTTCGTCTTGCGCTCTCAGGCAATCAGGCAAAGGAATCCAAAGTGTAAGATAAGCAGTTTATTTACACAACGCGTTTCAGCTCAACAGCCTTGTTCACGTGTAAACCAACACGAGTGACTCCGGTATTTAAATAAAGTTCAGCGTTGTCAATCACAATCAACATAAACATAGGACTAGTAAGCAAGTAAATGGCAGACATTTTGGAATGGTAAAGTAAGGTCAACATCGTTATATTTTCCAATTTGACAGGTGTAAAATGGCATGTTGTTGTTTGCACAACTAGATATATACATCCAAAATTCGTGGAAAAATTAATGTATAATACATAAAGTCAGTCAACCTGTACAAACAAATAAATTACAATATGCTGTTGTGTTTATCATGGTCTCGATATAACAAGAGTTTGTTACTCATTGTGGAAATTGATCTTACAGTTTCCCACGCGTTCAGACATGCAGTAGACGTAAAATACATGAGTCTGACAGAGATCCGTATCTCATATATATAGCCACTAATAGTTAATATGACGTGCTGGGTCATATATAAGCATATATGAAAAGGTTTTCACGTGAACAAGACTGTTGAGCTGAAACACGTTGTGTAAATAAACTGCTTATCTTACACTTTGGATTCCTTTGCCTGATTGCCTGAGAGCGCAAGACGAACTTTGTTTTCCTTGGATGTAATAAGTAACCGGACTGCTTCGCCGGTATCTGCGCCAACTTTCATGGGTCCCAGCACTTCAGAAGAAGCATTGCTTTTTTGTATATATATATATATATATCAGAGAATCCTGTTGGGATAGCTGCCACGTCTTCAATCACGCGCTGCCAGCAAACACGACACAGACCCGGTATCGTTGCTTCAGATATTTATTTTCCCAAAAGTCAAAGACGCGTTTCGCAGCGCGAACGCCGCTTGTTCACTCGACAATTGACTTTGATTAAGGAAGCAGTTTTTAAAGTGACAGTGCAGAGTATTAGTGAATCATGTGAGTTATATTCTCTATGGACATGGAAAGCATACTATTTTGCGCATATTTACATTGCTGAATGCGCGCTAGTTTCCAACTTTCAGATAATCGTTTGTACACAATTAAACATGATAAACATATGCATGCATGTATATAATTTCTCATAAATTGATACATATATACCAGTGAAACACAATAAATTCATAATACTTTAATAGGCTGCCTCACGCCGAAAAGATACTTATACTACTCGTAGTTTAACTTTTCTGCTCCCATTTGTAAAACCAAAATAGTTTATACATATACCACATATTGATAAGGCACGCCCCTTACAAATTAATGTCTGTACCATTGTAGTGTTATCAATTGCGTTTTTAGATGTTCTTGTAGATGTATATATGTATATATGTATATATATATAAATTCACTGAAAAAACCATAGGTTTCACACCAGTTATATTTAGCTGGAAATTTTACCGACATAAAACCATTGAAATTCCCACGTTATAGTTAGTTGGACTCACTATAACTTGCGCGCCTGCAATGCACTGCTGATGATGTCACATATTACATCACTCATGACATCACTGATGACACCATCCAGTGAATGTGTGTCTTTCTGAAAAACATATATGTTTTATATATGTATTTGTAAAGGACGATGGAAGAATAAATGGTTAAATAAGTGTGTAAATGGATGTTTGTTTTTAAAAGAATTGATTGGTTAACTGCCTTATTAAGTGTATCTTAGTGAATACATATATTAGCAAGTAACTTTTAAATATTGAAATGTATGTATCAGTGTTTCACTTTGTGTATAAGTGGCTGTATGGGTTGGTGACTGATTCACTGTTTGTATGTGTTTTGAAGACAGCATATGTACAGGACTGTATGGATGGATGAGTGTGTATATGTGTATGTTAGTGAGTAAACGACTGTCTCACTATTGTCTTTTTCAGTAACAACATATGTTTTAATCTAGTATATGTGATATATATAAGTGAGTATATGTGAGAGTGAGAGATTGTAAGAGTTCCTGTTTAAATAAGTATGTGTTTCTATAAGTGATTGTTTAAGAGAGTAAGTATGTGTAAGTTTCCTTAGGAGTAAAGTGGTAGTGTGTGTATAGCTGTATGTGCAAATAAATGGATGTTCAATAGTTTTTTTCATGTGTGAATATGTGTGTGAGTAACTTTTGGATGACTGTCGGTGTGTAACAGGATGTATAGGTGTATCACTACATATAATGAGTGAGTATATGTATGAGTGACTATATAGAACTGTTGGTGAATGAGTGGATGTGTATATAGATGGTGGAATTACTGAATTGTTTGTTGTAACTGGTATGGGTATCTCAATTTTTTTGAAAATGTTAATTTCTATTTTTGAATATGTGTTTCAAGGCTTACATTACACTGAAAGGAGGTCTGTCACTCTGTCACAAGGATGGTGTCATCAGTGATGTCATGAGTGATGTCACTGACCATGTCATGAGTGATGTAATATGTGATGTCATCAGCAGTGCATTGCAGGCGCGCAAGTTATAGTGAGTCCAACTAACTATAACGTGGGAATTTCAATGGTTTTATGTCAGTAAAATTTCCAGCTAACTATAACTGGTGTGAAACCTATGGTTTTTTTCAGTGAAGTTCATAGGTTTTTTAAATGCTAATTCCTTTCTATATCTAGTTTCTAACCTATGATTTTTTTTTAAATTTGCTGTTTTGTGTAAGTATTAATTATTATTATTATTTTTTTTTAATCATATTTCTTCCTGGGGCGCTCTGGGTGAGCGCTCCGTTAAGCTCTCCGGAAAGCGCACCCAGAGCGCTACTTTCGTTCGTGAAAAGAAATATGAATGAAAAGTAAATAATAACGCAAGACATTTAGTACCATACATATAAAAGCAGTTTTTTTTAATAAGGAAATGAAAATGATTTTGCATTTCCGTGAAACTATCAAAAGGTCACTTCGGCGCGCCCCCAGAAGCACCTACGTTTGCGCCGCGTATGCGCCCCAGAAGCGCCTACGTTTGCGCTGCGTATGCGCCTACTTTCGTGCCGCGTGTGCGCCCCCGGAAGCGCGTACGTTTGCGCCGTGTATGCGCACCCGTAACCGCTCCGGTGCGCGCAGCGTCAGCGCGTCAAGTCATGTGACCTTAAAATAACACTTTTCATTGGTTGCTAACAGTTTTTTTTACAAAGAATGAAATCCCCACCCATTTCCTTCACTTCTTCTTTCACTTTTGTGACTGAAAGACCTGTTTTTTGCTCTTGGATCTTTCTTGGTTTACCATGGCTGCCAGAGAATCCAGCAGTGAAGATGAGCCTGAATTCATCGATGAAGAGCCTCCTCAGCCAAAGGTGAAGGAGCATTTCATTTGGAAATTTTTTAAAATACCACCTAACCAGAAAAAGGTCAATGCTCCAAAAGTGGAGTGCAGGATCTGCAAACAAGTCCTGTCACGTGGTGACCCCAAAAAGAAATATTCTTTTGGGAACTTTACAATGATACGGCATGTGGAGAGGAGGCACCCCCAGAATTTTGCCCGGAAAAGTGTCAGGGCTCTGGCACAAGAGGTTCCCAGTGATGGGGCCTCTACATCCACCGCAGGAGCAACTACTTCTGGGAGGGGGCGATCGCAGGAGCTCGTGCCAAATATTCAACCTGCTTTCAACAATGCTGTCCTGAAATGCAGATACTGCGATCAACTCCTTACCTATGGGGAGTAAAGTGTCCTGCTCATGGTTCGAGCATTGGAGAACCATCACTGCCGTTCCCAGCCCTAATTTTGTTTTTTTTTTTTGCTCCTGTTGAGCAGTTTCCATTCCCTGTTTTTGTTTCAGTTCTTAGAAGAAAAAAAAAGTTATTTTCAGAACTACCTCCAATTCTCATCAAAGAGCTATATTCTTAAAAAAATGAAAAAGAGTAAGTGAAATGGAGTGCATTGATAATGGAAAGGAAAATGAGTAAGAAAGAACAGAAAGGTATGAGAGGAGAAAGGAAGTGAAGTAGGGGGACTGAAAGAAGGTGAGTGTTCGGAAGGAAAGTAAGGAGAAGAAGAGCAATGGGGAATGTGGATATTCAAAGAAAATGTTGAAAAGGAATGGGGGTGTGGAAGGGTAAGAAAAGATGCATTGCTGGAGTTGAAGACTGAAGGCCTCATTTATGAAGCCATGCGTCACTTTAACGCCACCAGAGCGTCACTTTTTGTGACGCATCAGTACAGTAAAAAATGCACCTTATTCAGTCATATTTACAAAGTGGCGCATCTAGGTATAATTTAGTTGCTTGTAGCCTGCGCCCCGCTCTCCTTACTGCATTTAAAAAGTGCACCTCTGTGCCTCCAAGCACCACCACTTTGGTGGGTCCGGGTCCTGGGATTCCATTTCGGGCGCCATCTTTGATTGGGGCTTGTTTTTCGGCGGCAGCCGCCATCTTTGAGCGGACTCGCGCGCCAAGGTTTCACTGGAAAGCCTATTTAAGGCGGTCCTTCGTGTGGCGGTGGTTCCTACCACCTCCACACTGCTGCGAGTGCGCTGGACTAGCGCTGTGTATTTTTAATCTCCCTTTGTTTTCTATTTGGGTTAATTTTTGTGTTTAACTTACCCCTGCTTTTAATTTGGTTGCTTGTAGCCTGCGCCCCGCTCCCCTTACTGCATTTAAAAAGTGCACCTCTGTGCCTCCAAGCACCACCACTTTGGTGGGTCCGGGTCCTGGGATTCCATTTCGGGCGCCATCTTTGATTGGGGCTTTTTTTTCGGCGGCGGCCGGCATCTTTGAGCGGACTCGCGCGCAAAGGGCTCACTGGAGAGCCTATTTAAAGTCGCTCCCTACGCGCAGGTGGACGCCCTCGCTTAGCCTGAGTCATGCCGGAGTCCTGCCCGTCTGCGCCCGTCAGCGTCCCGGAGGCGGCGGGGCGGTGGAGGACTCCGGTCAGGCGTGTGCGAAGATGATTCACTATACCTCGGCGACGCTTCGTGCCATGCGTACCACATCTAGCTTGTGTCGCTCTGTATTTCCCGGTCGCCACAAGGGCAAACGACGTTGCCCGGCATGCGGCTGGACGCCCACTGGGGCACCGGCCAGCGTCCTCAGGACAACCGAGGCGCACGCGAAACATCTTTGTCTGCTGCTTAATACAAGGTCGGTAGGAAGTCATGCCCTGCATATTTACGATCTTCTTGTCAGGGAAAACCCTCTATGTCTGCTTTTGACCGAAACTTGGTTGGGAGAGGCGTCCAATCCGGATATCTTTACTGCTATCCCTTCAACGTATAACATCTTCCGCCAAGATAGAGCTAAAGGAAGGGGGGGGCGGAGTTGCTGTGGTGGTGAGGAAGAACATTTCTTGCTCAGTTCTTCCCGTGAATTCCATCGAGGGCTCTGAATCCCTTGGTTTCATGCTCAGACTGTCTCCGGGTCAAGCGCTTAAAGGACTGCTGGTCTACAGGCCACCTGGCCCGGTGGGTTCCTTTTGGGAGGACCTACAGACATATAACAAACAATGTGCAACAATGGGTCAACAGAAAAATGCAGCTAACTACGTGACTGTGTGTAGAAAAGGGGCACAATCCCTGAATCCCAAGTATCCTTGGTGAAAAATATGTTCCCATCAGATACCCGTCCTGTACCGCCCTACATCACTTGGGATCCTTCACCCGAAGGAAGTGGAAAGAACCACTTAGGATTAGGTAGAGTGTAGCCTAATCAAAGTGTGAAGGAATGTGAAGTGTGTGGGTTTAGACTGTATGAAGGTATCAGGGGGTACAAAAAATTAACAAGAAGCAGTGCATGAAGTGCTCAATGTGGCAATAAAAGTGAAGGAATTAATATTGGGTTGTGGGAGTGGAAATAGAATTTAATAAGGTCCTACCCACACCCAAGGTTAAAAAACAGTGCAAGTAGTGGTAACAAATAACTACTCAGATTTTAGCTAGGTCGACATGTTTCTGCAGTATAAGTTGGTTCAAAAGATACCGGTCTGCTTCATCAGGACCTTCTTATTATTAAAGTGCAACTGCTGTTATCAATAAGTGAAAATGTGTAAAAAAGGATCATATCACCTGCAAGCGCCAGTGGATATGGTCCAGTCAATAGGCAATGGACAAACACACATAAAAGAAAAATACACACAATTAAGGAAGAAAGCTGCAAAACACAGAGATATGCTCGTGAAGTACTTATACACCAAGCAATTCATGGTCAGTGTTTGTAATATCGATCAAACATATGGGCCAGGTGCCTGCATCCTGGGCTTGAATCTGGTTTTTTTCACTCACCCAAGTTCTGGGGAGTGCATTCCCCAGAACTTGGGTGAGTGAAAAAAACCAGATTCAAGCCCAGGATGCAGGCACCTGGCCCATATGTTTGATCGATATTACAAACACTGACCATGAATTGCTTGGTGTATAAGTACTTCACGAGCATATCTCTGTGTTTTGCAGCTTTCTTCCTTAATTGTGTGTATTTTTCTTTTATGTGTGTTTGTCCATTGCCTATTGACTGGACCATATCCACTGGCGCTTGCAGGTGATATGATCCTTTTTTACACATTTTCACTTATTGATAACAGCAGTTGCACTTTAATAATAAGAAGGTCCTGATGAAGCAGACCGGTATCTTTTGAACCAACTTATACTGCAGAAACATGTCGACCTAGCTAAAATCTGAGTAGTTATTTGTTACCACTACTTGCACTGTTTTTTAACCTTGGGTGTGGGTAGGACCTTATTAAATTCTATTTCCACTCCCACAACCCAATATTAATTCCTTCACTTTTATTGCCACATTGAGCACTTCATGCACTGCTTCTTGTTAATTTTTTGTACCGCCTGATACCTTCATACAGTCTAAACCCACACACTTCACATTCCTTCACACTTTGATTAGGCTACACTCTACCTAATCCTAAGTGGTTCTTTCCACTTCCTTCGGGTGAAGGATCCCAAGTGATGTAGGGCGGTACAGGACAGGTATCTGATGGGAACATATTTTTCACCAAGGATACTTGGGATTCAGGGATTGTGCCCCTTTTCTACACACAGTCACGTAGTTAGCTGCATTTTTCTGTTGACCCATTGTTGCACATTGTTTGTTATATAGTTATAGGGACTGCAACAATGCAAGGTCATTAAACATTTTCCCACCCTTGCCCCCCTTAGTGTATTATAGGACCTACAGACAGCCATTTCGGAGCTGGCGCTGTCTGCACAGCACTGCTTGCTGGCAGGCGACTTCAATTTTCATCTCGATGTCACGGACGATCCGGATGGGGTTAAACTGCTGGATATTACATCTCCGCTTGGCCTGGCACCGTTTGTGTCAGGGCCTACACATGAGAAAGGGCACACCCTCGATCAAGTGTTCTCTTCAGTCCCAATTGTTGACATTGAAACGTGGCCGGTGCTCTGGTCGGATCACAGGCTGATTGGGTTTTCAGTGTTGGAGAATGGCCGGTCCGACACTTGCGCCCCCACGGTGCCCAGGTCAGCCTCGAGAGCGTTTCACAGAGTGACGCCTGCTATGTTGGAGCAGGCGCTCACGGAACATCCTTGTCATCTCTCGGGGGATCCGGAAAGAGACACTGAGGCTCTGCAGCGATGGCTGACTGAGAGGTTAGACGATCTTGCCCCAAGGGTAACTCCTCGGTCCACGGCGATACGGCAATCAGCGCCGTGGTTTACGGAGGCGCTGCATGTGGCTCGCAGCCAATGTAAGGTTGCTGAGCGTGCCTGGCGCCTTCAATACGATGGGGAGGCTAAACTCGCCTATAGGTCGGCTGTGAAGGCCTATCACCGCGACATTCTTGGTGCCAAGCGGGAATACCTTGCCAGGAGGATAGAGGCGTCGGCGAACTCCTGTAAGGAGATCTTCACGATTGTGAAGGAGTTCACGTCCCCTAGCTCCTATTCACCCCCGCCAGTATCATCTGATGCGTGGGCGTGTGATCTTGCCACTTTTTTCACCGACAAGATCAAGGCAATTCAGGCCTCCTTCCCGGAGAGCTCGGAGGAGGGTTGCGGTGGCCTCGGGGCAGGACTTGGAACATAGTCCTTGTCAACGGCAGTACTGGCGGACTTTCCACCTGACTCCAGTGATGCATCCCGGATTCTTCTGGCCAGCCTTAAATCTGGCTCGCCACTCGACCCCTCCCCCGCCAAATTTTTGGCTGGGATGGCGGCAGTGGTGAACCCTCTGGTCAACCCTATCCTCAATGCCTCCCTGAGGGAAGGGAGTGTCCCACGCACCTGGAAAAGGGCGATGGTGATCCCCCTCCTGAAAAAGCCTGGTCTTGATGCCGAGGTTCTGGTCAATTATAGGCCAATTTCACTGCTCCCGGCTTTGGCCAAGATCACTGAGAAACATGTACATGGCGTCTTGTCGAGCTTCTTAGAATCCAACAACTTGCTCCATCCATCCCAATCCGGTTTCCGTCTGAATTTTAGTACGGAAACGGCGTTGGTGGAGGTCTCAGAGATCATCAGGGAGACCTTGGATGTGGGTGGCAAGGCCATGTTAGTCATGTTGGACCTGTCGGCGGCCTTCGACACCGTCCCCTATGAGGCGCTTCTCGCCAGGCTTTATGACATCGGCCTAAGGGGGACGGTGTTCAGATGGTTTACATCTTTTCTGGACGGCCGCCGCCAGACGGTCTGGGTTTCCCAGAGCTCCGCCGAGATGCCCCCATTGGGAGTCGGGGTTCCACAGGGTTCTGTGTTGAGCCCGACATTGTTTAACATCTTTATGTCCCCTCTGGCGGCGGCGGTGGAGGCTTACGGAGCCCAGATCGTGTCCTACGCCGACGACACGCAACTCCTCTTCACATGTGGCAAAGACCAGCCATTTGATGGGGAGAGAATTCGGGACTGCCTGGACATGGTCTTTGGGTGGTTCCAGCGGAATAGTCTGAAGGCCAACTCCAGTAAGTCGGAGGTTTTATTTTTCGGCTGTACCATCGATCCCGAGTGGCGGCAATGGTGGCCGGCTGCCATGTGTCCCCCGGCACAATCCTCCTTGGTTGCCAAGAACCTTGGTGTTAGGCTGGATAACAAGCTCTCATTGAGAGCGCACCTCCTTGGCCTGTCCGGCACTTGTTTCGGCATTCTGAAAATGCTCCGCAAGTTTCTTCCTCTACTATCTGCGGAGCACAGACGGATTACGGTGCAGGCGCTCATCGGATCCAGGCTAGACTATGCCAATGCCCTTTCCTTAGGCCTTCCTGATTACTTGGTCCAGCGTTTGCAGGTGGCACAGAACTCTGCAGCCCGTGCGATTTTTGGTCTGCATAGACGAGCACGGGCCTCTGGGCTGCTGCAGACGCTTCATTGGCTGCCGATCCGGAAGCGGATTATGTTCAAATCCCTGACGCTGGTGCACAAAGCTCTGTTTGGCTCAGGCGTGGGATATCTGCAGAAGAGATTGGTTTTCTATCGCCCTGCTCGCTCACTGCGTTCTGAATCCCTTTTTACTGCTGTGGTCCCGCGTGTGAGGAAGGCCCGCATTGGGGGGTGCTGTTTTAACCTCAAGGCCCCCCAGTTGTGGAATTCGCTTCCACTGGCACTTCGCAGTATCCCCAATCTGCTTCAATTTAGAAAAAATTTGAAGACCTGGCTTTTTAATCTTTCTGTTTAGGCGGGTTTCCTCCTCTGTGGAATCTGTTTTTCTTGTTATGTTGTTCTACACCTCAGCCCGTGGAAAGCGCCGGGACACTCTTTTAGAGTAGCCGAGCGCTATACAAACGCATTTTAACATAACAGGTAGATGCGCCACTTTGTAAGCCCCTGCGCCACATTATTCCTACGTCAGGTTTAATGTATGCAAAAGGGACGTATTGACGCAAGAAAGGGTCGTAGAGGTGATGCAGTGAAATCTATGAGATATCACTGCGTCACTTTTATGATGCTGTTGCGTCCAAATATTACGCCTGTTTCACAGCAGACGTGCATGCCCTTTCACATGGGGCCTGGCCCCATGTGAAAGGATGCATTGCTGGAGTTGCATAATTTTTGAGATACACTCCAGCAATACATCACTTTTGCGCTTACAGATACGTCTGAAATACTGACGTATCTGTAAGAACTTCCAACATAATACATCATAAATTTAATATGACGCATGAGTAGAAGACTAAAGGCCTCATTTTTGAGGCCATGCGTCACTTTAACGCCACCGGTGCGTCACTTTTCGTGACGCACCAGTGCTGTAAATAATGCACCTTATTCAGTCATATTTACAAAGTGACCCATCTAGGTAGATGTGTCACTTTGTTAGCCCCTGCGCCACATTATACCTACGTCAGGTGTAATGTATCCAAAAGGGACGTATTGACGCAAGAAAGGGTCGTAGAGGTGACGCAGTGAAATCTATGAGATATCACTGCGTCACTTTTATGACGCTGTTGCTTCCAAATATTATGCCTGTTTCACAGCAGGCGCGCAGGCCCTTTCACATGGGGCTTGGCCCCATGTGAAAGGATGCATTGCTGGAGTTGCTTCATTTTTGTGACACACTCCAGCAATGCATCACTTTTGCGCTTACAGATACTGACGTATCTGTAAGAACTTCCAACATAATACGTCATAAATGTAATATGACGCATGAGTAGAAGACTGAAGGACTCATTTATGAGGCCATGCGTCACTTTAACGCCACCGGAGTGTCACTTTTTGTGCTGTAAAAATGCACCTTATTCAGTCATATTTACAAAGTGACGCATCTAGGTAGTTGCGTCACTTTGTAAGCTCCTGCGCCACATTATTCCTACGTCAGGTGTAATGTATGCAAAAGGGACGTATTGACGCAAGAAAGGGTCGTAGAGGTGACACAGTGAATAAAGTGGGGGCCTCATTTATGAAAAGTGATGCATCGCTGCGTGAAAACAGCGATGCGTCACTTTTCAGTGCGCACTCCTTACGACATTCCTGATGCGTCATATTAATGTATGATGAATCATGTCGCAAGGAGTTACAGATACGTCAGTATTTCTGACGTATCTGTAAGCGCAAAAGTGACGCATTGCTGGAGTGTGTCACAAAAGTGACGCAACTCCAGTAATGTGTCCTTTCACATGGGGAAAGCCCCATGTGAAAGGGCTTGCGTCAGTCTTACGCCTGCTGTGAGGCAGGCGCAAGATTTTGACGCGTTTCAGGGCTGCTTCCCCTTCTTCAAAGGCTGCTTGGTTTGCACCATGAAAAACTCTCTGTTCAACTTCGTTTTAGCATTTTTTTATTGGTTTCCGGCCACAGAAGGGCTGCGCTTAGTGCGCGATTATTCAATTTTGCATGCTGGGAAATATAGTCCTTTAGAGAGCATAATGTTGTGTCTCGATCCTACCGAGACACAAGATGGCGGCCGCTCCGGACTGTTTCGAATGTTTACAGACACCCGTGAGCCAATCAGCTTTCCATGCGCAAGTCGCGTAGCACGCCCGGTGCGCTCCCCGGTGCGCGTACCGGGGCGCGCCTATAGATATATATATTTTTTTTAACCTAAATTACTCAAAATCCACTGGAGCACATATCTTGAGCCATAGCAAAGGCACATCGGGCTACCAGTCCCTACAATTTTGCCAAGTTTGGTGTAAATCCGTTCAGCCGTTCGGGCTAAAAATGAGTTTGACCGCCCTAGGGAAATTAACATGGGGAAAACGTGTTTTGGGAACCCCCTTTTATCTCGACCCCCGCTTGACGCATCCCCCCCAAACTTTCAGGGAAGGACCGAAGCTCGACGAGTCCATTTTGAGGAAATTGTCAGGCAGATTCGTCAACCGGCGTCAAAGTTATTCCAAATAGAATTTTGAGATTTTGCATTGAAAAAAATCCTAACTATAACTACGATGCCCAAAAGCTGCAAGGGGGAACACAGTGGCTCACCAACCATCCGGCTCTGTGTTTCAGCATGCCTCGTCCCTTGGGTATAATTATATTAGTGCCGACGCATTTCAGGGCTGTTTCCCCCTTCTTCAAAGGCTCCTTGGTTTGCTCCATGAAAAACTCTCTGTTCAACTTCGTTTTAGCATTTTTTTATTGGTTTCCAGCCCCAGATGGGCTGCGCTTAGTGCGCGATTATTCAATTTTGCATGCTGGGAAATATAGTCCTTTAGAGAGCATAATGTTCCATGCGCAACCAATGTTTAAATGCATGTTTTTCCATTTAGTAAGGTCCCAAGTTTCAATGCACTATTCTTCGCTTTTCAGGTGTGCCACACTGCATAGGATAGGAAAGGTTCAATTTCCCAGCCTCTCAGTTTTGTCCTGAGATGGTTCTCCCCTCCACAGCAGGGCTGCCGTGCTGTAAATGTTTTCACATATATATATAGGTTTGAAATATTTATTTTATTTTATTTTATGTAGTTTATAGAGCGCGCAGCTACCCCCGAAGGGGTGTCCCGGCGCTAAAATCCAGAGTTACCAAGGGAAAGGGGGAGTGAAACAGGGGGAGCAGTGGAGAGACTAAAGTCCGGAAAAGAGCCAGGTTTTAAGTTTGGCTCGGAAGATGGATTCAGAGGGGCAGAATCTCAGCTCAATTGGAAGGGAGTTCCACAATTTGGCAGCAATGACACTGAACCCTCTGCCACCAGTTCTAGATAATCTAAAACGGGGCGAGATCAGGAGGCGGAGGTCATTAGATCTCAGGGATCTGGTGGAGCGGGAAATCGAGACCCGTTTTTTCAGATAAGTAGGTCCACAGTCGTTGAAGGCTCGATAGGTGAGGGTGAGGACCTTGAACTGAATGCGGCTAGCCACTGGAAGCCAATGGAGTTCCCTCCGATAAGCAGAAACAGATTGACGGTACGGGATATTACCGATCAGTCTGGCTGCAGCATTCTGGACAATCTGCAGCCGGCCTATCAGGTACTGGGGGGCACCAGCATAGAGGCTATTGGCATAGTCCAAGTGGGACGTGATGAGGGCTTGGGTGACTGTACGGCGGGAATCCAGGGGGAGATAGGGAAGGATTTTTCTTATCATGCGTAGTTTCATAAAGCAGGCGGAGGTGACTTTGTTTACCTGGGTTTTGCATGACAGGGAGTCATCAAATTGGAAACCAAGATTCCGAGCCGAGTGAACGGGGGACGGGGCGGGATCGAGCGCCGTGGGCCACCACCAAGAGGAGGGGATGGAGGTTTTCTGATTAAAAAACAGAACCTCCGTTTTATCTGCATTCAATCTGAGGTGGTTCGCGGTCATCCAGACACTGATGTTGTTAAGGCATTGGCGAAAATTGACGAATGCGGAGTCCGAATGGTCCCTGAAGGAGAACACCAACTGTGTGTCGTCAGCGTAAGAGACCACCCTGACTCCGTAGGACTCCACAACGTCGGCCAAGGGGGCAAGATAGACGTTGAAGAACAGGGGGCTGAGGGCGGAGCCTTGCGGCACCCCACATGACAGAGGCTTTTTCTCAGACTTGAAGGGACGCAGCAGTACCCTTTGACTTCTGGATGAGAGGAAGGACTCGATCCAGCTGAAGGCAGTGCCACCAATGCCTATCTGCTTAAGTCGGTCAAGGAGGATGGGGTGAGAGACCGTATCGAATGCTGCGGACAGGTCGAGGAGAACCAGCATGGCCTCCTCGCCCCTGTCCACGCATTCTCGAATTGTTTCGGATACTTCCAGCAGGGCCGTCTCAGTGCTGAATCCGGCTCTGAATCCGGATTGTGATCCATGCAGCAGAGAATGGTTTTCTAGGTATTCCGTGAGTTGTAGCTGCACGGCTTTTTCCAGAACCTTGGCGGGTTTAGGAAGAAGGGAAATGGGACGATAATTAGCAAAAACAGTGGGATCTGCGTCTGTTTTCTTTAAAATAGGGATCACCAAGGCCTCCTTCCAGGTGGTGGGGAAGAAGCCATGGTGAAGGGAGGCATTCCAGATGGAGAGGAAGGGGCAGGCGAGTGAAGGCGCCAGTTCTCCCATGATTTTTGCGGGGACAGGATCAGAGGGGGCACCGGATTTGCAGTGAATAAGTAGTCTGATAGCCTCGTCCTGGTTAAGTTTGTTAAATGAAAGAAAGGACGGTGACTCTGGGGGACAAGTGGGGGAAGGCAAGGTGACAGGCCCTGTGGGGAAGGAGACACAGAGTTTATTGATCTTTTCAAGAAAGTAGTCTGAGAGTCCCTCGCAAAGAGCCTGTCTCGCTGTATTCTGGGAGGCCCTGGCCGGAGGGTTAATAAAATCTTTAACAATGCTAAAGAGCGTTTTAGATGAATTTTTAGCTTTATTAATTTGAGAGGCAAAGTGGTCTTTCATCGCGCTTTTTTTTTGTTTAAGGAATTTTTTTAGGGCCGTTCTATATAGAAGTTTGGCTTCGAGGTCGTAGTTTAATCTCCACTTGCGTTCGAGAGCCTTGCATCTGCTTTTCTCCTCCCGGAGGGAGGTGGAAAACCAGGGAGCCGCGGGTCGCGACCTTGAGGAGGTGATGATTTTCTGGGGGGCGATAGACTCAATCGCTTCAACGAGGGTAGCATTCAACCTAGAGACATTTTCATCAATGTCCGAGGAGAGGTACTCCGACTGAAAATGGAATATCGGGTCCAAGGTGGCGCATGTAACCTTGTGCCATTTTCTTCCCAGCTCCTTCCTGGGGGCCATAGGGGCAACTTGAATAGCAGCAGTATCATATATATCTAATTTACCTGGAAATGTTTATCTTCTCGGTTTCAAATAACACTTTTTGGAACTGATTAGTGTACAAGGTGTGACAGTATTCCTATACTAATGGTTCTGAAGTGTCTTTTACTGTGAATTTCTGCATCAAAACAAGTCCCGAGTAGTACTGTACCGTTAACGACTATTCTCAACTTAACTGGTGACTTTTTCTCTACATACGTTGTTGTTCTATATTGGTAACACCTATATCACGGTGTTGGTGATAAACAGTCTTGCCTAAGGAAGGAACTAGCTCATTAGGAAGATCTTCGCCTCCCTCTTGAATGTTGCTGTGTTTGAAATTGTTCTAATGTTTGGAGGGAGAGCGATCCAGATTCTGGGGGCTGCTCCAGAGAAAGCTCTGCTATACGTTTTCTTCTTCCGAAAGATGGGTGGTTTCAGCAGCTGCTCCCTGGCACTTCTGGCTGGTCTGCTTCCCCCTGATAGCTCAATTATCTGGGCTAGGTAACTTGGTGTTTTGTAGTGGAGCACTTTATGGGTAATACATGCCAATATAAGTTGAATTCTGGATTCATATGGTAACCAGTTTAAGGCTTTCAGGTGTTGGGAGATATGGTCATATTTCCTAGATCCAGTAATGAGTCTTGCGGCCACATTGAGACATGCTTTTAGTGGTGCTGTGGAAGTTTTTGATAGACCTGCTAAATTTGTACATCCATATTCAATCCTTCAAATAACTAAGAACTGGACTTCCAATTTGAGGTCTGCCGTAGAAATGAGTGGTTTCATTTTTCTAATATAGTTTAAGTGAAACCAGGCACTTTTTGCCACTGATTTAATGTGGCCTTTCATGTCTAGGTTCTTATCCAGTGTGATTCCTATTCCTGAGATAGTGAGGCATTTATTATTTTTGTCCATATTGGGACGACAACATGGATGATTCTTTTAGGCATTTAGAGGGGAGTGGGTCATTGTATTGGTTATTAGGTTTGATATCTGAGAGAGTTTTGGTAATGGTATTCTGGTCATAGAGCTCAAAGGTTGCCCATTGTGCCTTGTTTTTCTCGCTATCATGATCATTCGTCGTGGCAGCCTTGTTCAGTGTAGGTGGTTGACTGGGAATGTTGTCGGCTGCAATCCTGAGCTCTCTAGTGTATTGGCCTTGTCGGTGAAGAATGTTGAAAATTCTTCGAAACTCAGTTGAGTTTTAGTAGTTTCTTGGGCAGATTTGGCCAACTTATTGGATGGTTGCTTAGACATCTCAAATGGTTTCCGTGGTCTGTTTTTGGTGTTGTCCAGTTTCGATCTAAAGAATTCCTTTTTGGAATTGAGGACCCTTTTGTTGTACTCATTTCAGATTTTTCTGAGAGATTTCAGCTGTGGGGAAGCAGAATGCTTCCTTGGGAGAAAAAAATAACATCAGCAGTAAGTAGCCCTAACTTAGCAAGCATTATCACATACAAGCCAGCTTGGCACAGGAGGAGTACCTTTGGGGAAACTAGCATACATTAAAAGTAGTGATGTGACCTGGCTACCCGTGTTGAGGACAAAGTTGAGTTTGAGAAGTTTTCACTGCTCATACAGTTTGCTGTGGCAGGACTGCTGTCATCTTTTTTTCTTCGGTCACTCAGGATGGCATAATCAGTGCTTCAGACCCTGTAACCCATTTAACTCTCTTGTGGTAAATAAGGTGCTGGAGAACAGACGTTGTCAGTCATTAGAAAATAGTTATACTGTATGTACAAACTGACTCACAAATAACATTCCATAAAATTGTAGCAAGCCCTTGACCAACAGAAAAAAGAAGTGTGTCAACAAGTGGAAAAGAAAATAACAGGTTATGATTAAATAAGGTGACTGAAGCCATATTAGTATCCATGGGTGGGGAGACTAATGAAGCCCTGGATGCATTACTTCCCAAATTAGTAAAATTTAAGTAGTGGTCAGCCATTGATAGGACCACAATAGAAGTCTTGAGGTGCAGAGTAGCCAACATTACCACTGTGATGGAAAGACTGGTGTCCCCAAAGCAGCTTACATTGTTGGGCCGTAGACCTCAAAAGAACCTCAGGGATCATGTTCTTTCTTGTAGTAGTGGACCATGACATTATATTGATCTATCTGTAATAGGAATCTAGGCTACACACTTGGTGTGTATTACATCTAACTTGCCTCTTTGTTCACTAACATTATTGTCATCAGAGTGGGAATTGACAGAAAGGTTTCAAAATTCACGTTTAAAAGCGGACACTTTTAATAAGTACCTCTCACTGTAATGATATTATGTTTTGTACCAAGGTAAAATGCTTTTGCATGTTACAAAAATACACTTTTTCGAATTTATAAGATTCTTTATCATATTTTGCAAGCTATTTGCTTCATGAGTTACAGGGCAGACAGTTTCAGTGCTTGGGTCATACATGTGCTCTTAGAGCCATTTCAGACTTTCGGCTCAGCACTATCTCATCTCTCGCTGTACATTTATTGACTCACCCACCTCTACTAGGTACCCTAAGGTTATACCTCTGAGGATGCTAACTGACCCCTGGTGACCCTGGCACTGCTTGGTATCTTAACCAGAGTGTGGTTTGCCCAATATGGTAATGTTGTATAGAATATATACGATATGTTGGCACCCTTGAATGCCACATGCAATGAATGTTGGGTGAATTACAAATTCACCACACTTTATCATCCCCAAACCAATGGGCTTCTTGAAAGATTCAACAAAACCCTTAAAGACATGCTCATGGATTTAACTGAAAAACTCAGGCAGAACTAGGATGTTTGATCAGCTTCCCTTCTGTTAGTCTACAGGGAGGTATGCTTGAAAGGAGTGGGCTTCAGCCCCTTTGAACATCCGTATAGGCACCCTGTGGAGATCCTTTAAATCTTGGACCCAACTAGGACATTATGGACTATATGCCGGGCCTGAGATCTTGGATAGCTGAGTTCATGAAAGGACTAACTAAAATCTAAAGGTCAGTCAAGAGCTGATCAAACAATGAAATGATTAAAAAGCAACATTGGTAGAACACCAACCTGATCAGAAAGTAGGGGTTGTGGAGCTTGTGGCTCCAAGCGCCCTCCAGGGCAAGTGGACTGGGCCCTACACTGATCAGGAAAAAGTGGGTTGATCACTTATCTTGTGAACATTGGCAACCACCTAGGCACTGGTGATCTATGTCATCTCCCTGAAGACCCACTTTGAGAAAGCAGATGTGACTATGTTGATGGTGACTGATAGAGGAATGGTAGAGGAGAGTAAGCCCCTCCTGTCCTGTGCTCTGGTCGCACAATGCAAAGAATAGCTCAGTAGAGGGAGTTGTGTTCTCCCCTACCCTGACCAATAGGACAGTTTGCTTTTATGTTCTTACTGACATCTGATCTGACCCAGTGAGGGCTAGCATCAAGGAGGAAGCAGCCAAGATGATGTCCCTAGGGGTGATTGAATCTTCTTGCAGTCCTTGATCCATTCCAGTGGTACTGACACCAAATCAACCCCAAAAGGGGGTACTCCATGGGCTATGGTTCTGCTCTGCTTACAGGGGCTCAATGTGGTCAGTAAGGTAGATGCTCACCCCATCCACAGAGATGATGAGCTTAATTACAGCTTTTGGTACTAACAGGTTGCCCTAACTGAAGGTGCCAGAGACAGATCATTATTCTCAATCTCTGAGCACCACTTTAACTTCCGTTAATTTAAAGTGATGCCCTTTAGGCTAAAGAATGTCCCTGCCACCTTCCATGGACTGATCAACAGGGCATGTCCGGGTGAGAGGACTTGATTGCAGCCTACCTTAATTGTATTGCTGCTTTTAGCTCCACCTAGCAGGACCACCTAAGACACCTCCTAGAAGTGATTCAGTCCCTGCAAATGGAAGGTATGATTATTAAAGCAAGCAAGGTCAAATATGACAGGGATCTGTTGTTTCCTTCTACGACCTAGTTGGCGGGAGACTTGCGCAGCTTCTATAAGTGCTAGACAATCATTGCCTGGGAGGCTCTTAACATTCAGACCCAGGTTTTTTTTTTAAGGTGTATTAAACATCCAATTCAGAGGTAAAATTGGATTTTTAATAGGCATTTAGGAAAAGTGACTTCTTAAAAGTCATAGTTTACCTGCCTGGGCATCCAGGATGACTAGCATTAGCCTTTTGGCAAATTACCCTGCCACTGCTTCTCTTTAATGAGGTGTAAAAGCAGAGCAGAAACTATAGATTAGGCCTTTTCACAGGGTGTGCGATATGCAACATATATCTGCTCAGTTAGGACAGCTGGGCATGGCCACGAACTTTATTATCTTTATTATCTTTAAAGGGGCTAAAATGAAGCCTGCCAGTTCAATAAACAGGGAGACCTGGAGAAGAACATCATTTTGCCTTGTAGGCCCTCTTTAGCCAACTTGGCACTAGTCCAGTAAGAGTGGAGCTGGTCCCAACACCTTTTAGGTGTAGCTGCAGAAGAATGTACTGTACGTTAAGCTTTATTATGCAATTACTTAAAATTGTTACAATATACTATTATTACAATAATCTAACAGAAAAAAAAGAAAAGTTAAGATCCCACACAACTTGCTACGAACTGTAGGAGAGCTTAACATTAAAACATTAAAAACAGTTTATCCAAACTGACAATAAAGTGCAAGTGCAGAAAACTTTGTGGGGAGTATTGTCATAGTTTCTCTTGCTTGATGACCAGCTGGTTTCTTTTTTGTGACTCCGTTTTCTGTGACAGGGCTGCCCGGATTGATCCAGTAAATTTTGCTAGCCGTGCAACTGTTTGTGCTGTTTTGGCAGAAAAACAAAAGTCTAAGGCTTCTCTGCATCGTACAAGGCCGTAGGACCTGCAGATGGGAAGAACCAGCCGGTGCCGCTCGCTAGCCAGCTTTGGGCAGCAGCATAGCAGATGGAGCCAGGATTCACAATGGTAACTACAAAGACGACATGCAGCTGAATTGCCTTCCGGGTCCAGGCTTGGTTAAAATTCACAATAGGCAGTGCGAGAAGTCTCATGTAGGGGTTTTTTTCCAGGCCGGGACTGTCAGTGCTTGCTCAAAGTATGGCTGTGGTTTGCCCTATGTGTAAGAAGTGTCCAGTGCTGAGAGATTTGGATGATGGAGCTTTCTAGATCTCTTTCGTGGGATATTTTCTTAACCTGTGTATTCACTGTTCTTTTCCATGCGGTTACTGAAATATTTAAATTGTGCAAATTTTAAGCATTTATTTCTAGTGATTCTATGGCTTCTGCCAGCTGAACCTGCCATGGAGATCATCCTTCTTCAAAGATTGTTTTACTTAGCCTTTTCAGGGAGGTTAATGGAGCACGCAGGGTGCTAATGTAGTATTTTAGAATATCCCCTAAGCAGCTGATGTCTGGACAGGTGAGACGCAGCTTCAACCTTACTCTTGCTTTCCTGGCCTGTCGTGGAAGTTCTAGAACCTTCTTATAGGCAGAAATTTGGTGGTTTATAAGAAACTTAGTGAAGGCTCCGGGGTAGGCTAGGTGGCCGTCGTTCAGAGAGGGGACTAATTTTGCCCTTAAAACTTTCAGGATGGGTTCAGCAGTCGACCTCTGTAGACGTCTATTGAGATTTCTCATGCTGCCCCCCTTGTTCCTTAGATGTTTCAGATGGGCTGTAGGTTTGGCCCCGTCAGATAACCTGAGACCCAGGTAGTTATAACTTCTGCATGTTCTAATGTGTAGGTCTCCTAGGCGACATTGTGCTGTCTTTTTTGGGTGGCACTTCCCAAAGATAATTATCTTGGTCTTCTCTTGGTTCACCAAGAGATTATTCTTCTGGTTAAACCTGTGCAGAGCTTCTAAGGCTTTCTGTAGGCCTGTCCTGGTGTGAGCCATTATGACTATGTCATCTGCGTATTGGAGGATTTGGGGTCGCTCATTCCCCAGCTTTGGTGTTAATAGATTTGTCCCCTCCAGGGCTTTGCCGAGATCAGCTGTATACAGATTAAAAAATAGAGGGCCGAGAATGCATCCTTGTTTGAGACCATTATTGGTTGGAACCTAAGTTATTGCAGTTGTTTGACTGGTTTTGATACAAACCCAGGTCCCCTCATGATGGGGTTTTGAGAACTGCCCCAGGAGTCCAGTTTTTCCCACAGCTTCCCACGGTCAACTCGATCGAAGGCTGTGTTGCAATCAACAAAACAGTAAAATAGGGGTAATTGTGATGGCTGGGTCGCTCGGAGTGACAGGTGTCCCAGTGCTAAGATGTTATCTATGGTAGAGCTTTGAGGCCTGAAGCCGGTTTGAAAGAAGGGGAGGATGTTGTTATCCTTTACCCAGTTTTTTAGTACTTTCAACAGAATTCCGGAATATGCCTTCACTTCTATATCCAATAGAGCAACAAGCCGGTAGTTTTCAGGTTTCGTACGGTCCCCTTTTTTATGAATGGGAAAAAGTATTGAGTCTTTCCATGACAAAGGAACGATAGAAGTGGCAAGTGCATGCTTAAAGAGTGATGTTAATTGTTCTGCCTAGAATCCTTGAGAGGCTTTGAACACTGCTGCAGGGACTCCATTTGGGCCTGGGGCACCATCTGTTCTCATTTTTTTTATTAGGTTGATTATCTCGACCTTTGTGGTGACAAGAGTCTTAACACCTTTGGTATTTCCAATGGAGTTGGTTGTATTTGGGTGTAAGACCTGTTCTGATGTGTTGTATATAGTTGCTTTGCGTATTTGACCCACTCCGAGGCTGCCACCCCATTTTCTTTGAACTGTCCGCTATGGCTGTGTTGCTTAATGTATCTCCAAAGTTGGATGTGTCCCTTTTCTATGAGAAGATTAAATATTTTCAGCCACTCAGCCTCAATGTTTTTTTGTTGTGTTTCCCATACTTCCTTTCTGTGCTCCCTGCGTAGCGCTGTTATTACTGGTGTTTGTGAATTTGGGACTCCTTTTCTTCTTGCCTTCAAGGCCTTTGAGAGACTGGGCTTGGTCTGAACTAAGGCCCTTGATTTTATTTTTTGCTGATAGGCATTGGGGATAATAGGCCTGTGCTTTGAAGGTTCCAGGACGTTCAAAAGAACGGATTTTAATTATTCTAAGAGTGTTTTCCATCTCTCCAGTGGGGATTCAAGGCTTGTGCCTGAGGAGCTCCATTCTTTTTGTTTAATCCAAACCAGGAGTTTTACACCTAAATTTGTACATCATTTTATTCTCCCCAAAACTTCATGGTGCTCTTCTCCGGTTGGAACCCCCAGTCTTTCCAGTTGTTTTGCGAGTTTCCCGTTTAGCTGAAGAGATACCCTCAATGGTCTAGGGTCGTTCTTGTTCCTATTTCCCACTTCGAAGTTGTTAATTAATGGTACCAGATTATGTTTCTTCCCTAAACACTCCCCTAGCTTGCATTTGCCTTGGAATAGTGCACTGTAGGATATGTTTTTCTTTTTAGTTGGAGAGTATCCCGGTGTCACACTCACCCATAGGCTAGCGAAACCTTCAAAACTCGTACATCACACACAGCTCATCAGAACACTTTGGACCCATGGAAGAAGAGAGAATGACTGGACTTTCTATTTAAGACCTGTGTGGATACCTGAAGGACTATGAAGGGCTATATCTGGTCTTGCTAGTACTCAGGACTTTAAGGTTCAGTTGGCTATCTTCATGTGTGGCTATCAAGATAGAGCAACCTACATGGGGCCATTTCCTGAAGTTCAGATCTGACCCTTAGTAGCTTGGACTGGACTATAAGCTGCTGGTTGCTCCTGTTGCAGTGACTCCTGGCCCCTAATTCCTGTTCCTGAGTTTAGTCGTGATCAAGAAAACTTAGAAAACATTTTTGGACTTCCAAGACCTCTAGACCTCAGTAGGACCTTGCTTTAAATGTGTCTGGAAAATGTGTAGAATCCTGCTTAAGGCTTGCCTCACTGGAGGATTCTGACCTGATAAAAAACATAAGGTCTGCAGGTAGAAATCTTGACAGGGGGAAGAGCAAAATGTTTCCACCACAAATGATGACTTCTTCAGCTGCAAAATTTGTATTTCTCCCACTGTGAACCTTTCCTGCAAAAACCAATGGCTTTAGTGGGTCCTTGAGCAGCAGTTATCTGGTTTTAGGAGGTTTTTGACGGATACAGCCTGCAAGCTTGTCCCGCTGAGGGTTTTAACTTCCATATCTGAGACTAAGTCAGAAGGTAAAAGCTTTGACCAGGATGAGCCCAGTTGTTTGGGGAGCACTAGATAGCCCACTGAAAGATGGCCGCAGAATAGTGCAGCTCTGCCTGCAGAGTGAATTAATCCTCCTTTTATCCTGGGATATTTCTGACATTCAAGCCACCTACGAAGCATGGGAGATGAAACCTATTGATAGAATAGGCAACAAAAAAATAACAATAGGCTGCTGATAAATAACTCAGAAACGCACTAAGGGCAACGGCTGGGCAGCCGGGCTAGGTATGGGCGGAAAATCCGTTCCGCTCGCGGATTTTGCGGATTTTCGGGAAATTCGCAATCCGCGAGATTCGCGAATCTCCCGCAAAATCCGCAAATCCGCGAGCAGCGGATTTTGCTCGCACTGCTCGCACTGTTCGCGTGAGTTCGCGCCCCGCGAATAAGTGCAAAATTGCAGAAATACGATCTTAGCAAAACTGAAAGTAACTACTTACCAGGTTCAAAAGTTCAGGCTAATCATTAGTAGCCATTTCCTGTAGTGCTTCCTGAGGGGCCCCTCCAGAGTTCAGTTGCCAGTTGAAACTATTATGTGACCCTGCTCTGAACCTCAGAATAGTTACACATATGCCACAAAGGTCCTGAATTACAGCTAAGGGAGACAAGCAGGAGCCAGGCTGGAAGTTAAAATCCATTAATCAGCCCCTAATTCATTATTGTCAGTTGGGGCAGGGCAGGTGTTGTAACTAATTTTGCAACAATGAAAGCACTTAGCAAGTGCAAAAGATCACTAATCAGGGCGCACTAAGGAAGCAGGTGCCAGCTAAAAAAATATTCTGTGACACATTAATCAGCCCCAAATTAATTCAGGTCACTTGAGGCAGGGAAGGTGTGCTTTGCTTTGCCGAAAATAATGTACACTGGACAACCAGAGGGTGTGGTGATGAAACAGAGGGTGGCATGGGTGGGCCAGAGGGTGGCATGAGTAGTCAGAGAGTGGCAGTGGTGACAGAGAGTGGCAGTGATGAAGAAGAGTGTCCCAAACAGGCTGGACACGTAGAAACAACAAGTTCGCAAAACTTGCGACCCGACAGGTAAGTTCGCAAATTGCGAAATTGTAAAAACCCTCGCGAACTGGCAGAAACACGGGCGAACACAAAAAAAAAAAAAATCCGCAAATTCGCGGGAATTCGCGGATTTTGCGGATTGCGAATCCGCAAATCCGCAAAATTCGCGAACGCGAGATCCGCAAAATTCGCCCATGCTTAGGCAGCCCACGGCACAATATGGTGGAGGAATAACCCAGGCACCTCTGGGAAAATAGCGAGACAGCAGTCCCATTGAAGAGAGTGGATCATGGGTGCTCTGAAACCCTACAGCCAGCACAAAGCTGACAACAGGAGAGATGGCAAGAGAGAGCCGTGCCACGAGCAGAAAGAACAGGAGTGCCTGAGAGACCAAACTGCTGGGCCGCACAGAGCGAAGGAGAAGCGACGCCCCAGGCTAGTGGAGATCAATGACAGTGGAGGGGCCTACTCCCAAAGCTGACAAGCAACCTGCAGCACAAAATGGCAATGGAATAACCCAGGCACCTTTGGTAAATCAGTGAGACAGAAGACCCGCTCAAGGGAGATGATCACTGGCACTGACTGCTGCTTTGGAACCCTCCCACAGTTACGAAGTGCACAATGGGAGATACAAAGAAAGAGAGCTGTGTGATTGTTGTGACCGGGTTTTTGGTTCTATTTCTGAGTGATGGTGACTTTAAGCTTGCTACCATCCTAGATCCCTATTCTCAGCTTGTTTTGGTCCTTTTAGGCCTCTTTTCAGACCTAGAAGCATAAACTAGAGATAGCCGCTTTATATGATGATAGATCCCTTATTTCTGACTCTAATCCATCTATTGGCTTTGACATAATTATGTGTCCTTTCATCATTCTACCTATAGTAGAGGGTGGATCCTGTAGTTCTGACTTTATATTACCTATTAGTAGGGTTTGTGTATAGAGCTAAGTGTTTATTTAATCCTTTTCGGGCCTACAAGGCCCAGAACCAGAGAGACTCCAGTTTGCTTTCTGCCTCTGCTGACTGAGAAGCTCTCTGGGGTAAAGGTGATGTTTATAGTTAAGCCTGTTCTGTGCTAGGGGAAAACCAGCGGAGACCGGTTCTTATCGAAAAGAATGTGTTTGTCTCTTGGGTCTAGACGCAACATGCAAGTGGCTACTTCATTTGCGCGGAGAGCCTCGGAGCTGGCACCGGAAGTCGGTGGGAGGTAGTTTCTGTTGGAAATTTCCATGAGGAGAGAACATTCCATATTAGCGAAGTGCAGAAGAGGCGGAGTAGTCAGTTGGTTTTTGGAACAGTTCAGGTCAGTCAGTTTTTTTGAATGGTTCAGGTCAGCTGGTTTTTGGAATGGTAGAGTGCAGATGGTGTTTGGAGCTGGAGAGAGGAGTCAGATGGTGTTGCTGGGGAGCGGGAGCCCACCCAGCATTTATGCCGCAGGAGCGGGTGCACACCCTGCACTGTGGTGGCTTGAGACCGCGGGAGCCCACCCCGCATTTCGGTATCTAAAAACAGGAACCTGCCTCGCATTGCACCGCAGAGAAGAGGAGAAGCTGCCCCGAAGCCAGGAGGCCTAGCCTGATTGTGGGTGGGGCTAAGTTGACCGTCTAATTGCACTGCGGCCAGTGAGGAAGTCAGGCAATGTGGTGACTGATGTGGGGCGGGTCTCCACGGAGTCCCGAAGTCAGTGCGTCCCTTAACCGGCTCCCGCATTGGTGGAAAAAGCCCCGCATGCTGCCAAGCCTGCCTTCCAACGAGGAGAAGAACCCGGTGAGTGGGGGCTCTTTGAGGCATGGCGGGAGTTGGGAGCGGCCCAGAGGAGACCAGTGAGTCCAAAGAGAAGCTCCATTGAGTGGTCCTGAAGGCAGGCTTCGTTGGTGCCCCGGAGTGGCACTTGAAGGGCCCTAGTGTACCAAGGGGGCACTTTTTGTTTTCCCAGTCCCGGAGCGGGACCCAAGTGGCACAGTGGTGCCCATGCCTCTTTGTTTGGCTCCCAGCTGTACCACCATGGCAGACAGCTGCCACGTGGGAGTAATCTTTGTGGTGGAGTCTCAGTGGGGCTCACAAGGGACAGTGGTGGCAGTGTCATTTCCAGCTACCCTACGAGAGTGCAGGAAGCTGTCACGTGAGAGAAATTTGTTTAACAGAGTCCAAGAGTGGGGCTCATGAGGCATGGTAAGAGCCTGACTTTCTAGACAAAGAGCCTTTGAACCCCCGTGTGTAGCCAGATGGCCTGGGTCATTGTAGATGGTGATGGTATAATGTGATTTATGTGAGCTGAATGCCAAATGTGATCTATGTGCCCTGATTTATTCCCCTAAAATGTCATTTATGCTTAGGAGGTTATTGAATACTGTGTTTATGCTAATGAGGTTTGGGCCTAATGTGATTTATTGCCTAATGTCATGTTATGCTATTTTAGGATGGTGTCTAATGCTCATGTGATATTGCTACGGTCATTATGGTACCAGTAGTTACTGGTTGTGTTTTAGATTTCTTACCTGTTCTGATGGTTCTGACCATGGTACGGTTTGCCTGGTCCTGTATATAATCCCCTGGGAATATTACCTCGTAGCCAGTTGGCACAGTGTAAATGTGTGATCACGTTTCTAAGGTATTTATGATAATACAAAGACTATTTTTTATATAACCTTGAGTGGGATTCCTTTTTTGAGGTGTGCCTAGTGTGTTGCTGCTGTCTGAGTGGGTTGCGCAAACGCTTTACACATTGCCTCTGGGACAAGCCTGACTGCTCATGCCAAGCTACCAAGGAGGTGAGCAGGGGTTATCTTCAGCGTGTAACTCCCTTGCCTTGACTAGAGTGGTGGTTTCTGCCTGGCTTTGGCGCAAGTCTTAGTTAACCAGAAATCCCATTTCTAACAGACACCAAAACTACCACACACTGTTGCCCTTGAATTCCAGGCACCTGATTTGGGACAAGAAAGGCTGGAGGCCCATTGGGACCTATCTAAGAGAATTGCTGGCCAGATCAGCTAAGACCCAGAAGAGGCTGTCATAGGCGAGGCAGGACTATAAACATCACAGACCGGGGGGACGAAACCTAAACGAGGTAAGCGTCTTGCATAAAAATACATGGGGAAAGCAGAGAAAGAGCAATCACAGCTCACATTTGAGACCAAAAGATTTGCCAAAACTCCTCAGTACTCCCATTTGGACTCATATCAAGACCCCACCACTCAGGGAACAATGACAATGGAAGCGACATTACTATCAATGCAGCAAATCTGCTATCAATAGATGAAAAGATTGATGCGTTAAATATGCGTAAGGACAATATGGCGAGCAAACGAGACAAACGAGGGATCAGAATTGAAGAGGCAGAGAAACAACAGTCAACAGCTGAAAATGGCCTGTACGAAGTGCTTTAACATGGAAAAGGTGCTGTCAGTGAACACAGGCAAGAATGAAGATTTGGAGGCACGATCACAACGCAATAATCTATACATTACGGGAATACCAGCATCGACCAACACTGGAAAGATGGAACAGTACGTGAAAACAATACTGCGAAACATATTTGGGGCTGAGCAACTGCCCACCGTCGTGATTGTTAAAAGACCGTACAGAACATTAATGTAATGTAATTTGTACTTGTAAAGTGCACTAATACCCCAACTGGGGTGTCCTGGCGCTGTAACGCATACCACTGTGGAACCCTTCCTGGCTTTTTCCATGTGAAATGTCCACTCCTGGGCACCCCCAAGGTGAAGCCAGGCATCCCAGCGCTGTTGGGGCCATTGTGGAGATTAAGCAAGCTATTGCCCAGAGTTGCAGAGTGGGACCCATGATTAGAATAGGCACGAGGCGAGAATTTATGAGGTCCGAGGAAATTTAGCCCAAGACCCGCCGAGGCAGGAATTGAACCCTGGTCCCCCGACAGACCTCTGCTTCAGGGTCTGCCGCTCTAACCATTGAGTCACACTTCTCCTGGCACACCCTCCACCAGGTGTGCTGCTGCGGCCAATAGTGGCCAAACTTCTAAACTACAGAAATCAAGCACTGTGCTGCAGCTAGCCATACAATACCAGGTTGCCTTCTTTCCAGATTTTACAGCGACAGTCCAAGCGGCACTTAGAGAATTCACGACAGTGAAAAAGAAACTACAGGGAGAGAAAATACCATATGCAATGCTGTGCCCGGCGAGATTACAAAATGACCTAGGGGTCAAGCCAAAAATCTTCACAACTCCCAAAGCGGCGATGGCATATCTAAAAGCACATATGGGCAAGCGCAGCTCATGAAAAAGAAATAGACCCGAAGGCTACATGGGCGACGAGTAGAAACCAGAAATCAGCTCAGCAGGATGTGGAGAACATAAGTGAAGCATACAATGAGTCAAAGACCCTTGAAAGGGAGGAGGATTAACCAATCAATGAGTAGAGTCAGCACAACCAAAGCAGGACCCAAGTAATATGGCCGGGCAGATTCTCACAGATGGTGATATGCTATGTCCGTTGTTGCCTAAAAGGTTACACCACAAGAAATACTGGAAATATAAAACAGTAGTCTCCATAGCTGAAGTTTGACATATTAGACAACATGAATATGGTATCTTGGCCACCTCCGCTCACCTGGAGGGAGATAAGGACTGTAGGGACCCTCAGAGGGTACAGCCCAAACGTTAAAGTGGAAATGTTGGGTTATTAAGGGTGCTTGGAATGACTTCAGCATGATTGGGGTGTTGAAGTGGGAGGGGGTGAATTTATAGTTGTTGTATGTGAGGGGCAATGTATCAAACTGCAAGTCCAATATGAATCTCCTTGCTGGTTCACCCAAATTCTTCCCCACAGACATCAAACACCACATATAAAATAGAGACAAGACACCCGGGCCAATTTAGATTCTTAACCTGGAATGTCTGAGGCCTGAATAACCCGAATATAATGGGGAACGTTTTAGCTTACTTAGACCAAAACAAGATATAAATTGCACTATTGCAGGAAACACACTTGGCACGGGCCACGGAACACAAAATAGGAAGCAGATGGGTGACAGTAAGAATTGCCTCATCCTACTCCTCTTACTCCAGGGGGGGTACTTTTGCTTATAAAAAGGGACACCCCTTCACGCTTACACACACCAAAACAGATGACGAAGAGAGATATATTATAGTGCAAGGATGCCGTGGGGGAACTAGAGTAAAAATAGTTAATACATATGGCCCAAATGTTGATGAGCCTGAATTCTATAACAAAATATGGGCCAGGCTAAATACGTTGCAGGTGGATGCGGTACTGTGGGGAGGAGACCTAAATATGTACATAGATCCCGAGCTGGATAGATCAGCCACAAGAGTCTGGCAAGGAAAACGGGCAGCCCAGGTGATGCGAGACAACATGGCTGACTTTGAGGTAGTGGGTGTGTGGAGAGGGCACAAAACAGAGACTAGGGAAGGGACATACATATGTTATGTTATGTTATGTTATGGGTTTTATAGACATACATATCGCCAGTACATATCAAATGGTCCGGCCTGGACTGCTGGTTAGCAATGCAGGAGGTATGCACATCGATGGTACAGATAGCTCACCTACCGGGAACACTGTCAGACCATGCCCCGGTCCTGCTGAAGCTCCAAATTCCCATGTATAGGCGCCTGCCCTTCCAATGACGACTGCAGGCCTCATCCCGACTAGACCCAGTATTTAAAAACAGTATAGGAAATGTGATCATGAGATATTTCCAAGAAAATGAGGAGGAGGTGGGATATTATGGAAGGCATTCAAAGCCACTATTCAGAGACAATGCATGGGGGTGCAGGCAGGGGTCTTGTAAACGTTACGTATGCATTTGGGCAATATAGAAGGTACACTGAAAATATTAGAACAGAGATATGCACGAAGTCCAGTTTGTGAGATTTTGGCCGAAATTAGGGAATCCCATATGGAGTATTATAATGTAGCTGAGCAGGAGGTGCTACAAGATGGAAAGCAAGATCACATTTCGAGGGAGGGAGGCCAGGACGCTCCTTAGCAGCAAAAATTGCTAAACCACAGTCACAAACACATATTACCGAAATAACAAACACAGCTGGAGATGAATACCACGAAACTCAGGCCATCCTATCCCAATTTACAGATTTTTATAGTCAATTGTGTGGGTTGTTGGCAGCGGTGAATATGGAAGATACCACTAACTACATAAAGGACATAGCACAGGCATGGCTGTCGCACGGCAAGAGAGAATACCTCGTACAGCCAATCGCTGTAGAGGAGGTGGTAGAGGCCATACGCAACTTGACTAACGGTAAAGCGCCCGAAGGGGGCGGCTCACCAGCTGAATTTTAAAAGACATATGCAGACACACTAGTTCCACATCTGCATGCTATGTATATAGCAGCATATGAAAAACAGATACTGCCACCGACACTCCCTGAAGCCCTAATAATCGCGCTACTAAAACCAGATAAAGAGCCAGAATGATGCAATCCATACAGACTAATAAATGTAGACACACAAATACTGGCAAAGATACTTCGCTACATGATTAAAGCCAATCCTTGCTAACTTGGTCCTACCAGACCAATCGGGCTTTGTGATCACTCCCTCAATGACAAATAATTTACAAACATTTTGCCATCCTGCACTAACTGAATCCAAAGATAAGGTGGTGGCGTTGATGCTGGATGCCGGCAAAGCATTTGATTCCCTACAATGGGACTTTATGTTCACGGTGTTCCAGCGCATGGGGATGCGTTGGCATTTCTGCAGGCGATCCTACTGTTATATAGCAACCCAATGGCTCGAATACGTATCAATGGTGAAGTCTCTGAACCAATAGCAAATGTGATGGGATCCCCTCAAGACTCAATCAGGCCAGGGAAAAGAGGCCACACAACTCTAGTGTAAATATATCTCTATTTTAAAGTGAAATATCGATGACAAATGCACAACATTGTATTTCATTTCTTTCAAGAAGTGTAAAGTTTATTTCATTTTCTCTAAATTATCATTTCTCTTTCATATAGGAATTTCTTCTCTTATTGCATCGCTAGTAGAAAATTATTTTTTTAATAAAACAGTTTTTGTTTAACAAAGACATTTTATGATTCAAACAAAACAAAAAGAAGAAAAGAGACATAGTAGAAAATACATACAATACATGATTATATACAAAAATATATATTCTTATACAGTACAAACAGATTATTACGCCCCTGGTAAAAAACAATCTATCACAACATACTCACACATTCACACCCCAACCACATACATCACCACGCCATCTGAAACAAGGAGACTGAATCATGTATGGCAGAGACACCCTGCCAATATATAGGTCTCAGGGCTTAGTATGAGACCCCGCACTTGGTTGACGCGCGTTTCCCAGCTCAAGGCCACCTTCTTCAGGACCTCTTCCAGATAAACAACCCAAATGTCCAGGGGACCTACAATATAATAAAGATTGTCACCAAAAAATTGTCCAATCAAGGACACAGGAATAGCATCATAACGTTACATTGTTAAAAACAACACCTAGTACCCCAATGTGACCAACCAGCATATGAATTTGAGAAAAAGAGATAAACATACACATTTATACACAACAAGAATAAAATACCTTTTGTGGGGGACAAACATGAATAAAGCCAAATGTGACAGTGGCATATCAGCTATGATTAACTTTAACTATGATGAAACTAATTAATTGAAGAGCAAATCTGAACAATTGATATGCTCAACGTGGAGAGATTAATTTTGAAATGCTCACGTTAATAGAGCACATATATTGATGCAAAAAGGGTTTCTATGGTTATATCCTGTACTTATTCCGATTCTCCTAAGTTATGCGTCTTTGAATGTCGCTTTCTGTGGGAAAAAAGAGACCAGATAGGGAGACTATAGTCTCCATGTTGCTTATTTTATCAAGAATGTAAAATGCACATGAACGTGTCTGTTACCCCTGAGGAAGATGCTGAAAGATCATACAGAATCCTTTCACCGGATCAAGATATAGTATTCTCTTCAACTGAAAGTAAATATAATAAAGGGAAAATGAAGAGTAGCTGTGACTCCAAAAAGATATTTCATATCTGGCTATGTCTCTTCGATAACACCCACCTATTAGAGCAAGCAGGTTTTCTCCGTAGTAGTGGTGTCTTCTATATATAATTTATTTTTATATAATTTTCTTTTTTTAAAAGCGGTTTATGTGGAGGCGCTTACACGTGTATACGAGTATCCTGTCAAAAAAAAAACGAGATCTTAGCTTTGAGATATAATCAATAAATCACTCACAAGAATCACAAACTCTGTACCGGATGTAGGGGTTATCATATCCTCGTCGAAATTGTTGAGAAAAGAAGAGGATAGTCCTAGACTATGTCTCTATATTGAAGGCGCCCAGCAGAAAAAAGAATACTGATATCGCATCCCCCTAGGGGTGTCTCAATATACTAAGAGAAAATGCTACAAAGTGTTCAAAAGCCCATAGTACAAATTCATGCATCTGTTAATGTGGGCATCCATAAACATTGAAGTATGCCGATGAAGCTATACACCGGAATAGGGCATGCCGACATGCGATTCCTCTCTCGATATCATTCTGACAAAGTATACTACAAGTAATAGCCAAGAATAATACCAAGGTGTGTAATTCTTAAAACGTGACCCTTTTAAAGAGACAGGTTCCAACAGCCGATACACTTAAAACTCGGCAGAGCTATCAGTCAGCAGTTTGCTGTCACAAAAACATGCATTCCGAGCCCACTGAAAATAGATGGGGAAGTGGTTGTAGCCTTAGTGGTAACACACAAAGTACGAATAAATGAGCACAAAGTTAAGATAAATTACCGCGCCAACTCGGCCGGCCTATAACGAGTAATGTTAATTATCTTAAACTTACTTAGTTTCCAAATTTATGCCGGCCAGCGTGCCCTTCTACTCTTCAACCCGCTAAGAGATGAAAACACAGTGATGTACCGTGTATTTAAACACTAGGTCAAGGAGGGACTTATCGCGATAACAAGCGAATTCCCGAAAGAGAGGTCGTGGGGGTGGCTGAAGACTAAAAATAAAAAACGGGCTAAGACCCCGCCATGAACCGTGAGGATACTGCCATTGTGATACAACCTTCAGCAAGTCGTGGGGGTGGCTGAAGACTAGAAATAGAAAACGGGCTAAGGCCCCACCATCAACAGTGAGGATACTGCCATCCTGATACAAACTTCAACATAGAAAGTTAGCATTGCGGCACATCGCAATTAAGAATGGTAAACGGACTGAAACCCCGCTGTATACAGTAAGGATGCTAGTAATGCGATGTAATCTACAGCAAAAAAATATTTTTGCATAGCAGTACATGACACCCAAAAGAAGAAGATGTAGAAAAGCGGACGAAAGTCCCACCAACTATATAGAAGAAAAGAATTGTTAATATATTTGGCCAAAGTAAGCGCATACGTAGGTAATGAGGGCTCAATGGACAAAGGGTACATGCTGTCTCATGAAGAGAGTACCAAATTCTCTATATCACTAAATATAATTCATGAGTCACTCTAGGTCACAAGACTTATGACCTAAAAAAGTATATACAAGGGACATAGATATTAGGATAAGGTATCCCGGAAAAAGAGATAATTTAACCGATATGATTTTCCCTCTTCTGCCCAGGGCAGCCAAGGAGTCTGTTCTTCGAGCTCTGATTTTATCTCGGCTCGACTACGCCAATGCCTTATTTAGTGGCCTACCTGCGTACATGGTTCATCGCCTACAGGTGATACAAAACGCTGCAGTACGTCTGCTTTTCTCTCTCCCTAGGAGGTTGAGTGTGCGTAGCCACCTATGTAGTTTGCACTGGTTACCAATACCACATCGAATTTTGTTTAAAATTCTTGTGTTGGCATTTAGAGCAGTTCATGGCCAGGGACCAACGTATTTGCAGAAACGTTTTTCATTCTACACTCCTAACCGTGCCCTACGATCGGCCAATCAATGCTTACTGGCCACCCCTAAATTCAAATACGCCCGTCTGGGAGGCCAATCTATTTCCGTTAAAGCAGCTTCTGCCTGGAATGCTCTCCCCCTGTTCCTTAGAGCCTCACCAACCATTAATGTGTTTAAGAAGGAACTCAAGACTCATCTGTTCAATGCCCCTCTCTAACAGTTCGTTTAGGTTTTGATCCAGCACTTCTGTTGTCAATCTACTCACCGCGCCAGGATACCCCGTGGTAATAGAGCGCGCTATAAAAGTTTTAATAAACATAAACATAAACATAAACATACATTAAATGTTCAAATCGTGAAGAAGCGACTAACCTCTATATGACACTACAGCAGTATGTTATTTCGAGACATACCAGTTAATCTCCTCATTAAGGCCACGTTTAATGCAATCAAGATGATAAATCCAGAAAGTTTCACGTTTTTTACGTGTAAATTCTACTGGTTGGCCTACTTTAGGTTGGACTTTCTCAAGAATGGACCATTTCAGTTCTTGTTCACTATGGTCCATATTCAAACAGTGTTGCACCAAAGGTGCCATCAATTTCTTAGTTCTGATGGCAGACTTGAGTTCACTAAATCATAGGCGAAATTCACGACCAGTTTCTCCTATGTAGGCAAGTCCACACATGAAAAACAGAATGTATATAACATTACTGCTACGACAATTAGTTAAGTGACGTAGTTTGATTTCTTTTTCATTATAGGTAATAACATCAGATGTTATTGCTGAGCCACATGCGTGGCAAGAACCACACCTATGATTACCCAATATTGCCGGTAAACCTGTAATGGATAGTTGCCCGCCAGGACATGATCTCTTAACCTGACGTGTGTGAACCAACATGTCTTTAAGATTTTTGTTACGTCTAAAGCCAGCAATGGTAGTGGCATAGGGGGGACATTTTCATCAGAATTCAGGATATTCCAGTTTTTGTTTATAACATTCCTTATTTTAAAATTAAGAGTCGAATGGTTGATGACACATGTTATACGATTTTGCTTCACACGTTTGGACCCCTGTAACAATACTTCTCTGTTATAATGTTTCGCTCTTTTGTAAGAGTGAGGCACAAGCCAGTGGGGTTAACCCCTCTTAAGTAGCCTTTCTTTCAATGCATCTCCATGTTCATGGAAGGCAACTATATCCATACAAGTGCGACGGATACGTAAGAACCCACCAAAGGGAATGGATTCCCTTTGGCAGTTAGGATGGTAACTGTCAAATTGTAAAATCGTGTTTTTTGCCGTGGTTTTCCTGAATAGACTCACTTTTAGTTGTCCACCAGTGTCATCAATCTTGATGTCCAGAAAGTCAACATGTGATTGACTATAATTCACTGTGAACTTCAAGTCTGTATCGTTGGCATTAGGCCAAAAAACAAACGCTTGTAGCATCTCTACAGATCCTCTCCAAATAAAAAAAATTTCATCTATGAAACGTTTCCAAATAGATACATTTTTGAAAAACTGAGCCATCTCATTGTAAATGTTGCGTAATTCCCACTCTCCCATGAAGGCATTAGCCACACTAGGGGCACAAGATGAACCATTCAGGGTTTATAGGGAACTAGCCTGGGTTGCCACCTATCACTAATACTGTTCACATTAGCACTGGAACCATTGGCATGTGTGATACAACAGGACCCGCGGATGCAGCCCTGCGATTTTGACAGTGCACCCTAGACATATCCCTGTACGCGGATGACACGGTCCTGTATGTATGAGATGTGGAAACAAAACTGGCACAGTTGATTTGCAAATACGTGCAATTTGAATGGTATGCTGGACTGAGTATAACCTGGAACAAATTAGTGGTGCTCCCCCTTACACAAATCATGGTACAACACACATTAGACAATCCCTTAGAATGGAGCTTCAAGCCAATCAAATATCTCGGAGTATGGATATAAAGAGACCCAGAAATGGTTATGAGGCAACATTACGGAAGGGCAATAATCAAGCTGGAGGAACAAGTGGCTAATGGATACGGCCCTCTCTCTCATTAGCCGATAGTATAGCGGTCATGAAAATGGTAGTAGTACCCAGGTACCTGTATCTGTTTGTCAATATCCCCTTAGAGGTAAAATCATGCATTATACTGTTGGCATGGGCGGGCAAACAATGCAGGTTGCAGCTGGACTACCTTGACACGGCAGTACGAACAGGGGGAATGGGAGCTGCGGATATGTATTTATACTGTCAGGATGTAGCCCAGAGCGCCTATCTGGTTGTTAGGTAAAAACCACATTTCCCAGGAACCTTTGTGGTTTTGGCCGGATATAACGCGGCTATGCCAGGGAGACGTTGTACGTGATTCTGATGGTGTTCTAGCAATAGCGGCTGTCTCTCAAACCGGGGGGTTCCCTTGTTGAGTCATTGTGGAGATCGGCGTCTGAAGTAAAGGCGTGCGGTCAAGGTTCAGGTACAATGTTCATCTGCAGTTAGTAGAGCGGCTGGCTCTCGAGTGGCTGCGGGTGTCCTAATTATTGTGTTGACAATTATTGCTCGGATTTCCTAACCGCATATCGAGTAAACTCTGTTTGGTTTTCGTTCTGTCGGGAGATCTGTTTGCTCTTCGGTTCAAGTGGCGGAATGAAAAGGGGGGTTCTCCGCATTGCCGTCACGAAGAAGTGACTACTTGGCATTCTTTCTAGTGGATTATAAATATCAAAGCGGGCGGCTGTGGTGACTAACTACGCCTCGCTGTGTTGGATCTTGTTCTAGTGTCTGGATTCGAACTTGGTGGCTACTGAGGTGGATGACGAAATCCATTTCCGTATTTCTATAAAAGAAGACGGTGATTGTTATCACGTTTATTTTTCTTTGTACGAGACTATTAACTGAGGGTTACTGGATATTGTCAAGAATAGATTGACATCTATGGAATGTTTGTGCTGAAGTTCTTTTGAGTTCTTGGGTATGTAGATATAGGGGCTTCACATACAGTGCCAACGATATTATTGGTTGCTTTTACTCCAATTGTGGTTCTTGTGTTGTTTAGGGGAGGAAGGCGCACTGAGAAAATACTGCTTCATTCATACAGAGGAATTGAGACAGCACAGGTAAATTACTGTCCTTACAGCGAGAATTGAATGAGAGTAGGTTTTCATGTATGTGTAATTAACCTAAAGTGTGTTCTTTTTTACAGCTTCTTTTCCCAGCGGTCCCTTTCCTTCCTTTTCCGGGTTTTTTCCCCTTTGGGGTTTTTCCCCTCACTGTATCACTTGAACACCCTGTTTATATTAATCAGGGTGTTTGGGAGGTCCGGAGGTGGAGCATTATTACTACAAGCGGATCCTGCAGAGTGCCAACCTGACATATACTACCTCTTTGCACAAGCATAAATCACACACCATTAGTATTTCCCTTCACAATATCTGCCACGTCTGGTGATAGAATACGATGACGTACACCCGACACCCCTCACAGCGATACTACTATATGAATGCCCAGAGGTGACCAGGATAGACCTCAACACTGTTCCTAGCACATCAAAGGCCTGGCACACAATCTGCGCCAGGGCAAAGAAGATACCAATCAATGCACCAGCGCTGCCACTGATGTCACATCCTGACATATCAGTGACACAAGAACTGAAAGCACAGGAAATATTAGTAAAGCGCCGGGACACTCTTTTTGAGTAGCCGAGCGCTATATAAATAAATAAATAACATAACATAACATAACAGTGAAGGCAGGCTTAACCACAGTAGGAGACGTATACAAGGGGGGGGGGGCATTTCTAAAAGTGGACGATTTTGGGACATCACAGCCCCAGACACCATTGGTAGTGTTTACATACATTAAAGTCCGAGCGGCGGTACAATCACTAAACCTGCAATTCCCTGGTGAACCAGACACACTAGATGCACTACAGATGAAGCTGAAAAGTAGCTCAGGTAAACACCTAGTGCCATGACTATACAACATCTCTCAAAGAGAGATAAAGGGCAGGTAATAAGCTGCCCTAGACAAGTGGAATGCAGTACTGGACCCACTCTTGACACAGGAGAACTGGAAGACATATTGCAGACCTAGTGGGAAGCTCATGGCAAACTGCAATCTGAGGATAATACATGTCCAATACCTACATACCTACATTACACACCACTGAACATGTATAAAATTGGATTGCGGTGGGTTCTAAATGCCCCAGATGCAGGACGCAGACTTCATGCACTTGGCTTGGTCCTGCGCACTTATGTATGGAGTTTGGATACAGGTGGTACAGGTGATGTCCAAAATGGCGGGTGAACGCATAGATTGGATCCCACTGTTATGCCTATTGGGGCTGGTCGACACTCTACAGCTCGGAAATCGGAAATTAATTAGTATAATAAAATTATTAGCCAAGAGACAGGTGGCTATGCATTTGGGGGAGAGGGGTGGCTCTTAAGGTCGAACAATGGATAAAGGATATTGTGCATTGTAGTGATCAGTTAAGTGTATATGCAGAAGAACCGCAGAAAGCATCTTGAGCAAAGGATGCATGGGGCCCAGTCACAGCTGGGCCCCATACAATAGAGCAAGGAATTAAATATAGAATTGAAATTACTTTTATTTGATTTAGTTTAAATCATAAAAGGGTGGCGCATCCACCAATATACACAATGTACAAGGACGATTATATCAATGCATGAATTAACATGAATCTCATTAAAATTTACAAGGACGATTATATCAATGCATTATTTAACATGAATCTCATTAAAATTTACAATAAAACAAGTTAAAAAAGGTTAGAAATGGGTAGGTGATCGAACCCAGTGATTTCCAGGATAAAGTGCTTGGTGCTGTAAACTAATAGTCTGCAATAGAAAAAAGTGTTCATTTGTACTTTATCTAGGCTGGAGACTACTACGGTTGGTAATTTCCTATTATTTCGTCAGGGTGAAGTATGTGGGGCTGTAAATAAATGGACTTCAAAATCTTAATTGCAATATATCACCTTGTGTCCCCAGTTGGTTGTAACTGGCTGTCCCTCTTTTCTAGTTCCTTTGTTGCGATAGTCAGAAACGTTATTGCCTTACAAGCCAGTTGTACTGTCGGGCCTCCTAGGCATTTGATAACAGCGGTTCTGCAAGTCCTTACTTGTTCTTTTTTCAAAAGTGGCCATAGAAGGGCTTCACGTATGTGTTATAATGCCGGACAAATACATAGTAGGTAGAGTACTGACTCTTCTCCTTGGCCACACAGGCGGCAATCCATTGTGGACCAAGCCCGTTTCCAATTTGGAGTCATTTCTTTTGATGAATACGCACCCAGTCTCAGTAAAATCAACTTTCGCTTTTTTTGATTTGCGAAATATTCTGTCTGGTATGGTTGAGGTTTTAGCTTTTTATAAGTTGGCATTACCATCCAGGCGTTGGTTTTTGAAGTCAAGGAGGCTTTGTCTATTGCCTGAGATTGTAGCTTGATGGTTTTGTTGGCTACTTGTTTAAATTTAGGGTAAGACGATATTGTATTCCAAGCGTGCTCTAGTTTTAGAGTTGCGATGGATTGTTTTAGGGAAAAGCAAACTTTGTTAGTCAATCTGGATTGCTTTTCAACCTCCAGCCAGCTATTATGTGTTGAAGAATCTTCCTCTGCTACCCTCATTCTCCAATAATATTTGACAAGTGCCCCTTGTCTGTTTGAATCTGAATTTTTAACCCGAATTCCAGTCTTATCAAGGCTTGTGGAATATGGCGCGGAATTAAAAATAGATTCTTAAAGAGGCTGGGTCAGAAAGTATTTAGAATTTTTGCATCCTTTGTATTCAGAAGTTCAGTACCAATCATAATTGATGGCAAAAATGTTGCCGCTACAACTGGTAATAAGTGTATTGTTGAAATGTTGCGTAGTTTAAAAAAAAAAATTAAATGCAAATAATAGCTTTTTTGCTTTGACTTTCCCTACTTCTAGATGTTGATTGAAACTGAGGCGTTGATCTAATAGGAACCCCAGGTATTTGTATGTTCCCACCTGATCCAGGGGTCTCTGTTTATCGCCCAGGTAAATTTTGGTTGTTTTTTATGTGAGTTTGAAAAACACATAACCTTTGTTTTCCGAAAATGTATGATTAGTTGAACTGAAGCTGTAGACCTCTGGGAGTTTGATATAGCAGCACTATATTGTCAGCATATTGTAAACATGTTGTTTGAACATTGGCCAGGTTTGGGGGGGTCCCCTTGTGCTAGGCGAAGGTTATTGTCTAGGTCAGCTGTGTAGATGTTGAATAAGCAGGGAGCCAAAGCACACCCCTGTTTTAAGCCATTTATGGTCGAGATTTTAGTAGTTAAACTTTGAACATCCCCCATTTCTATTTGGACCTATGTTTTGAGTATAGATTAATGATTGTGTCTGACAGTTTTGTGGAGGCTTCCCAATACTTTATTTTAGCCCAAAGCAAGGATCTAGGGACCTAAACAAAGGCTGTTTTGAGATCTACAAAGCAGGTATACAAAACTTTTGAATTAACTATTGCCTGGTTGGCCAAGAGCGTGACCGCTGATAAGTTTGTTAGGATGCTCATCCCTGTCCGAAAACCTGTTTGCGTATCAGGGATCAGTTTTGTGTGATTGCTCTTCCCAGGGCTAGCCCTTTTGTTGGGGTATTGATCTATAGGCCCCCAGGTCCTAGGGCTGACTTTACTCAGTCCCTGCTTCACATCCTGGAACCCTATTTTGGCTGCGCCCAACTAACGGTCCTGGGTGACCTAAACTTCCATCTGGATAATGCTACTTCCAGAGATTCATGTACCCTTCTGGACTCCTTATCTGCCTATGTTCTTCAGCATTTGGTCAAATCCCCCACTCACCAGGCGGGCCACATCTTAGACGGGGTTTTCTCTAACGATCCTGGGCTACTGATTGGCCCCCCTATTCCACTGAGCTGGTCGGACCAATTGGCCATCCCTCTGGAACGTCAGGAGGTTCCATGGAATTCTAAGTGGTCACGCCCCAGTAAATTGGTACCCAGAAGAGACTTCAGGAAGGTCACCAATGCCTCTCTTGCCTCTCTGATTCAGATTGCTGCCATTAGCTCAGCCAAGGATGTTAACATGGCCACTGCCGAATTGACGAATGCTGTCTCGACAGCCGTGGATTTATTGGCTCCTGTAACCTTCCGTTACTCCGCTAGGCAGAGACCTTCTGCCCCGTGGTTTTCGGAGCCTCTAAGACTCCTGAGACAGGACTGCAGGAGGCAGGAAAGGCTCTGGAGGACGAGATGGGATCCTTTAGAGAGGGAGAAACATAAATCTCTTCTTAAGGATTATACGATGGAGGTTATTAGGGCGAAACAAGAATACTTCGCTCATCTTACGACCACTCTTACCTCCCCGCAAGATTTTTTTAAGATCATCGACTTCCTCTGCACATTGCAGATGCCCGATCCCACAATATGTTCCCAGGTCCTCTGTGATCAAATCGCAGGATTTTTTCCCACGAAGATCTTAGACATCCACGCGGCCCTTGACCTACAAAAGGCTGTAACTTCTCCTGTTTCTCCTGATGCCGTCCTCCCCTCTCTCGAGGGTGATGTCCCCGCCACCACCGTGAGCCTATCTGTGTTCCCTCCTCTCTCTCTCCAGGACATTGATTTGCTTTTAAGCAATCTGAGGTCAGGGTCTCCTCTAGACCCCGTCCCCTTAAAGTCCTGAAGGAGTGCAGAGACACCCTATTGCCCCCGTTCTTAGACATCATGAACAGAGCAATGAGGGATGGTATCTTTCCTGATCAATGGAAGAGTGCTGTAGTTAAGCCCCTCCTTAAGAAACCCACCTTAGACCCAGATGTGCTCAAGAACTTTCGCCCTATTTCCTTGCTCCCTGCCCCTGCCAAGATGCTAGAGTCCCATCTAAATAAGCATCTGGCGGCGTTCTTGGACCACTCGGGACAGTTAGATCAATCCCAACATGGCTTCAGGAGGGCTCACAGCATGGAGACGGCCCTGACGACTGTGCTTGACGACATCCGCACTGAGGTCGATCAGGGCCATACCTCCCTGCTGATTCTCTTAGATCTGACGGCCGCCTTCAATACCCTGTCTCCCTCTGTTCTAACATCTCGTCTGAGGGAGATAGGGGTAGATGGCTCGGCCTTGAACCTTTTGGCTTCATTTTTGAATCAGAGGGAGCAAAGGGTTAAGCTAGGAGACTTTTTATCTCCTCCCACTCCTGTGCAATGTGGGTCCCCCAAGGGTCGGCATTAAGTCCGACCCTGTTTAACATCCATGTGGCCCCACTTGCCAGGTTGGTGAGATCATATGGGATGGAGATAGTCTCCTATGCAGATGATACACAGATCTTAGTGTCCCTCCCCTGTTCGGTGCCCGCCCCCATACATCACTTTAGAAGTTGTGTGGAGGCGGTTGCTGGGTGGATGATTAAAAACTCACTCAAACTGAACGGGGAGAAGACAGAAGTTCTGGTGTTTGGTGGCAATGTTAACATCTGGACCACCGAATGGTGGCCTCCATCGCTGGGAACCTGTCCTACTCCTACAGAGTCTGCTAAGAACCTGGGAGTAATTCTGGACCGGGACCTTTCAATGGCACAGCAGGTAAATAGAACAGTAGCTACCTGTTGGGGCATCATTAAAGTACTCCGTAAAATCAAGCATTACCTGTCTCCGCAGGCTCGTAAGCAGGTCGTTGTGGCATTAGTGGTCTCACTGCTTGATTATTGTAATGCTCTTTACGCAGGAGCTAACAAGGGTCTTTTGCAGCGTCTCCAGACAGTACAGAATGCGGCGGCTTAATTTGTGCTGGACGCTCCTAGACTATCTTCCGCCACGGCGGCCAGGAAAACTTTACACTGGCTCCCTATTGAGTCTAGGATTGCCTTCAAGACTCTTTGCCTGACCTACGGGGCGCTCACTGGTAAGGGGGCTGAGGGGGTGAGGAAGTTGCTTCATCCTTACGCTCCGGAGAGAGCCCTCCGCTCCTCATCCAAGAATTTGCTGGTAGTCCCCCGTGTTCCCCGAACCAAATGGGGCGGGAGGGCTTTATCAGTTGTAGCCCCTAAATTGTGGAATAGTCTGCCGCATGGAATTAAAACACAGCCATCAGTCCAGAACTTTCGGAAGGCCCTGAAAACGTGGCTTTTCTCCAAGGCCTACCCGTAGTGCTTGTTATCTGACCATTTTATGATACTGTTTTTAGGCGCCTTGATGCCTCTGGGCTTAGTCGAGCATTATACGACTTTTACCATTACCATTACCATTACCCAGTCCTCTAGATCTTTCAGCAGATTTGTTGCATAGATTGTGGCCTCAACATCAATAAGTGCAATTAATCTGTAGTTGCTATGATCAGAACGAGCCCCTGATGTGTGTATTGGTTGCAGGATACTTCCTCACCATGAATCTGGAATGGTCCCGGTCTCTAGTGTATATGCAAACAGCGAGGTTAAGTGCACAGACCAGAATGCTGGGTCTTTTTTAAATTAAGCGTTGGGTAAACCATTTAGCCCCGGTGCTCCATCAGACCTTTGCTTTTTTATTGCATACAAAACCTGCTTTTGTGTGAGCTGTAGATGGTAGTCTTGAGGATCAGGCCTTGATATTTCAAGCAAGCATAGAAGAAAATTACGTTTTGGCTGGTTGATTTCTTATGTTATGTTATGGGTTCTTTTATAGCGCATTACTCACCCAGGGGCATCTCAGCGCTTTACCAATGGAAGTCCCGCACACATAGACAGAAAAAGGGTTATAGCATGGCCAAATTACAATAAAAATGTTTTTAATTGTTTCATGAAAAGCATGTAAGTGCTAGATTGTCGTAGAGCCATCAGAAGAGAATTCCAATATACGGGGGAGAAGTATGAAAAGGCTTTGCCGCCTGTACGGGTTAGCCGAATACGCGGAATCTTGAGGAGGGCTAGGTCATTAGATCTTAGGTTACGTTCATGTGCTTGTTAGAAAGTTTACTGTATAGATATGCTGGCCCCTCGCCTCTAAGTTTTTTAAAGGAGAGGCAACATACCTTGAAAATAGATCTCTTTTGGACAGGGAGCCAGTGTAACTGTCTGAGCCGAGGAAGGGAAGGGGATCCAGACGGCGCATTCAGAACCATTCTGGCGGCGGTGTTCTGTATAACCTGTAGTTTTTAATAAACAAAAAGAATCCACTGAGGAAGGGTTTCCCTACTGAGGTTGGGAACACCCTGTGTTGTAAAATACCCCTCACACACCAAAAGGACCCTTGGTGTCATGCTTCATCATTTGGGTCTTCGCACCCCTCTACGGGATGCGGCGTGCTTTAACCAGCGACTACGCGGGAGCACTTATTTGGACTATGTGTGGTGTGTGTGAAGGGAAATTTATGTGCGTGAGTGGTGAAGTTAAACAGTGAGTGAGGTTTAAAAAGAGCCTGGCTCGTGGGGTAAAGAACAATTTTAATCTGCCCCCGGGCTGGCGCTATTAAAAACGTGCAGTGATAGAGGTGTAATATGCAAGACTATGTGCACTACCTCCCATGTGTGTGTGTCGACATGTTTCAAAGACTAAGCTCCTTCTTCAGGACAGGGTACACAAATCCCCACCTTACTCACGTATCTCTACGTAAAACATGTATTTATTTACAAAAGTGCAAACTAGTGCAGGTCCTAATGTGTACCTACAAGATGAAAAAGTCGCAGATTGTCGACCTGTAAAAGAAGGGAACAAAAAATATATTCTGGTGGTCCGCTCCTTTCAATAAAACACTAGGCGCAGTGACCTGTAGGAAAATATACATTCATTGTGTGGGCTCCGATCACTAGACAGAAATGTCATTCTACTTGTGAAATTGTGCCTGGCGTGAAAAAAGGACATATACAAGACATACAATACACTCAACATAAAACACACACTCTAAGAACAAATTATTTGTCCATTCCTTTTTATGGTGGTGATAATATTCAGGGTTCAGATATAGTGAGAGGTAATGGGGAAAAAAAGGATATGAAATGGCATACTGTTATTTTTCAAATCCAATGCCTCATGAGCCTCAGGAACATAGGGGTTAACGGGCAGATTTGCTACCTGTAAAAGGATGCATGATTGAAGTTTTCACTGGTACTTACATCTTTGTTGCGGTGTTCACCTTAGTTCAAAAAGCATACTCATGAAGTCTAGGAGACACTGCTGCCTGACTACCCCATACGGGGATCCGCTGAGAGTGCGGTGGATGCCGTGGGTTCGTCGTTTATGTACTGCCCTTTATTGCTAATTATGTTTCTTGATCACCCGGATATGCCCAAACATGGATTTTCCGGTTTGTTCCCGTAAGTGGAGAGCCAGTTGTGCGTGTCTTAACAGAGCGCTGACTTCTCGCCCATGGGCGCTTTCCGTGTTAGACGTTGTTGCTTACTGCGCATGGCTTAGGCGAGATGCTAGTTCCCGATCGTCCGCTTAGGCATCGCCTGTATTGTTGTGTGCGTAAGGATGCTGTTGGGACACGTGTGTCCATTCACGTAGGCATACATACGCGTTTTAAATACAGAAGAAGGCTCGTTTATAAAGAAGTAGTGCGCACACAATGCAAGTCTACAGTATGTGTGTGTTCGTAAGATATTTCATAGGAATTTAGAAAAATAATGCACAGGTTGGTTAACAGACCAGGTTTACATAATGTTGGTATTTGAGGGGCATCTACAGTTTATCATGGTTATTTCAACCATGGTGACGCCCTTTGCTTGGCCATCGTTACATTGGCCTTACAAAGTATGTATTATAAATGATCAAACTGAATTGTTATAGTGGTGAGGTACACAGTTCAGTGATCATGGGAAAACATAATGTGGTCATTCTGGTTTATGTGAGTTGTCCCCATGGGATCTCATCATTTAGGCCTGTAACGTGGGTCCCCAAACGGAACACCCAACGTTGTTCTTTTTCCAGTAGACCTGATTCTGATGGTAATTGTTCTATGACTGTCCAACAGATATCGTTAACACAATGCTGAGCTTCCAGGAAGTGTGTAGCCATTTTGGTTGTGCTTTTCTTGCACCGTATATTGCTCTTATGTTCACTTAGCCTTGTTTTCACTGCTCTTGTGGTCATGCCTGTATATTCTAGGCCGCAGGGGCAGGTGATCATGTACACCACATTGCGACTGTTACAGTTGGTCATAGCGCGTTGCTCCCATTTGGTTCTATTGTTGAATGTCAAATGTTTGCTCCTTTTCGTTAGGTGGCAGATGGCACAGTTTCTGCATGGGAAATGGCCCTGTATTCCATGTTTTTAAAGTGGCACTGGTAAGTCTGGTTTAGGGCGGGTGTGAACCAGCATTTCCTTAAGATTCCTCCCTCTTCTGTGAGCGAATAACGGTTTCTCAAAACCTAGTGTTCCACTAGACAGAATGCCCCATCTCTTATTGATTATCTTTGATATTTCGTTGGAGTGTGTATTGTATGTAGTCACACATATGGGTCTTGTTTGCTCCGAGTTGGGTTGTGTTTTGTTTTCCAACAGTGCGTCTCTATTGTTGTTTCTGGCCCTCTTCATGGCAGCATTTATGATCCTGTACGGGTATTACCTCTTCTGCAGTTTGATTTTGAGGTCTTTTGTCTGGGATTTGTAGGTGACCAGGTCAGTGCAGTTTCTCCTTAGACGAAGGAACTGACCATAGGGTAAGTTCGCCCGGAGATGTCGGGGATGGAAGCTGTCAAACCTTAACAGGCAGTTCCTTGCTGTGGGCTTAAAGTGGGTCGTCATTTTGAGTGCTCCCTCTTCATGGTAAATATTCAGGTCGAAAAAGACAAGGGTGTCTTTGGACTCTGTGTGCCTGAATTTCAGGTAGGTGTTCTGTGTATTTATCCATGGCATGAATTGTGTCACTGATTCCAGATCACCTTGCCAGATGTCAAACACATCGTCGATGTATCTCTTCAAGGTAATAGAGTAGTTTTGCCAGTAAGGTGGTGCCTATTTCCACCAACAAGGCATTACCATAGTCTAACCTGCTCACTACCATTGCCTGTACAACAGTTCGACGATGTTCTAGTGGAAGGTAGGGAATAATTCTCCGTAATAGGCGTAGGTTATAGTAGCATGTCCCTGCTATGTTTTTAACATTATCTTTCATATTGAGCAAGGCATCCAACTGGATTCCCAAGCTTTTCACTGAGGGGGACGGCATAGGCGCTTCTCCCAACTGGGGGCCACCATTCCGGCGTCCAAAAATGGATGTCCTTCCCTAAGAGCATAAGCTCTGTTTTCCCGGGTTGAGTTGTAAACACCGCTCTTTCATCCAATTTGCAATCGCTAGCATACCAACCGAAAAACAGAGTTTCTCATCCATGATGTTTTTTCCTATGGGAAATAGTAGCTGCGTGTCAACGGCATACAAGACTATCTCGAAGCCGAAGGATTGGACAATCTTCGCCAAGGGGGCTACATACATGTTAAAAAGGGTAGGGCTCAGACAGGAGCCCTGAGGTACCCCCTTGTCCAGCAGGAATTTATTTTTTGAGACAAATGATCCAAGTGAGCTAGTCTGCCATCTGTCCATTAAAAAATTGGTCAATCACTGAAAGGCTTTATCCCCGATGCCACATTCAATCAGTCTCTCCGCTAGCCGTTGATGAGATATCGTATCAAACGCTGCGGAGAGATCTAAGACGATCAAAATCAAAGATACCCCGGCATCGAGGGTGCGCCTCAGTGAGTCAGTAACAGCCAGAATTGCTGTTTCTGTACTGAAATCCTGGGGGAGGGATTTAGTATATCTCTTGATTCCAAGTACTGACTGAGCTGGGTGTTTATTGAGGATTCTAATAGTTTCCCTAGTTGAGGTAACAGGGATATTGGCCTATAGTTATTCAGCTCCTGAGGGTCTGCAGATGTTTTTTTCAGAATGGGACGGACAGAGGCCTCTTTCCAGGCCGTTGGGATAAGGCCGGTGGAAATAGAAGTATTAAAGATGTTTTGGATGATGGGGCGCAAGTTGGAGATAGGAGAGCCATTACACTGGGTGGACAAATGTCCCTTGGTGAGCCAGATTTTGCTGTTAGTAATAGGTTGTTTATTTCCGCAAGTGAAATGGACTTGAACTGGTTAAGGGTACCTTTGGTAGAAGTGGGGGGGTTTACCGAGTTCAGATTTAGACAGGAGATGTTGGAGTTACTAATGGGGAAGTTATCATACATTTTGGCAATTTTATCATGAAAGAAAAGTGATATGGAGTCACATAATGATTGGGATTCAAGTGGAGTTTGTTTTCAGGCTAAAGGAGAGGAAAAATCCTTGACAATGTCAAACAGGGCCTTGGTGGAGTTCCTAGATTGTTGAATTTGTGTGTGGAGATATGAGCAACGGGCTATTTCTATTGATTGTTGATATTGGGATAAGGACGCCTTATAGATTTTCCTATCTTCAGGTAGTTTATCCTTTCTCCATCTTCTTCCATGTGCTTTGCACTTGGATTTGAGAATTTTTAATGCGCCTGAATACCAGGGTGCTGAGGGTCTTCTCTGTGGAAGCTTTCCGCTTTTTAGTGGGATCACTATATCAAATGTTTTTGTTAGGGCAGCGTTAAAGCTAGATAGCATAGCTGTGGAATCTTGGTCATTCAACTTAATATTAAGTGAACACTGAACAAACGTTTCCTTGAAACTGTCCAGAGTAATATTGTGCCATGGCAGTTTGTTTTTTGCCATTTTTAAACATAGGATTGGGCTTGTATTCAGATCCTAATTGCATCTGAATGGAAAATTGGATCATATAGTGATCCGACCAGACAAGGGGGAGCGGCTGTGACACTGTCAGTTGTTCTGAGCCGGTAAAAATAAGGTCGAGAGTGTGGCCCGCCTTGTGCGTCGGTCCAGACACCATCTGTTTAAGCCCAATGTCGCTCAGATTGGAAAAGAGCCTTGTTTTTCACTTTCTCTCCGTGAAAATTCAAATCTGCAAGGAGAATAAAGTTATTAGAAGCCACGGCCTGCATGGCAATAAATTCTGTGAGGGCTGTGGCAAAATTGAGTTTGGGTTTGGGTCCAGGTGGTCGATAAAGCAAAACCCCATCCCAGGAGGTTGTTAAGGACACAGATGCTTTAAAAATACCCAATTCCATTATATCATTGCTGATAGAGGAGGTCCATAATACATTAAGATGGGCTTTAAAGACAATTCCAAAACCTCCTCCCGACTTTCCCTTCCTATCGAGTTGAATGAATTTATACTTCGTAGGTATTGCGAGGTTATTGGCTGGAATGTTAGTGGCATTAAGCCAAGTTTTGGTTAAGAAGCATTTATCAGGGGAGAGGGTTGAGAAAATATCCCAGATTTTGATGGAATGCTTTACCAGAGAGCGCACATTACATAGGATAAGCTTAAGTGTCAAATGGTTTTGAGTGAACTTAGTAACTGTATCGCTTGTGGAAAGCACCCCCTGGAGGCTTTGAAATTGACATGTAATGCATGATACAGAACCCTCCAAAAAGACCGGAAATGAGTGTTTACACCGACCTCCTGTGTTGGGTCTGCTGGATGTATTAAGTTCTATTTCCCACAGAACTACTCCGGATTAAGTATAAGGCTTAGGTACAGAGGTGCTGTTTATGGTCGGGGCAGCATCTCCTGCCGCCCGTCACGTTCTGGCACAGACGGGCTTGCCTTTGGCTCACCTTCGGTGCGCCGCCGGCGCGCCCCCTGCGCGCATCCGCTGCGCGTGCGGGCAGGTAGGCTCATCATAAAGAAGGGTGAGTAGGTCAGATGCGGTCCCCACAACTAGCCCGCCGACCCTGCACCCACCCAAGATGGCGGCTCCAAAATTGCCCGGTCCTTCCCCATGTTTCAGCAGCCCCAAATCGGCTGTAAGGAAGATCGGGAGGGTCAGGTGAGGAGGCGTGCGCAGGAGGGCCTCTAACAGTGCAGGCAAGCAGTGCAGGTATGACAATTGCAGGAGAATAGTGCAATATTTAAAACCACGATTCACATTTTAAAATGAACTAAGCGGGGTCCCAGCTTCCGCCTCAGGACTCCCAATGGTGCTGGCGAGTCCAGTGGCTCTCTATTTATGCCACTCGGCCAGATGCTGTCCCCGCAACTAGCCCACCGACCCTGCACCCACCCAAGATGGCGGTCCAAAATTGCCCGGTCTTTCTCCGTGTTCCAGCAGCCCCAAATCCGCTGTAAGGAAGATCGGGAGGGTCGGGTGAGGAGGAGTGCGCAGGAGGGCCTCTAACGGTGCAGGCAAGCAGTGCAGGTATGACAATTGCGGGAGAATAGTGCAATATTTAAAAGCACGATTCAAATTTTAAAATTAACTAAGCGGGGTCCCGGCTTCCGCCTCAGGACTCCCAAAAGTGTTGGAGAGTTATCGGTCTTGATGTATAGATCGTAGGCTCTAGACTTTGATTGCTTCTTGATGTTATCGCCTGGGTGTTTGATATCAGAATAATGATCGTCCGGGTCCCTTTGTTTAGAGTGGTCTTATTGATCCTTGTCTCCTTCAATGTTTTATTTTTGAAGCCGGCTACTGAGAGGGTCTGAGTGATGAAGGTGGCCTCTATGTGCACTCTCCACGTGTGTTCTGTTAGTTCTGAATTGAAGTGCCTATTCTTCCCATTTGTTAGGAGATTAATGAGTGCCCAGAACTGTTTTGAATTTTGGTGCTTGCTGACATAAAGTATTTTCGTCCAGAATTGCTCCTGATAGGATCGCTTTGCCACTAATATCCTTTTTTAGGTCTCTTTTCATCTGTTCAATTGTTATCAAGTTCTCTCGCCATGTTGAGGGCCCTGAGTTTTCAAAAGTCTATGAAATTTGTTTAGTTGTCTTTTTTTGTCCTTAAGGTGTGTGTGTATCAAGCTGCCCCGGTGGGCGCAAACAGTTTTTAGCTTTTAGATTTGTTTGAAAATATTATATTTCATCTTTTGACAAAAGTCTCCCAGGCTTCTGTCCCTAAGGATTTTGTATCATAGGGAGTCAGTAGCGAAAAACATGACTCCACGATTGCATCTAAGTTGTTTTTATTCCATATTAGCCGTTTTAGATTATATGGTTGAGTTGCTAGAGTGAGGGCACTTGCTGTTCTTTCTTGCATGATAGTTAATCTGAAGGATTGAGGATAATGATCACTGTCTGCTCTTTCCTTTATTTGGAAATTTGAAATAAGAGGGAATAGATCGGGATGCACTAGAGTGAAGTCAATAGTTGATCTTGATTTAAGTGTTACTCTTGTGAAGGCTGCCAGGGTATCCTTTGGGTATCTTCCATTTAAGGTGAAGAGTGAAAGTTTGCCCATTAATGCAGCACATCTCTTGCCCAATATATCACATCTAGATGAATTGCCCTGTCTGGCTTGCATGTATGATGGTCAGTTTTCTTCTTGGGCTTGTATTAGGTTCATATTGAAGTCCCCGGACAATATGATGTTGGTGTGCCAGTAGGTGCATTTTAAAACCCCGAGTGCTGTAGCCAGTTGTTGGATATTTCCCCCCTTTTGTTTATAAGCAGGGTGGATGTAGATGTTCAAAATTAACAAAGTGCAAGATGACGGGGCTTCACGTTTTGTGCATTGCATCCAGGGTGAATCCAGGTCAATGTCCTCAACTTTCCATAGAATGTCTGTTGAGATGTAAGTTGATGGACCACCTTTTGCTTTGCTGTGATTTGCCTCCTTTATTGCTGGGTTAAGGTGTTCTTTGTAACCTACTATAGGGATATTTATTGTTTGCCATAATTCTTCGAATAGCAGTATATCATACTGTAATATGAAATTTATGAAGTCTGTTTCGTTTAGTTTGGAGATAAACCGTTTACGTTCCAGGAACAAAACTTGCAGCCTTGGGCTATTTTGGAGTTATTGTGTAAATATGTTCATGGTGCGTCATATTTTATGTTTGTAGAACTCGATTGTAAGTCGTCCTCAAAGGTAGATGTTTCAGGGGGTAAGAGTGTGATTTTGATATGCCTGATTGATTGGCCAGCACCTGTTGTTTGATCTAGATTGTCAGGACCTTTGGCTCCTATTAATATACCCCTTGTGCTTTGCAGTTGTTGTAGTGGGCTTGGATAAAGCAGTGGTTCCACGTTTTTTAAGTCTATGCCCCATCCTGCGAAGGTCTCCTTATGCCTCAGGATCTGGTCTGGGATGAGTTCATCTATCCAAGTTACTATTGTTATTTAAGACCCTATTTGATTCAGATTGGGTTTGAATTCAATTCTTTCCAGAGTCAGGAATGAACGAACTCTGGCCTAGGAGGTGGAAGGAGTTGATGACTGGGCATGGGGGGAGGTGGAGTGGGGAGAATGAGGAGGAAAATATGAATAATGTGCAGCCGAATGCCCACACTGTAATGTAAGTTGTTTATTTATTGTGAATACAAGTATAAAAAAAAATTAAAAATTTAAAAGGATTAGCCCGGTTGGTGTATGTCACCCATGCTCTATCGTGGTGAGCCTGAAATCAAGCCTAGGTCCTAGTAAGTAGACTACTGTTATCGCTTTACTTTTTCTTGCCACTTTTTGACATAAATCGTTAAAAATATACATCTCTTGTTCCCCTTATTACATTGTTGGTGTCATTTTACTTAATACATTTTTCTCTATTTTTCTAAATTGGTTGTGGGCTATCTTTTGTCTTTTGTTTTGACTTATTACCTGTATTTTTATTGCTAAATGCTTTACATATTTTTATAAGATAAGCCTGTCTGCTCTATGCCATAGCTAGCTGGGTGTTCAGCCCTGCTTTAAATCATTGAAACTATGTTTTACTTTAACACGTTTGTGGCTTGATTCCTTGTGGTGGACTCGCATTCACCCAATTTAATAATTAACCTTCTTGGCCATCTGTTACAAAATATTTCAATTCCTTATATTTTCTATTATGCAGTTCCTGGAACTGCCTAGATTCTGGAAATTTTTATAAACCTCAGACGCTATGTTCCTCTTTTATGTATAGGCAAGATAGCACTATTGATGTACATATTAGAGATCAATACATAAATCTTAGGATATCTTTTGCAAGTGCATCAGCAACTGCATTAAGATACCCTTGTCCCATAAAGCATTTTATTAGGCCTGGGCGGAGCTCGCAAAGTAAAACTGCGCGGAATTCCATGGAGTGGCCCAAAAACTCTGTGCCACGTTGCAGAATTCCACGACCGGGCAGAGCTGCTCAACGTGTGTGTTCGCACTACATGTTTGAATTTCAGCAGTGCGTAGCGCATTATTGCGCTCAAAATCGCACACGAACAGCACCATGCAGTTCGCATGGGCACGGCCATTTTGTTTTCTGTTCTGTGTGCTTTGTGCTGGGGTCTGTTTCAAATCAAGCCTTAATCTTTTCAATTCTCCCCCTATCTAACGAATCCACCCCTCATTTTCCTGTGTTGTATCAGTGTGTGTTTTTGTATTCATGAATTTTATGTTTTTGTCATTTTGTTTGTGTTTTACATGACTTTGTTTGACTTAACTTTTTTTGGTTTTCCCTTTAAATCTTTACTTTTTCCTTTCTTCCTTTCTTATATTTCTACTTTTGTTTATTTTTTGAACCCCCAGCCAGTGCCTTGGCAGAGTAGGACGATGGAAGGGAGTGGCTTTAGCCACACACCTTGCGGTTGTCTTCACCCCAGTGCCATTTTCTCAGAGGTCGCGTGGCTCACTCATTTTCTATGTGCGGCACTACATCCCCTGCATGCTGCCAGCAGTTAGCAGGCCTGGCAGCGGAAAGGGCCTCTGGGAGCATCAGCTGCTGTGGAAGAGTTTGCCCTTACGCACCGGTGGGTCGACATTCTGGACAGGGAACAGGACTTGTTTAACCTGCTGGGCGTGGAGTTTGCGGGGCTTGGTGAGTAACTATTTATTTGTTGTGTTTGTTTTATGATATTTATTTTTGTAATAGCATGTTGGTCACCATCAGAGGTAAGTTAAGCTTGCGTTACAACTATTATGTGATCCAGCCAGGTGCCCTGGGCTACCTAATTGTACTCATTGGTGCTCACTTGGGCTGATAATTTAAGAATTAATGCAGACTCCTCTGTCCTGTCACCAAGATAGTGGAAGTAGTAGTAATATCAGTGAGTTATCATTCTCTATGCCTTTCTTTATGTAGCTCGTACAGTCCCAAGCAATCTCCCAGTGATGTGTAGTATGCATGTATGCATCTGTGTATTGAATAAAAGGGAGACTGAGTTGGCCTGTCAAAGGGGGTTCAGATTGAAAAAGAAGCAAAGATAATTTTTTGCAATGCATTGGTAGTTCTAAAATGCAGATTAGAAAATTTGGAACAGGGCTTAGGTTTAGGAAATTAGGAATAGGTCAACTCAATACTTTGATTAGTGTAGGCGATCTGTTATATGAACGTACAATGTTGCTGTGTTTGCCTTTACCTGTTAAAATATTTTGGGGAAGATTATTAACTGTACCACTAATCTTATTTCATCTCCTGTATTTCTTACATCGGCATCCAAGGGTAAGAAAAGCTCTGGCAGCATGAGGCAGGTTAGGGAGACTGAAATGTAAAATACTTTATTGCTTGATTAATAAAAACCTTTGCAACAAGAGTAAAATTACATTATTTCCAAAATTGCATATTTCATATTTCATAAAAAGGTGCCTCTTTGCAAAATACATGCATAAAACAAATGAAGAATGAAATACTTGCAGTGCGGTAGGTTTGGCTAACTGGGCTTAAGATGGCCTTGAGCTATAAAGCTTTAAAAGCAGGAATGAGTAAAGGAAAAAATGTCTTTTGTCATTGCGACAGGAGTTGGTGCTCTGTTTGGATACCTGTGCTCCCTGACCAGTTGGTATCAGCTTGGGCCTGGGTAGAAGGTTCAGGAAAGGAGGGTGCCTTCAGAAGAATGCATTCACACAACACTGGGTTAAGGGGCCCGGAGCCAGGCACTTTAGTGACCTAGTCACCTCTTAGCCCTTCACCTGCATGATCCAGGAACTCTACCTTTCTTTAAAAATTAGAAATAAATTTTACAAGGACACAGTTAAAAATGATGTTGGATGGATCAACGCAGGCCAGCACTGCTTCCTTGCCGGATCTTGTGCCTGTGGCGATCCACTCCCTTCATAACAGAGCCCTGCTATCCTCTAGGAGGGTGGGGCAATGAGTTATGTCCAATTTTTGCTCTTTGCAGAGCCGACATGTTGCCTGTTCCTCGCCCCTTTTCCAGGCTGTAAAATGAGTAAGGATAGGGATTACCCCCATCCTTAGCTCCATAAACTGTGCCTTTGTCCATTTGTGGTAAGGTTGTGTAGGTAGCACTCTGGATTCAAGTGTTTTTTATAGTATGTTACAGTGTTATCCTGTTGTGTTTCCGTGAGGAGAGGTGGGTCTTATCTTCTGTTAGTGAGAACCATTATTTGGTATTTTTTTAATTTTTGATGGCTAATAGTTAGGTACCAGGTAGTTGTTAAACCAAGCATGTTCAGGGCTTGGGTCGGATAGCACTTTCCTGCTGACCTTTGTTTTGTATTATGCTCCGTCCATAGGTGGTGGCCCAGAGTGCCTTCCTTTGTGGCCCTGAGCTTGTGACAGCTTATTGCAAAGGCTGCTTTGCTTGCCAAGGCCTGCCTGCATATGGCAATTTTCTTGAGCGTTTTAGCAAGTATTGCACTCTCCTGCCTTTTGAGTGCCTCACTCGCCCATTTGCTAAGGTCAGGAGAATCTTTTCCTGGGCCATCTAGAGTATAGGCGTAAGTGTGAGCCCTTTTAACTTTTTGCATACAGATCTGAGCAAATGATAGTGTAGTGCCTTCCTTTTTTATTTCGTTCATCTGGCTCCTGTATCTACTGTTGTTGTTGAATTGGACCCCTAGGTACTTGTGGCATTTGGTTGCACCTAGTTTCTCCTGCTCTAGAGACCACACCAGCATTGGTGTTTTGATGCCTCAAACCACAAGGATGTTAATTTTCTTCTTGCTGATCCACAGACCATACCTTGTTGAAAATGCGTCCAAGAGTTGTTTGCTGATAAGAACCAGATCATCTGCATGCAGTAGGTTTGAAAGGTGAAAACCCCCTAGTTTAGGCGGATGATAGTTCACTGTGTTCTGGACTGGAGTCAGGTCAGATAGAAACAGGTTGAATAGGGTGGGTCCTAGAACGCAGCCTTGCCTGCGTCCTTGCATGGTGGTTATAGGCTATACAGGCACGATCCATTTCCAATTTTTATTCTGACCCATGTGTCATGATACAACAGCTGCAGGGCCCTAAGCAGGTGTCCGGGATGTTAAAGTGAGCAAGTTTCTGCCACAGCTTCCCCATGCCGACCTTGTCCAAAGCAAATTTGTAGTGAATGAAGCACACGTAGACAGGGTGGTTGTTGAGTTCCGCCTGATCAATCAGGAGGCAAAACCTTAAACTTCCTAGCCACCAAAGCATGGAACAACCTGCCCAAAAATCTTAGGCAACAAACCATCGAAAAACCGTTCAGAAAGCTCCTGAAAACATGGATCTTCAACCTCCCCGATGACTTCGCCAAGGCTGCCATCTAATCCCCCTCTGTTTCTAACTGGTTATCTAGGATTCTCAGCGCCAAGATGCTCCCTCCGGAGCGTAAAGAAATTGATACCATGCTGGTTCCGAGATGTTGGTAGAGGCCGCTGTTGGGAGAGTGCCAGTCCATTTATAGTGCACCAGAAATTTGCAGAGTTATTTGGCCTCATGTCATTCAGTAATTTTGTCCAGAATAAGTTCCATATCTCTCTTTGGTGTACCCTTTTCACCACCTTCAGATGTCTTCGAGCTTCCTCCACAGGTTAGTTCTTTTTTGGGCAATCCTTATTAGATAGCTGGTTCCTCCTCCTTGTGTGGAGTGCAGCTTTTGATTTTTAAGTTTTGCTGTCTCGGTACTGACTTTGCATGCTGTCCTGACAGTTTTTCAGTGAATCCTGCCCAGCTAGAGAATAAGTCTCCCTCTAGATTGTGGGTGTTAGCTACTAGTAGTTTGGCTTTTGAGACCAGTCTTGAGAGGGAATTGATGTGTTTGAGGTTGATTTTGTAACTTTCAGAGACTTGATCAGCTGCAACATCGTACATATTTAACCCAATGTTGAGGGTGAGCTCTTGGGGGTGGTAATCATTGTCCATTTTTTGCCACAGTCAAATGAAGTAATATTGTTCAATAAAGGTAGGCTGGCAAATGAATATTCAATTAGGGAAGCCCCAGTGCTTGTTAGGTATTAGATGACAGGTGGTTGTCAAGGAGGAATCAACCATTAAGGTCTCTCAGGTTTCGTTGGAATGCCTGTTCTCTCTTGTCCTCTAAATGCCACCTGGGTCGATCTTGAGCTGATGCTGCCTAGTCACCATCTAGTACCTTTGTTATCTTGTTTGTGGGTGATTCTGTCATTAGCCACATGTTGAAATCCCCTCATATTATGATATCCATACTGGCATTCTCGGCCCTGAGGTTAAGGATCACACTGATCAGTTTCTTAGCGAGCGCTGTCCTTGAACTTGGGTTAGGACAGATGTGAATAATTATCAGGGTTAGACTCTTTGACTGCCCATTAGCTATTTTGAATGATAGGTCCACTACTTGTAGCCCTGTAGTGTTACTGTCTTGTTCCCATGAATGAAAAGCACTGGTAGCGGATCCGTAAATTGCGAGGCCTTCACTGCTGCAGCCATACTTCCATTGTTTGCCTGTGGGAATTTAGTGATTTGTGTAGCCCTCCTGTTTGTAAGCTATCTGAAACCAGGTCTCTTGTAGTAAGACAATTTCAAAGGAGCGTAGGTAGGAAATTATGTCCTGGTCACCCACTTTGTTAGCCAGTCTGTTGATGTTCCAGGAGCATATCTTGGGCGGCTGTTCAGGAGACTAGTTTGGAGGCTCGTTTATCAACGTAGCAGTTGGGTTGAGTTAAGAGTCCCTGACAGCCATACCCAGTTTTCTGCTCCATCAGTACAAGTGATTTATTTTTTGTGGTTAGCCTTTGTTTGCCCAGTTAGAGGTGCCGGGGTTTTGCCTAGTGTGCCTCTGAGGACGGAATAGACCAATCTGGGCTAAGCTGTTGATCTGACCCCATTTGTCAGACTTTTGGGGATGTGTGGCTCTCCGGGTTCCTTTGCGAGGGTGATGGCGATCCCCACAGTTTGAAAGTGTCAATGTGTCCCAGGATTTTAGTGGCTAGCTCCGTAGTTCGCCAGGGTACCTTAGTTGATTCATTTTCTGACCCGACCCAGGCACGATGAACTCAATAGATACAATCTTATGCGATGGGACTCCTCCCAGCGTGCCCTTGGCTTGAAATAGTCAATTCAGGGAGACCGGTGTGCCACCACTAATGCTGCGGTGGGTAGGAATGTACCACCACCACCAGAGCCGTGGCCGAAGGCTCTGCTGGCCCCAGTAAGTCCTCATGTTAATATTATAATATTTCCCTGATTATTACCGCTCCACATTTAGAATAATTTTTCCTTTTCATATTTTGATTTACTATGCCTGTCTCCTAATTCTTTTTTTCCACCTGCTATTAGTTCTACTGCTATCTTGTTTTCCTTGCATTATCCTAGTTATTTTCTTTATTTCAAGTTTCGGTACTTGACTTACTCCAGTCTGCACCAGTCAGTCTGTGGCTTTCTTTCTTCTGCTTTGCCAATAAGCTTTTCCTCTCCCCATATATATCTTTTGGGCTGGTACTGTAAGACTAAGAGAACTGATTTTAGGACAGGTGCTCTACTGGGAAGATTGCAATTGTAAGACAGTCTTATTCTGTGCATGTTCGATGAGAAGACTTTTTTCTTTCTTGCTCATGCTCAAACAGTAAAGCTAGAGAGTGCCCATAGTCATCAAGGGTGGGACCCCCAATGTTATGTATGTATTCATTTATACAGTCGTAGTGTGCCAGCAGTTTTAATGACAGTGCGGCCTGACTCAAAACTAGTATCAGGACGGCCCCATTGCATCTGCCAACCAAGACCATATGTCCTTCATTCGCCAAATATCCCTCCCCTTCATTGTACACCAATGACTCAAGAGCCATCATAACTCTGTCCCATAATTACAAAAAGGTTTTGGTTGGCTTGACTACCTGGCTTTTCAAACATTGCCAAAATGCTAGAATGATAGAACTGTAGTAATGTTGTTAAAAGTAAGGGGAGGCATAACTGGCGTCTAAAATGTGTAATTTTTTTTCTAACTGCATCATAACGCATAATTTCTGAAGAGAAAGGCTGAGACCAAACTACCACCATGACACAGCAAAGAAGACCTGATATAACAAAAACTAGCAATAGTAGTGTCTGCTGAGCAATGATGAGCTTGTTTTTAAAACTAAAGTGTTAAACTTACTAAATCTTCGTGTCAGGATGAGTTGAGTCAAAGTCATGAGAGCACAAGTTTAAGCATTTAAGCAACACAGGGCCTGAATGGTGATATTGATGAATGATGTTCTTCTGTATCTAAATTTTGGATCACGTTTATACATAGATGGATAAAATAAAATGGGGCCACATGGTCTATTGTTCAGGTAATAGAAGATCCCGCAGTGAGCTGGTATTGCTTTCATCACATCTGCCCACCCAAGTTTGTCAATCAATCAATCAATCAAGGCATTTATAGAGCGCGCTACTTACCCAGAGGGTCTCAAGGCGCTTGGGGGAGGGGGTGGGGTGCCACTACTGCTCGAACAGCCAGGTCTTGAGCTTCTTCCTGAAGGAGAGGTGGTCTTGGGTCAGGCGGAGGTCGGTAGGGAGGGTGTTCCAGGTCTTGGCGGCCAGGTAGAGAGTTTGTGATCTATTCATGGTGTAAATTAAGGCATGCCTCAATAAATCACACAACCCAGGTGTATAGGGTTAGGGATTTGATGAATGGATATGAAAGGGGATGTGGGGAAAGGTATGACAAAGACAAACACTACAGATCGACACAATATTAATCGGGCGTTTAACAGCACATCATCAATCTATTATGGAAGGCTGGAAAGGAATGAGTATGACACTATTCAGTTAAATGCATTGCAAAAAGAAACAGTCGTTCAGCCCTAGAGACCCAAATTATTCTTATATGTTAATGTACAGCCGTCTAGGTTGTAAAAATAGTATACAAATTATGGAGGAGTGAGATAAACCGACACAGTTATAAATGATAATTCTTAAAAGAAAAATAATACTGTATTGCCAACCGCAGAAGTGCAGATGCCCTGTGTGGATTAGGCCCTGTGTGCACTCCTCAATTTGGAGCTAATCTGTTTTGTGCATTTTGTGGCAGCTGTACACCTTGCAGCTGGGTACTGCTTGACAGGCTATACATTGAAAGGACTGGCCTAGGGAGTGCAGTTATTGATGTTTCCACCGCTGCTAAATGTAGATTGGTTGAATGTTTGGATCTCTGATCTAAGCGAGGGTTTGGTGTGGATGCTGTTGGTGTAAACCTTTGAAGGATTAAACTAAAAAGTGACTGAGTGTCGGTGAAAAGATACATCATCAATGTGAAGCAGTTCTCATAAAGCTTCAACGGAGCGCTGTTGGTATGAATTCCCGAAAAAGAAATGGCACTTTTTACACATTGGAAAGCATCAGTGAAGAGCTATTTGAACCAGCTACGGTCTTTAAGAGATATTGATTTTTTGCTGGGTGATTTGCCAACCAGCCAAGTCAGAGGAGACTCCCCTGATGGCTGATTGCCCGCCATAATTAGGGACTTGTGTGCCTTAACTGCATCTGCCAGTTTGGCCGAAGCTTTGAAGGCACTGGAGAATGCTGAGTGTGCTCTATGTTCTTTTTTTCTAAGCTTTCTTTTTTGTTTACCAAAACAAACTCCCAAAGTGGAAGTAAGTTTTAGCAAAACAGAATTTCAGTTGCACGACACAACTGGATCATTGTTTGTTTCCCCTGCCTGAATCTTCTTCCTTTCACTTGTGGTCACAGAATAAGGTAAATCAGAGGCAGTGAGCGGCCCTAACTAGGGCAGCGCATCAGTCACTGTGACCTATGGGCTCAAAAACGGATGGGGTCGACATGGAGCCCTCTGGTGACTTTGTATTAGAACATTAGAATGGTAGGAGCTCTATTGAAAACAAAGGCCGGAGCTGCAACATTCCAATGTTTGTTCACAGCTGTTTCTGCCAACAAAAGGCCTCACAGAGCTCAGGGGATTTAAATTTCCTCTGGCTCCCTATATTTTACAAATTAAAACCACTCTGCCATCCAGGGGCGGAATGTTCTAATTGCCTTAGAGCTCTCTATAGAGGGCTCTGCCGGCCATTGAAGGCCAGCTTCCTTGCCTTTGGCTCGGGCTTTCAACGCAGGAGTGGGCCTTTAATCGCCAGTAAAGCCCACTACGGCGGGCTCTAAGGCTGTATTAGAGGATTGGAATGTTGAGAGCTCCATTTAAGACAATGGAGTAGCTGCAGGCTTATAGTGGCTGATATAAACCCGGAGCTCCAACATTTCAATGTTTCTCTTCATGGTTCAGCCTTTTTAATTTTTAACATTCTACCCTTAGTTGGTGAAATGTTCTAATAGCCTTATACCCTTCTGCCTAGGGTTATACAGGTCGTTAAAGAATATAATTCAGGTTCAGGGCCTTTACCAACCAGTATAGCCCTCGTCGATGTAATATCCCCAGCGGTCTAGTGGTTGCACGCATACACGCACTCATACATCCGCAGGCCAGGCGTGGCCTGCGGGGTTAAATAAACGGATGACCCCCGCTCGAGGACGTCACTTCCGACTAAGACACAGTGGTCGGTGTGGTTCATTGCTGCTGCGCGTCCTGCCCCCGCGCTGCTTCACGTGCCCAAGTGGGGCCTGGGCTAATAATACCTTGCACTGCCTGTAGTGCGGTTAGCACTCTAGCAGACGCACGTACGCATCCACGCATCCGCAGGCCAGGCGTGGCCTGCGGGGTCCAATAAAAGAAGGACGCGCGCTCGGGCACGTCACTTCCGAATGAGACGAGTGTGTGGTTTACTGGCTGATGCTCCGCGCTTCCACCCCTGCGCACGTGGCCATGCTGGTCGCGTAGGCCTACCCACACACCATCATCACATTGGCGACGAGTGGAGGGATACCAACCCTCGCTCCCTTCATCGGGTGGTACCATCGACACCAGCCCGCGGTGCCTACCGCGAGGAGCTCAACGTGCCCTCGTTCTGGCGGGTCCGCCCCAGTGACCCGAAATTGCCTGACTCACGCCGAGGCAACACCACAGGTTTTGTCGGCCTACTAACATTCGAGCACAACCGCCATGGTGGACGAGGCAGCGGCTCCAGTCATCAATATCCCGTTCCAGCATGCTGCTGCGGGAGTGCTACCGCCGTTCAGCGAAGCGAGTGACCCATCCACAGCATCACCCCGGTGGAAGGTGTGGCTAGAGAGACTTGAAAATTACTTCGTGGTCACCAGAGAAACGGACGACGCGGTGAAAAGATCGCTGCTCCTTCACTACGCGGGAGACGAGGTGTTCCGACTCTTCAAACACCTACCCAATTCGGCGGGAGTAACCACGTATGCTGCTGCGGTCACCGCATTGAACAATCACTTTGACCCACAACTGAACGTAGACTTCGAGGTCTTTAAGCTGGGACAAGCTCGCCAACGAGAAGGTGAATCGATGGATCAATTCCACACCCGGGTCCGGGAACTGGCCAGTTCCACGGACGAGGACCAACCCAAGGCCATCAGGCGCCAACTAATACAAGGGTGTCGGGACAAAACGCTAAGGGGCCATATCCTAAGAAAGCCCGGGATTTCGCTCGAGGACATCCTTGTCTTGGCCAGAGCCCATGAACTGTCAGATGCCAGGGCCACGGCCATGGAACAAGCACTGCACAAAATTCCCGCCAAACCGGAAACGACCAGGAGTGAGCGGGCTGACGCAGTACGGGCACGACCACGTGGCCCAGGAAGAAAAGGAGCCCGGCGAGATGCACCACAGGGCCGGTGCGGATACTGTGGACACGAACCCCATGCGGCCAGAGACTGTCCTGCCCAAGGCCAAGTCTGCGGGAACTGCGGAATCCCAAATCATTTCGCAGCGGTGTGCCGCCGGAGGAACAAACCTCCAAACTCACAGAAATCATGGACAACTGCCAAAGCGGTCCGCCAACTATCTATAGCAGAATCGCCCCCGGGGAGGACAGACAAATTCCTACCAACGTCGCAGGTTGAATCAGACTCTGAGGACGAGGAGGAGGCGTATGTGGTCTCGTTCGCCAGGGAACTCAAAATCAGACGAAGGCCGCAGCCAACATGTGTGATCCACGTGGGTGAGAACGAAGTGAAGGCCGTCATTGACACAGGGGCCACCGTCAATGTCATGGGCCTACAAGAATTCAACAAGCTGCGCCCTCGCCCGGAAGTCTTAAACTCCAAGACCAAGATATTTGCGTATGGCGCCGACACCCCACTTCCCCTAAAAGGGAAAATAATCACACCCATACGGGCTGACGACGTGGAAGTAACCGCAACGATCCACATCATTGATCGAGAGGCCGACACCCTAATAAGCAGTCACACGGCGGAAGACCTAAAGCTCATTGCTTTTGCCAACCACATACGGAACCACCAGGTAGAAGAACTTCTGGAACGCTTCCCCGAGCTGTTCAAAGGCCTGGGGTGCATCAAATGTGCACCGATCAAGCTGCACATCGACAAGACCGTCACCCCCACCGCTCTCCGCCATCGGAGAATCCCATTCCACCTGCGGCCATTGGTGGAGAAAGAACTGGTGAAACTCGAGAAATTGGGGGTCATCGAAAAGGTAACCGGGCCCACCCCGTGGGTGTCGCCCATGGTCATCGTCGAAAAACCCAAGCAGCCGGGCGAGGTCCGGCTATGCATAGATATGAGACTACCAAACGCGGCAATCAAGCGGGAAAGACACCTGACCCCGACGATGGATGACATCATAGCCGACGTGAATGGCTCGAAGTGGTTTTCCAAAATCGACCTTAATGCAGGATACCATCAACTGCCACTCGCTGAAGAGTGCCGTTTCATAACCACATTCAGCACCCATCTGGGCCTCCGGAGGTACAAGCGACTCAACTTCGGGATATCCTCGGCCGCCGAGGTGTTTCAAAACACCATCAGGGAACTGCTTTCAGGACTGCCAGGAGTCATCAATGTGAGTGACGACATCCTCATACACTCAGCCACGGCCTCCGAACATTACAAACACTTGCGGGATGTGTTGAAGAGACTCAGCTCACATGGAGCGACACTCCACAAAGAGAAATGCCAGTTCTTCCAGCCATCGATCGAGTTCTTTGGCTACGTGTTCAACCAGGAGGGAGTCCAGATTGACCCGCGAAAGTCAAAGTCCATCAAGGACGCACCAGCACCCCAGTCGCCCACAGAAGTGAGGAGCTTCCTCGGGATGGCCACATATTGCGGCCGTTTCATCCCAGGACTAGCCACACGCAGTGAGCCTCTCCGAGCGTTGACGAAGGCAGACGCCGCCTGGACCTGGGGGCCCAAAGAACAAGAAGCCTTCCGGAGCATAAAAGAAGCACTTCTAGAGAACGCCACCCTCTCATACTTCGACCCGACCAAGCGGACTGAGGTAATCGTGGATGCCAGCCCCGTGGGGCTTGGGGCAGTCCTGACACAAGAACATGAACCGGGAAAATGGACCGCCCTAGCATTCGCAAGCAAGGCCCTAACGCCCACCGAGGCCCGATATGCCCAGATTGAGCGCGAAGCGCTAGCCATCAAGTGGGCCTGTGGACACTTCCACCTTTACCTACACGGACAAGCATTCGTCATGGTCACAGATCATCAACCTTTGGTGCCACTCTTCAGAGGCACTGCCCCCCATCCACCGCCACGAATCGAGAGATGGGTGATCCAGCTCCAGACCTACGACATGGAGGTCATCTACAGGCCCGGAGCCAAAAATCCAGCCGACTACTTGTCGCGGCACCCACTGCCGCGAGAACTGACAGCCACTGATGAGGAATGTGATGGCTATGTTCAATGGGTAGCTCTCACATCGTGCCCCCAGTGTATGACTCTCGATGAAATCAAGGAAGCAGCCACGGAAGACCTCCCCTACATGCGGTCACTCCAGGCGGTGCAAGAGGGGTCCTGGACGGATTATCTCCGGCCTCCCCCGAGCTGGTCGGCGGCAGACAAGGAAACCCTCACCAAGTATTGGCAGATCCGCCATGAACTCAGCGCCACAGAGGAGGGCACACTACTTAGAGGGACACGCCTCGTGATACCAAGGCAACTCAGACACCGGGCCACCCAACTAGCACACGGAGGCCACCAAGGGGTCACCAAGATGAAGGCGCGCATGCGCGAGAAGGTGTGGTTCCCCGCACTAGAAAGCACCGTGGACGAATATGTCAAGAACTGCATGCCCTGCCAGTTAACCAGCGATCCGGAGCGACCAGTCCCCATCATCACGGAGGAAGCCTGCTCAGCTCCCTGGGAAAAGGTCAGTGTGGATTTTGGAAGCTTCCCCGGAGAGGGACACACTCTGGTGGTCATAGACTCTTATTCCAAATACCCCCTCGTAGAGAAAGTGCCATCCACGGCCTTCACCCATGTGGGGCCAGCACTTGAAAAGATGTTCTCCCTATTCGGCCTGCCCGGTGAACTTAAAAGCGACAATGGCCCTCCCTTCCAGGGAGCGGAGTTTGCCACCTTCATGGCGACGCGAGGCATCACCCACCGGCGCATCACCCCCCAGTGGCCACAAGCCAACGGGGAGGTGGAGCGGTTTATGCGTACACTTAACAAAATGTTCAGGATCGCAGTGGTCGAAGAGGCCGACCCCGAGCAGAGACTGCACGAATTCCTGAGGGAGTACCGTGGAACGCCCCACTGCACCACGCTGAGAAGCCCGTGGTCGCTGATGTTTCAAGGCCAACGTAGGGACTTCCTCCCGGTGCCGCCGGGGCCAAGGCGGGAAGATAAGGAACCGGATGAGATGCAGGAACTCGCACAAAGACGCCGACGCAGAAATAACATGCGGGCGAGCAGCCGCCGCAGGGCCACCCCAAGGCAGCTACATCGAGGGGACAGGGTCATCATCAAGAATCGACGACCCGGGGGAAAGTTTCGGACTTTCTATGAACCAGGACCGTGGACGGTCACTAACACGAAGGGCACCATGGTGACTGCCAACAAGGAGGGAGAAGAAGTATCAAGGAACTCATCATGGTTCAAGGTAGTCACTCCAGCCGGCAGTGCAAGTGCTGAAACACAGGAGGACACTCCCGAGACGCCCGGAGCGACAGCACCAGAAGTGGCGAGCGGCTCTGCAGCAGACAGCGGGGGCCTCACACCAGAATCTGAAGCGCCAATGCCCTCCACCCCCGTCCGGAGCCAGGCCCACCACGGGGATCGAGGCTCAGGCCGCACGCCTCGTTACAGTCTGAGGCCCAACCCCCGCCCCAACCAGAAACTCCATGACTATGTCTGTCACCTGAGCTCCTGAACTCGGCAACCGAGGAGCACGCAAGTACTCTGTCATCATTGTATTGTTTCATTTCATGAACAGTTCATTGAACATTTTGAAATTGTTGAAAGTTGGATAGAGATGTAGTGCGGTTAGCACTCTAGCAGACGCACGTACGCATCCACGCATCCGCAGGCCAGGCGTGGCCTGCGGGGTCCAATAAAAGAAGGACGCGCGCTCGGGCACGTCACTTCCGAATGAGACGAGTGTGTGGTTTACTGGCTGATGCTCCGCGCTTCCACCCCTGCGCACGTGGCCATGCTGGTCGCGTAGGCCTACCCACACACCATCATCACACTGCCCACAACAGTCAGCGGGCTAAAGGCTATAGTAGTCTCTTTTCAACATTCCTTGGACTATTACAGATCCTCTGTTCAGAGCAGTCCTTCTACCATATTGTCATAGTCTCTAGGAACAGAGGCGGTAATTTAGAATCTGGAAGATGCGGGGCATACGACAGACTTCTCTCGAGTTTATACTCTAAGGGGCTTATTTACAAGACCAGTGCGTCACACTTTCGTCACTTTTCCCACGTTAAAAAGGACGCAAAAGTGGCTCAAGGGGCTTGTAAATCTGCCCTTCATAGGGTGGACTGACACCTGCCAAACTCTAAGCAACACTAAAGTTGTCTTATAAGATTAACAACCCAAACACATCTAGGGGACGCAGGAAATAAAGGCACGTGACGTCAGTTCACCAAACGCACATCGTGAACGGTTTTCCTCCGGTGCACAACACTAGCGAGAAAGCGCACTTGCCGTTGCACTGAAATGATTAACAATGTTACCAAGCAATCGCTCTTCTCGAGACAGGGCATCGCGCGCGCCTCACCACCCCCTTTTGACATTAAAATAGCTATTAATGGGAACATTTTTGTCATCAAGCGTGAACCTACATAGGCCATAAATCTCACTGATCTTATGAAAGACAGGATCAAGCGAGGGAACCAATCGCTTCCCTTTTCTTTCGTTAAAAAGCCATCTATTGAAATAATGCCATTTAGAAGAGGTTAATTTATCCTTCAATTTCTCACTCCCCTGTTTGCATTAGGGTCTTTATATCTGTTATGGCAGCACATTTTTCTTGACAGGGGCAGTGCACCTGTTTACTTCTTTGCTATTCTCTTTCTGGAGAAGATGTTGGCAGTAAAAAAATATCGGATGATAAATTTACACAAAAGGATAGGATTCCTGCTGTGTCAAGAGCGGCTTCGGTTCAAGGCAATGTTAATACTGCCATCTACCGCATTTTTGAAGCATGACATAAACATGTAGAATATGCATTATACCGTAGAAAGGTCTGGAAAATTATAATTTGATGCCGGGATTTCTTAAAGTGAAGATTATGTTTAAAGAATGCATCCTTTTTTTGTTCTTTACATTTTAGCGTAATGTCTGTAATAGCGTCGACTACGCAAAATGGGGAACATAATAAGAATTTTCAAACAAAAAATACAGGCACTCACAAAGGAACTTATGTACAATCAGCAGCACTGTTCCACGCTGTGAAGACGATACGATTATAAAAGACAGAATGAATCACGATTGTTTTAATTTCATGACGTTTCGACGTTTTTATGAAAGTAGAACATAAAGCAAAGCCCGTGGCTTTTTCCAAATATGTAATTATTGCAGCAAGGCCGATCTGAGAGTGGTATTTTCTGCCCACAGAATTTCATGTTGACTTTTTAAAAACTTACTTCAAGATTGTAGCACTAAAACGTTGAAAATTGTTAGGATTTGCTGATGAATCAACCATTTAAGAAAGTGTAGGAGTCACCAGTGATGTAACACAAAATGATGGGCCTTCGCTGCAAAATGTGATGAGGGGCCACTTTGTCTCCTATATAACACAGATATTCATTGGTCTTGGGCCAATTGGGGGTCCCCCTGAACACTATACTGGAGGAGGCCCACTTGGGAAAGTAGAATGGCTTCATTCCTAGGAGGGCTTCAGCCGGGACTGGTCTAGTGAGGCTTGCAGTATTCACTGTCGGTAATCTGCTCCTGCAGGCCAGTAGACAACATTTTGGCGCCTGCCCTCTGGCTGCCATAGAGTGCTTCCTCCATGCTTCTGAGAGGTAAGGAGGAAAAAACGTGTCCACATTTCTGATATCTGATCCTGCAGTGGGACACTTTCAAATCTGAAACAGGACAATACACCCAATTCAGGCCTTGAAAGAAGAAACTAGGAGAAAAACAATCTTCAGATTATTTTTCTGAAATTTACTACTTTCCTCTTCTAAAATGTTGGCATGTATGTGGCAGGACTTTGGTGGTGAGGTGGTCTGCTCCAAAGCAATAAAACACTGTCCCCCAGCGTTGCGGGTGCTATGGGGGCCTCCATTACGCCCCTGGGTGTCACAGTTTGAGGGAGGTCTGCCAGACTTCCAGGTTGATGGAGGTTTCGCCATCGCAATTTGTTTAGAAGATGGCCCTCCACACCAGGTAGGAGGGTATTCTACTGCCTTCTTTGGATCTGTTATCGGAGCAGCTTTAACGAAAAAAAAGTTTTATGAAGTGCGAACTTGACCCGAAGATGTCAGGTATCAGAGCAGTTTACATGAGCACCAGTTTCGTTACAGATGGACACATTCATTTTTGTTAGGCTGGCGGAGATTAAGGGGCAGATTTATGTTAACTGGCGCATCCTCAGGGATGCGCCAGTTAACGTGCGCCACAGTGCGCCACAGCTCCGCCACCCATGGTGCGCCGCATTTATAATGCGGCACACCATGGTGCAAAAACGGCACAGATGCGTGACGCATCTGTGCCGGAAATGTGGCGCATTGCTGGAGTTGCGTCGCAAGCACGACGCAGCTCCAGCAAGGCTCGGGGGGTACACAATCTGCACAATGCTGCGTCAAGACCTACACCTGCTTCAAGCAGGCGCAGGGTTTTGACGCAGCATTGCCCTGAAAGTGACTGAGTGAAATCTCATAGATTTCACTCAGCCACTTTCAGGAGGCATTCCTGCGCAGGAACGCCCCCCCCCCCCTGCGCAGGAACGCCTCCTTATGGCGCAGGGCTTTACAACGTGACGCATCTCCTAGATGCGTCACGTTGTAAATAGGGCGCATTGCTTGCACCGCAGTTGCGTCAAATAAATTGACGCAATTGCGGCGCAAAGAGGCGCATCGGCCTCATAAATCTGCCCCTAAGTGCTTTGCCCAGAATCACAGGATGTTGAGCGCCGTTGCCGAGACTCAAACCCGGTTCCTCATCTTTGAGGTGGACCGCTCTAGCCATAAGGCTACATCTTCTCCCCGCTCTTTTGAAGACAGTGAAACTATGCCAACTGGACATCCTCTCTGATACGTATGTGCATAAAAGATATTATTTTGCAAGAATACACTCACCAACGTGGGTATTTATTTTTGGAAAACTAAAAGATTAATGATCCCAATGTGTAGGGAGACTTCTTGCTGGGAGTGAAGGTCATTTTGTGATTGATAACCCTGGCCAGGATGCCCATGTCTCACAGTTGCATTCCTGGACAGGGAAATCTAGTGATAGTTTCATGCCACAAATAGGGCTGGACGCGTGTCACAATGACTTTACAGCTGACTGGAAGATGGGCCTTTTGGCAAAGGTTTCTAATGCAGGAGCCAACGAGTCTCCTCAGTCAAAAACCCAGTGCTTTCCCTGACTCTATATTGAATGGGGGAAGGTGAGTTTGGTTAGGCAAGATCAAAACCATTTATGCTGGGCATCCAGCTTCACAAACCTCTACATGACCCCCTAAACACCCTACTCCAATCCATAACCACCACCACGATGTATCCAAAGCATAGAGCAGTGGTCACTATTTTCAGCCGCTACGTTTTTTCAGTCTTAGGGGCTTATTCCCCAAAATGTATTTTGTAGTAAATATAGTGGTGTTACAGAGGTACCACTAATGTACCACAAATTACTGTTTACTAACATACTGCAGAGGTCTATACATTTGCCTCCTACCGGTCATGTGTGGAGATCTCTGGTCCCACTGTAGGCATACGTAGACACACAGTTTAGTGGTAAATGTAGGGGGGGCAGAGAACTAAGTGGACAATGAGGAATACTTTCAACTAAATGAAATGGGTTAAAAGAGGAGTAAGAAAGGGTTTAGGGAGGGATAAGGAGTGTTTGAGTAAGGGGCATGCACCCACCCACAAAAGAATAAGCCCATTGCTATCCACATATTGCACTCCTGTAATTAAAAAAAAGAGAACCCCATTAGAAATAAAGTGAGCCTAAATTGATTAATTTTCCTTTTTTAAACATATATAGAAGTTTAGTTTAATATCAAAATATTAAATATAATGATAAGTAATAACCTACAGTACCAGTAGTGGGGCATGTGTAGTGCTGGACTTATTATAAAAGTATACATTGCTACAAAAGTGCAGTGTGTGAATACAAAAAAAATAGTAAACGTACTCAAAAGTGTAAGGTAACTTTGTGAATCAGGCCCTTAGAGTAAATTCACACATGTAGATTTACTCATTTCAAAGTTTATTAGTACTTAACTCCCAATTCCAAACCCAGCATCTATAGTCAACTACATCACAGGCATTTTTGGCTGGATGGGCCTTCCATATTGCTGAACTGACTTGTTATAATTAGGATGATCAGATTCGGAATCTGACAAATGGCAGAAAAGGTTGGACAGATAAGAATCACTCTCTAAGATTTCATGCAGCGGGTGCTGTGGTGTTTATGTGTCTTTTGGTGACCATAAATGCTGGCCCAGATTTACAAGGAGTTTGTGTCAGTTATGTGTCACAATTTTAAAGCAGATCTCACCAAAATCTATGTTGGTATTTACAAAATAATGCAAATGTGTTTTGGGGTTGATTTGTAACAAACAATACAAAAAGTAAGTAACTCAGCGCATTGCTCTACTTTGAATTACTTTGCATTATAATCTAATTTAAGTAGTCTGTGCCTGCAATGCACCCTTTATGCAGTTTCTTGCCCATTGTTTTGTTATATACTTTCTGCAGCTTGGGTTGGTTTGTGTCATCTGCTTGGACAACAGCGCTGTTGATTTTTGAGGGAACAAGTCCTACAAGAAAAGTGGAGGGTGTAAATAGCATATACAATTTTCAACATCTCATGCAGAAGCTTCAGAGGAGATTGTAGCACACCCTTTTAATAATGATATCCCTCAATTGAAAGGGAAGAGCCTATTCTAGTCGTTCTATATACCACATCTAGTTGTTGTCTTTGAATGCAAAACAGTGAGTATTGCACACAATAGGGAAGTCTACATATAGAGCAAAATCCATTGATTTATCAACATTTAATAAGTTCCATTGTCTGAAATAAACACACTCATATGTCAATGTGTAATTGATCTCAGAAATGGGTGCAGCGCCATTAGAACTGTGGAGGTTGGTCATTTCATATTAAGCTGCTTTTGCCATGCTGGGTGCATTTTCGCAAAGAGCCAACTGTTCGCTGTTAATGGTTTGTTTCCTGATGTGTTCCTTAACCAGGTTCAGAGAAAAAGGTGCCTCTCACCTCGCTAAGCCATGGAAAGGTTAATAGTGAGAACTTAATAAACCACTCATAAATATAGAGGAGGCAACCAGTGATATGGAGAGTTCGAGACACCACGAGCCAGGGCCATCACAAACCCCCCTCTTTCCCAGCTTGAGCGGGGGATGGGTGTTTGCCACTGTTACTTGCCCTGTGGGCCTGGTTGAAGCAGATGTGCTGTGATAGGCTGTTTCAGTACTGGCCCACAAGGAGACTAGAAGAACACCTCCAAACCTCTTTAAGCCCTGAGATAAGGATCATGTAATGTACCATGTCTAAGAATGGTGGGAAAAGTGTATCCACTTTCAGCTTGTGCCCTGGTTGTTCTCTCTTGATTAAATGTGGCTCATCTGATTGGTAGCGTGAAGCTTGTTGCCCAGAAATTCTGAGGATATGTAGACTTTCATGCAGTGGTAAAATGTATGGGTGGTGGTTGTAGTCCCAAAATGTCTTTGGTGCATGCCATCATAGCTTAGGCCTACAGTACACCTCATCCCACCAGCATGCACAGGCATTAGTTCAGCATACTGTTCTGCATTAATGCAATGGGGACTGCATTCCTGATGGCACTCGATGCTAGAACTGCATCTGAAGTGTTCTTTTGCACTGACTGACTTGCCAGCTGTCCCTGAACAGCGGGTCCGCGGTCAGGATGCTCAGGCACCTATCATGGCAGAAGATATGACAGCTGCTAGAGTGCCCATGTTACTACAGAGCACCTGACAACAACACTATCATTTCCGATGGTTGTTTAATTTTAAATGCAGAGCTCCCAGCAGGGTCTTTCTCAGGCCAGAAGCATGCATCTAAACTGCAAAGCGGGAACCAGCACAGACCCCCTCTCCCTGTGCCTGCTGCCCTTCAGCCTCACACCCATGCATCAGCCAGAGCAACATTGACCATGCAAGAGCCCATCGCGGAAGCGACCACAGCCACAGTCATCCATCGTCACTGTGCTCTTCTTACTGATGCAGCAAACACTTTCTGCTACCTTTGTGCTGCTGCTTCTCTCCACGTCATGCTTCACTGTAGCCCCCGTGTACATAACATGCAACCAGCACTCTGCCATAGCCACACGCACACGTTCTGTTTCACGCTCACTGCTGCTGCAACCGGTTGATCGGGTTAAGGCTAGGACAGGGAGCTAGAACTGGTGAGTATGTTGAGGATTTGCAATGGTGAATGGTAAGTTGTTTTACATAGTATTGTCATTTAAGATGACATCATGGAGTTTTTAACATTTTGACATTTTTTCATTGCGATCTTAATGAAATTGTTACAATTAATGTTATGGTTTCTTTTATGGTTTTTAAACCCAATCCATATCTTGTAGAGCAAATCCGTATCCTGCTTAAAATAGTAGGAGCTCTTGGTTTATTGAGCCAATGCATGCAAACATGGACATGTTAAATGTGTGCATGCTTCTTATGTAAAGTTACATTATAACCGCCCATCGTATATTATCTCCTTTCTGTGCCCTGTTTGTGGTGCCATACAGTTATTTACACAGTGACACTCCTCAGTTATTCGGATGTGTTTCTGCGTGACTATGTTAACACATTAAACCGTGATTTATTGGCTTTGCCAATGATTGTTTCTAAGTGCCTGGTACCTTCCTACCCATGGTGAAGCGGTAGAAAAAGAGATCTTATTTAGTGGCTGCTCTCCTTCACATCCTTTGGTGTTTGAAGTACTTCTTCGCAGCTACACCAATTGGTATTTGCAGTGCTTTTTATTTAGTGATGCTCTCAGCTAACTCCTTTTGTGTTTCTAATACTTATTATTTAGTGAGTGCTCTCAGCTACCATCATTGGAGCTAGCAGTACTTCATATTTAGTGACTCTTCTCAGCCAGATCCTTTGAGGTTCACAGTTCTTATTTAGTGACTGCTCTCAGTCATGTCCTTTGGTGTATAGTTATGTGGTGTATGGGATCATATGCCCATGTAACCTTCTATACATTGGTAAAACCAATCAAGAGGTGCGTCTAAGAATACAGCAACACAAATCAAGAATAAAAAACAATGTTTCTAATGCACCTTTGGTAAACCATTGGAAAGAAAAAAATCATAAAGAATCAGAAATGACATGGACAGTAAATTCAAAGGTGGAAAATGACGCAAGAGGTGGGTATTTGGATGCCAAACTCATAAGAAGAGATGCGATGCTTATAGTCAAGTTCAATACAGCATTGTCAGGACTGAACGAATTGTCAGAAATGTTCAAATTATGACAACAACAATCCCAGTGATAGGCAAATTGGATCAGCAGGCTGTACAATCTGAGCCACTTACTTATCAACAATGTACTCCCCACTGAACCCCACGTTGACCACTTGTACGAAGTGACACAGGCGAAGACATAGAGTGATCAACTCTAAACCAGAAAGGAAACACGAGTAAAAATCACAGAACTGATTAAAAACTGGACTGAGGTTATCAATATATGCTATTACAGGCATCCACAAAGCAATCTTATGAACATCATAAAATGACGAATCATCACTATGGCCACACCAACAATTAAACTAATCCTTTTTCGTCAAACAAATGCGATTAACAAAACTCTATGAACAAAAACAAACAAACAAAGTTTGAATTTGACATAAAAACATCGGAACACTTCCAGACTACACCTCCCATGATCCTATGTGGACCAGGTAATGCATGCGAGCAAGAAAGCAGTTTGAAGCATTATTTACTAAAACCTAATAGTTAGAATCATTCGAAAACCGGACTGACGCTACCATCACATGCTATTTATTGGCACTTTTTTACAAAAAACAAAATCCACTAAATGACGAATCATTACTGTGGCTATAACAACCTTTAAATTAATCCTTTTTCGCCAATAAACACAATTTAACGAACAAATCCAGCAAATAAAATTTGCACTTGAAAGAAAATGTTCGTTCAACATTTCCATAAATATCGGCACTTTTCCGCACTACACTTCCCATTATCCTATGCGGACCTGGAAGTGAATGCGAGCAAGAAAGCATTTCGAAGCTGGTATACAAAGACTCCACAGCCACAACGGATTCCGTCTAAAGAAAGTAAGCGTTACTCCATGAATTGAACACATTTTGCCAGCAACGCTCCAGAAAGTGGATGGGATGGAATTTTCTAACCTCAAGTCTCCTGTTTGTTTTATAGAACCAAACACGGAAACTCGTTTACAACGTACACAACACGTCTGACTTCCCTCTCCAGGTAAGCGCTGTGTCACCAACACTGACCCATATGGCTGGAAAGTTTAAGACCTAGAAATTAATTGAGCCCCTCCTTTTGTTCGTTTCATTTCTAGAACACTGGGAGTCAGGCTGCTTTAATCGAGCTTACAAAACACACAAGTAAGTGAGTGTCAACTAGTATGTGGTTGAATGGTTGAGAAGGTGGTTAAGATCAAGCAAGTTGTTGATTATGTTTTTTTTTGCATCTTTTGCATTTTTTTAGCTTATGACTTCGTGGACATTTCAAGTAAACTCTGATGAGCGCGAGGTAGGTGTGGAAACTTGTAGTATTGGGGAGAGGCAGTGTAGAGGCAGTCACCCAAAAATTTCTAAAAGCAACCTTTCGTGCTTCCATTACAGATATTGGTCTTGATGAGAACTCGCACATAACACAAGTTCGAAACGCGTAGACTTTATGTTACAAGCCAAAGTTACAAATTAACAATTGAAGACAAATTTAAAATTGTGCATATATATGTTTCAAAACACTTATTGGCTTTTTGTTGTGAATACTGAGATTCCAGCATATATTGCACCATTGATGTTTCTTTGTGTTGTTTGTACTGGTATGATTGATGAATGAGTGTGGATGAATGTTCAATAGAATGTAAATTTTTGTAAATAGATATATTGTTTTTGATATATTGAATGTCACATTTTGTGTTGTGTACACCAGGTTTTAACATTTGTATAATAATCTGACAAATCATACACCTAAATAAGTGTGAAAAAAATCAAAAATAAGAAAGAAATAAATGAATCAAACATATTGTCTTACCCGTATGTTTTGACCAAATAGTTGTCATATCCATTGTTGGCGACATTTGCACCTATTTTGTTCATTATAAGCTTGTGGCAAGCTATGCCGTTGGGAGCCCAGACCCAGTGGTGGTTTTTTCTTTGGTGTATAGAGCGCTTAGTATTTACTGACTGCTCTCAGCCACATCCTTTGGTGTTGACAGTAGTTCTTATTTAGTGACTGCTCACAGCCGGATCCTTTGGTGTTTACCGTACTTATTGTTTAGTAACTGCTCTCAGTTGCATCATTTGGTGTTGGCAGTGGTTCCTATTTAGTGACTACTCTCAGCACATCCGTTGATATTTACAGTACTTCTTATTTAATGACTACTCTCAGCCACATCCCTTGATGTCTCTAGTACCTTTTATTTAGTGACTACTCTAAGCCACATCATTCGATGTTTACAGTACTTCTTACTCAGTGGTTGCTCTCAGCCACATGGTTCAGTGTTTTAATTACTTCATATTTAGTGACTGCTCACAGCCGGATCATTTGGTGTTTGCCATACTTATTGTTTAGTAACTGCTCTCAGTAGCACCATTTGGTGTTGGCAGTAGTTCTTTTTAAGCGGCTACTCTCAGCCGCATCCTTATTTAGTGATTTTTCTCAGCCACATATTTTAGTGTTTATAGTACTTCTTATTTAGTGACTGCTCTCAGCTGCATCCTTTGGTGTTTACAGCACTTCCTCTTAAGTGACTGCTCTCAAATCCATTATTTGGGGTTTCCAGCACTTATTTAGTGATTGCTCTCTGCCACATATTACAGTGTTCATTGTACTTCTAATTTAGTGATTCCTCTCATTCGCATCGTCTGGTGTTTATGGTACTTCTTATTTAGTGACTGCTCTCAGCTATATCCTTTTGTGCACACAGTACTTATTTAGTGAATGCTTTCAGCCACATATTTTGCTGTTTATTGTACTTCTTATTTAGTGGCTGCTATCAGCCCCATTCTTTGGATATATAGTACTTCCTATTTAGGGCCAGATGTAGGTAATCCTATTTTACCTTTTCTAAAATACAGAATTTTACTGATTCGGTATTTTAGAAACGGTAAATGGGATGCAGCAAATAATTCGGTAAAATTTACTGAATCAGTAAAAATCGGAATCTCGATTCGGTATTTACCGATTCGGTATTTACAAAATTGGTAAATACCAATTTGGTAATTCCCATTCATTCCTATGGGCCTGGAGGCCCATAGGAATGATTGGGAATTACCGAATCGGTATTTACCGATTCAGTAAATACCAAATTGGTAAATACCAAATTGGAGATACAAAATACAAGCAATTAAGGATTCAACCAATCATGTGCATCCACCCCACCCCACAACCAAGAAACAGAGGAACCAACCAATCCTGTGCATCCACCCCACCCCACAACCAGGAAGTGGCCACACCCATGAAGGTGCAGACTAACTGAACATTCTGGAGAGCTGTGAGACACTGAGCTACTGGCTGAACTGAGGTGAGCAGAAGTGCAGGATGGAATCCCAGGACTCACAGAGGGAAGCAGCAGACCGCAAAAGAAAATTAAAGTTCAGCACAGGTGAACTGCAGGTGCTGGTGGAGGAGGTGGTGAAACACCACACCCAGCTTTTTGGGAAACAGTCTCTGCAGGTAGCAGAGGCTGTGAAAAGGAACACATGGCTGGGAATCCAGGCGAAGGTTAACGCCATAGGGGTGACCACATGAGAAGTAGATGACCTCAAAAAACGCTGGTTTGATCTCAGGATAAGTAAAAAACAACAAAAAAAAACAAAGAAGATGCTGGCAGCAGAGAAGGAGAAGAAAGAGGCCAGTGTCACAGGGGGAGGAAGGAGCAGGGCACCTGCTATTACTGACCTGGAGCAGCTGGTGGAGTCCAACCTGGAGCCCGAGAGTGTTTTTGGGATCGGGGATGCTGACAGCTCAGCTCGAGCTGCAACAAAACAAGGTAAGGAGCATGTCCTGCAATCCTCCTCCCCTCCCCTTACCTGTCCCCCTTCCCTAATGTGGCTGTGTGTTTCATACTCCAGTATAGGTTTTGGGATACACCAGCAATGCATCATGGAAAAGGTAGTCATTGAAACATACATCAGTACAGTCATCCCACAAAACAGCAAGGCATGCCACACACTACATTCAGAAGCAGTTGAGGACATTGATATTGTGTGACAGGATTGTAATTTAATATTGAAATACAGGGTTGCAGCACCACTGAGCCTATGTCCATATCTGTCCAGAGGAGAGTCATCGTGCAGGACAGCACAGGAGAGGGAGAAAATGGCACCCCGAATGGAAAGGAGTGAGGATGCAAGCAGGAGTGCAGGGCAAAGCACTGAAACACCACCCGCACCCACAGCACAGGCAGCTTCCACACCAGAGGAAGCCACAACAGCACAGCCATCATCGCCTCTACTGTATGACTCACCACAGCAGGACCCACCAGCAGAGTCTCCCTCACCAGCTTCAGAGTCATTGGAAGTGGTAAGGCCCATGAGGCATGATGTACCCCCTCTCCAACTCATGGTGATGACCTCTGAGGAAGAAAGGGAGGGTGACACCGAAACTGCTCTACTGGAGGCAAACAATGCTTGGCTGCAGTCCGCCTCTGGAGGTGTGCACACAGGTGTAAGATGTTGTAGGGTCTGGGAGAGCAGCACACTGGGCATGGTGACGGGGTCTTCTGCGGGCTGGAGGCCACAATGGTGAAAGTGCAGCGCCTGCAGGCAAAAGCCATATCATCAGTGCAGAGACAGATGCGCCACTTAAACAACAACATGGGCAATATGAACCGGGCCATCAGCTCCATGGTGGAGAACATGAGGGAAATGGCAGAGGGAGTGCGTGACGTGACCCAGTCCATGATGGCACTCTGCGATAAACTTGATGAGGACAGCACACAAAGGCGCCGGGAGATGCAATGTATGCAGATTCACAACAAGGCAGAGAACCGTCTAGCAACTGCCGCTTCCCTGCTATGTAGGCGCTCTGTGGCGATTCAAGAGGGGCTTGTTCACTGCTGCTCAGATGTCTCCAGGGGTATGGGGAGGGTGACATCTGCAATGGAATTGCTTCTGACCAACCAGTCAGATATAGGTGTGGGGGACACTGAAGACACCACCAGCAGGAGCAGCAGTAGCACACCCATACAGGACATACGGAGGAGCAGCAGGCACCAATCTGCAGACCCTGGCTCAACAGCCAGTGTTGCAACCCAGCCTCTGGCATCCCGCACTGTTGTGCGTGGGCACAGACATTAATGCTGCCCACACTCCAGTGAACATATTAGGGTGAAGTAACCCGTGACCGCCTAGTTAGGTTGTCACAAATTGGACTACCATGGTGTGCCATTTGTCATTTGCTGTAGTGACCATTAACTAAAACTACGTCATTCACATTCAACGCCTGGCTGTGTCTCCTTACTAATGTGTGATCTCTGCCCGTCTCAGTCTCCCATCTGTTGCTGGCGCTACTCCTGCTGCATAGGGCTCTGACTGTACAGTTTGATCATCAATGTCCTCATGATAAGTCATATCAACTTCTGTGCCTTTCTTGGTGGCAAGGTTGTGCAGCATGGCACAGGTTGAAATAATTTTACAGCAGAATGGGCGTGTACTAACGTGCACCTCCGCTCTTGTGGAGGCTGCGGAACCTGCTTTTTAAGAGTCCAAATGTGTGCTCCACAATGTTGCGTGTTGCTCTGTGTGCCACATTGTAACGTCTCTCACTCCGGGTTGATGGGTTCATGTAGGGAGTGAGTACAAAGGACCGCAGAGCATAAGCGCTATCGCCTGGGAGGGAAAGAGAGTGCCATTAGTTACATACCATTTGAAACATTCAGCTGCAGTAATTATCAGGGTGTGTCACAGTGATTTTCCTAGCAGGTATCCTTCCCCAAATTCTCCAGTAGCCAGGCGTGTGTAGATTCCACTGTTCTGGAATATGTAGGTGTTGTGGGTGCTCCCTGGAAATTTGGTAACAATGTCAGTAATTATGTTGCCAGCGTCACAGACCACCTGCACATTTATTGAGTGGGTGGACTTTCTGTTTCTGTGGCAGCAGGTGGGCAGATTGGGATGTGGGTGCGTCAATGCAGCCGATGATGTGTGGGAAGTCTGCCATTTGATAGAAGTCAGTCTTGGTCTTGAGCAGTTCCGTATGTGTGTCAGGGAAGCTGATGTAAAGATGCACTCTCTGCAATATGGCCTCTAGGCACTACCTGAAGAAACGGGACAGGCAGCTAGCTCTGGTACACCCCACCTACCGCAGCTATCACCCCCTAGTAACTCCCAGATGCAAGCAGGTGTAGGCTACAGAGCACTTGCACATGGGGTAGGATGGCGTTCGCCCTTGGTGTTGGGTGCTCCAGGAGTGGGTGCAGGTCCCTGATCAAGTCCAGGATTGTTTGGGGGTGTAGCCTGTACCTTTGCAATATCTCTGCCTCCGTGAGTTGGAAGAGCGTTATCCGCTATCTGTAGACTTGCCCCTCCCATCTCCAGACCCTCTCTCCTGCTCTCTGTAGCTGTAGTTGCATAGAATGCCTCCATTCTGGTCACACAGTTGCATTTTGGGGCCTTTTCTATAGCCTGCACCTGGTTACCACCTGCTTTCAATCCATGGTAATTACCGAATCTTAAATACCGAATTTCATGAAATTCGGTATTTTAGAAGTTAACTACATCTCGATTGTCATTTTTTAGCATTTCCTATTTACCGATTCGGTAAAATCAAATTTGGTAAATTCCGATTCGGTAAATTACCGATTCGTATTTACCAATTTGGTCTTTTTTGATGTCCTACATCTCAATTGCCCAATACCGGTCGGTAACGGCCGAAATTCAGTATTTTCGTCCGTTACCGACCGGTATTTGGCTACCTACATCTGGCCTCTAGTGACTACTCTCAGCTACAACATTTGGTCTTTACAGTACTTATAAAGCCAGTACTTCTAAAGTGACCTTTCCCTAGCAGATCCGAGTAATCCACTTTAATATTAGACACCACTTCAGGCATTCCAAAGAACAACATTCAGCTGTTTACAGGTGAATTGTATTAAGAGTATATACCTTGAACCACCGAATTCCCAAGCCATATATAGGATCAAGACCTGAATTTCACTTCGAGCACCAACTTTTTCAATATTTTACTTCATTTTTTTACTCTATCCTATAAGCATAACTGTTATTCAACGATATGTAGTATTTTTCGAAGCAAAGATTTTAGTGATATTTTTAGGTTGTATTCCACTCATGGTATGACAGAATATAGCAGCATCACAAGTGTTTTCACCCATAAATGTATGTTAGGTGTATAAAAAGATAGTTGCGATTCTACATTTCACATTCTGTTCTTCAGAATTATGATAGGTCGAATGTTAGAATTATAAAGCACATTTTTAATAGTGGAAAATCTACAACCATGATGAGTTTTGCACCTTTCTACATTTAGAGGTTGAAGCTCAAAAGGGGACATATAAGGGAAGGAAGGGTGTACGCCATACAAAAAGGCACTGTTACCGGGATTACTGTAACCTGAGATCTAGACGCTGAGTGCACTAGGGTGATCCAGAAGGGACTCCCTATTAGTAGTTCCCATCAACTGCATTAAACACACAATATACTATGAACATAAAAAATGTGCTAAAATAATCAATTTTTGTTTATTCCAGTCGATTCTGATAAATAGCAATTTTTTGACATGTGTCTTCCATATCAAGTTGATCACAATATGTGCTTATATAGCTGATAGTTCAATTCAACCCAATGCATTTCGGATCAATTAGGACACTTCATCAGAGGTATCTATAAACAAAAATACAAATATGCCTTGTTTACACAAATTACTAGTGACCTGAAATGTGTACATCGCTAGCAACTTCAGGAGATGTGTGATATCCTGCAAATATGAAGGACTTGCTTGTATCAATGGTCGAAGAAAGGTGTCAAGATATTTTGGGAATACCCAAAAGGACACAGTGTGCATGGAAATCTGCAACATGCTTATATTTTACCCTGCATAACAAATAAAAGGCCTGATTCTCAAACGGCAATTTGTACTACATTAAAGACCTAAATGTAAATTTAGATATGCTTCTTTGTGTGGAGTCCTCTGTTCCAACTGAGGAGCCTCTGCAATAGAAGTAGGAGGGGTTTAGGGATGACCAGTAAAGGGTTTAGGGAGGGACGCCACTCACCCACTCAAGAATATGTCAATTGCTTTTCTCTGGGGGTGGAGACCTGCAACGTACGTTTTTGTAGTAAGGTGACACAGTGTTTGTGAATACTAAAAGTATTAGTCTTACTAAAAGGTGAAAACTTACTCAACCATGTAACTTACATTTGTGAATCAGGCTCAAGAATGGCAAAATACATATCCAGTTTTGCAATTACACTTGCTTCTGTTCCTTTCTTCTCCACTGTTAAAAAAAAAATTCCTGACAGAGAAACACTTTCTGCTACAACTCAACTAATTTTGGTAGTGTTCCATCGCCATTCCTACTCTAGAAATAGATTAACTCCTCTCAACGATGGAAGTTGGTCAGAAAAAATATTTATGAATGCCCACGATTGAGTACTTCTCATCTTTATGCACACATTCTCTCAAATATGTTTTCTTTGTCTTACTATCACTCTGCCCTGTGTGTTGCACTTTTTATCCTTCCTCTGTGCTCCAAAAATCCACCAAGCGGTCAGAGTGGACCTTATTTTTATTTTATTGTTTCCTGTTTTAATAAAGTGTAAGCATTACCCGTATTAGATTCACACACTGAAATGTGTTAGTTTATTCTGTTGAATGCAACTCTATATTGATTTAATTCCAAGATATATTTCTGCGAATGATGCAAAGCTCTAAAATGCAAATCCTAATTATAAGTCTGGTGGTTGTTACTCAACCTCAAAGAAGAGTATTGCAGACGCTAGTCATGAACTGAAATGATGTGGAAGTTTTAGGACTAATTTCTCCCCTTCATAGGCCATTGTGTGGGATTCATTTTAGGCTCGGCTACAGGCTCTCCATTCATTGGCTGGAAGATTAGGGGCCTGATGTAGGTAAATCTAATTTACCGACTCTAGAATACCGAATTTTACCGATTCGGTATTCTAGATTCGGTAAATGAGATGTAGGAAATAATTCGGTAATTTTTATCGAATCGGTATGATTTGGTAATGACCAAATCGGTAAATACTGATTCGTTAAAATACCGAATTGTCAAGGGGGACAGGGTGTCACTTTGACACCCTGTTGCACCCCTGATTCTGGCTTGTGTGCCATGTTGCACACATACATGCCTTAAGGGTATGTATGTGTGTCACATGGCACAGGTGTACATGCACAGATGTGCATGTACACAGGAATTCGTTATTTATCACCAAATATTATTTTGTGGTAAATAACGAATTCTTAAGGGCCTGTGGCACTGTTTTCAGTGCCACCTACATCTAGATTTACCGATTCGGTAACTTTACCGATTCAGTATTTTACTATTAGCAAGATGTCGCTACCAGCAGTTAGCAACAGCTTGTAGGCGATAGCGAGCGGTTTGGGGCCCACTTTGCATGTCAGCGATATTTATCGCTAATGACATGCAAAGGGAGCGTACCCATCCTGTTAGTGACTGAAAGCAGTCGCTAATATTGCTATCGCCTATTAGCAACACAGGCGTAGCAATGGAAATATCTACGCTAAGCGCGAATATCTCCTAAAACTAACACCTGCTCATACCAGTTCTTAGCCATGATATCCAATGGGAGGTGGATATAATGGCTAAGACCCTGTTAGCGATAATGCGTGAATATTGCTGTATTGTCAGCGATATTCACAGATGTTGCCGCTATCGCTGGGTATTTTTTTACTTTTGAGATAAACGTTGCTAATAGCACGTTATCTCAGCGATAAAATCTGGTGATGTGCGGTGATAAAAAAATTGCCGCTAAGCCTACATAGCTATAAATATAGCTATTTGTTGATAATATGCCACTCCGTTCCTATTCTCAGAGGACACCACCTTAAAAAAGGAAAATCCTTAAAATGGACGGATTCCCATCACTCACCGAAGTGACATTCTTCGGATCACTGAAATAATATCGACGGACACAATATCGACTTGCCAGAATATCGTGGACAAAATATCGGCAGTCAAAATATCGAGTTTGTATCTACAAACAGGTAAGTACAAAAATATCGAGTACAAAATATCGTTAACAATAATATAGATGTAAAAAATATCGACTTTATTAAAAACAGTGTTAAATTAAATTAATATTAAATTTAAATTACTAAAATATACTTAAAACTACTTAAATTAAATTATAATAATTAAATAATAAATGAAAATAATAAAAATAATTTTTTACAATCTTATTAGTTGACTCTGAACCCTAAAAATACCCCTTTACCCAAAAACCCCAAACTGACCCTGATCCCTAAAAATAACCCTTTACCCAAAAACCCAAAACTGACCCTGAACCCTAAAAATGCCCCTTTACCCAAAAACTGAAAACTGACCCTGAACCCTAAAAATACCCCTTTACCCAAGAACTGAAAACTGACCCTGAACCCTAAAAATACCCCTTTACCCAAGAACTGAAAACTGACCCTGAACCCTAAAAATGCCCCTTTACCCATGAACTGAAAACTGACCCTGAACCCTAAAAATACCCCTTTACCCATGAACTGAAAACTGACCCTGAACCCTAAAAATGCCCCTTTACCCAAAAACTGAAAACTGACCCTGAACCCCAAAAATACCCCTTTACCCTAAAACTGAAAACTGACCCTGAACCCCAAAAATACCCCTTTACCCTAAAACTGAAAACTGACCCTGAACCCTAAAAATGCTCCTTTACACAAAATGTATCAATATTATTTAATTACCAATTAATTATTAATTAACAATAACAATAAAGTAAATATATTAAAACATTAGCTGTAATTATTTTAATAATTAATATTATTTTTTCCAAATTAATTACTTAAAAATAACACAAAATTAAATATATTAAAAATTTACTCTAATTAATGTAATTAACTAATTACAAATAATTAATTAACAATTAATTACTAATACAAAATATGTTCAAAATTATATTAATTAATTAACTAATTAATATTAATTAATTATCAATTAATTATTAATTAAAAATATTAACAAACATATATTAATTAATTAATTATTATTAAATTACTTCCCACCCTATTCCCCTATAAACCCACAACCCGCTACAGAATTACATTACGCAATTATTATACAAACAAAAATCATTTAATAAAATATTTTATAACATTAATACACACTATTCACACATATTATTACATAAAAATACACTATAAAATATTATATATTATTAAAAATTCGATATTTTTGCTATCTATATTTTATACAGTCGATATTACTTCACTTACCTGAAAAACGATATTTTTGTAGTCGATATTATGTCCAGTCGATATTATGTCCAGTCTATATTTAAAACTCGATATTATGTCCAGTCGATATTTTGGAGTCGATATTTTGTCTGTACACCCATTCTTCATCATCTGGGATCTCCTCCTGGTTGCACAACAGTGCAACCAAGGGCTATAACCCTTATGAGGAAGCTCTTAAAGATCCTACAGAAAATGTGTGTGAGAGTGATGACACAGTGCATGAGAGTGAAACGTGAAAATAAAATTGGGTAGCAGGAGAAAAAGATGTAATAAGTCATCATTCTCACACACAATTTTTGTTGACTTCTGTAGGATCTTTAAGAGCTCCCTACATTTACCACACTGTATTGAAAACATTTGAGAGCTCCCCTCTCTTATTGTGCAACCAGGAGGAGATCCCAGATGATGAAGCATGTCACTTTGGAGAGTGATGGGAATCCGTCCTTTTTCAGGATTTTCCTTTTTTAAGGTGGTGTCCTCTGAGAATAGGAACATAGTTCTTTACGTCTTTGCTTACTGTATGTTCTGTTTAGACCTATTAGACCCGTGGATAGTTTGTTTGTTCTGTGAGTAACTATTGGGGAATATATTCACACAATTTTCCCTTCGACCCTCTATTCACTGTCGGTTGTTATTGGCCTCTGGTACCCTACAAACAACAATCGCCCAAGACGGAGGAGTCACACAGCCAGCCCAATCCAAGTCGCTCACATCGGTCATGGAGGACACCATCAGCCTGGTACCACACTGTCTATACTTCACTCACACTGCGCAGGAAGAGCTGGAGACCAAGCAAGGTGTCTACGCCACAGTTGGCTACCCTACATGTTATGGGCCAATTGACTCCCTGTATATCCTACTTGTGCCCCCTGATAACACTGTACACAATAACCGCAACAGAAAGTGCACGTATTCCATCAATGTACAAGCAATAGCGGACCACCGGGGAATCTCCACCAATGTTGACACCAACCAACCAGGCAGTGTGCATGATGCCTACGCTCTTCGGGCAGTCCCTCATGGATGTACGACGTTACAACGCGTACTTTTACAACGCGTGCTGTTACTACTCACTTTTACAATGCAAGTCGTTGCAATGACTTGCGTGGGGGGCTTCTGGATAGTAAATATTTTAATTTACTATTCCAACTCCAGTCCCCGTGGATAGTAGGGAAGGAGTTGGATAGTAAATTAAACTATTTACTACCCTGGAGCGCCCCCAGCGCAAGTCGTTGTAACGACTTGCGTTGTAAAAGTTGCGTGGTAACAGTACCGCGTTGTAAAACCTTCGTTGTAAAGGTCGTTCCCTATCCCTCATCAGCCAGCGGTACCAAGATTGCACCCATGGAAATGCACTGCTCGTTGTCAAATACCAAATGAGCACACCACACACCTCAACTCCACAATCAAGCAACTCACAACCATAGGCATGCATACGTCACAAGCTCACATACAACATGCCCACCAACCACCCACGACAGCACAACTTACTGTGGGAAACTGGGTCAGCCATGCACAGAAGCCATCAACCGATGGCACCTCAGCCACACAATAGCAGAATGTGGGAAGAGGTGGGGTCCATGAATGTGTGCAGGAGGCAAGTGACCAATGAATAAGAATGAACACAATGCCAAGGGTGGCATGGATGTGCTGGCCAGACTGCAGTATGCAAACCACACACATATCTATGTCGACATATACCGCTGGTGTTTGGAGTGTAGTGGACAATGGACACAACAATGTCACCACAGCCAGTGGGGATGTTCGTGGAAATTTATCTTGTTATTCCCCCTGTAAGCGTTAGCGGAGTGGGCAGGCCCGGCATACACCAGGCCAGCGTAGGGATGTGTATAGAAGGCACGTAACTCTGGGCGTGGTCCTCTTCCGGAATACCCAACATGTCTGCCAGGGTGGCGCCTCTCACACCACTAAAAAGCCGACGTCATGAGCGGTGTTGCCTGCTTCCCTGTGCGCCTGCTGCACCCCGGGATGCTGGTACCTGAACCAGTCTTGCCCACCCCTGCTCACTCAAGCCTCAATGCCCACCTTCCAATACCGGCGTGTGTCGAAGAGGGCCCACCATGTGCCAGTGCAAGCTCCAAGTCTGAGGCATGCAACCCTGCCAACCTGCTACGACCATTACGGCCTCCACGAGCAAAGCCCGTAGTGCTCCTTTCTCTTTGACATACTCTACTGGCATACACCGCGGACTAGTAGGTCACACATTTGGAACTGGGTCTTGATTACACTATGGCAGAGAACATTATTTATGGTAGATTGGATGTCACTATGCTTGTTTCGATGTTGTGCCACCAAGTCTGTGCATAGCATTACAACCACACGTGTCTGCAGGCCCATGCGGACTACTGCCGTCGACCCACACAGTGCTCGGGTAGGACACACAATTGGAACTGAACATCGATTTTTCAATGGCAGACTACACATCATTGCATGCAAGGAGAGGTGTAAGAACATGATGCAATGCAGTCAGGAGAAAAAAAGTATCATCGTTACGGAGGTGATCGAACACTACCGACAACTGAACTGATGTCACTAACTCTGGGCCTCGCGAGCCAATGACACGTGGCTGTGGGCCACTGCTGACCGCTGCCTCCGGCCTAGACTGCGGTCAAGTAGGTCACACATTTGGGACTGAGTCTTGATTTAGCAATAGCAGAGTCTATATCATTGTACAGCATCATCGCAGACTGCATCTCCTCTCAGCCCCGGTGCCACTAAGTCTGTTCCCCGGCATTCATGGATACTCTCTGGTATCCATGAATGCCGGTGGCGTCTGAGTCTATGGACTAGGGCAGGGGTCTCCAAACCGGTCCTGGAGGGCCGGATCCATTCCAGATTTTATGGATATCCCCATTGAGATACATGTAGTAATTTAAAAAATCTGGCATGGATCCGGCCCTCCAGGACCGGTTTGGAGACCCCTGGACTAGGGGGTTGCCTTCATCCTCATGTAGCTGATACCGAATTGGTGGTGGAAACGAGGCTGTAGCATTCCACTGCTCAATTTGCTGCTTCCGGACGGCTACTGACCTCTGCATTAAGCCCTGGAGGACACCATCCACTTTCCCCCGCAACCATCTGCCACATTCCCCTTGGACACAGTTCAGGACTCCATCATTCTGCGTGGCCCTACCTACCTCAGTAGACCGAAAGTCACTGTCTCGTGGCAGTGTGTGTTTGCTGGCCTCTGTGCATCCGGGGCCACTAACTCTGTGCAGCTCAAGTCAGGGACCCTTTCTGATTGAATATTGGATGGCTTCTGAGACGATGGCCTTGGGGTTGTCAACTCCATGTGTCTATGGCCCTGCGCTGCCCACTGCCTCCAGCCTCAACTGCAGTCCACCAGGGCTCACACATCAACTTGAGACATGACCGGCCCCGACATCACTTCACCGCAGGAGGCACTAGCCACCATCGCCAGGACCACCTCCAACTGCCATCGGCCAGAGTCAAAACAGCGGTACTGATAGACTGAAGTAGTTGCTCACACCTTTTGTGGATGCCATCATCTGCCTGATACCCTGCTCAGCACTCCAGGTGCCACTGACTCAGTGCTCTTCAATCCATGGACCGTTACTGATTGAGTTTTGTGCTGTGGAGAGGTTGCGCAGCAATATCACCTCAGGCTGTGTGGGAGACCTGGGATGATGATGAGGAAGATGATGCAGGTGTAACACACCCCACTTCAGTTGCATCAGGTATTTCCCGAAAGGACACAATCCTGGACAATTTGCACACATGAGCGGGCTGAGCTCTAGTGCCCCAACCTCAGTGCACTGCAACACATGGACACTTCTGTTTGCATATTGGGTGATCTCTGTACTTGCTCCGGCTACCTCCATGTTGCTCAGCAGTTGTCTCTGTTATGCTGGTGTTTTTAGTTTTTGTTTTGATGGTGTTCACTGTTCAAGTTGTTGCCAGCACCAACCAATCCATGCGGGCTAGCTTACACTCACCCCACATACATCCAGCACAGGCGTCACTGGGCATGTGGCCCTGCCAATAAAGGAGCCAAGTGCACGTGCCCGTAGCCAGTTCCACATACTATCTGAGTGTGTCCCTGTGGTCATGTTGTATGCATGAGTGCCCGTAGCCCTACGACATTACATTGTGCTGTGTACAGCAGACGCAGGCATGTCACAGCAGGCAGCAGGTTAGAGCTTGGACATTTAGCTTTGTCATCACCCACTTAATACGTAAGAGAAGTGGACTGGGCCGTTGTACACAGAGCTGACGTGGGTGTGTGAATGATGATTGTGTGCTTCTGGGCAGGGTTCTGTACTGGAAATGTGCATATGCATGTGTCTCTGTAGCAGTGTGGGTCTCCTTTGAGGAAGTAGGTGGTCCCTGAAGGCTATGAGACACCCACGTATCTGATCTAGTTCCTCCTCCCTGGGTTCGGACCCCACCTGCACCTGTTCAGCCATCTCTTTTTGGCATTCTGACACCTGGCATTGGAATGGCATGCGTGGCTCTGTGAAGTGTTGTGAGCCAGCTGTGCTTACTGGTGCTTCATGCTGTGTGGTCTGTGCAGGGGCTGGGTTCTCCTTTATGTAGCTTGACTGCCCTGGTGGTGGGTTGCCTGGGATGTAATTGAGCTTTTGTAGGGCATCAGTGTTGAAGGTGTGGTGGGCCGCTCTGGCATCACTGATTAGTTGTCTGGCCTGCTCTGCTGGAGGTGTTGCTTGTCCCTCTGCAATGTGAAGGGGAGATGCATGTTGACATTGTGACATGGTTGTTGGCGGATTGTTCTTGTTGACATGCATTGCAGACTTTATGGCAATGTACATTGTGACTTGTTGGGAGGTTTTGGATTTTGATGGTGGACAGTGGATATTTGAACTACATATCGGATGTGAGGTTGTATGTGTACATTCCCATCTCACAGTTTCCTGCTCTGTTGGATGTAGTTGGCCTGTTTTGGTGCATGTACGGAGCCAGGTGTGTCCTCTGTTCCTCAGTGTCGGGGTTGCACTTTGTACCACATTGCCGTCAATGTGGATGTGCTGTTCTTGCTATGTGTGTGTGCGGCAGTGTGCCACAGGGATCAGGGACTTGGTTCAGGCTCATTGTGGGTGTGCAGTGCGCTACACATCGCTGTGCGTGTGTGCCATTGTGCCCATCTCCCCTCGGCCCCCCCAGTCGCTGGTCGTTACTCGCTCTGTTGATGTTGTGTCAGGTCCTCTCGAGCTGTGTCCGGACTCCAAGCTCCGTGCACCATCTCCACACTGATGATTGTGGCCCTGGTTTCCTCCAGCTCCTTCTGTGGTGCAGGGCTCCCACCTCCTGTCTCCGTTGCTGCCTTCCCTGTTGGCAGCGGGTTGGTCCTTGGTTTAGTTTTCACATCATGCCAGCGCATCTTGGCCTCCTCTATTGACCTCCTCGACACTCCAACTGCATTCACAGTTGTCCAATTGTGGGTCAGTTGATGGTAGTGTTATGTCACCTCTGTGACGCTGATCTGGTTTGCCTGTTGACTGCAGCTCGTCTTCTTCTCCCTCTTCTCCTTGGCCTTCCCCGACCCCATTGTTCCTTGCTGTTGGTCTGTGGGGCTTGTGTTGTTGGCGTTCACCTCTGCACTCGGTCAGGGTGCATCCATGTTGCTCCGCAATTTGACTTGTTTTTGGTGTGTTTTATTGGTTGCTTTTATAGGGCATTTTCCCGCCTGATGCGTGGGATTTGCAGGCCCGCAGCTGCTTGTAGCTGCTTTTTTTACCGTGATTGGCCTAATCACAACTTTTTGCATTTGTTTTTCGCATTTTTGGGGTTTCGTGCTGGCTTTTTTGCTGCCATTTGATGCGTTGTCAGGGGCCTATCACATGGTGGCCTTTTGTTGTGAATACTTAGTTAACACAGCGTTATTTTCCCGTGATAGACTGCGATGTTGAAAGTTGCATTAAGCTAATTTTGCAATGGTTATCACACCTTCTTGAGAATATCCCCCTGAGGGTAGGTTATCCGGCCACACCTCTGTGGATTAGTTTAGCCCTGTGATTGGACGAAAATGCAGACACTGCAGAGTTCAAGGTCACTAAGCTAGAATGTGTAAAAATAAAAATGAATTCAAAGTGTCTGATTAAGTGAAGGGAACTCCATCAAATCAGGTTAGAGAGGTTGATCAAGAAGACGGTGACATCTGTGAGGAGTTAATTTTAGATACGTGTGAAGTTAATGAGAGGAAGAAAGGTGCAACATATTGTGAGGTAGAAATTGGTGGGCAGAATATGAGTCATGGCAGATTCGGGTGCAAGACACACCTCGATAGGTGATGCTTTTGGCTTTGTTTCCAATTTTCAGTTGTTTCCGCCAGATATAAGATTAGTGATGTATAATAACAAACCTATAGACATATTGGAATATTTTCAGTCCAAACTTGAATATAAAGATAAAGTAATAGGTATAAAAAATTATGTAGCCAGTGATGGGTCTTGTTTGTTGGAGTGGCCTCAGCAGAGAGACTTAATAATCACTCTTAACCTTAGCCATCTTGACCAGGTGTTGGGGTACAGCGATTTGATTATGGAGGTGAACTTTGGACTGGGAGAAAATATTTCCAAAAGTCTTCTCGGCTAACTTGGGAATGCTAAATTATTTTGTGCATAGGGTCATTTGTATAGGATCATTTGTATGGAAAGTGAACGGTAAAAGTGAATCTAAGAATTTAAAAAAGGATATGGCTATTGCCCCTGCATTAGTCCATTTCATATATAGGTGAAATTGAATACTATGATGGATACCAGTAATGTTGGCAGTGGTGCTATGCTGCTGCAATAACAAGGATGAGAGGGTGGATAGGTGGTAACAGTAGCATATGTGTCCCAACCATTGAGAGGTGCCAAAGACAAATATTTCACATTGGAGAAGGAAACATTAGCATGATGGTGAGGCATAGAATATTTTAAGAAATATTTGTATGGAAATAATTTTGTTTTTAGACCTGACCATTGGAAACTTGTAGAGTATTAGAGTTATTAACTTCATAGCAATATAAATAGAAAGATTACATTTTCATGATGAATATGTCCCTGGTTCTAGAAATGTTTTAGCAGATTGTTTGTCATGCCTGCCGGTTAGTGAAATGGAAGATGAGGGTGCTGAAGATAATGATTTAGGGAGTGTGATTTCATATCTCTGAGGTGTTGAGTGATGGCATCGCAGAGGGTGAATGAAAGGAGGTGTGTGAGAAGGATGAAATAACCCAGAGCGCTTTGTGTTACATCAAGTCAAAATGGCCAGAGAACATAAAGTTGGAGGAAGGGTTGTTGTTATATTTTCATGTTGATGAGGAGTTGTCAAATAATGATGGTGTTTTGATGCGAAATGGTCAACTAGTGGTTCCGGAGGTTCTGAGGCAGACTGTATTGAATATGGCTTATGTGGGTCATCTTGGAACAAGCGTATGAAAAGAAGAATCTGCTGTGATTTTTGGTGGCCGGGTGTGGTTAGGTAGGTGAAGGACAAAGTGAGGTTATGCATAGAGTGTGCCACACGTGATAAATCTCATACATTACTGATGTCCAGATCAGGAAGAGTTGGGAAAGATTTTTCTTGGATCTTGTGGGTCCCACATATCTATCCAAAAGACAAGAGTTTTGTATTGTTATGATTCATCGGATGTCACTGTAGCCTGCAGTAAAAGTGAAGAGTCAAGTCACATCAAAATATTTTCTTAACTTTATGAAAGAGGTTTTTGTGAGAGTGAGGTTTCCTAAAAGCATGCTTACTGATACTGGTGTGCAGCTGATATCTATGCAGATGAAGAATTTCTTTTGAGATTATGGCATTAAACACATTTGCACATCAATGTATTATCCACAAAGTAATGACATTGTGGAAAAGGGGATAAAAATGTTAAAGGAAGAATTTCAGTTAGCCTTGGTTAATGGGAGGTATTGTAAGCAATTATTGAAGAAATGGTTTGGCCATATCACACTACTCCCAGATTGGCAGGCGAAAACTGTCCTTTTGAAAAGAAGAGGGGCAGGGCTGCAATGTTTAATTTGAAACAAAAGTGGATGTTGGATGTATTTGAGAAAATTGGTCATGGCAATGTGAAATTTAGTTTGAGTCACGGATTTCCTGAGATTCATCAAAAGGTGAGAAACAAGAAGCATGTGGGTAAATCATCTGCAGTTGATGTGGGTGACTGGGTTCTTGTGAGGAAAGGGAAAGGGAGATTTGTTGATCCTTGTTGAATTATCTAATGGCAATTTTTAGAATTTGAGAAAGGGAGTAGTTCTGCCAAAGCATGGATACAATGAAAATTGTTCCAGGAAAGTAAATCTTCCCAAAGCTGGAGATGTCAAGTATGGAAATTAACTTCATGGTATTAAACGGCAATGAAATTACCCTTCAAGGTTCAAGAATTATCAGCTGTATTAATTGACTATCTGTGGTATGAACAACATTCTATAATGTAGCATCTTCCAGATGGATATGTATGCAGTATTTCCCTGGCAGTTATCTCTAAGTTATGAATTCTATGTATATTAATAGTTGTCATAAGTTATGGTAAGAAATCTCTTATTATAGTTATGAATTTAGGTGTTTTTTTTCCAATTTATTTAATCTTACTTTTAGACCTGACGGCCTTAGGGTGGCCTTTCCCCAACTTTTTTCCTGCCTCACTTTATTTTATTGACCTTGGTTTTGTTTGCTTTAGGACCCTGTGCACTTTACCAATTCTAATCAGTGCTAATGTGCTTGTACTCTCTCCCTTAAACATGGTAACATTGGCACAACCACCAATGCCATATTCAATTTACTTATAGGTCCCTAGTCAAGTGCATTACATGTACCCAGGGCCTGTAAATTAAATGATACTAGTGGGCCTGTAATATAACCCTCAATGAGTTCCGTTGGGTGAAACAATTCTTTCTGCAAACCAAAATACCCAGTATCTATCCTGAATGATACTTAATATCAAACATTTTATATATCTAGTGATAATTTTAGACAGAGACGAAAGTCAAAACACAGGGTGAAGAGACGAAGGACATCAGCAGAGCAATTAAGCGTAAACGTTTCGACCCAGAAGGGATGTGTAACTGAATGAATGTCACTGCACATCTTCCTCATGACTGGTATACGAAATGTAGACAACCAAATTATAGTGACTTCTCCAGTCCTCTACGGAGTCAGATAGAAAGCTAAATAGAGGAATCCTGAGTCATCTCTCCTATATGTGATGAGGGGTCATATGATAAAGGGGGGCCAGCACTCCCCGATAAGGCAGTTCTAGCTCAATTTAGCTGGGAGGGCTGATATTCAATTAAGTGCTTGAAAGAACCATGAGTCAAAATTATTTGTGTGTTGCAGGGCAAACAATTTCCAGTTCGTAAGTGAAGAGAATTCCACCTTCCAGTTGGAATCTCTGTAGTTTACTGGCAATGAATGCCAAAGTTCATCGTTGAGGCGAAGTCCAAATTATTTAGTGGTCCTGGAGCACCTATTTTGCCACTCACTAACTATGGCTAAGGCCTGTCATTTCGACCTAGCAAGATAAACCTCTTCTCACACTGTTAGAACTGGGGATCTCTAGTTGGAAGAGGTGGGTACCACTGTCAAAATAGGGACCCTTGATTCTAGTCAGGGTAAGGAGGAAACCCTCTGGGATTACCCTGCTCACCCTCTAGGTAGCTTGGCACGAGCAGTCAAGGCTAATCAGAAGGCAATGTGTAAAGCATTTGTACAAAAACTCACAGTAACACAGTGAAAACACCACAAACTGCCTCCACAATAGTTTAGAAAAATAAAGGTATTTAATCTAAACTACACAAGACCAAAACGACAAAAATCCAACATACACAGTTCAAGAATATGGTTTCAAAAGAGTTCTTAAGGTTGCAATAAAAGTTCTTTAGGTTGCAATAAAATAATCCACAGTTGCGTGAAAAGTTCACAGTTGCGTCACATTTCAGACACAGTACCTTTAGCTGCGACAAAGTTCCAAAAGCAGAAGCTGGTGCGGTGGAAAACAAGAGATGCATTGCTCCTGAGACCCTGGGGAACCGATGCGACAGCCCAGCAGCATCAGCAGGCGTGTTGCAACGAATCCGGTCTGTATGGGGAGGAAGGCCACTTGTCTGGATTCCGGTGCGTAGGTTCTGTAGGAAGTTTGTTCTCGCAAAGGCACGATGCGTCGATCTCGTAGGGGCTGCGACAATCTCCGGAACGACGATGTGCGATCCAGCAGCGATCTCTCTCTCGCAGCTCCTCGATGCGATGGCTTCGGCGATGACTCTCACAGCGACGTGATGCGGTCCGCAAGCAGGCGGTGCGGCGATCTCACCCAGCGACGACAGGCCCTGCGATGACACTCGCAGCAAAATTAGGCTTCCCGCACCGATCGGGTGCGTCCCGCAAACGAAGGATGCGATGGCTCTGACAGCGGCAACTGGCGCTGCGACAATCTCGACCTTCGAAATGGCGGGAATTTCCTCGCACTGTCAGGGATGCGCTCCGCAGAGAGCAATGTGATAACTTTTCTGTAGCAAAGTCTCTCGAATCTTAGTTTCCAGCTTCCTAGCTGAGGTACAACTTCCAGAGGCACCACACATGGGCCAATCACTCCAGGAAGGACAGTACTCTCTCAGTAGAGCTCAGGGGAAGCTGGGGGTGAAGTCCTTCTGTTCCTGGGACTTCAGAAAAGGGAGCCAGCTCTTCTCAGGCCCTTGGAGATTCCTTCAAGCAAGGGGACACAGCACAGCAAAGTCCTTTCCCTCTCCTTGGCAGCAAAGCAACAGCAGGGCAATCAAGCAGAGCAACAGCTGGACAATCTTCCTTCTTCAGTTTCAGCTTTCTCCTTGGCAGAGGTTCCTTCTTGATTCTAGGATGATCTAATTTTCTGTTGTCAGGGGTCCTGTACTTATACCCCTAAAAGTCTTTGTTCTATTTGTGCAAGTGGGCCCTCAGCCCGGTCTGAACCAGTTCTGGATGTTTCTTGAGCACTTTGTTTTCCTGGCTTCTCCTTTCCTTTCAGAGTGAGGGGCAGGGTCGTCAGCTGCCCAGCAGGAGGTGGAGCCAGCATTGTGGAAGGCAGGCACAGCCCTATTCAGGCCCAGGTGCTATCTCCTCCCACCACTCAAGTTGCAAATGCAATCATTCAGCCTAGGGCTGACTCAGCCAGACTCCTGGGGAATCGCCAGCCCCTGTCACTCCCAAACCAGACAGTCAATACACAAACAGGCCAAGGCACACAGGAAGGTCAGACAAGAGAACAGCAACTTTCTAAAAGTGCTGTTCTCAAACACAGGATTCAAAAACAACCTTTCCTAAAAGTTGTGTTATTAAATTCTGAGTTCAGGGATACTAGACTCTTATGTCCTATCTTGTTCCTATAGGAGGAAATGCTGGTAGCCACTGTAGCCAGCATCCCCCATGTTAATCTATGGAGCAAGATAGCCTTACAATAGTGAAAAAACGAAGATGGCTGTGATTCACTACCAGAGCATGTCACCTGCACCAGTACATGCTCTACCTTTCACATACACTGCACCCTGCCCAGGTGGGTACCTTGGGCCTTCCATAAGGGTGATCAATGTGCACAAAAAGGGAAGGGTTAGGCCTGGTCAGTGGGGACACTGACCAGGAGGACATGGCAGTTCACAGACTGCACACAGGCACTGCAGTGGCAGGCCTGAGACACCATTTTGGGGCTACTCATGTGGGTGGCACAATCAGGTGGACTTTACTAGGGACTTCTTGGTGATACAAATATGCCAATCATGTATATCCAATCATCATAACAATTTACACAGGGAGCACTTACACCCTGGCACTGATCAGCAGTGGCAGAGTGTCCAAAGCATCTAAACCAGCAAAAACTAAATCCAGCACAGCATCAAAAATACAGGAGGTAGAGGCCAAAAAGACAAGGGAAACCACGCCAAAGATGCCAGGTCTAACACACACACAATAGAAAGGCAGGGAAATTGGATCTTTATCACTTCTGTTGTCGCTGCTCGGTTTTCCCAGTGGAAAACCATTTGGTGTTATAAGACTGCCCTCACACATTTAGGGCCCGATTACGATGCTATCAGAAATGGCTACGAGCATCGGTGAGTAGCTACAAGGCAGCATATATTTAGCTGGTAGTGTCACAATAGGTCATACTTTTCAACAATTCAGTAACGGTGGGGCAATTCTCACTGTCCCACTGTAGGGCAGTCTCCCATTTTGCCAACAACAGCACTATTTCAGTAAACATGCAGACCCCTTTGGGCACGTCATTAACGTAACTCAGCTAAGCCAGGAGAGGGTCCGGTGCAAGTGTAGTCCCTATCATCAGGCAGCTGGGTAAATACTAGGGTTGGCCAGAACAGCCTTTTAGAATTGCACAGAGTTACTTAAAAACTCTGTGGAATTCCTCGGAATTCAGCTCACATGCTCTTGTAGTAGGGAAGTAGTGCTCTCCATCGGCTGGGTGCCATAGGAGCCATTCCAACATTTCCATTTCCATTGCGGACTGCAGGCTGCAGTAAGCAGTGATGGGCAGTGTGATCTCCTTCAGATATAAGAAAGTGTGCTGTGCCTTGCTTCGAACACTGGATTTACGTGCATCAATGCAGCAGCCCAAAAAACAGAAAAACAACACACTTTGTTTGCTTTATCCCTATGGGGCAATACATCGCACAAAACACCACACTAAAGGGACCTTATGCCGTAAGTACTTTCCAACAAAACACGTCACATGTAAACATACTTCAAAACACAAAAGACATAACGCTCCATGGGCTGGTCCAAGGGCTGGTCCAGGTGAGTGCAACAAACCACTTCTGTAGCGGACTATCAACTGCCACCTGACAGTCGCAGCCATTCAGCGATCTCACCCATAAAAATCGAACATAGACAGCAGCACAAAAAAATATGTGTCATTGAATTGTTTATAATATGAACATCAATTCTGTTAAGTATAATAAAGCAATTCAAGCTCATTATCTTTAACCAAAGGTCAAAGGGCATATTTTTAACTTAAGGGTTGTCAGTGCAACTAAGCAACCAGTAAAGCCCCCCACCCCATCCTGATTCCACCAATACCAATATCCTACACCCAGAAGCCTACTTACACTACAGGGCCTGCAGACAGTCCTACATTAAGCTTTGCTCCATAAATCAATAAGCCACAGCACATGACGTGCATAATTGTTCAAATTTGAAATCTAACATGTTCAGGTGGTGGCTTGGCAGGTATGTCTCGAGCCCTCTACTTTCTGCAGTTGTACACAGATGGTTGTGTGCTGCTGTGTATTTCCAGGAAGGTTGGTCTGTCATCTGGATTGTATAGAGGAGCTTCAAGGCTGAGGGCATGGGGAAAGCCTGGCATGATTTCACGCAAATGAGACACTTTGAGATCTGTTTGTGTGTCTGTATCAATGACAAGACCTACTCAGACACAAGAAGAGGTGTATGTCAGGAAGTACGCGCTGCTGACCTAGACTTCTTTAAATCCTGGGTTCGCAGAGTTGAGACCGGAATCAATTATGACATCTTTTGTGATTTGCAGTTCATGAGTCAATTGAACTTTTCATCCTTCCCAGGTTGATACACTCAGTGCCTTTAGCCTGTGATTACAAGTGCCTTACAAGACAGGGGGGCATACAGCCCAAGTAGAGTTATTGCCTTAGTTGGGTGTGCCTCTGCTGTCATCCCACACTACACTACATGCCATTTTGGTTTACTGTGCTCTGTTCCACTGTAGCACCCCTGACTCTGTTCTCGCCTGACTGCTCTAGGTACGTTTTTCGCCCCCATTCTCAGCATTCACCTCTCATCTCCCTCTTGATCTACCTGGCACCCTCGTGACTCTCCATGCTATCCCTCCTCCACCTGCTGCAGGGTTACTTTACTAATTTGTTGCCCTTCCGCCTCTTGTGTTATATTTTTATTCCTCTCTCAGGCCGACCGCTGTTCTCGGTTCTGCTCTCTGTGCCGCCCTCCATTCTTTCCTGGGCTTGGTCACTTTCTCAGTAGATGCCTGTTGTGGTGAAGCTCCCTAGCCCCCATGCCCTCTGCTGAGTGCATTGTTTACCTTGTCATCTTTTTTTGAAGGGGATGTCCCGTCCTCCTGATGACAGATTCTGCTCCAGGCCTCCCTCCTCGTATTCCAATGGCACAGAGCAGACAATTTCATTGACCTGGTGGGGTTTGTTGTCAAAGGAATGCTCTTCCATTTCAGACTCACCCCCAAACAGCAGGTTTCACCTCTTAGACATGTTCTTTCTCTCCCATCACATAGGGAGCTGGCAGGGACATAAATAAGAAACGCAATTCCAGCACAAGAGGGAACAATCAATGAACCTCCCTGTGCTGTACAGATATGATGTCTAGGGGATGCTGTAGTCTATCAAAACTAGTGTGCGCATCAGTTAACTCTGCCACATGGCGTTGGTGGAGTTTTTGCTGAACTCCGTGCTCTAAGCAGAGTGTGGAGTGGCAAAACTCAGCAAACTCCACCGGCAGAGAAGAGTTTCCCGCCTACTTCTAGTGAATACTTTGTATCAATACGCCCCCACATGATTGCAGGTCCAGGTCAAATGTGTAAAATGCACCTTGTACACATGCTATTCGGGGCATTGAGAGGATCATGTGGGGTCTATTTTAGCCAAACCACTAGGTATAGAGAATGCCCTATGCATAGTGTATAACTTCTTGCCTGTGGATGGGAGAGACCAATTTTGTCTAAGTGCAAAAACAGTCCCATACTCTGTTGGGCAAGGGGCATCCCAAGTCATGTTCCCAGGTCGCTCTGATCATCCCATCCTGCGCCGGCAGCATAGCCATGCAGGCACAATAATGTCTAAAGACCAGGCTCCCTCCCTCTATGTCTGTTATCACCAATGTTAAAGGGGGGAACCGCTGAGCCATAATACAATGTGGTCCACAAAACAAAAGGAGGTTAAGTTGTAGTAGAGTAGGTTTGTACAATTTCATTTGCGTTAGTGCTATTGATTTTTAACCACTGGAAGAGCGGACGAGTATAGGAGGATCCCTCAAGTAGCTGACTGACTTTTTTCCGCATCCATATGGTAGTGGCATCAATTGTAGTGCCCTTTGGTAGTATGGAGTGTAATGGCACAGACCCCATCTGATCCCTCTCAGGTTTGGAGTAGGGAAGACTAGCATCAGCATGGTGCCAATGATAAGCAAATTGACACTGTGCAGCCAGATATTACTGGTGGAAGTCTGGCACGCAAAACCACCCTCGACCATAGGGGAACACTTCAGTACTCCACTTTATCAGGGGCCTTTTGCCAGCCCAAATGAACCTCAACAAGAGACTCTTCAGGGTGGAAAATAAGTTGTTTGTGAGAGGATATCTATATTCAAAAAGAGATATAAAAACATGGGGAGAACTACCATTTTAATGCTAGCAATATGACCCGCTATGGAAAGAGGGAGCCAAAACGATCTCTATGCCTGTGTGGTCATTTTATCTACAGTGGTGCCATAGTTCAGGCGTATCACCTGCTCCTTCTCGCACTGCAATTTAATGCCCAGACATCTAGCGGATCTATTACACCAGGTCTGGGGATACACACATGCCTCCAGCATAGTGGTGTCTGTGAGAGGGACTTAACCCAATTTGTATTAAGACCTGAGAACTCTCCAAACCAGATATTCTCCCACACAACAGGGGCCAAATTATCTGTTGGGTGACGGACAAAGCAAAAACAAATTGACCGCATAGAGTGAGAAGAGCAACGGTCCAGGTTTAAAATGTAGGCAGCGATGCATATGCTTCTCCTTGAAATGACGAACCAGGGGTTCATTGCTATTATGAGGAGGAGCAGAGACAGGTGACAACGCACACAATTCAGAGAAGACATCGCCGACTTCATCAGCCCACACGCCCTCTGCTCCGCTGACTACATCCTCCTATGGGACCTCAACTTCCACCTGGAGAACAACAACAACCGCAACACCACCACCCTGCTGGACAACCTCGCCAACCTGGGACTCAAGCAACTGGTGACCACCCCCACCCACTACGCCGGACACACACTCGACCCCGTCTTCTCATCCAGCAAGGACATCGCCTTCAGCCACGCCACCGGACTCCACTGGACGGACCACAGCTGCGTCCACTTCAGCTTCGCAAGGACCACGATCCACCACCACCAGCAACAGGCTGCACGCAGGAACTGGAACAAGATCACAGCCGACCAGCTCGCGTCCTCCCTGAGCATAAACCCTCCCACCAGCACTACGAACCCTAGCCAGGCGGCCACCAACCTCACGAAGAGGATCAGCGACTGCGCAGACGAGCTCGCCCCCCTGAGGACCCCGCCCAGCACAGACCCGGTAGCAAGAAAGCCCCATGGTTCACCGACGAACTCAAGAGCTCCAAGAAGAACTGCCGAGCCCTCGAGAGAACCTGGCGCAGAGACCCAACACCGGACAATATGACTGCCCTCAAGCTCGCCATCCGAAAACACCACCAACTCATCTGCGCCACCAAGAAAACTGCATTCAAGGAACGACTGGATAACAACGCCCACAACAGCAAGGAACTCTTCAACATCCTCAAAGAGCTCTCCAACCCCAACGCCGGAAACAACAACATCACCCCTTCGCAAGACCTCTGCAACTCCCTCGCCTCCTACTTCCACAACAAGATCGCGGACATACACAACAGCTTCAGCACTAAACCGACGATCACCACGACCGAACCACCGCCCCCCATCACCACCCTCCGCGCCTGGACTCCGATCAGCACCGAAGACACCGTCCGCACGATGAACTCCATCCACTCCGGATCTCCGACCGACCCCTGCCCTCACCACGTCTTCAACAAGGCCGACGCCATCATTGCACCCCACCTGCGGGATATCATCAACACCTCCTTCGACACTGCTACCTTCCCGGAGAGCTGGAAGCACGCCGAACTCAGCGCTCTACTCAAGAAGCCATCGGCTGACCCCACCGACCTCAAAAACTACCGCCCCATCTCGCTGCTCCCGTTTCCTGCAAAAGTCATCGAGAAGATCGTCAACAAGCAGCTGGCCGCCTTCCTCGAGACGAACGGATCCCTCAACCCCTAGCAGTCTGGCTTCCGGGCCAACCACAGCACCGAGACCGCCCTGATCGCAGTCACCGATGACATCCGAGCGCTGCTCGACAACGGAGAAACAGCGGCCGTCATCCTCCTCGACCTCTCCGCGGCCTTCGACACTGTCTGCCACCGTACCCTAGTACAACGCCTCAGCAACGTCGGAGTCCAGGAGAAGGCACTGGAGTGGATCATCTCCTTCCTCGCCAGAAGGACACACAGAGTCCGCCTCCCTCTGTTCAGATCTGAAGCCACCAAAGTCATCTGCAGCATTCCTTAAGGCTCCTCGCTCAGTCCAACCCTCTTCAACATCTACATGAGCCCCCTCGCAGACATGGCACGCCAGCACAACCTCAACATCATCTCCTACGCCGACGACACACAGCTGATCCTCTCCCTTACCAACGACCCCGCCACCGCCAGAGCCAACCTTCACGAAGGGATGAAAGAGGTAGCCGAATGGATGAAGAACAGCCGCCTGAAACTGAACTCAGATAAGACGGAAGTCCTCATCCTGGGATCCTCACCCGCTGCTTGGGACGACTCCTGGTGGCCCCCCGCCCTAGGCAGCGCACCCAAACCAACAGACCACGCACGCAACCTGGGCTTCATCCTGGACTCCTCCCTCTCCATGACCAGACAAGTCAACGCCGTCTCCTCGTCGTGCTTCAACATCCTGCGCATGCTTCGTAAGATCTTCCGGTGGAACCCCACCGAGACAAGGAAGACGGTCACCCAGGCCCTCGTCATCAGCCGTCTGGACTACGGCAACACCCTCTACGCCGGAACAACCGCCAAACTCCAGAAGAGACTCCAGCGGATCCAGAACGCCTCAGCACGACTCATCCTGGACATCCCCCGTCGCAGCCACATCTCCGGACACCTGAGAGATCTGCACTGGCTCCCAGTCAACAAGAGAATCACCTTCCGTCTCCTCACCCACGCACACAAAGCCCTACACAGCCAAGGCCCAGGATACCTCAACAGCCGCCTCAACTTCTACGCTCCCAAACGCCAGCTTCGATCGACCAGCCTCGCCCTCGCCGCCGTCCCCCGCATCCGTAGAGCCACCACAGGGGGACGGTCCTTCTCCTACCTCGCCACCAAGACATGGAACTGCCTGCCCACCCACCTCCGCCTGACCCAGGACCACCTCGCCTTCAGGAAGCAACTCAAGACCTGGTTGTTCGAGCAGTAGCAGATCCCCCCGCCCCCAGCGCCTTGAGACCCTCTGGGTTAGTAGTGCGCTATATAAATGCGATGATTGATTGATTGATTGATTGATTGAACCTTGTTTTATCCCCATGGCAATGACAAAGAGGTCTGGAAGGGAGCCATTGACCCACAGGTGGGCCACTCGTTGTGACTATAATAGTATGATAAGCATGACAAACCCAAATGGCAGCCCCAACTTATGGAGCATCACACACAGGAAAGACCATTCTAAAGAATCAAATACCTTCTCTGCATTCAAGAGGGTCACTGCTGCTCGCACATTTGGGAGATCCTGCTCAGTACTGCAACAATGGTGCACGCATTGAATAATGTGGAGCGGTGTGGGACAAAGTCTGTATAGGTGAGATATTTACTCAGATAGGCTGCTTCTCACTCAGCAAGATCACAAAATTCATCCAGCCATTGGGCAGTGATGTAATTGGGGCCCATGTTGGTGTTCAATCAATCAATCAATCAAAGCATTTATATAGCGCACTACTCACCCAGAGGGTCTCAAGGCGCTCTGGGAGGGGGATCCGCTAATGCTCGAACAGCCAGGTCTTGAGTTGCTTCCTGAAGGCGAGTTGGTCTTGGGTCAGGCGGAGGTGGGTCGGGAGGGAGTTCCATGTCTTGGCGGCGAGGTAGGAGAAGGACCGTCCCCATGTGGTGGCTCTTCGGATGCGGGGGACGGCGGCGAGGGCGTGGCCATCGATCGAAGCTGGCGTTTGGGAGCGTAGAAGTTGAGGCGGCTGTTGAGGTATCCTGGTCCTTGGTTGTGTAGGGCTTCGTGAGCGTGAGTGAGGAGACGGAAGGTGATTCTCTTGTTGACCGGGAGCCAGTGCAGGTCTCTCAGGTGTCCGGAGATGTGGCTGCGACGAGGGATGTCCAGGATGAGTCATGCTGAGGCGTTCTGGATCCGCTGGAGTCTCTTCTGGAGTTTGGCGGTGGTTCCTGCGTAGAGGGAGTTGCCGTAGTCCAGACGGCTGGTGACGAGGGCCTGGGTGACCGTCTTCCTGGTCTCGGAGGGAATCCACCGGAAGATCTTACGTGGCATGCGCAGGATGTTGAAGCACGACGAGGAGACGGCGTTGACTTGTCTGGTCATTGAGGGGGAGGAGTCCAGGATGAAGCCTATGTTGCGTGCGTGGTCTGTTGGTTTGGGTGCGCTGCCTAGGGCGGAGGGGCACCAGGAGTCGTCCCAGGTGGAGGGTGAGGATCCCAGGATGAGGACTTCCGTCTTGTCCGAGTTCAGTTTCAGGCGACTGTTCTTCATTCATTCGGCTACCTCTTTTATCCCTTCGTGAAGGTTGGCTCTGGCGGTGGCGGGGTCGTTGGTGAGGGAGAGGATCAGCTGGGTGTTGTCGGCGTAGGAGATGATGTTGAGGTTGTGTTGGCGTGCGATGTCTGCGAGGGGGCTCATGTAGACTTTGAAGAGGGTTGGACTGAGCGAGGAGCCTTGAGGAACGCCGCAGATGACTTTTGCAGGGAACGGGAGCAGGGAGATGGGGCGGTAGTTCTTGAGGTTGGTGGGGTCGGCTGATGGCTTCTTTAGTAGAGCGCTGAGTTCGGCGTGCTTCCAGCTCTCCGGGAAGGTAGCTGTGTCGAAGGAGGTGTTGATGATGTTCCGCAGGTGGGGTGCGATGACAGCGTCGACCTTGTTGAAGACGTGGTGAGGGCAGGGGTCGGTCGGAGATCCAGAGTGTATGGAGTTCATCGTGCGGCCGGTGTCTTCGGTGCTGATCTGGGTCCAGGTGCGGAGGGTGGTGGTGGGGGGCGGTGGTTCGGTCGTGGCGTTCGTCGGTTGAGTGCTGAAGCTGTTGTGTATGTCCGCGATCTTGTTGTGGAAGTAGGAGGCGAGGGAGTTGCAGAGGTCTTGCGAAGGGGTGATGTCGTTGTTTCCGGCGTTGGGGTTGGAGAGCTCTTTAATGATGTTGAAGAGTTCCTTGCTGTTGTGTGCATTGTTGTCCAGTCGTTCCTTGAATGCAGTTTTCTTGGTTGCGTGGATGAGTTGGTGGTGTTTTGGGGTGGCGAGCTTGAGGGCAGTCATGTTGTCCAGTGTTGGGTCTCTGCGCCATGTTCTCTCAAAGGCTCGGCAGTTCTTCTTGGAGCTCTTGAGTTCGTCGGTGAACCATGGGGCTTTCTTGCTGCCGGGTCTGCTAGGCGGGGTCCTCAGGGGGCGAGGTTGTCTGCGCATTCGCTGATCCACTTCGTGAGGTTGATGGCCGCTTGGCTGGGGTTCGTTGCGCTGGTGGGTGGATTCTTGCTCAGGGAAGTCGCGAGCTGGTCGGCTGTGATCTTGTTCCAGCTTCTGCATGCAACCTGTTGTTGGTGGTGGTGGATCGTGGTCCTTCTGAAGCTGAAGTTGACGCAGCTGTGGTCCGTCCAGTGGAGTCCTGTGGCGTGGCTGAAGGTGATGTCCTTGTTGGATGAGAAGACGGGGTCGAGTGTGTGTCCGGCGTAGTGGGTGGGGGTGGTCTGCAGCTGCTTGAGTCCGAGGTTAGCGAGGTTGTCCAGCAGGGTGGTGGTGTTGCGGTAGTTGTTGTTCTCCAGGTGGAAGTTGAGGTCCCCGAGGAGGATGTAGTCAGCGGAGAGGAGGGCGTGCGGGCTGATGAAGTCGGCGATGTCTTCGCTGAATTGTGTGCGTGGTACCGGGGGTCTGTAGATGAGGGTGCCTCTGAGGGTGGTCTTGTGGTTGATGTGGACCTGGAAGTGAAGGTGTTCGGCGGTTGTCAGGGTGTCGTCGGTGTTGGTCGTGATGCGGATGGTGTTCCTGTGGATGATGGCGATGCCTCCTCCGGTCTGGTTGATGCGGTCCCTTCGGATGATCTTGTAGCCATCTGGGATGGCGATGGCGATGTCGGGCGCTGAAGAGGCGTTCATCCAGGTTTCCGTGTAGAAGGCGACGTCTGGTGAAGTAGTGTCGAGCAGGTTCCAGAGCTCGACGGCGTGTCCGTGGACGGAGCGGGTGTTGAGTGTCTAATCTAACAATTTTGTTCATGTCGGACTCTATGCAGGACAAACTCTGACGTATATACCATAGTACTCCTACATGTTTGGAAATGCATACCCCTTGTATATATGCCTTGAATGCATCCTGTAGTGTGGCCTGCTGAGTGACAAAGCATGCATTGAGTGCAAAATATTCTGTGATGTATTCATGAAGTTCAGAACATATCATCTTGAAGGGCGATGCACGTAAATTACAACTGGCACTCCAGGCTCCCCAACACAGCACGCTCAGGACCATCCACTCCGGAGAGTGATCAGATAACATACACAATAGATGCTTCACATCCTGCAACAATGGAGTGGAACCAGTAATCTATGCAGGTTCACACATTGTGTGGTTCTAAATAGAAGGTATACCCAAGAGTAGAGCTATCTCAGAGGACACGTAGCAACAGTGGCTTGCCACTTGCAGCCATTCATATGGAGTCGAGCAGTGGATCAATAATCATGTTGAGGTCACCCTCCAAAATAATAGGGTCAGCATCTATGTGCCCCATCATGGATGAAATGTCTTGGAAGAAGCCAGGTGAGTCCACATCGGGAGCGTAAACATTAATCAGTAGTGAACATTGACCAGCCATGTTTCCTGCAACTATAATGTTCCTCTGACTGTGTTCTATATTGCTAACAGTGGGGAATGGCCTGAAAATGGTAAATATGACATGTACAGGGTGTGCGGTACAGTGCACAGATCAGTCAGGAGATATGCATTTATGCTCATCATGGTGTTCAGATCAGGGGGAGAACGGTCCAGTGCAGTGCCTCCAGGCAGCAATGTAGTGCATCCAGGGGGTGATGTCTCTTTACCATCTTGTTTGCAGAAGGCTATATCATCAGCCAGGGTGTCAAAAACTAGCTTTCACATTGAGTTCAACCAGCAGGCGAGCCAGATAAAGCACGACAGGCTTTAACCTCTGTGAATTTATGCCATGCCTCTACCACCACCATTGAGAAGTTGGGGAATGATGAGACGGCAGAGCCATGTATTGGAATGATCCCTTCTCATTTGTCAGGCCGAGAGCTATATCCCGGTCCTTGTAGCTAAGTAGGTGTGGAGGGTCACCAGGAGGTGGGTCCGGGCCAAGAATTTGGTGGGTTCACTTTACAATATAGGTGGAGGTGTAACTCTGGTAGTCGAAGATGTCAGCAAGGAGATGCTCTACAAACTGTTCTTGACGGCCTTTGTTAGTGGATTCCGCTAAGACCATAATGTGGATGTTGCTTCAGCAGGATCTTGCTTCCGAGTCTTGATTTTAACTGCTACAGCTTTGAGGATTTACTCTTTCATCTCCAGCCATTAGGTAACTGTCGTCGTACCATCCTCCAGGCCTTATATGTGTTCCTTGACACCATCCAACCTGATGTTCAAGGGGCTCAGTCGTTCTCCCATTTGATTGAGGCTGCCTGTGAGGGATTCAAACCAAGTGTCAATAGAGCGGAAGCTCACGCAAAGTTCTGCAATGATGGCAGCTGTACCCATCAATTTGTCTGGTTCTGTGTTCCCCGCTGCACTGTCCTCCATATCTGCCTGGGTTTCTGACCTTCTACTTTCTTTTGACCACCCAAAGGGGAGATTGTGTTGGCTGGCGTATCCACGCACCATGATTTATCAGTTCACGTGAAAGGTTGGTGACCAGATATGGGCAATGATGTGAAGTATGCTGTGGTTGGAGGAGCAGCGGCATTGCAATTCTGGTGGGCATTCTCCACTAGCCTCCCATGCCCCTAGTGCTAGAGAGAGTGTGCCAAACTGCATGTTGCTAAGAAGATGGCCTGTGGGGTTTGGAGATCGCATAGTTTTTCCAGGGATATGATGGGTCAGATGGCTAAGATAGGTGTGATTGCCTCGTCACATGCTGGTCACGCAGCGAGAAGCACCACAGTGGCGACAGATAAGCAGGGTAATCTCTGTGGCCACTGCCAGCAACAGCATATTGAGAGCTAGGGAGGGGGTACCCCAGTCACCCTGCGCCCGCCCCAAAATAGCCCACCGGCATCGCCACAGTAGTGTAGGCTTCAGCGGTCAGTCAATCGCCCCCACCCAGCCAGTAATGGGGGTTCCTTGTGCTTCCTACTGGGATTGGGCAGGCAGCCTTCTTGGTCGCCGGCAAGGCAACACCCCCGCTTGCCTCAAATTATATAAAGAGTTAGTCTAAATTATTAGCTATATGAATTATATTTCAGAGCCCCTATATGTGTGTATGATCATACATGTAAATCCGCTCTCTACTCTTAAACAATGACAGAGCCTGGCAGAAACATCGCTCTAATATTCGCATGCTCTTCTTAAGCAGAATCAGTAAAAAGTATACTTTAAACCAGTACCAGGTGCACCTTAATTCCAAACCAGAACTTACGCCCCTCATTTTAGATCTCATCAATATATATTGTCAATAATATGACTGGGACACAGAGGATTTATCAATTGCATCTGATTGCCGTCTTCATGGACTGGCAGAGACCTAGTGCAATCACAGCTTTTGAAAACCTGATTCTCCGTGGATATCGCATCATCAATAAATCAGAGACTCTATAAGAGTGGGGTGACGTCAGCGCTTTCAATATATCCATAAACTGGGTGGACATTGCAGATCTGATTTCTCATCCATAGAGTCTGTAATCATAGGCTGTAATATCACAGAAATTGGTTCATTCCCTACTAACCGATCATCTACTGATCACTGACATATAGCTGGGTTTTTCTGGATGAAATACAAAAATTGTCGTTCCATGTTCAACCTATCAGGCAGAAAATAATTTTTCATGACACAGAGATGAACTTTGTGGAATTTTAACAAATTGCTTACCGACATACCCAGTCTGCACGTCTGTCCCTGGATCAGGTTATTCATGTGCATCATTGAAACAGTGAAGCCCTAATGGTCAGGCAGTTCTTTAATCACACTCTCATTAACAATGTCAGGTATCTTCTGTTTCTTTATGCGAAGATAGAGGCAATATCTCAATAAAGTGTATGAATAATGTAGAGTAAGAAATGTTCAGTATTCTTTATATTAAAGCAGAGGTAAATTTAACAACAGTTCCACTTATGCTCTGACTTTTAATGCAGCCTTACAAAAAACCCTCCCCTTTATAGTAATGAGGTGAGAGTATATAATTTATTGTATAACTGTTTCTTTATCTGACATATACTTTGAGGGTAGCAGAAATAGATTTAAGAGGAGATTTACTAATATTTTACACATATTAGTGCAGCAAGGCAACTTGTTCTGTTGTGTGGAAAGGAGTGAGGAGAAATGTGCCACATCTAACAAAATATGGCACAATTCTGCTCTCTCGTAGCGCTGAGGTACTGTGTGCTGTCTAGTGCCAATGCAGACACCCTTGTGCCATGTTGCAAGAGTGCCTTCATTATAAAAAAGATACCTTCCGGCAGAAAAGCAATCCTAAGTGGTAATTTCCTCACACAATGAAAAAAGATGTAATGAGGAGAAATGTTTCTCCTCATTACACCTCAGTCTGTTATGAGATCCATTTTGGTGCAAACCAAGGTTTATAAGTCTTTGACAATCTAGGTTTGCATCAAAATACATCGGAGGATGCACGGGAATGCCCATTCTCCACCCATGTGATGCATACCCAATGCAAACTAATGCAATGCAGCGCCTTGAGCTGCATTGCATTCTGTTATGTTTACTAAACTAAGTAAACAAACTTTGCATGTCTCACTAAATGCCACAATGGATTTTACAAAAGTGACGCAACCCAGGTGCCAAATATTACTAAATCTGGGACTTAGTGTGAAACCTGGCCTGAAAGCTTAAGCTATGCCCTTGATCTGAAAAGGGTGTGTAGATCTCAGAGATGATTGCTGCTGTTTGTAATAGTTCATGTTGGTTTATAGTAAACAAGATGAACATTTTCAAACAGAATAATGTAATTTCTTTAAATTATTAGAGTCATAAAATTATCAAGCACCCCAAAATGCACATTGTGAATTCGGGGCTGAACATGATTTTAGCGGTGCTGCGTCGGCTCTTCGCTTACACAGCACTGCCAAAGCTGTGCGAGGACCAACTGCCTTATTACGAGTTGAACTCATATTAGGCAGACACTTCTTTGACTTTCCCATTGGGGTGCCTGGAAAACAGACAATGCAATGGGGAGGGCATCCGGCAGACGGTGGACCGCCACTGCTGCTCCATCATGAGTGCAGTTGTCGTAAAACCGCTGCACTCATAATCAGGCCCTTAGTTTTTATTCATTAAAACATTGTGAAATTTAATTCAAAGAATCTTAATTCGGTCAGATGAGGCCATAAAAGACATATTTTATTACAATACAACCATAAAAGAAAAAAAATAATCACAATACAGCAATTAAACAAAGCAAGATCTTATTCAGCTCTGATGCTCAACAAGGAAAATTTAAAACAACCAAATCAACCAAAAACATTTTGATAGAGTGCAATTATGATTTCAGTAATTAACAACATTCTATAAAATGCAGGGTGAACATTAAAAATGTAAATAGGCTGGTTTAAAATGGAATTTGTTATAAGAAAAAAAAACAGTAAAATACCTAAGTATAAAATGTGCATTTTGTCAATGTTTAATCAGCACTAATCAAACAAGGGTAATTGCCCCTCTACTGTTTGCCTGGCTCTAACTGTGGCTTTAAAGAAGGAGCACACCCTAAAATAAATAGCAGATGTATTCAACAATTGCAGATGATACAAAGTCTCTCTACATCTACGGTGATCCAGTGAGTTTAAGAGAGGTTTGAGGAACAGACTGCAAGGATAACTAAAACGAAAACAGAGAAACCCTGTCGCAGGAGCAAAGCAGAGCTGATCCCCCCTAGTGTTGGTTTGGATTCCAATATTAAGAAGCCAGCAAATCAAGCTTGTTCTAAAACAGAAGAGGAGAGACCTCTCCCATTTTGTCAAATCTATCGAAAGATAAAAGGCAGACTCAGCACTAGCGAGTAAATATAATAAACCAACATTGTCCTGTTCGCCAACTCAGCTTGCAACCTTGCTCTCCTCACATAATTCCCGAAAGAGACTCTTTACCCAGAAGTTTCTTCTTTCCTGATACTTTTGGGTGATGTGAACAGAGAGGGCAACTTCTACGCCCGGAATGTTTTAAAGATATAACTCAACCATGGGATAGCACAACCTTTATCCAGACTTGGACAGTCCAAGATGTCTTCCAAACATAGCTGTCACTGCAGCTTGAACTACATGCTAACCCAAAGTAAACATGAGGCAAGTTGAACCTTGCTGCCATTTAACTTGGGCATCAGTGATAGAGCGCGGGTTCACCTGCTCGTTTTACCATAATCACCTGGGCCCATAAAAACATACACACTTTGAACAGGTAAACCAACGCTAATCAGATTTAATGTTACGTTTTAGGACCTATACCACTGATTTACCAATCCTAGTCACCGGTACCTAGAGTCCTAAGGGATCAAGGGGGTTAGCATAATAGGTAGAAAATAAACATTTGCATTTATAAAATAACCACAGACTCGGGAAAGGTTTAAACACTTTATCTATGTAAATTCTTAAATGTCATAGTTCATACCAATTCAATTAAAGCTTGTTCAATTAGGAAGAATATAATCAAAGGTAGATGATGTGAACGTATTAAGAGACGTTATTTAACACCTTCAGCGCGGCGCAGATTCTGGCGCTGTGCTGAACGTTTTAATGAGCCAACGGGCTCATGACGGAACGGTTCCGTCATGAGCACAGGCCAACCGACGCTCATGACGGAACTGTTCCGTCAATAGCATCGAAGGGGTTAAGCATTTAAACATAGGAAGGGTAAGAAAAAGGAAACAGTACAATGACATACCCACACAAATTTATATTTACCTAGAATGGTGTGAAAACTAACCCTGGCCACGGGCTGGGACAGGACAGGACCCCGATAGTTCAGGTGCCAACAGGACAGGACAGGTGCAGACCAGAATCAGGACAAGTACGGACCAAATTGGATAAGGATGGGACCACCGCAGGTCAGGACCGGCACCCACAGCTAAAGTGCAACTCCAGCGTCACACCCCTCTCTGCAGCAAACAGTCGGACCCAGATTGGGTTATCAAACTCTTTCCCAGAACCACGATTGGGTTATCCAATCTGCAGACAGAGTGCTTCGCCAGCACTTCTGCTCTCGATCACCTACTGAGTGTGTTGGGTCAGTGACAGGTCAGCTATTCGGACAAGTCAGAAAATCTAACTAGCTAAGCCTACCGTAGTTATACCATTTTCCAGGGTAGTGTACCATCCTCAATGTTGCAAGTTCATGTATTCCCTCAATGTGATTGGTAAAAAGCGAGGAGAGGTACCCATACTAGTTATGAGATCATTTCATTTAAATATTCAAATCAATGTCCCCTCCCATAACTTGCATTTTCCCATGCACTTTTATTCCACCGAACAATGGATGTTTCAATAACAAATATAATGTATACGAAGATGTGTAAGTTGTCTTCCTTTCTAAGGGTTAAGAGTTCATCTTCTCAGGCGCATTGCAGGCAAGACTGTCACTGGCATGGATTCAATGCCATGGCTTGTGGACTCAGGAGAATTCAGCACATGCGCGCTGAGAGGTATGTATGTATGTATGTGTGTTCTTATATAACGCTCGATGTACCCTTGGGCACCTCGGCGCTTGCCTTGGGAACCCGTCCTGGTTTTTCCCTGTGAGATTACCCCTGCTGGGCATCCCCAAGGTGAAAGCCAGGCATCCCACTGCGGGGGGGGCCGTTGTGGAGATTAAGAAAGCTTGTTGCCCAGAGCTGCATAGTGTGAACTCATGCTTAGAGTGGGCACCAAAGCGAGAATTATCGAGTCTGTGGACAATTGGGTTCAGGACCCTGCCGCGTCGGGAATCGAACCCTGGTCCCGGGTCTGACCTCAGCTTCAGGGGAAGGTTCAAGATGGAGCTCAGCAATGACACATCAGGCCCAGATACGAGCTAGTAGCAAAGTCAAAGAGAAACAGTTTTAAAACAAAGAATAACTGAATGCACTGTATACCTCTTATCTCTACTCTATTCCCATTACTTTATTTTAACTATAGCGGTAGTAATTAGGCAGAACAAACAAGGTTTAGTACGAGCAGTGGTGCAAGCATCAGCATGTGAAACATAGAGCAGACATCTTTAATTCTAATGCGCAGAAGCAACGTTTTCCCACCAAAGCAGAGAGTACGTCACGTCACGTGAGTGTGACAGACGCATGAGCAGAAAAGTTCCCACATTGCGGCAGCCATATTAGATCACCCGAGTTACTGTTAGTAAAAGCACATGGACAAGCTTTCCCAGCTTACTAGAAATGTTGCGTAGTGCATTATTAATAAGACAAAACATGTTTAATAATGCATTATATATTATTTTGAGAGGATTGAATCCGAGCAAGTTTCTTTACGTGCAAAACCTTGCTCTATCAATCCCCTCTTTGATGATATTTTATATCATCACAAATTACAGAAACAGATGCCAACTTTGAACATTTACTCAGCTCTATTTCTTCAAACACTCATTTAGGCTTTTTCCCATTATTCATGGGAACATTTTTCATTTTCTTGTATAAATCCCCATTTAATTCTTCAAGTTCAATTTCATTGACGTTTCTTTTCTTTCCTTTCTTATTTACTGTATATGCCTTTCTATGCTTGCAGCTTCTAAAGCAAATACTATCCCTAAAATCAGTAGGGCTACTCTCACCATTGGCATCAGTATTCTATCTACAAAACGTTTTCCTACATTAGAAATCCAACTACCTATCGAAGAGAGACCACAAATTAGTCTCTTCCATGCACTGTCAACCTCCAGTGGTTTCAATTCTTCTCTCAAATGTGTAATGTTTCTTGCATATTTTCCAATTTCAACACTTTTGTCTGGAATGTAAGTACAGCAATGTTGCGTCTTCAGGATTCTACAGACTTGGCCCTCTTTTGCCAATAATATGTCAAGAGCAAGTCGATTTTGTAAAAACATTGATCTTACCGCAACTAATTCGGTATTGATCATGAAAAATCCACTAGCAGTGTCAGTCGATAAGCGATCCACCACTGTTGACAATTTGTAAATCCTTTGAGTGTTCAGAACCACTCCCACTGAAGGTATTAATGCACTAAATATATCACATACAATTTCAGCAAACGTTGTTCTTTTACTATGTTATATTATGTTATGTTAATTTATTTTTCTAATGCGCACAGCTCCCCAAAAAGGGATTCCCAGTGCAGACCCAGAAAGAAACTCTGAAAACCTAGATTAGAATCATTGGTTAAATAACCAAGTTTTTAATTGTTTACGAAAGTCAGAGTATACCCTCTCTTTCAGCATCACATCAGGGAGAGAGACCACAAGATTGGACCCAGGTAGGAGAAGGAGCGACCGCCCATTCTCGCCAATTTGATCCTGGGAATTTCAATTTTCTCTTCAGTAGAAGAGAGTAACAGACGAGAGAGTTGGTAGGGACATACCAGGACTTGTACGTATTTGGGTGCAATACCGTTCTTGATTCTAAACATATAACACAAGGCTTTGAATTTTATGCAGTTTCCCACCCTGAGCCAATGCAGTTCTCTCAGGACATTGGACATGCTGGACATTCTAAGAAGTCTACACAGCAATCTGGCTGCAGAATTCTGCACCACCTGGAGCTTGCACAGCACATCCCTGTTTGCACCCAAAAAGAGGACGTTTCCAATGTCCAGGCGAGATGGTACAAGTGCCTGGACGACCGTCCTTTGGGTAGCAACAGTAAGCATCCAAATGATTTTCTTTAACCATTTGAGGATGGCAAAACAGGGGGCTACAGTTTGTACTGCCTGTTGTTTCATTGACAATTTATTGTCAATGATAAAGCCAAGATTGCAGACCTGAGAGGAGGGCATAGGTAAGGGCCCCATTTCAGCGGGCCAATGTTGGGGGCCCCAACAATCTGTTTTTTTCCCAAGAATGAGGACTTCCGTCTTTTCCCCATTGAACTTGAGCAGGTTAGATTGCATCCACAATGAAATATTATTGCAGGGTAGAAGGACTAGATCTCTTGTCCGCCAATAAGGAAAAGATGATCTGGGTATCATCGGCATACGAGAAGAGTGCCAGCCCTGCCTCTTCAGCAATCACTGCCAGAGGTTGTGCATAGATGTTAAAGAAAAGAGGACTTAAAATTGAGCCCTGTGGCACCCCATACGGAGAAAAAACTTGGATTGTCCGTTCAGATAAAAAAGAGGACAGCCAGCCAAGTGCCATTCCAGAAATTCCCAAAGAGTATAAAGACTTAATTAATACGGAATGAGAAACTGTATCAAATGCGGCGCTTAGATCTAGCAATATAAGGGACACTGTGTTACCTGCATCCAAATGCTGGCGTAACATTTCAGTAACACTATGCAGGGTTGTGAACCCTGCTCTAAAGCCCGACTGGGAAGAATGCAGAAATTTAGAGGATTCCACAAGCATAGACAGTTGGGAGTTCACATGTTTTTCCAAAACTCTGGAGAACACCGGCAGTAAGGAAAAAGGCCTAAAATTAGTCAGCTTAGCAGGATCCGCTTTTGACTTTTTCAGCAAAGGCAGGACCACAGTATGTTTCCAGACAGGTGGCATTATGTAACTCCATAGCCTCCATAACAACTCTCAGAGCGGGCTGTTCAATTTGCAGGAGCACCGAGGCCGGAAGAGAATCACAAAGAGAGCCTAATTTAATACTCGCTAGAATTTTTATAAAAAAACTAATATCAAGAGGTACCCACTTCTCTAGTTTAATCAAAGTTTCAGCTGCCACAGTGGGTTCTAAAGAAGGAATGGGCTGAGCAGGGGACACTACACTGGTTCCCCCTAATGTCAAATACATTTGTTCTACTTTATTCATGAAGAAGTTAGCAAGAGTGTTGCATTGCAGCTCATCTAGAACAGGCGGGTTAGGTTGTGTACCTGAGCCAGCTAACTTCTTAACCACAGAGAACAGCGTACAAGGGCAATTCTTTGTCCCCAAAATTGTGGAATAGACATACTTGGCTGGAGCTATTTTACAAAAAGCATGATATTTTTTCAGCGTCGCTTTATAAATACAGTTGGATTCAGTGGAGTAATTCCTTCTCCACCTTCTTTCCTTATCTTGCACTTACTTTTTTCAGATTTTAATTGCTCGGTATACCAGGGGGCAGGGGGCCGATGGTTATTAAATTTATTCACAGAAGGTGGGAGACAGGCATTAGTTGCAGGAGCAATCCAGTTGTAAATACTTTCCAAAGAAGAAAGTGATGTAGAGTGAAGACTGGGAACATTGCTCAACAATATTTGGTTAAATTTTCCTATATCCAATTTTCCCCAGTTCCTGGATCGGGCAGATATACCAGGTGGCAATAGGGCAAAATTTAGTGGAGTTTTCTATTGAAACTTGACTACATTTTAGTCCATTAGTTTCTTTATTGCTTCCAGTGATTTTCTTTACATGATACACCTTTGGGAATACTATTCCAATATAGCAACTCCCATATCAGTGATCAGGCAATTTAAAGTATGCTTTGTTCCCGCAAATGCAATTAATTCCAGGAAATACAGGTTCAGTTCCATCTTTGAAACCCCAACCCCCAATTACTTTGAAATTATGTTCACACTTACTGGAACCAATGAATATATTGTTATAATATTTGGTTTTCTCCCCTTGGAGACAGAGTTTCCCTTTCTTTTCGAAATCCAGCAACATAGCAGCTTGAGTCTTGCCATTAGAGGTAAACTCTTTATTTTCAGCCTATTTAGGAATCTTTCGTTTCTGTTTGAGCTACTTCCGGGTTCTCTTAGAGGTAAATCCATTAGGGATATTACTGACTCGCACTCACTTGCTTGGTCATCAACAATCACGGTTTCCTTTCTAGGCTGTACTACAGGTGTGGTCAGAAAAGGAGTTTTAGGACAGATCTGTTTCTCTCCATATAAGGGAACAATAGGACCTATGGTTACTGGTATAGTTAAGGCTTCAGGACTTGTATTCAACTGGGAAATTTTCTGAATTAATTCATTACCATATTTATTTATTGCCTCTCTTTCCCATTCCTCTAAGACTTTTTCTAGTGAAGGTTCATGTACAATTTGGGGAACCAAAGGTGGTGTTAAGAACGGGGCACTAGGGTTAATTCTACTTGCTTCGTCATGGTAAGGTGGCGGATTTATTAACAAATCCTCCAGATAATCATCATCAGAATCACCACTAGTCATTAAATTCTTCCTTTTCTCTCTGCACTTGCTTCCTGATGGTTTGTCTAAAGTCAGTACAGAATATAATCCTTCCACTAACATAGACTGTCTCTTTTTCTTCATTTGCTTATCTCTGGTTTCTTTAGGAAATCTGGGATAAAATGTACTTCAATTTCTGTCACTTCTGGGCCTATCTCGCTCAAAAGCCTCAGTTTCCCCTTCTTCTAATGCTTCGTACTGGGTCAATCTAGGTCTGGGATCTAATTCATTCATGCGTGTTCTCAAGTTGTACAAAATTCTACCATTAAAAGTTCAATTTTCTGGAAATGCCAAAACCCCATCATCTTCAGAATACTCCATCAAGTTCTCCATCCACACACAAGTGTGATAGCCCCTTTCTACCATCATATATGGTGTGGGCGTATTTGGTGGTGGAATAATAATCCCTTCTCTTGTTTTATTCGTTTTATCTTTTTTAAAGAAGTTCTTAATTTTCTTTATAAGCAACATTTTTCTTTTCTCTCAGTACATGATAAGAGGTCTTCCTCTTATGTATTGCTCTTGTGCAAAACCTATGTACCTCCTATCGGGTCTATTTCCTATTACTGCTGGATCTTAATGCCACATATAATTTGCACCAATAGATTTAATATGCAGCTACACTCAATTTGTTTACTAAATGCTTCATCAATAACAGCACATTTCTTATTTTCAATAACCAATCAGTGTTTAGAATTCAAATACATTTCGACCAATAATTTAGACGCTTTTCTTGTGAGACAAGTTCCCACGCTCCTGCACTCACCCCTCCTTTACAATTATCACCTCAGCTACACAACCGGTGTCTCAACCAATACCAGCGCGGCTCTTGGTGACGTTAGCGCAGCATCGCAACTGAGTCCCTCCTTTGCAAGGTAATACAAAAACCTATTTCTTTTCACGTTAAATGTAATATTCATTAATTACCAACGTAAAAACATTCACCACTGTGCCTAAGTGACTAATTCAAAGGAAATATAATTTTCTCTCACTGCGAGAAAATTTCTTCCGCTTACTCTTCACACACTTCAGAGAACATGTTATTCCCTCAGGCTTACCCTTTCTAGGTGATATAAGGCCAAAGTTTCACCAGCAAACTCTTCTGCTGTCATTTATTCACACATTTATACAGAAAATCCCTAATCAGTTCTTCAAGTTCTACCTAACTTTATACGCCCTTAATTCCTTAGCAAGTGACTTCACTGCAGTGTGGCTTCCATTTACCACCCACTATTCTGCCCCGAGGATTACAGACAAACATAGAACAATACAAACGGGGTTTGGTTAATACATAAAATCAGAACAAAATCAAAATAATCAGTACGCAACTAAATACCTATCCTAACTAAACCCTAACCATCATGTGGCTACTAAAGGAATACTGATAGAGGGCGGGCTCACCTGCTCAGTTTACCATACTCATCTGGGCCCATAAAAACATACACACTTTGAACAGGTAAACCTACACTAATCAGATTTAATTTAACCTTTTAGGACCTGTACCACTGACTTACCTATCCTAGTCACCGATACCGAGAGTCCTAAGGGATCAAGGGAGTTAGCATAATAGATAGCAAATAAACATTTGCATTTATGAAATAACCACAGACTCGGGAAAGGTTTAAACACGTTATCTATGTATTTTCCCAAAAGTCATAGTCCATACCAATTCAATTAAAGCTTGTTCAATTATTACGAGACTTTCTTTAAGCATTGTAACATAGAAAGGGTAAGAAAAGGGAAACAGTACAATGACATACCCACACACATTTATATTTACCTAGAATGGTGTGACAACCAACCCTGGCCATGGGCTGGGACAAAGGACAGGACCCTGATAGTTCAGGTACCCACAGGACAGGACAGGTGCAGACCAGAATCGGAGCAACAAAAATATAAAGAGTCTGCCCTGGAAAATGATGACCAGAATCAGGACAGGTACGGACCAAATTGGATCAGGACAGGGCCACTGCAGGTTAGGACCGGCCCCCACAGCTAAAGTGCAATGCCAGAGTCACACCCCTCTCTGCAGCTAACAGTCAGACCCCAATTGGGTTATCGAACTCCTTCCCAGAACCCCGATTGGGTTATCAAATCTTCTGACAGAGTGCTCCACCAGCACCTCTGCTCTCGATTATCTATTGAGTGCGTTGGGTCAGTGACAGGTCAGCTATTCGGACAAGTCGGACAATCTAACTAGCTAAGCCTACCTTAGTTATACCATTTTCCAGGGCAGTGTACCACCACCAATTTTGCAAGTTCAAGTATTCCCTCAATTTGATTGGTCAAAGTAAGGAGAGGTCATGGCACCATACTAGTTATGAGATCATTTCATTCAAATATTCAAATCAATGTTCCCTCCCATAACTTTTATTCCACCCAACAATGGATGTTTCAATAACAAATACAATGTATACGAAGATTTGAAAGTTGTCTTCCTTTCTGAGGGTTAAGAGTTCATCTTCCCAGGCGCATTGCAGGCAAGACTGCCATAGCTTGTGGACTCGGGAGAATTCAGCACATGCGCACTGAGAGGTTCAAGATGGAGTTCAGCAATGACACATCAGGCCAAGATACGAACTAGTAGGAAAGTCAAAGAGAAACAGTTTTAGAACAAAGAATAAATGAATGAAATGTATAACACTTATCTCTACTCTATTACCATTACATTATTTTAACTATAGTGGTAGTGATTAGGCAGAACAAACAAGGTTTAGTATGAGCATCGGTACAAGCATCAGCATGTGAAACATAGAGCAGCCTGTAGTAAGAAGGCACATTCAGACAAATGGGTTCAAAGGTAGTTTATTAAAGTATATTCAGTCCAGGTGCTCCCAGCTTGTCGAGTATCATCTCAGTCACACTCTCAACATTCTATCGCTGGCTTCAGCTGATAGCACGGGCTAAACCAAGGTGGGGAAAGACTAGGGGGGGAACAGGAAGGATGGATGAAATCATGGGGAAGTTACAACACATCATCCTCCCTAGGGAGAACGCAAAGGAGGTAAAAGCAAGGAGCGAAGAGCTAGAGAGTGAGAGGGATAGAAAGAGAAAAACAAAGAGAGGGAGAGAAAGATAGAAGTGGATGGAGGGTAGCAGGTGAGAAAGGAAAGGGTGCAGAACCACAAATCCAAACATTACAATAACGCCAAAACATAGGGTCTTGCGCAGGAGACCACTTTCTAGGTTCCCTACATGGGTTTAAAAGCTGGGAGTATAATGAACACCCCTAGACAATGGCATCCCTGACCGTTACCTCATGTTGTACTGTCTATGCCAGAACGGGGTGGTTTTTTGTGTGAAACTTTCTCTTCTCTGCCCGTTTCCTGCCTTCTGTCACCTGACTCCGCATTCCCCTCACTTAATTGTTTGCCTCTCATGGTAACGGGAACTACCTGGTCTTGGCTCCACATTTTCCCGTCCTCCATGACTACCACATTGCTCTTAACTTCCTTTATTTTCCCTGGGGCGTAGAACCTGTCTCCTCTTTTCCCTAATTTGTCAGGCTTCCTGATATACACCATTTGTCCTTCCTTGAGGTTCTTCTCCTTTACACCCCACTTCCTGTCGTACCACTCTTTGTATTTGCTTTGCTTGTCTTCAATTTCCTTCCTCATCTCCTCCTGATCAACTTCCACATTAACATTTTTGCCTATCCAATTTGGGGAAAGCTTAGATCCAGCCTTCCTTCCTCTCAACAGCTCAAACGGTGAGTGTCCTGAGGTGGAGTTGGGGGTGGTATGATATGCCCACAGCGTTTCCATGATGGCATCCTCCACGTTTTTCCCCGACTTGCTGGCCAGATTCATGCAGTCCTTCAGCAGACGGTTTGCTCTTTCCACTTTTCTATTCGCCTTTGGACAATACAACGGTGTACAGACATGGGTAATCGAGCAGTCTTTTAGAAACTCTTTCATATCCTCCAAGATCAGTTGCACTCCATTGTCTGTTATCAATGTTGTTGGAATTCCCTCTCTTGAAAACACCTCTTTCAAGAAGTGTATCAAAGACTTAGTATTGATATTACATACCATCTTGTGAGTTATCCAGTTTGAGTAATAGTCAATCAATACCAACAGGTACCAGTCTTGGGAGCCTCTACCATTAATGGCATTACAGAGGGGGGTAAAACCCATGCAGTCGCGGGGACCTGGGCGTTGTGTGGTAAATGTATAAAGGGGGTCCCCGTGGGAGAAAGTTATGAACAATAACAATTTAAAAATTTCAAAAAGACTAAGGTGGTGGTTCAAAAAGGAAGGAATGTTGTCATTTATTCAACAACACATCATTATAATTGATGAAACATTGTTGCAATCATTACAAGAGAAATGAAAATTCGAAAATTGAAATGGCCCCAATATGGGAAGAAGGGAAGGGAAAGGGTGTGCTCAAAGGTTGTGAGAAAGGTTAAGAATAGTACACAGACTTGAACATAATGTACATCAATACATAAGTCAACAAGGAATTAGGAGTTGTTCCAAAAACCAAACGAGCCTATATCAATTAAGGCCAAACTTGCAAATGTACTTCAACTACGGACATTCTACGGTCACATGTGTGGTTCAGTGTGATACAGGGGATGTGCCGGACGTCCAAGAATGAAGAGGCGTCGACGTTTCGACCCCTTTGTATAGGCTAGATTCAGTCCTTTTCCGGGGTCTTCATCAGGACCGTTACAGTGGGGGAAGGAACGGAAGGGGGCCGTCCTGTCTGAAAAATTAAAAACCAATATCAGAAATGGGGTATTAAGTTTAAAAGTTACACAGTCACTGTCCTGTACACCATAAGGGTGGCTTATTTGAAAACAAACTAATACCATGGAGTCCGGGTCATAAGGACCTCTGAACTGGAGGAACCAAGAGTTGAGTAGGCGATAAATCAAACTCAAACTCAGTAGTAGTAATCACACTCCGTCAAAATAAACATAAGCAGGTACGTTATAACACCAGTGTCTTAATAATCAATAACCTAAAGTATCTGGTTTTATCTAGATTTGCCCAGCGGTTTTTACTACAACAGCACGCGGCCAATTGTTACTGCTGATGTTTATTTTGACGGAGTGTGATTAACTTGACTTAAGGTATTCACTTAAAATTCATTGTATCTGTTCAACATGTTCGTGTACTGGTGAGTCACCGTGAGATGGTGACACATTGTGTTTCTTGAACTGAGTGCATTAGTGACCTACCTACTCTAAGTGGACATTAATCTTCTGTTGGCTAATGTTTCCCTCATTCAATCAAGTAGTGCATTTTGATAATTCCGATGTACACTACTGAGTTTGAGTTTGATTTATCGCCTACTCAACTCTTGGTTCCTCCAGTCCAGAGGTCCTTATGACCCGGACTCCATGGTATTAGTTTGTTTTCAAATAAGCCACCCTTTTGGTGTACAGGACAGTGACTGTGTAACTTTTAAACTTAATACCCCATTTCTGATATTGGTTTTTAATTTTTCAGACAGGACGGCCCCCTTCCGTTCCTTCCCCCACTGTAACGGTCCTGATGAAGACCCCGGAAAAGGACTGAATCTAGCCTATACAAAGGGGTCGAAACGTCGACGCCTCTTCATTCTTGGACGTCCGGCACATCCCCTGTATCACACTGAACCACACATGTGACCGTAGAATGTCCGTAGTTGAAGTACATTTGCAAGTTTGGCCTTAATTGATATAGGCTCGTTTGGTTTTTGGAACAACTCCTAATTCCTTGTTGACTTATGTATTGATGTACATTATGTTCAAGTCTGTGTACTATTTTTAACCTTTCTCACAACCTTTGAGCACACCCTTTCTACCATTAATGGGGCCCGTAATTTCAAAACCCAGTTTTTGCCAAGGTGCCATAGGTACTTCAACCGGGCTTAAGGGAGAATGTTTAGTTACTTTTGATTTGTCACTTAACCACATGGCTGCTGCCATGATTTTTCCCGTATGCTGGATTTTGCACTTTTGCTGGGGCTATGACGAGCTCAGCTCGTCATCAGCACACGACACCCGTGGGTGATGACGAGCTGAGCTCGTCATCAGCAGCGAAAGGGTTAAGCTACATGCGTAACAATCGCATACTTTTTCCTCCATTTCTCGATCCATTTCTGGGAACCAGTAGTCTGCTCGTAACCTTGACTTGCATAGACTTCTGCCCAAATGACCTTCATGGGCCAGAGAGATCACTTGACCCCTCATCCCCTCAGGAGGAACTAGTTTTCCTGACTTCAAGATGAAGTTACCCTCCACCGATAGATCTTCCCTGACATTCCAGTAGGGTTGATTTTCAGTGTCCAGTTCCTTGCACCTGTTTGGCCATCCTGACACGATATACTTCTTTACCCTCTTCAAAGTTTCATCCTTTTCCATCTGGTTTTCCCATTTTTCCTTCGCCACTGCCGCCACGCTGACTTCCAGAATAGTGTCATCTACTTTTTCCTCCTCAGCATCGCAGCATATTGGAGCCCTTGAGAGGAAATCTGCTACCCTGTTTTGTTGCCCCGGAATGTATACCACTCTGAAATTAAAACGTTGCAAGCCCAACACCCACTTTGCTATGCGCCGGGTCATTTCCTCCATATTTATTTTGTGAACAAAGGCACCAAAGGCTTGTGGTCTGTAAGAACCTCGAATTGCACTCCGCACACGTAATACTTGAAATGTTTGATTGCCCAATATACGGCTAGGGCCACCTTTTCCACCGTGGAATAGTTGGCTTCAGGAGCGGTGAGGCTACAACTTTTAACTCCTTCTCCACTCGCTGAGCTAAGGTAGCGCCTATACCATGGTTGCTGGCATCTGTAGAAATTATGATGTCTCTTTCAGGATCAAATTTTCCTATAAAGGGTGCCTTTATGATAGCATTCTTTATATCTTTGAACGCCGTCTCTTGGTCTTCTCCCCAGTTGAAGATGCTGTCTTTCTTTACCAACTCTCTCAAAGAATAAGAACTGGTGGCAAAATCTTTGATGAATTTCGCCATGTACTCCGCCAGTCCCAGAAATGACACTACCTCTTCTCTGTTCCTTGGCATGGGAGCATCTCTAACTGCATTGACAAGATCGCACTTTGGTTTGATGCCTTCTTCCGAAATAGTGTGGCCCAAATAGTCCACGAAGCTCACACCCAACTTACACTTGCTCACTATGGTAGTGAAACCTACGTCCCTCAATTTCCTTAACACTTCTTTGATGTTCTCATTATGTTCCTTTTTATTTGATCCATATATCAGGATATCATCCTGGAAGCACATTGTTTTTTCGCAGTCTTTCAGAATGTGCTGCATTACCCGTTGGAAGGCTGCAGCCGCAGACGCCAAACCAAACGGCATCCGCAGAAATTTAAAATTTCCAAAAGGGGTTGTGAAGGCCGTCAAGGACTGTGACTCCGGATGTAGCTCTATCTGATAATAGGCCGAGGACAAGTCCAAGACACTGAAGAATTTGGCCCTTTGAATGGTGCTCAGCATCTCCCCGATTCTCGGGAGGGGATATCTGTCTACTTGAATGTTTGCATTCAAGCCTCTCAAGTCTACACATAGCCTAATGTTCTTTCCTCCATCCTCCATCCTTGGAGCCAACCAAGCAGAAATTTCAATCTCCTTGATCACCCCTTGGCTGACCAGTTTTTCCAATTAGCTTTTTAATGGCTCCTTCGTGCGCAGGGGAATGGATCGTGTTGTATGTACCACGGGTACAGCCCCTTCCTTGAGAGTGATTCTGTGCATACAATTCTTCAACACCCCCAGTTTTTCATTAAACACCACCTTAAATTCCATGGTTAAGTTTTCAGCAATACTAGATGGTTCCACTAAAAGCACTTGCTCTCTGTTGTTGGGATTGCAGCTTAATCCCTAATTCTTTCTGGTGCTTCCACCCAAGAAGGCTAGATCCCCTCGTAGTCACATATACTTTTCCCACTGTGTGCCTGTCCTTAAATGTAATCCTCGTTTCAGCCATCCCCTCTAATGGTATACGTTCCTTGTAGTAGCCTACTGGACTAATGTCAGCTTTCTATAGTTCCACACCATGTTTTGCAAACTTTTCTTCAAACACACTTTTGTCAATCAAAGTATAAGGAGAGCACGAATCAGCATAAACTTCAAATTTCTCTCCATCAAGGGTAATTTCACGTTTGGATACTCATTACTTTCATTCTCCTCATCATCCCCCACTTGAAATATAAAGAATTTGTCACCCCCTTCTCCAATTTCTGCATTTTCTACCATGTGTACTTTTGTATTGATATTCTTACAAACTTTTGAAAAATGCCCTCTCCTGTTGCATTTCCTACATAATACATCCCTGGCTGGTCACTTCCAGTTGTTTGCCAAATGGTTTGGACTACTGCATTTGTAGCATAATAACCCTTGTGTGTTGCTGCGTTGATTGCTCTTTGCTTTTTCCCCAACTTTACACCCTGTCTCCCCCTCATGTACCACCTTGCTCTCATTTATGTCTCTGGAAACCCCCTCATGTATTTTCATCTCCTTCATGCACAACGCAGTGTGCTCCAAACCTTTCGCAATACGTAATGCTTCCTCTAGGTCAGGATTTCTAGTGAGGAGTTCCTCCTGGATCATAGGATCATTTGTACATCTAACAATCTGGTCTCTTATCATAGAATCCGTCAATGCCCCAAATTCACACGTTGCAGATAAACCCCTCAGGACTGCAACATAGTTAGTGACTTTTTCATCTTCTGCGCTCTTTTGTAAAATTTGTGCCTCTCTAGTACTACACTCAGTTTAACTTTAAAATATTCCTCCAATTTCCTCAACGTATATTCATACACATTAGTCCCTTCTACCTCTTCCTGTTCATCGTCAACCTGCCTGCCTGTTATGTCCTCAAAAACCTTCCTGCCATGAATCCCCTAGTTGTGCAGTAATATGTGTTGTCAGAGTGTGTTTCTACTTTCCCCCTTTATTCACCCTTCATTTATAATATTTTGCTCATTAAACAACTTGAATTGAACAAGGAATCAGTTCTCTTTCTTCCTCACTGAATTTCCCTCACCAAACCAATAGCAAACAATACTACACAATGAACAAAAGCAACCAGCAGCTGACCAAGGTTTCGCACATCCACTTTGTCTGTTTCAAAATTATTTGGCGGTGCGACAACTCTCACCATCCGCTGCCAAGGATGTATATCAGACCAATAGTTATGTAAGAGCAGAGAGGCGCACACAATGAAGTCTGGTCACTGTCACTATGGCAAGTCAAGAAGGATAAGGATTCCGGACCCCTCGGGGGAACTCCAGAGCGGAGGGGGGGTCTGAACGCTCAGTAAGATATCCGGCTTCAGTAGGGTTGTGAATAGCTTAGTAACGCGACGGTGCCTTTGATATGGCCCCCGTTCTCCGCCGCTCCTCCTCGTGGAATGCTGGATGCAGCAGGGGTCCGGAATCCTTATCCTTCTTGACTTGCCATAGTGACAGTGACCAGATAATCCGGGGGACTCGAATCATCATTCCACTTGGAATCAAGCACATAGCATTTTTCAGGTACACACTGTGACCTACCGTGACTGTCCTTTAATCTGTTTTCGAAGAAGAACGACCTCGAGAAATACCGCACGGACTAGATTGTCTAGTACATGCCCTGATGAAATTCCCAAGGCACGAATGGGAATGAAAAACGTTGGCTGTGCCGTTGTACGTGAAAATAAAGAATACTTTTAGAAATAAGAACTGAAGATCTACATGTCTTTTTGGACTTTCTTATACTATTGACTTCATTGTGTGCGCCTCTCTGCTCTTACATAGCAAACAATACTACATTCAAAGGCGGGAACTTCCTGTGAGTAACGTCGCAGGCTGGACGGGGAAAGTCAGTCAGGCATCCGGATCGCCTACGTTCCTCTTGCTCCCCAGTCCGCCGCTCAAAACGCCACACGGCACCACTTTCCAAACAATTGTTGACGATAATCGACACTCCGAGGCAGTTCAGTCAGACATCCGGATCGCCTACGTTCCTCTTGCTCACCAGTCCGCCACTCTAAAACACCTCACGGAACCACTCTCCACACGATCGTCGACGGCAATCGACACACCGAGGCAGTTTCCTCACAGCGTCCACCGCCAAACTTCAAAGGAAGACGCCTCGCTCACCCCTCGGCATCAGTCACAGTATGGAGATCTCCGCGGTAGACAGCAGTGGATCCTCACTCATCCCACTCGCAAGACACTCCTCATGCGCAATCGACTCCGCTCACCATCCTTCGCCAGTCACCGCTGGCAGGAGATCACAACAGCAAACTGGGCGGCTCACCTCCCGTTTTTCTTCCTCCGGATCCGCCTCGGGAAGAGGTGCCTATTTGTCACAGATGCTGTTCCCCAGCCGGCTGAAGCAAGCAACAGTTCACAATCTTGGCCCCTTTCCAGCTGCTGCTGATCGTAAAAGTCTGCGCACCTTGCCTCCTCCGTCCAGCTCCCTCTTTAAGCACACAAGAGACTGCAGAGAAGATAATCCTTGGGATGGGTAAGTCTATATTTATTTTCTTTACTCCGACCAAGCTTCCTATTCTGCTCCAGGGGGGAAACACCTTGCTGACCCTGGCTCAGCCTCCTTCCAACGTCGCCAAAAATGTAGTAAGAAGGCACATCCAGACCAATGGGTTCAAAGGTAGTTTATTAAAGTATATTCAGTCCAGGTGCTCCCAGCTTATCGAGTATCTTCTCAGTCACACTCTCAACATTCTATTGCTGGCTTCAGCTCATAGCACGGGCTAAACCAAGGTGGGGAAACAGTAGGGGGGAACAGGAAGGGTGGGTGAAACCATGGGGAAGTTACATAGTGCGCAGAAGCGAAGTTTTCCCACCAAAGCAGAGAGTACGTCATGTCACATGAGTGTGCCAGACCCATGAACAGAAAAGTTCCCACATTGCGTCGGTCATATTAGATCACTGGAGTTACTGTTAGTAAAAGCACATTGACAAGCTTGCCCGGCTCACTAGAAATGTTGTGTAGTGCATTATTAATAAAACATATTTATTAATGAATTATAAATAATTTCGAGAGGATTAAATCCGAGCAAGTCTCTTTACGCGTGAAACCTTGTTCCGTCATCAGAAGAGACTTCACTGTAATGGAGCCCCCCTTCATGATCTTTGATTTCAGATTTCAAGGGTCGGCTGCCATGAACTACGATATCATTAAATCTATATGGAAAGTGTACTTCTCACAGTAAGTCCATAAACATGAGTAACATAGATTTTATGTAGTTTTGGTTATACACAAAATCCTGAAGAGTAAGCATGATGTAAATTTACAAATACACATCTTAAAAACAACTTTCATGAGAAAAGGATTTCACCCATGAATACACTTCACACATACATCAGTGGAATATGGATGTGTTTCGGAATAGTAAACTATCTACAAAATGGCTGCGAGGACCAAAAGATGTACAGATGTGTGGGTATTCTCTTCATTTTGCATGGCCAAAAACCAATAAAATACCAATATTCCCACCCAATTACATTCCAATAATGCACCTATATTCTTCCTGTGAGTTATGTTTCTCTATTCTCTGAAATTCATAGTTTTACATAGAATAGGACAAAACTCCAACATGAAATAACACCAATCAAAATACTATTGATCTGGTCCCTAAGGATGGATCACAGAACGATTTTGATTGAAGCTATTTGATATCCTTAGCTGTAAGACAGTAGTTAGTGAAAAACACCTTTTACTACCGTACTATGAAAGCAGGTTTCTGGAGGTTGTAATGTATAACAAGAATGGATGTGCATGGGTAGCAAAGAGAAAATTTGTGTGACTCTAGAATTGATGGTCGCTAAGAGGAATGTGGCACAAAAATGGGGGGTGCCCACAACTCCAACCCTACGGGAGTGGGACGCTGACATGGACTGGTGCATGTACGGAGAAACAACAGTATGTGTATCACGAGGCTGCCTTAGAAAATGGATGCAAATATGGGGAAAATGGAACATATACAGGGGTAAAATATGTGAACCATCTACGCTGCCGGCGCATCCATCCCTGGTAGAATCAACACCTTGATATGTTAATGTTCACTGCATAGTAATCATCATGTAATAATGTAGAACTGTATGTAATGTATAACTGACTATCATGGCATTTGATTTGAACCACTTGCACGCTGTGATGTTTTCATGGTTATAATAAAAAGAAATTTAAAAAAAAGAATGTATGTGCATGTTTGGTCTGTGTAATTCTGTAGTGGTGATATGGTTGATTTTTTTTCAGGCTGTTGTGTTTTTGTGTTGCTTATTACAGTTCAATGGTGTGTTGTTTTCTGGTTATCATGTCATATTTTTTTCTTTTTTGTTGTGTGGTCCCCAGTTATGTTTTATTTGTGTAGCTATGTTGCTTTGTTTATTTTTTTGTGGTATGTTCTGTTGTTCACTCTAGAAATGTGATACTGGTACTTTTACAGCCTAAAGCTGAATGCCTTCAAAGTTTCACTGAATAGAACTTTTCCAGGTCTTCGTCTATTTAAGATGACATTTTTCTCAACCCTCTGACAGAGACAGTAGACTGAATCACAAAAACATTTTTGCAGGTGTTATTTTTGCCCAAGTTTGAAAACTAGATTTTTTGTTACATAGAATGTGAGCCCTTCACAAGTGCAGTCTGCAACCTTCCTTTTACTGGGAGCCATTTGTAACATCTGGCTGTCTTGGTGTAGCAAACCAGAGCAGTTTAAGGCCTACTCATGAGAGGTGATGTGGTCTAGTACCCCAGCTCACTAATATGTAACAAGAACACTCAACAAATCATTGTCCAGTCAGTGCTTTTAAGTATAAAAAGGGAAAGTACTTTATTACTCACACACTACTAAATACTAAGAATATTTTACAATTATCTGCAATTAGATAGATGGAAACGCATTTGGCGACACCCTGTAAACAGTTCACTTCCCCAGCAAGCCCCAAACCCTATCCTAAATCCAAACCTATACTAGACACAATATAAGTGGATGCTATTATCAACAAAAGCAAGCCTACTGGCTTTATCAGGGTGTCACCACATTAAAAAGAGCAAAAACAGGCCATATAAAATTACTGCAACCCTATTGAATTCAATATTGAAGGTAATATATTTTGTCAATAAACTTCATAAAAACATATCGCATTTTATGTGAATATCATCTGTACAAAGCATTATCAGTTCAATTAAATGGATGGAAGAGCCTTTCCTTCACTTTTTACATGCTGCTATCGCAGCTGTGAGACCAGCAAACAGGTATCCCAATGCTCTAGAGCCCATGTGCAAAAGCAGAAGCTCCAGGAGTGCTTTGAAACCAAGTAAACCTTTCTCAATGGTCTGAATGTAACCCCCAGGGGGACGTAGTGCAACCAATATGGGCACTAAGGTGGGGGTTGCTACACTCATGGCAGCTCCCAAACATTTGGTAAATCTTTGGGGGTGCCCTAGCCCTTTCTGGTGCACTGCAAGAACCACATATGGGCATGTTAGACCCTTGCATGGGCATTTGTGGCCTGCTTTGCCCTGAGGCGATATTTTTATAGCAGCTTCACCACTTTGCAGGGAGGTTTTTTGTTTGCTTTTAAGAGGCCCTCATGCTGCTTGCTTTAATTTTTTGACGGGTGCTCTGGTCCCACTTGGAGCACCCACAGCCATTCTCTCTGTTGGTGGCAAGAGAGGAGCCCCAATGCAGCTCCCCGTGAGCCTGCTACACTTTCTTGGCACAGAGTGCGGGAGCCAGCTGCATCTCTTCTACCCCTCCCTTGGCTGTGGGTGGGGAAGTGTTGGCAGTGTGTTCTCACTCCCCTCAGACATGAGCTTGGGGGTTGGGAATGCATATTGCCTTACCCCTTGACCTTCTATTCCAGGGTGATGGGGTCCTCTGGGACATTTGGAGTTTCATCTGGTCGCTAGGGCCCTAGATGATCTCAGAGAGGGGGATCCATGCATGGGCCAGGGTTACCAAACAATAAAGATGCACTGTCCAGGGGGTTGGCCCTCCCCGGAGGCATCTTTAACAAAATGGTGAAGCGCCTTGCACTTAGTTTCCTGCCTTGTCCTTCAAGGGACCACGTTTTTTTATTTGCCTTCTCCAGCCCCTCTTGGCTGATTTGGATGGGAGGAGGTATTGTGTTGCTTCTGGCCACACTTTTTTTTGGAGCTTGATTTCCTGCCCCTGATTCAGGATCTGTCCTCTTTCTGGGCTTCTGGTACCTTCCTGCACCTCTAGTCTTCCTCAGCAGCCCATCAACAGCCTGTAGTAGAATATCCTACCTGCCAAAGTCCCCAGGCCACATGGCTTTGGCCATCTTCCAGGGCATCTCCGTGTCAGTGGACTCAGTTGCCCCCTCCTGATGGTGGTCACATATCTGCAGGCCCTGTCCACAGAGGTTGTAGGGCAAACTCATGGGCCCTTCTAAGCAGGTCCATCCCTCTACCGCCCCTCAGATAGGGGACCAGCACCACTGTCCCTGGAAAAACACTCACAACCCGTGCGTACCAGTGGGAGCCAAAGTTCTTCAGTCCATTATTGCAGTGTAGTCAAGTGGTTTCTGCTTTCAGGTGGGGATTCCTCTGGCATCAACAAATCCATGTCCAGTGAGGTCTGTAGTGTCTCACCCTGGTAGGCACCTCTACCTCATCCCATTGTGCAACAACTCTACATCACCCCCTCCTCACCCTGCCTGCACAGCTTTCAGGGACATTTCAACATTGTATCTTAAAATGCTCTATGGAAAGACATTTCCTGAGAGATTACACCTGCCCCTACTGACACAGCTATCTGATCCATTCCCTTCAAAACTTTGAAGAGAATTCAATCCTCTTTTTGGCTACAAAGTCTGACCTTCCTCCTTTTTGCAGGCTAGGTGCATTGTGAAGGATTAATTAACACATGCTGATTTCCTCTCCACCCAGTTACTTTCCCAGAAACTAGGCCGAGCTCTGATAAATGGCTGTATTGTGTGGGGAAATATTGTATACTCTTGCTGGCCAGCAAAGTAACTAAATTGGGGGAAAACCCTGGGTTCTGATTATGAGATGTGCAGGAAAATATGATGATTCTCAAAGTGCCATAAAGAGTACAGCTATCACAAAAGTGACTTTGGATCTGCAATTGAAGTGCACATTTACCCTGACCCATCTCTCTAGGCATACGTTGGGCAACACTGTGCTCTGCCACCGATTTTGCCCTTAACATGTAAATCAGTAAAGCCCACAGACCTTTCAGTAATCATTACTATTTCTTTATTTCTCTTGCTGTTACGAGTTTCTTTATTTCTCTTGTTGCTTTGCTTGTGACAGGGTGTTCCCTATTCGCTGTTTCTTTCCTTCTTTTGCTAATTTTGCTTGCTTTTACTTCCCTGGTTCTGTTTTGCTGTCTCAAGCTTATGTTTTCTGTATAAGAAAAGGGGATATGTAGTATCCTGCTATTCTCAATGTGATGCCTTTTTACCACCAATGGAATGTTCATTGGAGCAGCTGTCAGAATGTTGGTGTTCTGCCTAGGTAGTGACAGTTGGCTGGGCTGAGCACCTAGATGGATGCTCCTGGTGGGGTCTCCTAATGAAATTGTACTGGTCTCCTATTGAGCTTGTATTTGTCTTAACCTCACTGCTCAATAAATCTACTTGAGAACTACCTACCAGCATGGACTTCATTACTACACAGTAAAATGCCAAAACTGGGTAGGCAGAAAGCGAAAGATCCACCAGGATGAAATGGGCTGAATTCATAAGCTACATCCATGGTGGTAAGAAACAGTGCTTTGTTAAAACACCTTTTACCATTGCATCATGTAAACAGGATTCCTCAGGTGGTATTGTATAACGAGAGAGTTTGCACCTACTTCTGTGTGTCACTTAGTTCTGGTGGTGATGTGTTCTGTTTTTTTGTGCGGGTGTGTTTTTGTGCTGCACTTTGTAAATTCATGTTGTTGTTTTGTATTGAGGTTGACGTATTGTGTTCCTGTTTTACTTGTATTCTGTGTTGAGTGGTTTTATGTTTTCATTGTGATGTTATGCTGTTATTTTTCCTTGATAATGTGTTATATTCAGTTGTGAAATTTAGATATGTCAGTAAATGCTGTACTTCTAGTTAAAAACTGCACATGCTTTTAAAGGTTTCACGGCAACCAACTATTTATCATCGAGTAAGGTGGTAAAGTAGCGCTGCTGAAGTTTACAACAGTTTCAGACACCGACAAGCCTGAAATTGTGGCAAATACCTGTTTTAAATGAGGATGTTTGGTGCTCACTTTGGTGACAGAGCCAGGCTCTTACATTAGCGCGTGTGGTGCTCACTTTATGTGATACTGCCCTCTTCTCTGCGACACGTTTGGGCTGACAGGTGTCTTAAATAGTTCAGGAACTGAAGCAGCTCTATTTTTACCGCCATAGACAGTGGTAATTGGTTGTTTGTCAATGGAATGTAAAGAAACTTGCTGATATTGGTTGGAAATGAAGCAGCTTGTATTGCCATTTCTGAATAATCACAATATAACTGAACACATTAACATAATGCAAAGTAAAATATACAATTCGACAAAAATATAAAAAGGCACAACTAAACAGTCCAAGCTGAATGCAGCACAACCACCACTGTTCAGCACAACAATAACACAATGCAAAAATGTTGCACGTAACCACTAAAAGCACATAATATAACTGAGCCAAAAGCAACTCACCAAATATGCTCAAATATTATTCTTACACATTCCCTCTTCCACAAAGCTGCTTGCATAACACTGGGATAAAAGTATTTTACACCAAACAGCTGCTTATTTAACGCTAAGGTAATGTAATAACGGCAGCTAAAAATGTTTTGTAATCCATCCCCATGCCTTAACACTTGCAATGCTCATTATAGGTGATACAGCCCCTTGAGTGAATACATGAATCTCCAGGGCAGGCATGCAGAAAACTTTGGTTGACTAGGAAACTGGTAAATATTACAAACAAGTGTGTATGTAAATTATGCATGTCAACATTAGGGGTGTGCAAAATTCACTTAATTTGCACGTGTGTAATTAAATTACATTTCTTCAAATCTACGTGAAATTACGCGGAAATGGGTAAATTCGAATTCGCCCTTTTGTGCAATAATTTAGCGTGAAATGTGCCTTTGTATTTTGTGGCAAAAATGCACAAAAAAACACAAAAACACTGCGAACAGCCACTCTCATTCTGTTTTTCCTGTGCAATTGCAGGAATTTTTTTACAGCAAATGACACGAACTTTTGCAAAGTGGGGTCGTTTTGGAATTTTATATAGCAAGGATAGCACGAAATTGCCGAAATAACACAAAGTGCACTTGCGTAATTACAATTTCGTCCAGTCTAGTTAACCTGCATTTTTGATAAATCGGCTCAGGGACGCAAGGATTTGCTTTGGAATCAGGTTTTATGAAGGTAACTTTTCTGTGAGCTCAGATGTGGCTGCTGCGGGTCAAGCCTGTTAAGGGCATCAAGGGGGCGAACATCCCCCTGACCTTCACCGCTCCCTCAATCCGTCTTCCGCCGGAGAGGCTGAGTGAAGAGTGTGTCACCCAGCCATAAAAAAGTATCTGGCAAGAAATATTAAAAATCGATCCCTGTCTGCCAGGTGCAGACAGTGTTTTTTCATGGGCGCCTCCAGACATAAATAAGGTTTTGTGGATCTCCAGCTCTTTGAGGAGTTTTAATTGGACATGCTGGCGTTTCTGGACATCATTCACATCTCTGTGTATGTTTTTTTTGGTAAGGCTCATATACCTCGCGCGGCTCAAAATTAATCTGTTTTGATTGGTATCAGACATTTTAAAGTGAGTGAATTGTGCGCACGGCTGCTTCTTTGACGCACATTTGGAAGGCTCGGCTCTGACAGTGTTGTTGACTTCCACCTGCATTATTGCAAAGAAAACTTGACACTTAAAACAGTTTTTTTGCAAGTAACTGTATTGAGAACTGGAGTCGATGCTGAGCAACTGGAGCTCATAACAAATATGAGAGTATAAAATGGAGAAAAGCAGAATTGGCTACAGTAAGATATATATTTTGGGGAAAACGCTTCATGCACTTTGTGTCTCTTGCTTTATGATTTATACTGTCCTGCACGTTATATATTGCAATTCACTGCGATCTGTCACCATATAGAGGCAAGAGGCCAAAGGTCAAATGAATTGATAAGGTCACAGAACACTGAAGTGACTTCCAATATCCTCGCAATGTTCCGTTCACTAATATTTGCACTAGCTTTTTTTTTTTGTTCATCCCTTTTTTCTCTTCACCTTCCATTTAAATGTTGTTTCTGTTTCCACGTGTGACTCCTGCGTTCTAAAATAGCTTTTGTAGGTAGTTTTCTCATTTTTGTTCCCACATTTTCTTCCTCTCTTTCTGTTTTTTCTTCTTTTTCTCTTAAATTTTGCAAAATTCTTCCCATCTCCCTCAATACATATTCTAAGTAACTATTCTTTTTTAAACACACATTGTGACCCAATGGTGCAACAATCAAGCAGGTGCCCTCTCTTACAAAATGTGGCTCGAGAACTAATGATGTGTCTTCACGAAAAAGAACCCTCTTTTTTTAAAAGCTGAACGCCATGGGATCAATACAATCAAATTCTTGATTTCGTTTTAGCAAACCATAAATGAAGCAAGCATACATATCATGAGTGTGTCAGTCAGTCAGTCAAGATTCTTTATTGCGATAACTTAATATCATACAAAGACAATGGCATGAAATCACAAACAACAAATACCATGAATAAAAACAGTTAAAAACAGTTAAAAAACATTTAAAAAGAACATTTAGTTAAAATCATTGTACACCATGTTATATTTCATTGATAAAATGATAGTACAAGGTACTAAAGTGCAAAGTGCTAAAGTGCAAAAAAAAGAAAAAAGTGCTAATTTTCCATAGGTGGGTCCCCACATAGATTTTAAAGTAAGGTAACTACAAGCCCTTATACACTGTAATCTAGGATTCTTGACCAAAAATTGCCAGTAGCCAGTCTAGTTGATAAACGAGTCTGGGCTACACAAGGAGGTAGGCGCGTTTTTAAGTCTGGTATTCCTGCTTCTTATAGCTCTCACCAAGAAACTTGCCACATAAAACATGATTCTGGGAGTTTGCACCATTTGTAAGTAAATAAGAGCAGGTCTGACTAAGATAAATCCTGCATCCTTAAGTATGGGAACAAGAAACAACTTCCGGGCATCGTTATAATAACTGCAGAACATTATAAAATGCATTGTACTCTGCTCCGAAAAGAGATCACAAGAACAGGGCGGGGCCTTTTCAGGGGTGCTCCACACAGGAAAAAGACCCAGGTTAAAATGAATCAAATTAAGTCAAAAACGGGTTAAAATGAACCTGTGGTAGGGATGAGTCACCACGTTGAGGTAATTGTCAGGACCACTAGGTATAGCCAGCAAAAGACTGGCCCTAACACAGGGTTTCTTTAGCTCAGATTCTTCCCTCTCCAAGGAAAGGAGCTCCTTCATAGCCACCTTGGTATAAACGACGTCATTGGATGTTATAGAGTCAGTGACAGAGTATAGTTCAGGCCTCCCCAACCTTGAAAAGCTGTCCTTAATGTACATCAACCATCCAATCCTATGTACATTGTCTAGAGTCAGGCAGTCCCTTATTATAGTATGGTTTAGGGGAATTTCAGAATTAAGCCACATCTTAAGCCAGGCGATTAATGGTGCAGTTTTGATCAAATCAGCGATGTAGCCTTCCCCTAATTCCTGATGGACGGTATAGGACGGGGTTGACTGCGGAACACCCAAAACAGATCTAAAAAATTTGTTTTCCGCAGTCTGGATGGGATCAACTCTTTTATAACCCCACAGTGAGCCACCATATGTAGCTACTGAGATGCATTTAGCTTTATATATTTTGCTAATAGCTGCAAATGGCCTACCCCCCAATTTTTTTGAAAACCCATGGAGGGCAGCGGAAGTTCTGGCCAGCGTGGCTACTCTGCTTTTTACATGGGGACCCCAACTACCTTTCTCATCAAAGGTGATCTCCAGGTAGGGGAAAGAGGTGACACGAACAAGTTTTTCCTGGCCACAGAAAAAGGTTTTATGGAAAGATTTCCTAGAGGCCCGGCCCATGAGCATAACCTGAGATTTTTTTGCATTTATTTTCAGGTCTAGGGAACCCATAAAGGATTCAAAAGCGTCCAAAAGCCGTTGAAGCCCCACCCCTGTTCGGGCAAGTAGAACCGCGTCATCCGCGTACAGAAGAACTGGTATGCCCTGTTCCCCTGCACGTGGGATGTCGTTTGTAACACCCCTTAGGGCGGGCTCTAGATTGTTCACATACAGCGTGAACAGTAGTGGTGCCAAAATACATCCCTGTCGGACTCCCCTTTCAGATGCAAACACATCAGTACACCTTCCGTTAGTAGAAACTCGAATTTTGGCAGAAAGGCCAGAGTGGAGGTCAGACAATAGATTGACTATAGATCTGTCCAGGCCCATGTCAACTAGTTTAACCCAGAGCTTAGATCTGTTAACCATATCGAATACAGAGGAGAGGTCCATGAACCCTAGGTACATGGACCCATCCTTGGCTCTGGTATATTTCTCAATCAATAGATGGAGGTTGAGACACTGGTCCAGGGTACTTCTCTTGGGTCTAAACCCATATTGCACATTGCTCAAGATATTATTCTCAGAGGCCCATTCATTCAATTTCGCTAATAGGACTCTCCCTAGAATCTTAACTGAGGAGTCTATCAATGAAATGGGCCTGTAACATGCGGGGTCCTGCCTATTACCTTTTTTGAAAACAGGAATAATTGTTGATGTTTTCCATGACTCAGGAATATTGTCACGATTTAAGGCATTGAAAACCCTGCAGAGCAGTCTTGACCAGAAGTTGGGGAAGCATTTAAAGGCGTCAGCAGGAACACCATTTGGTCCCGGTGCCTTTTTGGTCAGAGTGCGATCAATAGCATCTAAAACTTCCTCAACTTCAAAGTGCAAGTGATTTCCTGGTATAGTAGTGGACACTTCCTGTGCACAATTCTCGGCATGAAGATGGTCTGAGTATATGTCTCTGAAGTGTTTAATCCAATCTTCATCTGGGATATTGGTTTCTAGGGGAGAGTTATCCTCACCTGTAAGAAGGGGTTGGTTAACAATCCTCCAGAACTCACCACTATTTTTTATTATGGCTGGATCTGTGAGTTGTGCCCAAGCTTCATCTTTAAGCTGTTTCTTTCTAACTGCAATGGCTTTTTTATATAAAGCCCTGCTGGTCCTGATGAGGTCACGATCTTTTGGATCGGTTTTAAGAGCATCAAGCAGCGCAGAGTGTGCTAGGGAACAACTGTGATCAAACCATCTTTTAAGAGGTTTTATTTTGGGTTTACTGATCACAGAAAGCCTACCATTTATCCTGCAGCATATACTGCTAAATGCGAGAATTACATCCCCATCGTTAGCTTCATTAGATAGGCACACTCCAACCTCTTCCTCTGCCTCTAACAGAATTTCTTGAATGAAGGGTTCTGGGATTATACTGTCCCATTTCAGTCTACGTCTTTGGTCCTTAACTCTAAGTGGTCCATCTATATATATTGGACCATGGTTACGTCCTAAAAATTCACCCTCTACTAGGTCCAAAGAAACTGGGTTATGGTCGCTAAAGGCGGATACCACAGTTCTATACATTAAAACCTTAGATAAAAAACATGCAGAGATAAAAATATAATCAATGATAGAGCCATTGTCTGAGCCCTTAAAAGTAGGGGCCCTGCCCCCCCCCCCCCCTCCCCACAACTAGATTCGTATAGGTTCCATCTAGCGAGAAAGTTTTCAAGACAATCCCCCTGTTTGTTGTGCACCAGATGAACCATTGCACTGTTTGGGGGGGAATCTACGTCATCACAAACACACGAAAGTAAACAAGGATGTATGTTAAAATCCCCTAAGAAGATGATTTCAAATGCATTAACATCTTCACTATAGACTGACAGAAAATCATCCAATCTACCGAGACTGTATGACGTGCAATCGGCAGCATTGGAGTTATAAAAGTTAATAAACAAAATATTAGGAGAATCAGCTCGAGACAATTCAACAATAAGACAATGCTCAGATCCTGAGTCAAGTATCTTGAGGCAACCCTTGATGTCAAGTTTAAAGAGGCTAATCAGGCCCCCCTTCGCTCTTCCTGCTGAGCTAGCCACAGCAGGGATACTGAAGTAACTATAGCCATCAAGAGAAAAACTATTGTTAGTGTCCCAAGTTTCCTGTAAAGCAATAATGTCATACTTTGATATAAAATTTAACCATATTACATTATCTGCTTTTGTCTTAATGCCAGCGATATTCCAGGTAAGAAAGCTAAAAACAGGCACATTATTCCCAGACTGTACAGAATGTTCTGACTGAAGTCAATCATTGTGGTCCAAAATGGATAGGGGTGCAAAACAATTGGACAGTAAGAGGGGTTGAGCAAAAGGATTCTGAAACCCTTGGGGTACTGGTTGATTCACAGTATTGCGAGTATGTTCAAAACCCCATCTGTGGTGTAAATCAGAGTTAGAATCCCAACCAAAGGCTGGTGTTTTAGGATATGTGACATTCTGTTGCTCACCATAAAAGAATTTTAAGGTTAATGGTACAACAGAGCCCTGCCTGCGTTGTGGTGGGAGTAAGTTAATAAGGATATTAGGTAACACACCTGTGTGTGTAAAGCTTACTGCCACACAATCCCCCTTGAATTATTTGGGGCGATTGCCCAGCCATGAAACCCTCTTAGCGGTTTTGATCTCTTGAGCTAACTGCTGTCCACCCCCTGGCGCTAATCTCATATTTGTTGTGAGCCACTGTAGGGCTTTGTTGGACAGGGAGGAAGAAGATTCCTCAATACCGGCTTCTAAAGGTGGAACATTAGCCAGAACTAGGACAACAGGAGAAGCTTCAACTATAAATTGAAGAGGGTCGGTTGTCTGAGCATGTACAGGGGGTATCTCAACCATTAAAGGACCGTCCCCTCTGTTAATACCAGAACCGCTAGTTGTTTGGTCAGGAAGCTGGGGTGGTGGATTATTTGGGGCAGCAACTATGTTCTCCCCCTCTTGTTCGTCATCCTGCCTACTGTTATTATCTATGTTTGACACTGCTGTCATGACACTGTCAACACCCTCAGTTAATTTGCTCATCTGCCCTCCCAATTTTTTAACTTCAGATTGGAGTTTGTCAATCTTAGAGAGCAAAGGCTTAACAATGGATTTAATTTTCATATCTATTAACTCAGCAAATCTATCGAATAAGTCCTCATCAAAGCTGATGATAGGCTTGGCACTTCCCCCTCCAGCTTCCTTGAGAGGAGCTTTTGGAGTGTTTACCCTCTTCCTCCTAGTCCCAGATCTTAGTCCCCCCCGCCTAGGCGGGTTTTTAGTTTTCCCAGTATCCGGGCGGGATGGTAATTCATTGATTGAAGTATCTTCATCTGTAGGAGATGCAATAATTGCCTGGTCCTCATCACTGTCCGATTTATTTCCAAGGTCCACTATGAGGACCTCATTGCCAGATCCAGATGGTACATTGCCAATCATAGGGCCGGATTCCTGAGTTATAGGACAGTTAAAACAAGCGTCAGGAAAAGTCTGCATGGACACTGAATCCTCAGGTGAAGGGGTTAAAGAGGGGGACAAGCAGTGTAAGTCAGGTGACTGACTAAGTCCCAAAGATTCTCTCCTTTGTGAGTTAATTTTTTCCACTGTTTGCACCAAGTAGTTCTTCATGTTGTTAGCTTGTGGTACTGAACCCTTTTTTGACATTATGGGAAATATAGCAAAGTGCCTGGGCTCCTGTGGGTACACAAAGGGCTGAAACAATAAAAAACAGTCTTACTTGGTCCGTAGAATGCCTTGTGTGCCTCTTGCAGGGTTTCTGGCCCTGCCCCTGCCTCCTCCTGCCGATGAGGGCCGTAGAGGGCCCGCCCTTTGCCCGGGCTTCGCCCCGGGCGTCCCGTGACGCGGGGGTGCTCCTCCTTTTCTATGCCTCAGTTGGCGCTCCCTGAGCGCTGCCGCGTCACTCGGACGCGCCGCTGCGGTGCCTGCCGGGATTTGGAGTCTCCCGGAGCGGCGGCGTGGAGTCTGTGATCCCCTGACTCTTGGCGGTGTCGGCGGCGTGGGCAATGGCTTCTCCTTCCTCGTTGTCAGGTAAGAGTATGCGACTCTCGGCGGTGGCGGCGGTTTGTTAGTGGTCTCCCCCGCTCTGCCGGGGTGCTCCTCCTTTTCTATGCCTCAGTTGGCGCTCTCTGAGCACTGCCGCGTCACTCGGACGCGCCGCCGCGGTGCCTGCTGGGATTTGGAGTCTCTCGGAGCGGCGGCGCGGAGTCTGTGATCCCCTGACTCTTGGCGGTGTCGGCGGCGTGGGCAATGGCTTCTCCTTCCTCGTTGTCAGGTAAGAGTATGCGACTCTCGGCGGTGGCGGCGGTTTTTTAGTGGTCTCCCCCGCTCTGCCGGGGTGCTCCTCCTTTTCTATGCCTCAGTTGGCGCTCTCTGAGCGCTGCCGCGTCACTCGGACGCGCCGCCGCGGTGCCTGCCGGGATTTGGAGTCTCCCGGAGCGGCGGCGCGGAGTCTGTGATCCCCTGACTCTTGGCGGTGTCGGCGGCGTGGGCAATGGCTTCTCCTTCCTCGTTGTCAGGTAAGAGTATGCGACTCTCGGCGGTGGCGGCGGTTTGTTAGTGGTCTCCCCCGCTCTGCCGGGGTGCTCCTCCTTTTCTATGCCTCAGTTGGCGCTCTCTGAGCGCTGCCGCGTCACTTGGACACGCCGCCGCGGTGCCTGCCGGGATTTGGAGTCTCCCGGAGCGGCGGCGCGGAGTCTGTGATCCCCTGACTCTTGGCGGTGTCGGCGGCGTGGGCAATGGCTTCTCCTTCCTCGTTGTCAGGTAAGAGTATGCGACTCTCGGCGGTGGCGGCGGTTTGTTAGTGGTCTCCCCCGCTCTGCCAGGGTGCTCCTCCTTTTCTATGCCTCAGTTGGCGCTCTCTGAGCGCTGCCGCGTCACTCGGACGCGCCGCCGCGGTGCCTGCCGGGATTTGGAGTCTCCCGGAGCGGCGGCGCGGAGTCTGTGATCCCCTGACTCTTGGCGGTGTCGAGGGCGTGGGCAATGGCTTCTCCTTCCTCGTTGTCAGGTAAGAGTATGCGACTCTCGGCGGTGGCGGCGGTTTGTTAGTGGTTAGTGTTGAGTGTGTCATTTCAGGTTAAAAGAGCATTTCAGAAAGCAAATGTGCAAATGGGGAATAAAAGCGCTCAAGTTGACACAATAAAATGATATTGACATCATAGGACTAAAATAATTCCACACAATTCATGACTTAGGTCTCTCTAACATGATTATGGAATTAAAGTGCAAGTGCATCATCGAGATTTGTGCAAATCAGTTTCCTGGTCGGTAGCCCACACTTTAAGCAGAAAAAAAGGGAGGGATTGTACCTAGTTAAGGGCAAAGCTTCAGCACTAATCACAAAAGAGAATAAAATACATGGCTCATATCATTCATATGTTTTTCTCTTGTCCGAACCTTGCTGAATTTTGGAATGGAGTAACTAAAGTTATCTCTACTAAACTCGGTACTCCTATTATACTTTAATTAAAAGATATATTTGTGGGAGTGTCAGGGGAAAATAATGTGTTATGTGAATTACTGAATATTTTAATCACCTGTGCTAGGCTGACTATTGCTAGAGTCTGGGTTCAACAAAATTCACCAAAGGTTATGGAGTGGTGGAGTCTTGTGAAGGAAATACATAACATGGAACATTCTCTTGCAAATACAAGGGGTCTACAGACTAAACGGAAAGTGGGCAGAATGTGGGGATTAATTATGTCATAAAATTGTTTCTTTAATTACTATTTTTCCTTCTTATCACTTCGCTGAAGATTAATTCTAGTATTTTCTGTTTATTTTTTGCTGTATAATCTGTTTGATGTTCCCGGTGATGCAAAAAAATAAAAAATGTAAAAAAAAAAAAAATGAGGGAATAACATACATAAAATACAACCATAAAAACAATAATTTAAGATTAAAAAAATTGCAGCATTAATTGGTCAGTACAATCTTGATTGATTACCACAATCTATTTGAACTGTTCACTCCAATCGGCCCTGGTTGCTGTGCCCTCCTAATCGCCCAAAAATGGCCCAGGAATATCTCAGTGGCAAAGACGAAAAGAGGTCTTGCGTCTGATTTTAGTATCTGTAGGGCATCTTTGGAGCTTCGGGTCTCTAATTGTCTGCACACAGGACCTAACCACGTGCTTCTTGTCTTGGAGTATGCTTTACAAGCAAAAAGTACATGCCGAATAGTTTCATGTGGACATGGGTAAGAAGGACAACCCATGGGTTGAAGTTTGTTGTTCTGCAAAGAATTAGTAAAAGCATTAATTGGTAAGCTGCCATGTCTAAACTGTTTATACAGCTTTCTATCGGCTGACCCCTTAATGATGCTGAAGTAGCTTTCTAAGTAACTATTTGATTTCAGATCAGTGAAAGCATCTGTTAGGGAGCCAGGTTGATTTTTCCAAAGGTTATTCTCTTTGGCCCATGCCCAATACAGATATTTTACTTGACTTGTTGAGTATGAAAGTGGATGGCCGTTAGCCTGGGTTAGCAAACCAATACTAGACCATAGGGCGTTTATTTGTTTAATCGAGCCAATTTTATTAGCGGGGTCCAGGTAGGAGACCTCGCAAAAAACAGCTACATATTGAGCCAAATCAGGATTGTAGGCGAATCTATGTCAAAACAACAGTGGGCGGAGCCTCGCTAGATCGTTGATGGACTTAACACCCAAATCAAGCTTAAGAGGGAGAAGGGGTGTGCTTAGGGGGAGGGATATCAGGCTCCTAAGGAACTAGTTTTCCACAGCTACAAGCTCATTGGAGGGTGCTATGCCCCACTGCTCTGCCCCCGAAAGGGCGCTAGTCACGGCCTTACACTTGTACAATTTAAGGGCAGGGCCTATGGGCTTGGTGTAAAATGTAAATGTAAATGTAGTGTATTTTGTAAAGCGCACAGCTGCCCCAACGGGGCATCCCGGCGCTGTATACCCCTTCCTGGCTCTCCCTGTGAGGTGCCCCTCCTGGGCACCCCCAAGGTGAAGCCAGGCATACCAGTGTTGTAGTGGCCGTTGTGAAGATTAAGCAAGCTATTGCCCAGAGTTGCAGCGTGGGACCCATGATTAGAGTAGGCACCGAGGTGAGAATTATCGAGTCGGCGGACATTGAGCCCAAGACCCTGCCGCGTCGGGACTTGAACCCTGGTCCCGGACCTGATCTCTACTTCAGAGTCTGCCGCTCTAACCAGTGAGCCACACTTCTCCACTGTACGACAAGCAATGCTCCCTCCTCAAAACCCCAGTAATTTGGGTAAGTTTCAAGGAGACCTTCTCTAAATGTCTCTTCCAAGCCATTCTGTACGATAATTTAATACCCAAGTAATCAAAGGCCCTAACCCTCTCAAGCGGGATCAATACATTCTATTGTGACACCAGTGAGTGTAAAGCAGCGGCGCAGCATTGTTTTTCCATCAGTGCAAAGAAATGTGTGTTTTTGCTTTCTTTATGAACTCATAGTGACGTCCAGTGCTGGCTGGATGTCACAGCCAAGAATGTCAAGCTTTCTGATGTCACTACTCTTAAGAAAATGGATCTTGCTGCTGTGAAACAAGCATTTTTGCTGTGGTTGAACTTATGAATGAATTTGAGCAATCAAAATATCAGTGTGCTTTTAACTGTTTTGAAAAATTGGTGGACTTTTCGCAAGTCTATCAAGCTTAAATGAATTTTCACCTTCATTATGTATGTTGAGTTCACAATTCCAATTCCGGGCCTGCATACCCGGGGGCATAATTACAAGCCCTTATTGCCACAGGAATTTCACTTTTTACTAATGTTCCAGTGGCAATATGTGCTTCGCCTTATATTTACTTACTGTGGCATAACGCTGCATTGTAAATAAAGGCCCCCTTTCATGCTATGCTAAGTGTGAAAGGGGTGGGCAACCAATGGGTGTTATGATGGGTGTTGCACCCCAACACCCATTCAGTGTGATGCCGCCACATATTTACAAGGGTGGCGCAACAAGGATTGTGCAGCACACAATAAAACAGCAAAACACCAATTATTGCTTATGTGCAGGAAGGTGTCCCTTCCTCTACACAAACAATAACTGAACAAAATTAAATTTTGCAACTTCTATGCATGTGTCAGAGTCTCAGCGCAAACTGGCCCATTTGCAGTCACGAATAGCTCAAAACGTCTGGTTTTCACCTAATTTCACAGAGCAAGCTCAACTGATGACAGCCAAGGAACCAGTACCTGAGGAGTTACTGACTGGGGATAAATAACTAACTCTAGCTAAGGCCAGTACCGCCCAGGTAGGTACAATTGCAAAACTAGGCATGTCCAGTGCAGCAGGCCAGCTGGATAGTTGCAGGCCGGCCTCTGGAGCTTATTATGCCCCTATAGCTCATACAGAAGGTCAAACAACTGACACTTCGAGTCATTCAGGTAGCCTGGGATGAAGCCAGGAGTTCCAGTTTTCCTTCTCGCAGACCAGGACAGTCTTCAAACAGCAGTGCAGTCCTCTGTGGGATCAAAGCAGGTCTCAAGCAGCAGGGCAGTGCCCTGGGGAACAAGGCAGTCCCAGTCTGTGATATCCACAGGTCCAGAAATGCATTGGAGTGTTGTTATGCAGGTCTATTATTTATATCTGGAGCCAGTCCGATGACTTCAAGATAGGGGACAAACTAGGTTACCATCCACAAATGTTTCTGGAACGTTCTTGCCTTCCCCTGTCAGGGCTTCAAGGTGGCTGAGGTGAAAAAAGTTCCGACACCAAAGGGATTCATCCTGGAATGTGCCAGGCTGGCCTTGAAGAAGAACTACTTTGAAAAAGAGGGATCCCTGTACCTCCAGACGGGGGGTACTTCGATGGGGAGCACTTTTGCCCCAAATGTGGCAGGGCTCTATGTTTTTGAGTTTGAGAAAAGATTCATACTGAGACGATCAAAACCCTTTTTCCTCCAACATTGTATTTTGGAAAAGGTATATCGACGATGTCCTTGCCATCTGGCAGGAACCTATCAAGACACTAGCTGACTTTACCATGTGGATCAACACCTGTGTCCAAAACCTGAGGTTCACCAACACCATTGACCCAAATACAATGATATTCCTGGATGTGACAATCACCAAGGAGAACAGCCACTTAGACACGAAAACATACCACAAACCCAGTGCGAGGAACAATTTACTTAGATTTGAGAGCTTCCACCCGAGATCTCTGGGAGAAAATTTGCCCTATGGCCAATATCTGAGGTTACGCTGCAAAATCAGTGACTATCAAAGCCAAGCAATAGAACTCACAAACAAACTCACCAACAGAGGCTACCCAAATGGGATTCTCTGCAAGTGTCAGAAAAGAGCACGTAACCAACCCAGAGAGACTCTTCTGGAAGACAAAATACAGAAGGACGAGGGAATACCACTGACATGTGTAACAACACATAGCACAGCCTCTAACCTAATGACCAGATCTATCAACAAACATTGGTCTATCATCAACACAGGCAATTTACATTGGTAGAAACCCCTTTTCTCCTTCAAGAAAAGAAGGAGTCTGAAGGACTCCCTGGTAAACACAGGCCCTAAGGAGAATAGACAGGAAACAACACAAACTGTAACAATGGCATGGGGCCTGCCCAACATCGTAGGGCATTATCAATATGGCAATTGCAGTGTCTGCCACCTGACCTGTAACACTAAAATGTCTCACTGGAACCAGGAAAAGTGTGGAAACAACAAGTTCACAGAACTGCAACAGCACCAACGTCGTCTATCTGATAAAATGCCCATGCAACCTTGCATATGTGGGTATGACTTGCAGAAAAATTAAACAGAGGATTTGTGAAAACCGGAGCACAATCAGATGCAAGAAAGCCACAACTAAACTCACTGAGCACTTTCTCTAAAGCAATCATACAACTACTGACATCAAATGGACCATTATCGAACAAATAAAAACAGGACCAAGAATCCAACAACGCCTGTTTGAGAAGGAACAGCAGTGGATATATAGGATTTCCACCCATAAAATTGGACTAAACGACAATATTCAGTGGAACATAGTCCTTTCTAAATAAGATGATGTCCTATATCCTGTCCGGATCTACTTTTAGAGCAGTCTCCCTGACGTTTCTTATGAGACAACAGTACATCTCTGACTAGATCTATACCTACCATCATGCATAGTCTAGATTCAACCTGTGATCTAACGACCACTGCTACCAATGCATATAAGTCTGCATACACTACTACCATCAATTAGTTTTGTGATCACAATAAGAGCCTTCATGCTGCCTTTGATTGCTGGTAGAAGATTTTATTGAATATAAATTGTAAGAAGTACTTGCACTTCCACATTGTCACTATGGCTTTTATTTCATTGAATATTAATCTTAAAGAAGTACTTGCACTTCCACATAGTCACTAGTCATCCTAAGCAACACGAAGAATGTGTTGTCTGTCTTATGCTGCTCCCATTTAGCCCGGCCCATAGTCTTTTAAACTCAAGAAGCTACGTATTTGTTACGACGTCTAATGTTTACGTCTGTAACCATGGTATCATATGCCTCGGCGCACTGACATTGGGCTCATGACCATGTCGCCGCGCCCCCTCGATCCTGCACCCGGAAGCTCCCTGCATTTAAGAATCAGAGCAGCCCCGATGCGGTTACTACTGGGAGCGGCTGCGAACCGTAAGGCGCAATAGCCGGTGACTGACAACACACAGTGAGCACTTGACCAGATGCTGGTGGGCTCCGCTTTAACACCTAACTTTAATGGATTCTCGAGTCCCGAGATACCTGTCATTCCGACTTATCATGCTCTTTCATGTATATTGTGCAACTGAGTCAGCACCACGACCCCGACTCCCATGAGGCACACACCGCTGTGATTTTTAGTAAGCACCCCATTTTCCTCCTACAATTCTACGTACCTTGAATGTAACGCTCGTTGACTGGCATACATGCTGTTTTAAATACGCCCTCACCTACACATTGAGAGCACAGATACCTGCTTTTTAACATGAACGAAAGTGGTGTTGAAACATACACTCACAGGTTTAATTGTTAACCATGTGGGTTAAAGAATGAATTTGTATTTCATCGCAAGTCATGCCAACTTGTTTGCACCAACACCCACCAGACTGAATGTCACAAGTGGGCGGTACTTTATTCCCTAGTGGCTGACCTTGTCACTTGAAAATATATATACAGTGTGAATATTACCTACAACTGTCTCTCATCTCATGAGACAGACATTATTAATTGTGTATTTGTCACGCTTTCTAAATACACAATATTAGGATAGCAAGGAGCACTCAACCATGTAGACACTACGTTACAGGCCTGTATCATGTTTGCTTGTGATTGTACATTTGTTTTTTTCAGATTTTTCCTTTAGAATAATTGGATGAAAGGACGCCCAACTGTAAGTACACGGTTAGGTATCAGTGATCAAGGGTAGGGTACACGTTAGCAGGTGTATACCGCCCGGGTCATGCATATTTTGGTCTTGACGAAAACCTGGTATTACCAACTACAGGTTGAAACATGTAGACCTTTCAATGCACCTTTTTGGCACCTTTTTTCACTTTACAGATACCAGAGGTCAATCTAACCAAAGCAGGTATCTAAACAAGAATGTTTAGCATTGTCCAGTTGCTTCAGAATAAAGTCTTCTCATAGAGTTATATCTGGCCAATTTTTAAACCACTGTGACACTCACGTACACAAAAACAACCTGCTCCACTTTAATTAGGTGTCACAGCACACCCGCATGGCATTTGGCTATCGGGTGCGACCCCGATGATGAAGTATGTCACCAACTAGGTTGGTGAGTGAGGGGTCTTCTTAAAAAAGGATAACTTTCCTTTTTGTGCGCTTCCTCCCAAAACTTTGAGACTTTGAGTGGTCTCTTGGTGATACTCCTCCTATTGTTTGTTTACCTGATTGAAAAAGGGACCAGGTGTGCTCCCCTCCACACAGTGGAAATACCTTTCTCTCTCCTGTTCTTTTGTATAGTATTATACAAATCCCAGCAGCAAAGTTATTCACAGATATGTGACCCAGAATACTGGAAGAAGCGCAACAATGATTAGGGCAGGAAAATTCCAAATTTTTAAAAGTTGCATTTTTAGATTTGTGACTTATAACCCAACTTTACCAGTAAAGAGGATTTTAAATTAGACTGTCTAAGTATAGGCGGCGAGGGGACCCGTTTGCCGCACTACCACGTGTGTTATTACTTCTTTTGGTAAAAAAAATTTACTTGCCCACCTTAAATGGCTAGCCGCCAAATTGAGCCATTCATAATTCAAATTTTATAAAAATCGTAGAGAGGCAACTTCAACGAATACAGAAATAAAAGCCAATTGCTACACTATCGACAAGAATAGAAAAATCGAGAAATCTTTTCCTTTATTTTTATGATTCTTTATTCAAAGTCTTCTGACTTAAAAAAACAGTTCACACGCAGGATTTGAAATTAGATTGAATTTGAGTCTACACATGTCGTGCCCACCTACTCCCAATCAAAAGTCGAAACGTACGAAACGTAATAAGGTAACTGACTGTTATCAAATGGGAGGGGTAGGCCTTACAGTAGTGAAAAACTAATGTACGATATTTTGACTCCCAGGACAGGTAAAACCTAACCCCATATGTCCTGTTTTTGAAATACAATTCACTGTACCTACTGGGCCATTCGGCTACACTTTAGGGATGGCTTATCTGTAATAAAAAGGAAGGTTTAGACCTGGCAAATGCTTTATTGTGCCAAGTCGAATTGGCAGTTCAAAACTGTGCTACAGTTTGCAATAGGACTGCTGAGACACGCTTTAAACAGATACTTTAGTGTGTGACACCTATGAATGCTGCCAGCCCACTAGTAGGATTAGAATTAGTTTTCTTTCCAGGCCTTGGGGACCTGCTATAGAACTTTAGTAGGATCTTGTAAGTAAATTAAATGTGCCAATCAGGAGTATGACAATTTTACCCTGTTTGAGGAAGTGAACACTGACACTTTAGCATTGGTTAGAGAGTTCCAATTTTTAAAAAAACAACATAAAATAATTAAAAAAAATAGGAGGATTGAAGGCAAAATATTCATGGGAAAACCCCACCAAGGATGTGAGGTCTAACATTTAGGATTGTGTGTCAGCTTACTAGAGGAGTCAGAAGTGTTTGCTGTCAGTCTCAGTGTACACGAAATTATGAATGGGTTTAGATGTTAAAATCAGTGTAGAGAATGTGAATCCATCATATGTGTTCAGCATTGTTAGACCTGACATTTTTGGCGTGGTTTCCTCCTATATTTTTGCCTCTACCTCCTGTATTTTTGATACTGTGCTAGATTTCGTTTTTGCTGGTTTAGATGCTTTGGGCACTTTGCCACTGCTGTTCAGTGTCAACCTGCAAGTGCTCCCTGTGTAAATTGTTACAGAGATTCGTTATCCATGATTGACATATTTGTGTCACCAAAAAGTCCCTAGTAAAGGGCACTGAGAGTGCCAGACTGGTAATAACAAATGCTGCTAGTGGGCCTGCAGCACTGGTTGCGCCACCCACATGGGTAGCCCTAAAATGGTGTCTCAGGCCTGTCACTGCAGTGCCTGTGTGCAGTCTGTGAACTGCCATGTCCTCCTGGTCAGTGTCCCCACTGGCCAGGCCTAACCCTTCCCTTTCTGTAGAGATTGGTCACCCCTATGGAAGGCCCAAGGTACCCCCTTGGGCAGGGTGCAGTGTATGTGAAAGGTAGAGCATGTACTTGTTCAGGTGACATGCTCTGGTAGTGAATTACAGCCATTTTGGTTTTTCACTATTACAAGGCTATCTTGCCCAATAGGCTATCATGTGAGATGCTGGTTACAGTGGCTAACAGCATATGTTCCTATAGGAGCAAGATAGGACATAAAAGGCTGGTATCCCTGAACTCAGAATTTAATAACACATCTTTTAGGAAAGGTTGTTTTTAAATCCTGTGTTTGAGAACAGCACTTTTAGAATGTTGTTGCTCTCTTGTCTGACCCTTCTGTGTGCCTTGGCCTGTTTGTGAATTGACTGTCTGGCTTGTGAGTGACAGGGGCTTGGTGGCTCCCAGAGTCTGAGTGGGCCATCCCTGGGCTGAATAGCTCCATCTGCAACTAGAGTAGTGGGAGGGGGTAGCACCTGGGCCTGAATAGGGCTGTGCCTGCCTCTCACAATGCTGGCTACACCTCCTGCTGGGCGGCTGACGACCCTGCCCCTCTCTCTGAAAGGAAAGGAGAGGCCAGGAAAACAAAGTGCTCAAGGATTACCCAGACCTAATTCAAACCGGGCTCAGAGCCCTCCTGCACAAAGGGATCGAAGACTTTTAAGGGTATAAGTACAGGACTCCTGACTACAGAAAATTAGATCATCCGGGAATCAAGAAGGATCCTCTCCCAAGGAGAAAGTTAAAACGGAAGAAGGAAGACTGTCCTGCTGTTGCTCTGCTGGACTGACTTGCTGTTGCTTTGCTACCAAGGAGAGGGGAAGGACTTTGATTTTGGGGCTGTGCCCCCTTGCTTGAAGGAATATCCAAGGGCCTGAAATGAGCTGGCTCCCTGTTAAGAAGTCCCAGGAACAAAAGGACTTCACCCCCAGCTTCCCTGAACTCTGCAGAGAGAGTTCTGTCCTTCCTAGACTGCTTGGGCCAGTTGTGGTGCCTCTGGAAGTTGTACCTGTGTTGGGGAGCTGGAAACCAAGCTTTTAAAGACTTTCTGCAAGTTTTGTCGCATCGCTCGCTTGCGGAGCGCATCCCCGTCAGTGCGAGGAAATTCCCGCCCCTATGAAGGCCGAGATCTCGCAGCGCCTGTTGCCGCTGCCAGAGTCGTCACATCCTTCATTTGCGGGATGCACCAGATCGGTGCAGGAAGATTACCATTGCTGCGAGTGTCATCGCAGAGCCTGTTGTCGCTGGGTGAGATCGTCACACCGCTTGCCAGCGGACCACATCACATCACTGCGAGTGCCATCGCAGAGCCATCGCATCGAGGAGCTACAAGAGGAAGATCACCGCTGGTCCACCCATCGTCAACCCGGAGATCGCCGCAGCCCCAAAGATCATTGCATCGTGCCTTTGCAAGCTTTTTCACTATGGAACCTCCGCCCTGGAATCCATACAAGGTATCGCATCCCTCCCCCGCTTGAGGTTCTGTAAATTACGAATTTGTTCGTGCTCAGCCTCCATTTTGAGATCGCCGCCATTTAGTGTTGCCCTCACTCAGGCAGATTTGTGAACGCGATGTTTTTGTCGTTTCTGCTTTGCGTGTCAGGTGGCTTCCTCGCCTATGTTTGCTAACGAGTGTCAGGGTCTGGCCGAGTACACCAATTCTTGTCTGAGCTGATTAATCCCCGTCCGGACTACATGTCATTTCACACCATTGTTTCCTTTAAGTTATCTTATCTGCTTATCTGCTGTCCTTCGCTACATGTCTCATGCATTCTCCTGTTTCTCGACTGTCCTTCTACAACACGCAGCTGTGTTTTCTCTGCTTGTAAATCGAATTGTGTGGATTCGCTTGTGATTTACTTAAGGGGTCGAATGACAAACAGAACCGGGAACATTTGCCAATACCTCATGCTCGTGTGTGATTGCATTTTGCATTGTATAGTATCGTATATATAAACCTGTGCGCCACGGAGTTAAGTGGCAGTCTCTTTTGAACCTCGTTGTACTGACGACTTCTACGACCACTGTACTAGCTGCAGCTAATAAATACCATCTTCTACGCCAGACAAAGAGTTCGTGTCTCTGTTTTGATAAGGCAGGTGAACCCTGGGGATTTCAGGCGTACCCTGCGCCGTTGGGCCTTAAGGCTGTGGTTCTCCAACTGGTGCCCAATGTGGGGCAACTTCAGTGGTAGCGGTTGAGCCCAAGGGTCGTGAGGAGCCCTGCAAGAAAACTCCAGAGGAAGCGCACCACGTGATCGGCCCCTGTATGTCGAAAGTGGACCGAAGGTCTTTGACTGCGCGGCTACTCCTCTCCGGCAGCTGCTGACGACTGCTGCCCTGACTGTAGCCCTGCCATGGACCCTTCTGAAGTTTTGGTAGAGCGAGACGATAGACGGACCTTCGCCTCTGGGTGAGTAGTGCGCTATATAAATGCCTTGATTGATTGATTGATTGGCGCAATTTGATTCTTAGTTAAGTATTTGGTGGGTCGCTCCCACAGACCTTTGTTTCGTTTTGATTCTTAGTCTCTAATTCAGATATTGCAATAGCTGAAGCCAATGGGTAAGTATGATTGTACTGTTCCACTGATCCATACCCCTTGTTGTTTGTGATCAGTCTAGAGAAGTGACGATGCCTGGGCTGAGTAAGTTCAAAAGATTTTGTTGTTTGGGTTCTACAAAGGATTCCCAGTTGGAGGAATCATGTCCGATTCCTCCGGTTGGAACTCCGACTTATGAGCTCTATTCGAAACATGGTATTGGTCCCATTAACTTTAACGAGACATGGGTCCGATACACGAAAAATAGTGGAGTTTTGAGATGGCCCCAGAATGATAGCTTTGATCCTGCTATATTAGACAATTTAGAAAAGATTCTTTTTAAAAGAAAAGCCCGTGTTTGACTCCTTTCGCCTTTGGCGTAAAGAAGCCAAACAGAAAGAAAATAAACAAGCGAAAAAGGATAAGAAAGCACAAGACATGTCAGTCCTGCAGGCTGCCCAACAGTTTAAGGACAACGAAGTAGACGATGCGAAGGAGGTATCAGAGAGACAACATCGTATGGCGATAGATAGATGCTATCCAGTGCTGCCTACTTCCTCTTCAGATAAAAGTAAGAAATTAGAAGAAGATTCCCTAATGTCTTGTTTATTAAATTCACCTCCGCCCTATGTTCAGATTGCAAATGCACCGCCGTTACCCCCTCCCGTCCTTCAAAAAGTGGTTGCTCAATTACCGATTGTCCAGCAACCGGCTCAGCCCCTTAATGCTTCCTTGCCTGCTTCTGCTCCGCCCTCGCAGCTTGTACTTCAGCCCCTACCTTCTCCCGCTCCTACTCTTCAGCCTGCTACGTTTCAATCTCCGTTGCCTTTTGCATCTGTAATACCTCCTATCCTTTCGAGGGATTCTCTTATTTCACAGAGGAGGATAGCAGATGCTGTTTCAAGTTTCTGGATGTATGACGTTAGCACGCATACTATTACCATGCATACCTTTACAACGCGGTATTTACAACGAATACCGTTACAACGCATAGCGCTTTGAGGTGCTGGATAGTGGTAAGTATAATTTTATATTCCAACTCTAGTCCCCGTGGACACTAGGGAAGGTGTTGGATATAAAATTAAACTTATTCCCTATCCTAGAGCGCCCCCCAGTGCAATGCGTTGTAATGGTATGCGTGGTGATGCCTGCGTTGTAATGGTAGTGCGTGGTAAAAAATGCGTGCTAAACGTTGTATACCCAACTTTCTTTTCCCCTTTCGTTAGGTCTATAAAAATGTCTCCAGCTTTCTCTAGACGACAATCTCGTTGTCAACTTCCTTTTGCGGAAGAGAAAATAGCTTTAGGTTCTCTCGCTCGTAAATGGATTGAGCATGGACCAGATTATAGTACTGAAGATATCATGAGTTGCTTTCATCAATGGGGGGAGCCCTCGCAGAGATATGTTTTCAAAATTATGTGTCAAACTCTTATTAGAGGTTGGAAAGATATGGAGTTAGATACAGTTCCTTTCGATCTCCTGAAATTACAAGCTGATTTCGATAAAGGTTTTATTGTAGGACACCGAGTGGAGGAAGCAGTAACTAGACTCATTGCGTTTCGAACAATGTTTCTGTCCTTGACCTTTTCTGAGGTTGATCCCGTCAATAAAAAAGGTAGCAAGAATTATCCGATGCGTGAAGTTCCTCCCGTATGGAGAGAAGAGGTGATTGGTCCACCTCAAGTCCCTGCTCATTTCCAGCGTATATGGGTTCACGAACCCTGGAAGAGGTCTGAAGTATTGGCGCTTTGTAAAAGGGGTAGTAGACAACCAGTGACCAAAGACCCTTTTGTGTTGCCCGGCGGTGTCGCCTCTATTACCCACAAAGTATTAATCTATGAAGAAGCAGGCGCTGGAGACTGAAAGGCAGGAAACGAGGGTTTATTCTCTCCGGAGGAGAACACATCAATTCAGACAGCAAGTATCGTCACGAGGTGCTCTAACCGCATCTCTGAGGCCTGGCCTCTTATACACAGGTTTATGATCTTTATTGCACGTAACACATTCTTGCAACACTTTGATATGTGAAAGAACATCCTCGGAATCTCCCCTTCAGGCCCGTTCCCACACATTTACAGTTGAAGCCCCCGCCCCGGTCACAACAGGTGATGATTATCGTGCAGCTGGACATTCCGCCGATTCACGGAATGTGTGGGGTTGATCGGATCTAAGGGTGTTCGATCGACTTGAGGGTCCTTTGATAAGGGGAGGCTTCCTACTGTACGGGGTAATAAACAGTATCCGCAGGGCCAGGTGGTGGCTTGGGAACAAGGAAGACAGACGGGCACACAGGAAAGAGGGGGGGGGTTTGCATCAAAGGGCCTGAGACTATGAAAGGAATGAAGGGAGGTGTCGCGCTGGGAACAGGATGGGATTCTGAGGCAGATCTGCGCTGGAGAGGGGTTTATGACCCAAGGAGAGCAAGGGGGTTGTCAGCGTGCGGGGGATGCCTGCGAGGCTAAGAAAGAGAGTGAGAGAGAGAGAGACGCGCTGGCTATCAGCGAGGGGCAGAGGGGCCATGGTGCTCAAAATGGCTGCCGCTTACGCGCAAGGCATGTGAAAGCGGGAGTGATCAGTGCGTGGGGGTGCTTGTGTAGGTGGAGAGCCGTGCTGGGGGTCAGGGGTATGCAGAGGGTGGTTCTGGTCAAGGCAGCTAAAGTGGTGGGTGTGTGCGACAAAGAGTGTGGCATCGGGGCAAAAGGGAAGATGGCGCAGATAATGTTCACCAAACCGTATTAATTTTCCACAGTCCTCCCTTTAACATTTCTAAGACATCTTGCAGGCCTATTTCCTATCTATGTCTACTGTTGTGGTCATAAGTAAGGAAGTGAAAACCCAGGTGAAGGAACTGTACATAAACATCACATTTTTTTAAAAAATCTTTTCATCTGGTGGGCGGGCTCATCGTTAAGCTTTGTTACAGGAAAGTCATAGTAATGCAATATCAGACAAAAATTATGCAGTGAGAGCGTTGGATACAGATCATAGATGCTTGTAGTCATTCGGAATAGGAGCCGATAAGTTACCACGTAAGTAAGTTCTTTTTGTACTCGGTTGGAGCATAGTCAATTCAATGGTGGTTGGGAGAGAAATGAGACATAGTAAAAACAATAATCAGGGTTCCCAGTGTCTTATGGTCGTGGACCATGATTAGTGAGTTCTCAGCATTCTTTGTCGTCTTCCGTTGGCACTGTTGAGCACCTGTATTACAATTCGTTCTTTAGTAGGAATGTCCATGTGGGTTGAGCCGTTGGAGGTCTGCGGGCAGGAGAGTGTCTTTGTTCTGTTTCGCCAGACCTCATGGGAGAAATGCGTTACGGTTTTGGAGCAGATGCATTTTCTTCCATAATCCAGAGTGTGGTCATTAGAAGGAGACAGAAAAGGATTGTGGTGATGGGTGCAATTGTCTTTGAGTTGTGGAGTCTGTCTGTTCCTGGGTTTCTGTGGTGGGTATTTCCTATTGCTTCCATCATCTTCAAGGTGCTCGGTACCGGGCAGAACCACATACTTCGTTTAGCTTCTCTTTGGGGTGACCCCTGGTGGTGTTTTTAGGTCACCGTTCTGAGATTTAACACAGTTCGTGGTCTACTTAGTCGGGGCTCCCTCCCTTTTGACGCAGGAAATACCCTTCTCCGGATGGCACAGTAGGATTTAGAGGATTTTGAAAGTTCAGGTGGAGGGAGGGGGGTGTGTGAATAGTCCTTAGGGCAGGTCGGAGGAGGAGGGGATGGAGCAGGGCCAGATCGGGAACAGACCAGGGGGACGGAAAATTTTAGACAGGCGGGTCCATAATCACGTTCAGAGAGCGGGGACTTTTCGGCACGCGTCGATCATAGAGCAGGGGCCTCAGGTCAGCCCTTTCCTTTAGTTTTGTCGGAAACAGTGCCTTGTCCTGCGACTCCTTACTGTTGTGGTCTCGCCTTGGCCTCTGTCACTGAGGTTCCACGATCTGCAGTCAGGCCGCGTGCTCCCACATCCGGTCTCTTTCTCCTCCGACAGTGGTACCCTTAAATGAGTTTGAAAAGACAGTCTTTAGAGATTTTGCAGAGGAAGGTAATTACGTAAATCTATTTCTCTCCCAACACCAAGTAACTGGGGTAAACATCCGCTACATTGAGGTCTGCAGCCAACGTATAAACAATTGATGATGGGTTTGCTGGATTCCCAACAACTTCCCTTTGTGGTTATTTCTTTGGCGTTTTGTCGGTTTATTACATTCATTTGTCGTGGTACGAGGTCTGATACCCATTCATTGCATTCGTTTATTACAGTCATGTCAGTTCTTCTGGTAGAGACCCATTTCCCTAGTACGAGTCTTGCAAGGCTAGACCGGTCTTCAGGGTTTTGTATTTTACGGAAAAAGTGCAACGTGTTATTCACCATAGTCTGATAGGCATCCTTCTGAGGAATGAACATAGGCTAAACGATTCTCTATTACATCAATGCGTCCTATCTTTTAGCTAAACATCTTATTTTCAACAAGGTTTACTGCAGCAAGTTCTTTCATTTTTCGATCTAATTTTAGCTTCGTAAACATCATTCTAAATTCTACATAGTTTCCTACAACCTGGCTACTTTATTAAAAACTCGGACTCGTGATGACTGTTCAACCCATCTTTGGGGTGAGCGAGGTCTAATGGGAAACAACTAGGAACATAGCGAACTGGGGCAAGGGACATTTTCCAAACTCCTGTTCAGGGCAACTGATACCAAGCCGGGGGCATTCTGGAAAAACGGGGATGTCTCGATCACTTTTTCTGTTTGGGTATTGAGATAACTTCGGGACGGGGGGGGTCGCGTTTATCAGAAACATTTTATCATGGATGCCACTGACAAGTAGTTCCCTCAAAATGGGTCAGATTAGAGAACCTTAGTCGTCTTACCTGTCCCTTTCTTTTCGGCCAATCTAGGTTTCATCAATATTTAGCAGAAAAGGAGAGGTATTGACATGGCATCAATGTAATTTTATTAAAAACGAATTTTGTGCAAATACTTGTGGTATTTGGAGCCAATTGGGTGGTACACCAAGTTCGCCAATTAGGTGCCAGTCGTTTAGGGAGAGACAGAGAGAGGGTGATAGAGAGAAAGATAGAGGGATAGATAGAGAGATAGATAGAGAGAGAGATGTGCAACGATAGGCTAAATGATACACATGTGTCCTGGGAGAGTGACTGTGTACCATTTAGGCTATTCAGTGCATTACCCAATATGAGACGTTTCGGGTCTGTGTTAGGATGTAGAAAGCATGCAGTTTGGGACGGAAGAGCATTAGGTCAGGTACAAGAAGGACGTGCATTGAGTTGGGCGCCCTTTGGTGTCATCTTGCAGCGTTAGTCCGTTTCATGTACCGGGCGTGACGTGGCTCCAGATCTGTTACGATACCCTAATCGCGATTCCATTGTAACCTGCAGAGGGAGAAAAAGAGGGAAAGGGAGGGGGAACAACATTCGAGCATATCAAATGTACGGGCACGAAAGTCCTTTACTTACCACATACCCGTCTTATCCCCTCAGGATATAATCCCTGGGGTCTCGGTTTCCGAAGTCAAAGGGGTGGGCAGTGTGGCAAGGGTGGCGAGCGATAGGTTGTTCATGGGGGAGACGGTCCGAGGGTGGCATTATAGGTCGTGTGTGTGGGGAGAACGCTAAAAAGAAACCAGAGGTGCCTAGCGCGAGGTATCTGGTTTGTAAATGTATCCAGCTATTGGGGATCCTTTAAATCACTCCCAACGCTGTGATGTTCTAGGGCATACCAGTTCTTCGGCTAACCCTGTCCCTTAGTACCTTCGATCATCATACCCTTATGACATTCTAACATTCATACCGTTTTGCTTTTACCCATTCTCCGAAGTCGAGGTCCTTCTTCATGCGTTAGTTCCTGAGCTTAGTCGCATATTTTGGAGGCAGCGTATCGTACCTTAGATTCGATCATAAATCCGGGGCCGAACAGCCATTTTTCTAATAACCTTAAAAAGAGAGCAAAATGGTTGTGCACAAAATAGCCCTCCCGCCGATTCCCACATTTACAAAAGTATGTGATACCCATTCATAGTTTGGAAAACCTTTATTTGCTTAATCGTTCAGTACGTAAAATGTGAGAGTGCAATCATATTTTGGCTGGACGTGGCGATGGTGGAAGCACATACAGTAGGGGGGTTTGTCGCATAAAAACATGTTAAAAAGGCCTAATTAATTATTTGCAAGTAACTAAAAACGTCTCGTTAAGTGATGAGGGATCAGGGGTATTTTAGTTCATGAATGGGAACACAGTCAAGCTCATTGTAATCACATTTCCTAGATGTATACCGTGGGTGTGCATCATAAGCGACATTATGTACCAGTTACAATAAATATCAAAATAAATCGTTCATTGAAATCAACATTTTGACAGGAAAGTGTCGTCTGTGACTCCCTGTATACGAGTTAAACACATCCGTGATGTATTCTTCATCTTCCCTCCTTTCTACCAGTGTCCTTGCTATCTTATCAACCCCTGCTCGCTCATCTTTGCTTAGTCTGTTTGTCCTTGCAGAACAAACCCTTCGGGCCTCGGGGTCGCCTAACGTTGTTGTTTGCGTAGTATCTAATGCAAGGGGTCCGGCCGGCACAGAGGTCCTGGGGGCCGAGGCTGTGGCGCTACTCTCGCTTGTACCTGGGGGTGGTGGGTGCTGAGCTAAGGGTTGGGAAGGGGCATATGGAGGGGGCATGTAGATGATCGGAGGACCTAGCAGCAGATCATGGTTGGCTCGTTGTTTCGAGGGTAATTCAGGGTAGAGCGTGGAGGATGTTCTAACCGGACACTGGCTTGACGTTTCTATTTCTAGTTTCAGTTTGGTTTCCTCTCTTTCTTTTATCTCTTCTTCTAATTTCTGAGCGGCTAGGTGGGCTGCTTTCCGCAGCTCCTTTCCCAACCTACTCTCAGTTCTCTTTTTACGTTGTTCAGTTTCTTTGCGCCACATGCCGAAACTATCAAGCATAGTGGGCGTCGTCTTGTTTTTACCAAGGGCTGTTTCTAGTGCGTTTATTTTATCATCATCGAAGGATCCTATCAGTGGCCACTGACTTTCTCGATCCTTTTTCGTATATTTATGCCACAGCTTGCTATAGGCTATAGCGATCAATCCATGCTTCATGAACATGTCCTTATTAGGGGTGCCTTCCAGCGGAGCCGGATGGTTCATCTCTAATAAGCGGTCCGGGCTAAACAGGCTACTAACCAGTGGGGAGAAGACAGGCATGACGGATCGCAATGGGGATAATAGTCAGCACTACCTATCTTATCACTGCGTGCAAAGACTAGACAGAATATTTCTATTCTACGTTGTTTGCAGGCAGTGAATACCTCAAGAACCAATATCGGGCAATCAGTGTTTGGTCAATAAATAAAAAATAAAAAAATGGTCAATGGGGAGAATAAGTAGGCCCGCAAAGGTCTGCGTCACCTACCCTTTCACTATCTGCAAAGAGGGGGACCTATTCTTTCCTGTTTGCAGACAGAGAATCTCCAGAAAACAATCCGTAACAGTTAATCAATGGGGAGGGGCAATTGATCAGTGGGGGAGAAAGATAGGTCCAACGGACGCGTACCTATCCTTCACTGTTTGTAAAGGGAGAGCCTGTTGTTTCTCCGTTTGCAGACAGCGAATCTCCAAATAAATTAACAAAAAGCAATACTAGTATTTTTCATCAATTATCAATCATTTCGCGATTTGTCGTGTTTACACGACCTTACCCGGACCGCATGGACAGTTTCTTGTCTTCCGAATCCAGCGCCCGATCGTCCTCTTCTCTTCGTACTCCTCGTGGCACTCCTGATGGTTCCCAGTCAGGACCGTAGATCACTCGAGAGAGGTCCGTTCGGAACCAGTGAAGTTCGGATGATCGGCTGTCAGACGAGGGTCTATCGGACAGGGTACCTTCCGATCGTTGCAGTCGTTCACTCTGTCGTCAGGACCTCTCCCACTGGATCCACGAGTCGCTGATGGGCCCCACGCTTGGGACGCCAATTGTAAAAGGGGTAGTAGACAACCAGTGACCAAAGACCCTTTTGTGTTGCCCGGCGGTGTCGCCTCTATTACCCACAAAGTATTAATCTATGAAGAAGCAGGCGCTGGAGACTGAAAGGCAGGAAACGAGGGTTTATTCTCTCCGGAGGAGAACACATCAATTCAGACAGCAAGTATCGTCACGAGGTGCTCTAACCGCATCTCTGAGGCCTGGCCTCTTATACACAGGTTTATGATCTTTATTGCACGTAACACATTCTTGCAACACTTTGATATGTGAAAGAACATCCTCGGAATCTCCCCTTCAGGCCCGTTCCCACACATTTACAGTTGAAGCCCCCGCCCCGGTCACAACAGGTGATGATTATCGTGCAGCTGGACATTCCGCCGATTCACGGAATGTGTGGGGTTGATCGGATCTAAGGGTGTTCGATCGACTTGAGGGTCCTTTGATAAGGGGAGGCTTCCTACTGTACGGGGTAATAAACAGTATCCGCAGGGCCAGGTGGTGGCTTGGGAACAAGGAAGACAGACGGGCACACAGGAAAGAGGGGGGGGGTTTGCATCAAAGGGCCTGAGACTATGAAAGGAATGAAGGGAGGTGTCGCGCTGGGAACAGGATGGGATTCTGAGGCAGATCTGCGCTGGAGAGGGGTTTATGACCCAAGGAGAGCGAGGGGGTTGTCAGCGTGCGGGGGATGCCTGCGAGGCTAAGAAAGAGAGTGAGAGAGAGAGAGACGCGCTGGCTATCAGCGAGGGGCAGAGGGGCCATGGTGCTCAAAATGGCTGTCGCTTACGCGCACGGCATGTGAAAGCGGGAGTGATCAGTGCGTGGGGGTGCTTGTGTAGGTGGAGAGCCGTGCTGGGGGTCAGGGGTATGCAGAGGGTGGTTCTGGTCAAGGCAGCTAAAGTGGTGGGTGTGTGCGACAAAGAGTGTGGCATCGGGGCAAAAGGGAAGATGGCGCAGATAATGTTCACCAAACCGTATTAATTTTCCACAGCTTAAGCAAACTCTTCCTGACCCCCGTAAAAATCCTGCTGGATATTACAAAGAATTGTCTCAAACAGTTGACGCTTGTATTATGAATTTGGCTGACATTGATATGTTATTTGGAAAAGTTGTTCCGCTAGGTATATGGGCACGGATTTGTAGGGAAAATCATTTGGCTGAATTGGGTGGTGATTGGGCTGCTATTAGAGCTGCGGATGCGAATCAGGTGGGTGGTGCAATGCCCGAGGATTTGCTTATGGCTCTTCCAGGTAGAATAATCCAATTGATGAAGACAATGATGCCTGCAGTGCGAGCAAACTGGGATAAGTTGGCCGCATGCAAGCAAAAGAAAGATGAAAGTGTCTCGGATTTCTTCACTCGCTTTGAAGAAACTTTTATAGACCACAGTGGTCAGGATTTGAGTGTTGAAGGTGGTCAACGGTTATTTGTGGACAAGTTTGTATATAATTTGCTTCCCGAATTATCAAATAAATTAAAGAGTTCTGAAAGTGCATGGGCTGTCTCCCCTCCTGCTAAAATATTGGCTACTGCACAATATTATGAGAATAGGGATAAGGAAGAGAAAGAGAAGCAAGAGAAGAAAAATACAGATTTAAAAACTAAAGTTCTTTTACAGCAGGCGTATCCGCCTCGCTCGAATCAGCATCAGCAGAACTCTCAGTTTCAGCAGCCTCCACAGTTTCAGAGATTGTTACAAAAGCCTGAGTATTTTACACCGTGACCTTCATTGGGTCCTAATCAATGTGCATATTGTAGGGAAGAGGGACATTTCAAGAACAGTTGTCCGGTCTTACTACAGCGTAATAATGGGATGTCTGCTTCCTGAGGTCGTGGTAATTTTCAGACAGGATCTAGAGGTAGAGAACGAGGTGCGTCTTCTCAGGAGCAGCGTTCACTTGTCCCATCTACTTCGAATTACTTTGACCAGCAGACAGTTCCGTCTGTGCAGTATTACATTGATTATTACTACGTTGAAGAGAGGGCTGACAATTTTCAGACTGAATAGGACAGCCATGGACGAAGTGAGGGAGTTGTGTCGATTCCAGTAGATCAAAATGGGCCGTACGTCACTGTCAACGCAATGGGTGTTTCAGAACCGTTTCTTTTGGATACTGGTGCAAAGAGAAGTTCTATCATTCATTCTAAACTCCCTGGGGCACCTTTGTCTGGCTTAATAAATACTTCAGTGGGATTTTCTGGCGCTCCAGTCCATAATCCGGTTTCTTGCCCCTTGCCTGTTTTGATTGGTCCTTATGACTTGGAAGCTCCGCTTATTTTGACAACTGGTTGTGGTGAGAATTTACTGGGCTTGGATTTGTTAAAAAGACTGCATGCAACATTGTATTGTTCCCCTTCTGGTGTGCATCTCACGTTGGGTAAGAGATTGCTGTCCCCCATGTATTTATCTCGGGACAAGTTTCCATCTGAATGACTTTCTCCCCCAGAAAGTCTTTGGGCCACGGGCCCGAATGACGTGGGTCATCTTGAGATCCCACCGTACGTTGTCTCAGTTAAAGATAATGTTAGAATGCAATGCATTCCTCAGTATCGTATTTCTAGTGATGGAGAGAGAGCATTGTTGGCTATTGTTGATGATTTCATTCAGAAAGGTGTGGTCGAAGAGACTAGAGGCAATGTTTGTAACAGCCCTGTTCTTCCGATCCTTAAGAGGACGGATCCTTCACAGCCTCCTGTCTATAGATTTGTTATTGATTTAAGGGAAGTCAATAAAATAGTGGGACCACAGTTCCCTGTTGTTCCGGACATTACAGATTTATTGACAATGATTCCTGCTTCAGCGGCTTGGTTCTCGGTGATCGATCTTAAGAATGCTTTCTTTAGCATTCCCATTGCTGAGGAAAGTAGGGATATTTTTGGTTTCTCTTTGGGTGGCTGAAGCTTAAGATTTAAGAGAGCTCCTCAAGGCTATTGTGAAAGTCCTTCTATTTACAGCAAAGCTCTTAAATGTCAACTTGATACCTTTTCTTTGCCTCCAGGTGCTACGCTTGTTCAGTATGTGGATGATTTGCTGGTGGCCGCTGATATGGAAGATGTGTGTAAGAACGTGACTGTTGCGTTGTTGCATCATTTGGCTGTTTTGAATCACAAAGTATCACCCTCCAAGTTGCAGTATGTCCGACAAGAAGTGACCTATTTAGGTCATCTCTTGTCGAAGGAGGGAAGGCGATTGACCCCAGAACGTATTCATGCTATTTCACAGATGTCTGTACCCACCTCACAGAGAGAAGTGCGTGACCTTTTGGGTATTACTTCCTACGGTAGACAATAGATTCCCAATTTTTCACTTTTGGTGAAACTATTGGTGGCATTAATGTTGAAAGATACGCCCCATCCACTCCCTTGGACGGATGAATGCCAGAAAAGTTTTGTTGATCTACGTACTGCCCTGTGTTTCGCTCCAGTGTTGGGTACCCCAGATTATAGTAAGACCTTTACAATGTACGTTCATGAGAGAGAAGGTTGTGCGTTGTCGGTCTTGACACAGCAATTCGGAGATAAGCAGAGGCCATGTGCCTATTTCTCCGCTACATTAGACCCAGTAGCTAAAGCTTTCCCCAGTTGTCTTAGAGCTACAGCAGCTGCCGCAATTTCTATTAGACAATCTGCCGGATTGGTATTGGATAACACACTTATTGTTATGGTTCCACATGCAGTGGATACTTTGTTAAATAGAACTAAGACGCAGCATCTCACAAGTGCTCGTTTGTCTGGTTACGAGCTGACACTTCTAGCGAGTCATATACATATCAAAAGCTGTAACACTTTAAATCCAGCTACACTGTTGCCACTCCCAGATGAGAAAGACGATCAGGAAAAGCATGATTGTTTTCTTCGAACAGAAGAAGAAACGAAGGGGAGGATTGATTTAAAGGACACTCTGCTCAAGGACCCGGACGGGATCCTATGGGTGGACGGTTCTTGTTTTAAGCTTCCAAATGGAGAAACCACTTCTGCCTATGCTGTCACCACCTTATGCACTATTGTTGAGACGGCACGTATTGGACATAATTCAGCCCAAGCAGCTGAATTGATAGATTTGACTAGAGCGTGTGTGCTATCGAACGGAAAGAGAGTGAATATGTACACGGATAGTCAGTACGCCTTTGGTGTTGCGCATAGTTTCGGAAAGTTGTGGAGGGAGAGAGGATTCTTCACCTCCCACGGGACAAAGGTTCAGCATGGTCAGTTAGTGACTGATCTCCTTGAGTCACTTGCTTTACCTGCACAAATAGCGATCATAAAGGGCAGCTCACATAAGAAAATCACAGATGATGTGGGTCGTGGAAATGTGTTTGCAGACGAGGTGGCGAAAACCACAGCTAGAAACACTACTAGTCGAATGTATGTGGCAGGTCCCGCAAATTGGGTGAGGGAAATTGGAATGTGTGAAGACACGATTGAAAGTGTGAAAACGATTCAGGGAGAAGCTACTGAGCAAGAATTGAGTATGTGGAAAGAAAGGACGGGAATGTTAGATTCAACGGGTTGTTGGACAGAGTTGTCGGAACATCAGCGATGGTTGTTACCGGACGCTTATGTGTTGCCGGTCGTAACTATGGCTTATGGCCCAGCTCACATAAGTGCGAAAGGTATATGCAAGCTTCTGGCGCCGGTATGGCAGAATGAAGGAATTCCGAAATGTGCAGAAAATGTGGTTAAACATTGCATTGTTTGTTTAATGCATAATCCAGGAAAAGGAACCCCAACTGCGGCAGGCTATTTTGCTCCCCCGTCATATCCCTTTGAGGTGTTGCAGATCGATTACATTCATATGGATCGCTGCAACAATCTCAAGTATGTTCTGGTGGTGGTATGTGCTTTTTCCTGCTGGATAGAGGCCTACCTCTTGAAAGATAACACTGCTTTATCAACTGCCAAAGTGCTGATGAAGGAATTTTTCCCTAGGTTTGGTTTGCCGCGCATTGTCTGGAGTGACAATGGAAGTGAATTTGTGGGCCAGATAATGCAGAAAGTATGTTCAGGCCTTGGAATCAGACAAAAATTTCATGCGGCAAACCATCCACAGTCAGCGGGTTTGGTTGAGTGTTACAATGGTACGCTCAAGCTTAAGCCGGCGAAAATTCAAGCCAGTACAGGTCTTGCTTGGCCTGATGCCTTGCCCCTAGCTCCTTTGTCAACCAGAACTACTGTGCACTCTCGTATGGGACATATGAAGTAGTATTTGGACACCCAGCTAATGTTTGGGGCGTCCGCCGTCCCAAAAGATACTCAGACATACCATATCCTTTGTTGATCGACTATTTACATGATTTGACTACTAAATTAAGTGTTATTCGTCAACAGGTACAGAGTGGTCTGCCGGAGGCCTCCACAGATCCAGGTCACACCATCTTGCCCGGTGACTGGGTCTGTGTGAAGAATTTTCAACGGACTAATTATTTGGAGCCTCGTTGGTCTACGCCTACGCAAGTTTTGCTCGTTACTCGCACGGCTGTCAAGGTGGTGGGCAAACGAAGATGGGTGCATGGAGTGCACTGTAAAAAGGTGCGACTTCCATTACCCTTTCATCAGTGGATTCGCAGTGGTATAAGAGAATCGGATACTGCAGCAGTTCCTTGTTTTGTTCCATTCAGTGATGCTCAGATTTATGGGACTCAGTCTGAAACAGCGGATGATGACATTCTTCAAGCTGCTGTGCCTGTGCATCGTCGAATGGACACCACCAACCCAGAAATACTGTTTAAATATCAGACCGTGCCGAGCAAAACACGCTACAACTTAAGGCCAAGACCCAATGAATTGAACTCTTGAACACTTTTTATTAATTAAAGACATTCTTTTGTCCCTTTTTGCTTTTTGTGTGATATTAGTATTAGATGTGCCATCTGTCTCCGTCACAGGGTCACGGTAGGAGACTCAGACTGTAACCTGATTCTGTTCTTTAGTAAACGGCTAGTGACTCAGGATATACAGAAGTGATTAGCTGAGTGATTGAGGAAGAGTGCCGTGAGCGACATTTTTTTAGATAAAGATGGATAATACAATAATTGTAGGTAGGGAAAATAGGAAGCAAGAAATGAGATCAAAATATTGTAAATTATTACGTAGTCGATTTGGCATAGCTTTGTGTGTTCTTATGTTTTTGTGTATTTTATTAGCCTGCACAGGAAGGATTGTCCACATTTTGCAATCAAGAAATGTTGCGAATACTACGACTTCTTTGCCTTCTTGTCTTTCTGTCTTTTCACACAAAATGCATACTTTACCCCCTCATGAACAGATAGGGAGAGCCGAGTATATGAATAATACGTTTATTCAATTGTTGCACCAACATCAGTTGGCCATTATATGACTGATTGTTGGGTGTGCGGACTCATGCCACACAATGCACAAAAGGGAATGCCATATTTGGTTCTTCCTTTCTCATACGAAGGTTCAGCTTGGGCCTATTTGAAAATGTTTTCAGGCGCATACCACAACAGACTTAGAAGCCCTGTGAGAACTCCTGGGAATGGATTAGATTTTAGCCATAGCTCCTTGATAAAAAGCATAGTAGTAATGGCCAAGATTGTAGAGAAGAGTAAGATTCCATTAGATGAAAAGAAAGCTTATGATGGAGGAATGTTACCCACTATATCTCCATTCTCAGTGACAAAACTAGAAAAGGCTAGTCTTCCCTAGTGTGGACTGTGCCCCATAAAGGTAATCTTTGTCTCCAAATTAACAGTAAGAAAGTTGACGACATCCAGAAATGTACATATACTTATGTTCTCTCATCTCTTGATTTTCCTCCGTTAGTTCCATCTCAAGGAACATATTTTGTTTGTAACGATCAAGCTTATACTTGGTTACCTTCTAACTTCTCTAGAACTTGCTACATAACTTTCCTCCTTCCCCCTACATATACGGCTTCGTCAGACCATCATAGAGTTAGACATAGTAGAGGCATATTCAATGCCAAAGACACAGCAGAACAGGAGGGAGGAGATTTCCTTAAAGGATTCCTTCCCTTTTGGGGTCCGATGATTAACAGCAGACACATTAGGCAATTGGTTCGAGTGGTAGAGACCACTATTAATGTTACTGCAGGTGCGATAGGTAACATTACGGCAGAACTTCAAGCGGACCGTCTTATGAGGCTTCAAAATAGAATTGCGTTAGACGTGATCCTAGCAGACCAAGGAGGTGTCTGTAGATTGATTGGATCTAGTTGCTGCATTTATATTCCAGACGACGCTCCAGCAGTATACCAAGCCATTTCTAAATTGCACACAGTCTCCGAGTCGATACATCAGGACGAAGGAGATTGGTCTTTTATGGGATGGTTTTGGGGAATATTGTTAACTTGGGGATGGAAGATTTTGACGTTCCTTGTCGCAATTTTAGCTGTTATATTCTCTTGTTGTTTATGTGTTCAGTGTGGTCCTGCAGTTTGTGGCCTGTTGGCTACTGTATGGGTTCCACGATCTGCCGCTCGGAAGACAGAGAATATTAGAATGATGGTGCAGCAACAGCTTGAAGATCTCATGAACATCAGTGTTGACTCTGACTCAGATTAGCATGAGTTGGTTTGTTTTTGCCTGAGTAATGGCAAAAGGAGGGTCTGAGGTTCTGTAAATTACGAATTTGTTCGTGCTCAGCCTCCATTTTGAGATCGCCGCCATTTTGTGTTGCCCTCACTCAGGCAGCTTGGCGAACGTCATTTCTGCTATGCGTGTCAGGTGGCTTCCTCGCCTATGTTTGCTAACGTGTGTCAGGGTCTGGCCGTCGCAGAGCCTGTCGTCGCTGGGTGAGATCGTCGCACCGCTTGCCTGCGGACCACATCACATCGCTGCGAGAGCCATCGCAGAGCCATCGCATCGAGGAGCTACAAGAGGAAGATCACAGCTGGTCCACCCATCGTCAACCCGAAGATCGTCGCAGCCCCAAAGATCATTGCATCGTGCATTTGCAAGCTTTTTCACTATGGAACCTCCGCCCTGGAATCCATACAAGGTATCTCATCCCTCCCCCGCTCGAGGTTCTGTAAATTACGAATTGAGATCGCTGCCATTTTGTGTTGCCCTCACTCAGGCAGCTTGGTGAACGCAATGTTTTTGTCGTTTCTGCTTTGTGTGTCAGGTGGCTTCCTCGCCTATGTTTGGTAACGAGTGTCAGGGTCTGGCCAAGTACACTAATTCCTGTCTGAGCTGATTAATCCCCGTCCAGACTACATGTCATTTCACACCATTGTTTCCTTTAAGTTATCTTATCTGCTGTACTTCGCTACATGTCTCATGCATTCTCCTGTTTCTCGACTGTCCTTCTACAACACGCAGCTGTGTTTTCTCTGCTTGTAAATCGAATTGTGTGGATTCGCTTGTGATTTACTTAAGGGGTTGAATGACAAACAGAACCGGGAACTTGAATTGCTTAGGTCTTAAAACATTGTCTATAACATTTGCCAATAACTCATGCTCGTGTGTGATTGCATTTTGCATTGTATTGTATCGTATATAAACCTGTGCGCCACAGAGTTAAGTGGCAGTCTCTTTTGAACCTCGTTGTACTGACGACTTCTAAGACCACTGTACTAGCTGCAGCTAATAAATTACCATCTTCTACGCCAGACGAAGAGTCCGTGTCTCTGTTTTGATAAGGCAGGTGAACCCCGGGGATTTCAGGCGTACCCTGCGCCGCCAGGCCTTAAGGCTGCGGTTCTCCACGCTACATCCAGCAGGGCTGTCACATTGCCTCCCCAAGGTCTCAGTAGTGGCACAACGCTTGTTTACCACCGCACCAGTTTCTGTTTTGGTACTTTGTCGCATTTAAAGGTACTGTTGGCTAAACATGACAAACTGTGAACTTTTCACGCAACTGTGGATTATTTTATCGCAACTTTAAGAACTCTTTTGCAACCATATTCTTGAACTGTGTATGTTGGATTTTTGTCATTTTGGTCTTGTGTAGTTTAGATTAAATACCTTTATTTTTCTAAACTGTTGTGGAGTCAGTTTGTGGTGTTTTCACTGTGTTACTGTGAGTGTTGGTACAAATACTTTACACATTGCCTTTGATAAGCCTTGACTGCTTGTGCCAAGCTACCCAGGGGGTGAGCAGGTGTTATCTCAGAGGGTTTCATCCTTACCCTGACTTGAAGCAAGAGTCCCTATTTGGACAGTGGTACCTACTTCTGCCAACTAGAGAGCCCCAGTTCTAACAAGCATGAATATCAGTACAAGTGTCTCTAGCATCAGGAATTTGTGGGGCTTGTTTAAAGTATCAATTTTTTGGACACACCGGCAGAGTAGTGTGCCTTCCCATATTTACAAGACTACGTAAATCCACCCTTGCAACTTTTCAAGGCATGTAAATATGGACCCCTTTCATGCATTACTCTGCATGAAAGAGGCATTCCATGGGTGTTGTGTTGCTGTGGGTGTTACCACCCATCAGTCATGAAACCTGACTCATTCCCAGATTTCCAAGATTTTGTAAACCTGGGAATGCATCAGGTTTCTTCGTCTCCCAGGGGAGGTCTAAGGGAGGAGTAACAAGGAGAATTTTCTTTATTTCTCCATGTTTTCCCTTTTTCTATGTGTGTTGCATTCTGCAGCACCCATAGAAATATGTGTGCTTCATTCTGCAGCATACATAGAAAGACAAAAACACCTCTCATGATTGTTTTTGTGCAGGAAGTTATCTCTTCCTTCACAAAAAGCAATCACCCTCACACCTCAGATACATGGCGGAAGGGTGCCTGTGTTGGCGCATGGCAGCCCATTGGGCAGCAGTGCAGGGGAAAAGGACAGAAATGCCTTGTATCTTGTAGATATGGAAAATTCCTGCCCTTTTCTTTTGACCAACAGCATCATAGCAGGAAGGCTTGCTGCTGTGCATCAAATATTGTCAATGAGGACCTTTGTGTTTTATGAGTGTGTATCGGGAGTGCGTGTCTTTCAAGAGTAAGTAGATTCAAGAGGATGGAGTCAGGAAAGGGAATTTATATTATGTGATTGTGTGACTGGTGTGTCTATCTCATGAAGTGGGTGTACTGGGCATCAAGGAGTATGGGAAAATATTAGGTGTGTGGGCATCTATATCAGTCTAAGTGTACATAGTATCAGAGGTGTATAGGTTTTATGAGTGTTTGCATCATAAAACAGGAGTATATCTTTCAAGCAAATGTGCAAATATGTGTATCACGTAGAAACTGAGTGTTCAGTGTGTGTATCTCTTCCTGTGTGAGTATTGGGTACAATGGAATGTATCTATCCATCCTATATGTCAGAGTTTGGAGCAAGTGTTTATGAACGAAGTGTAGTGTAGTTCCTATATTCCCAATAAGCTCTGCGCACTGGAATAATAAATCCTATAGATTAGACGTAGGACTGAGGTCGACTAGGTCTCTATCGAATATTCTTAACTTAATAGTGAGTGCCAGCTAGCTCAGAGGTCACTAGAAACTTTCTCGAATTCACAAGAAGGGATTTGTTTCTGACAACCGCATAAACATGACAACTTTGTTTCCCAGGAATAAGAAATATTTCTCGCAGAAACAATAGATAAGTATTTCACTCAGTCACTCGTGCCTGCTTCATTGCTACAGAGGTACAGAGAAATAGAGAGACAGGCGTTTTCAATAAAAGGTTTTATTGAACAGTCTTCTTTCTCATGTAAGTATAGTGAACTGCTACAAACGTAATTCAGACTGCAACGTATAATGCGTACAGCGAGAACAATATTATAAAATAATACTGTAAGAGCATTGTATGATTTCTAAAACCATATATGAATACATACATAAATAACAATGGCTAAAAGTACTCAACTGGTGCTTCTAAAATACGCCTACCCCAATGTACCAAACCAAGTCTAGTATGCGAAAAAGGAGTAAGGGTGGTGTAGCATAGGTTTAGTTGTTCTTTGCCAAGAATCTATCCAAGGTTTCTCTAGGTTCTAATCAGCTCCATACCTTTAGTTTACAATAAAGGTGGTCTGGTATCTCAGCCTCAGGACTCAATTTCCTAACACCCCTTCAAGGAGAAGCTTGGAAAAACTGGAGCTGGATTCTCGCCAAGAGAAATGCAGCCTCTCGATCAGTGCGTCAGCTGGAGGGTCGGCTTCCTTCGGCACTTGCTGTAGCGAGCTGCGTCGGGCAAGTGGATAGTCGAACTGCTCCGTACCACTGTGTCGTGCTAGAGCAAGTGAAGGCATATTTATACCTTGAAGGTATCTAGTTTGACGTAAAGTCGGGCATAATAACGACATGAAAGAACCCCAAGGGAATAGTAGTTCTTTGAAAAAGTACATGAGTTTTTGGACAAATCAATATTCAAGCAAGGGAAGGTCCCTGACTGGTTAAGCGGATTTTCCAAGAAATCGTTGTGACGTTTGGTACAGGTGGAAGTAGCCATGCCTGTATTTGGTCTGCATGGACTATGTCTAATTAAGGGATTGATTTCTATGCCTATATTAGGGCAATGTGAATTGTACCTATATAAGGGCATGAATTGGGAAAATTCACTTGGATCCTAAAACGCCATACAACAGAAGTAGGTCAGGTGTGTACATCACATGCAGTGTATGTGGGTGTTCTGGGTGTCTCAGTGTCATAATGAACACAGGTGCCTATATGCATATTGGGAGAAGCAGGTGGTCTGAGCGGATAACTGGTGAGTAAGGTGGGTCTGGTCAGAACCCCTTATAACTAGTTATTGCTGACTAAGGGAAGTGTACCCATGTAGAATGGCTACTTCTTCCCTGTAGGAATCAGCAGGCCGCGGCGTGTGTTAGAAAGTGGTTCTGACACTATGGGCCGCAAAGATTTTTCGCTTTTTGAGCACCTAATTGTTGAGCTTTTACTGTGGGGCGGCCTCATAATCTGGGACTCACCCACAGTGAACTCATAATGAAGCAGACTACATGGAGATTTTACTGGTGTCCCCCTGGCTTGACTAGGGCGCTGCGCAGCAGCTGGAGTATGGGGCACCATGCTGGTTACACGTAGACACAGGTGTACATGCGTGTGCACATGTGTAGGTGCTGCGCAGGGGAGATTCCTACCGTGCGCAGTCCAGGAGCAGCTACAGAGTGGGTGGCATGGCCGGCTTATGCAGAATTTGGTGGTGACATGATATAGGCTTCATACCCTGGAAAGGAACATGCCAGGGAAAGTCAGTGTGTCTTACTGTGTTTTACCTCATTATTTCCCTATTGGGATGTGGGCCCAATGGCTAAAATTACTTCCACAAAGCCTACAGATTCCAGACACGCACTAATGTACAGTGTAGCAGATGTGAAAATGAGTATTATGCTAAGTCCAAAGTCATATTTGTACTGCTTTGGGTCGTCCAGAAATGTCACATTTCTCTGAGTCCCTGGCTGGGGTGTGGCCATGGTAGGTTAGATTAATGACCTTTCCTCCCAGAGCGAAGATCTTCCCTCCAAGGAGAAAAGATAGGTGGAGCTAAAAGCCAATCCATGAACTGCTGTCGCTGGGTGCCAGGCACCAGGTTGCCTCATGTGAAGGCAGTGAGGGGGGAAGGAGTTGGGTTTCAGAGGCCATGTGGCCAGAGATACTAGACGACACCATGTTTGAACAACCCAGAGGCTGGACAAGGAGGAGGGAGCAGGGGCAGGGAAGTGATGTGTCACTGTTTGATAGGACACACAGAGACTTCCTGCCAGCCCCCTACTCAACTTTTAAAAAAGGACTTGCACAGGAAGAGATGCTCTCTGGGGTGTGGTCTGCGGAGGCGAAAGGTGCTGGAGCCTGAGGCAATGGGCAGTTGGAAGGAGACACCCCTGACTGTCCCCCAGGCCTCTAACCTCGCCAGGTGAAGAGCCCAGGACCGGTGCGCAGAAGAAGAAGCCTCTGTGCATGGAGAAGAGAGGCCCAGGGAGCCAATGAAGACCGCTCCCTGCAGAATGCACCCTCTTGGAGACCCAGAGGGCAAAAGAGAGTGCTCCCAGTGGCTGGGGGACACCACCAGGAGCAAGTAGATGCAAAAATGGGGCACATCGGACTCCAGGGGGCCGAGATATGCCCCCGAGAAGGTAGGTGACCTTTGACCCCACCTTGGACTGATGACAAAGCGCGTGGGGCTCTGCCGCCGGTCGCAATCATGCCCCCCGGGTGGGTCAGGTCCCTGGGGCTGCCCCCGCAAAGACGTAAAGTCGGGGTGCGCCGTCAGGCACCCTGTGAAGATGCCCCCGCGGGGTGCCAGGAGCCCACCCTGGCCCCAGCTGAAACCTGCGCTGGGGAGCGCCATCGCGCTCCCCATGAAGCGATGCAGGAAGAGGGGCCCGGGAGCCCAACTCCGGGCCCCATGTGAGGAGACCAAACGGGATCAGCCGGCTCCCGCTGCAGCACGTAAGAGTGCTGGCCGCGAGGGGAGCCGGCGGGGGCAGCTGGGGGTGGGCTACAAAGGCTGCCCTCCAACAAAGGAGGACCACGGGGGTCCCGGGGAGGACCGGGGCCCCCAGGGAAGACAGTCGGTGGTGCGAGGGGCCCGGGTGGGATTGGGCCCCAGAAAAGAAGAGGAGCAGCCGGGGGTGGGCTCCCCGAGCCGTATGTGCATCCCTGGGGGTCCAGGTGGGACCGGGCCCTCCACTGAGGCCGGGAAAAGCAGCGAAGTGCCAGCACGGCTCTCCCCGGAGCAGCGGGAGAGCCGCTCATCTAATATACGGGCCCAGCCCATAATACCTTGCAGGCCAGGACCGGCCTGCAGGGGCTAACAGCGTGTTCTTTGCCTGTGGGGGCCCCAGGAGGACAGGGTCCCCACCACACGAGTTTAAAGGTGCCAGGGGATCTGCAGGAGCTACACAGTCTCCCCCAGCGTAAAGATGACAAGTCACCCTAGGTGTCCTGGGGATTTGAAAAGAATAACCCCTCCAGGGCTCAACCTGCCTTTAACACCTTCTGGGCTGGAACTTTTGTTCTTTAGCTAAGGGTGTTTTGATAATTGCATCGAGAAGTAAAGGACTAAGTGGGGGATGTCTGGAGAAGGGCATCCCCTGGAGGTAAAAAGTGTAATTGCATCGAAATGCATTTATTGATGGTTATTTCTTTTCAAGAGACTGATGTTCTAGGTGAAGTATTGGTTTAAGGTGATGTCATTAGCAAAGTGGATTTAAGGGGCTAGACATTCCTGCTAGGGTGTCCGACTCAAGATACTTAAACCTGTGATTGTATCTGTGATGCCTTTAGGGGCTGTAATTGCAATGCATTCTAATGATATCCAAATGAGCTGAGTACTGTCATTCTAAAGTGTGTGTAAACATGTATTATTGCTGCTGCGCTTAGGTGAAGACCCCAGACTGTTACCCCTTAAGATGAAGAGGTGCATACTGTATGGTCAGTAGGGGATGCTCAGTCAGGGTCATGTGTCACCAAGGCAGGGGTAGTCTGTTTAATGCTTGTTGAGGTTATGGGGGGGTTGCCGTTGTGGTGGTGCCAGTGCGCAGGGCCCTCGCTCCAGATTAAGACCAATTCACTGCATTGTGGGCAAGATGATGTGCATACGTGGAGTGGTGGTACTAGACCCCCCCGCGTAAGGGGTGGAGATGTTATGCAATGTCACAAAGTAATTCCAACAGCTTATGTATATTTGTAGATTGGTGTATAGTATTGAGTGGTGTGTGTGTGTTTAATAAATGTACTCTTACTTACTTTATAAAGCAAAGTACAGACTAGACAATCAATTATTGAGTGTTATTTTTGCACACCTGCAAATGGCGATAACTAGTCCACACCACCTCCCTTGAGTAAGCCTCAGACTGCTCTGCAACGCTACCCTCTGAGAGTCAGGCGCTGCCCTAGGGTGTTTGGTTCCCAGTGAAGGACAAATGTGTCATGTTATTTGTGCAGGCCTCACAGATGCTGCCTCGTTTTCCAACACATGTCAATATAAATCCATAAAAAGACCATGCTACCTGAGGATGATATGCGAGCAATTTTTCAATGAATTACCTACCTCTGCTAATGTGTATGTCATCAATTGTTTTTTAAATGAACCCAAACCCTCACACATGTGCCCAGGTGTCGTGCTTAATCAAAGGGTCATTTCATACACATAACAGTTTGTTGGGGGGGGGTACGGATGGGCTTACTGAATGGCTTCAGGAGCACTTAAGACATCATGAAGAGTGCATTTTTTACGAGAATCTGTGTGAACGATTAAAAAAACTAACAGTGAAACTCATCCTCTGTCATTTATTCCAGGCTATTCTTAGTGTGGGATACTAAAACCAGAATTATGGGACTATAAAATTTGTCAACATGTTTCTACTATCATTAAGCCCCTAGGGTATCTGTGACCTTCCTCAGCCTGAGATCCATCAACGTTGCAGCAATCAAGCAAACTTTATTTTCGCAGAGCACTGACAACCTGGCTCTTTGCCAACTAACTCTCTGACAATCAGTCACTTCCACATGATGACTGTTCCAGTGCTGGGAGAACTTCTGGTTGCCATGAGCTTTACAAGATTTCCAAAATCTGCAGTCATGCACAATCAACAATCGGATCATTGTTTTTATTGTGGTTCTACCTGTGGGTGTATCACTTTTGTCAGAGGTGTAGTACCTGTAAGATAAAGGCATATATAAAGATGTATTAATAATAGCTAGAAACCTGTTGTAGTTCCTGTTATAACCAGGAAGCTGTTGTGGTTCCTGTGATATTGCTAACATACAAAGACGTATACACATTAGAGCATAAATCTTGCTGTGCAATCACTGCTCTTGAATAGGCAGTGGCAGCTGTTGAATGATGAATGGTGGAGGGCCATGCATACCTGTCTCAAACTGCAGCAAGTTAGTGAAGGAGTTTTCAGATCTTTAGTGGAAAAACCTGCCAAAAAAATGATCAATGTATGACTTTTACAAACAAGTTTTCACGGATGATTTCAACACAAGTTCAAAATATGTGGGTAAAATAATATAGCCTTTGCAATCAGTTCATAAACATCTAGTATACAACTTTCACAATGTAGGTGGAATCACTATTCTTGTGGGCATTGCTCTTTCATTTTCAAATCCTGCCCCTTGATATTTTATGACTGACCAGCTATTTGGACGGGACAAGCTAGAATGATAAAATGTAGTAGAACCATAGACATCACACTTAGTTAAACCCTTTTTTCATGCTATGAATCAAATTAAACAGAGCCTATAAGCTTTGCTAGTCATGACAACCTTAAAGGTTCAGAGCTCATACATCAATATTAATAATTTATGCAACTCTGCATGGGTGATTTACACAGTGTAAATACAGCATGAGACAATGGAGTGCTTTGCAGATCCAAAAGTAAAGAGGCTGAATGTATTTCCTGGGAAGAGAAGCTTGCTCAGTTCTAGGTGAAAGGAATTATATATGGTGTTGTGTTGAATGTTATGAAAAAGCAATGTCAACATATTTGATAAAAACTCTTCTTTCAATTCACAGGATAACCGTCACAGCAGCAATTGTTCCATGGCACCAAGAATCCAACATTAGCAAAATACATCTCAAACTTAGCATGATACATACCTATACCTTAAACATGAACACTTTCTTTTCATTTCATTTCATTTTAATAGTCTTTATTTTGACCAAATTGATCATAAAAGACAAGAATATTTACTTCAACACAGGATACATAAAACCCATTTCTAGGACTATACAAATAATATGATTGTGTGAGGTTAAATACATCGAATTAAAAATATTTTAAAAAGCATGTGGGCTAAGAAGACAATTCATATAATAATCAACAACAGCTGGTCCCAGTTCAAATACACCAATATTAAAAATGTATAAATATTTATAAAACAGTGTAAAATAATAATATATACTACTTATAAGCAGAAGAGTAGTAATAAACACTGTTGCAGTCTGCTAGTTATTGGTCTTTTGACATAATCTCCGCACCCACCCAAGGAACTTTGCTATAGCTATCACAATAGCCTCTTGGGTGTTAGTCTTAAGTATTATTAGCACGGTGTCGCTCGACCTAGTTCCAAGATTCCGACACAATGGTTTAAGCCATTTTCTCTGTGGCGAACAGTAAGCTTGACATACAAAGAGTGTGTGGGATGTTGTTTCATCCTTATTCTGACAAAATTGACATTTACTCTCTTGGGAAGGATGTCAGGTTTTGGTGAAATCTTTAGTTGGCAGTGTTCCTATACGGAATTAAAAATAACGTTTTCTGTCAAGTGGCCTCGAAATGAAGTCCCAAAATTCCTCATATCATTGTTCTGGCTTATGCTCCAAAAAGGAACTGGTCAATGAAGAAGAGCCAGATTGGCTCAGAGTACTAAATCTGATCTTAGACCAGTATGCATCTTTAAATGCTTTTTTGGATTGTAAGGTATTGTGGGCTGGGTCCTCCCAAAGATGCCCCATGCCCATGTCCACCAGGGATCTTTTGACCTGATATAACCAACAGATCTTATAGGAAATGTCAAGTCCTCTGATGTCCATGAGGACTGAGGCATAATGGGCCAGATCCGGAGTGGACCAAAGCCTTCCCCAATAGGCCAATGGTTTAAACCTTGCAACCTCAGTCAGTGAATGGCTCGCCATGTCAAAATATAATTGTGTAAGAGGAGTATTCTGGGGGAGACCAACCAAGCCTCGAAGAAAACGTTTCTGGGCCCGGGCTAATGAGGACAGATTTTTGAACCCCTAGTGTTCTGCCCTCATACAGAATTGACGCTATAACCTTGACATGATAAATCTTAAGTGCAGGGCCTATAGGCTTTGTCTCTTTCAGAATCACCCCTGCAATCTGTGAATGTTTAAGCACCATTATTTCTATTTGGGGCTTCCAATCTAACTTACGGTTGATACTTACTCCGAGATAAGTAAACAAATCGGTTTGCTCTAGAGACTCATTGCTCATAACCACATTTGACTTAATGGTTTTATGGTTATGTAACACCTTAAACTTTGTCTTTTTGACATTTACAAATAACTCATGATCACTGCAGAATGTCTCAAAATGCAACAGTTAACAAAATTAGAGTATTGTCTGTAAACATGAGTATTGGTACTTTAATGCCTGCAACGGAAGGGGCATCAGTTGGACAGTCAGAAAAATAACTAACCACACCATTCATAAAAAGTGAAAACAGGGTTGGGGCCAGAACGCATCCTTGGCAAACCCCTTTAGAAAATGGGAATTTGGGGGTGGTATTTTCTTGAGCACCCCATCGAACTTGCGCGTAGTTTGATTTGTGCAATTTAACCACCTGCTGCAAAGTTCGGAGGGGATCCCTAGATCTCTCAATACGGGCCAAACCTTATTTCTCGGGACCGAATCAAAAGCTGCTTTCAGATCTACAAAAGTAACATAGATAGGTCCACCCGCTAACAATACAACACGCCAATAGATTAGAACAAAATAAAAAACTTGATCTATCCTGCTTACAGAGGCCCTAAAACCTGCTTGAAAGGGGGATAGCATGCTATTCTCTGTTATCCATATCTAATTTCTATTCAGGACCAATCTAGTCATGATCTTTTGAGTACAATCGATCATGCTGATAGGCCTGTAACTGTTAGGGCTGGAACGGTCCCCCTTTTTGTAAATAGGGAGAATTTCCGCCCCCCGCCATAAGTCAGGGATATATGCTCCACCGGCAATTTCATTAACAAGAAATTTTTACCTAAACCAGTTTCCCTTGTCACATAAAAATAAATCCACTGGGACACATTCAGGCCTGCTGCCCTACCTTTTGGTGCTGAGGTCACTGCGATTCCAACTTCCTTTAAAGAGAATTTTGGGGGGGTCACTACATTTGGAGCTATAAATGGGAGTGTATTCTCGGCAACAGCAAATCGGGCGGATTGCCCCCGTCAGGCCGGCGGTGGCTAAAAAAAAGATACCCATTGGTCTGGGCAATATGATTTGACGGAGCACTTCCTTGGGCTCCTATGCCCCATTTAACAAGCTACCAGAACGCTTGTGAGTTGTATCCCTTACTAGCTTGCAAAAGTTCCCACCATCTTTGTTCCTCCCATGGCTTTTTTGCCAATTTTTATGTGGTTTTATACTGCTTCCGGGTCGTTCTTATTCTGTCTACATCATTGGATTTTACGGCCCCAGCCAGTTGCTTATATGCCACCTTACATGCTTTATTACACCAGTGGTCATGCTTTATAAACGGGATCTTAAAGTTTTATGAGGTTTAGTGAAAAACAACTAATGTTTTTTCTACATAGTCTCATGAATGTGTGTAATATTACCAATAATTTAATTCTCGCTTTTAACATTTCCGAGGAGAACTAATGTATTTGAGACCTCAACATTCATGCTTGTAATAGAACTATAATTTTCAACTACACTGAACCATTTGACTCTCCTCATATCATTACTAATTATTGCATCAGCAGTCGAAATTACCTCAGCTACAGGAATGTGAGCCGCTAGGGCTAGGCCTTTTACTTTTAACAATAGCGGATCATGATCGCTTTCGATCCTTGTACAAACCTTCATATCCACTATTGATGACCAAAACTCTAGGTTTATGAGGATATAATCAATTTGGCTACTCCTCAGACCGTTATTGTAGGTGTGTGAGCCTAAACGGTCTGATGGGGTGCAGCCATTTACTGCAAAGCAACTTCGGTCAATTTTTTAATCAGTGGGATTTCTAGTAGAGGAATACCCTATTGGGCATCTTCTTCTGCACTTAACTGACCATCTTCATGGTCCAAAGGCTCAAAAGTGGTGTAAAATCTCCAGCAATAATTAAATTGTGCCCTTCTCCTTTGTCTGACAAGAAATTATTAAGATCAATTATCATCTTTGAGGACCTGCCACCCACCAAGCCCCTGGCATAGACATTATTTATAAGTATCTTTTGTGAGTTTTTAAAACAGATAAGTAATCCCAAAATGTCCAGATTGTCAATCTCCACTTCTATTATCTTAAAAGATAATCATCAAGCACTCACGTGTACTACTGCCCCACATGAATCAATTGTGTATTATATTCCATTGACCCAGATATTACTTCGGTTATGTCAAGAAAACACTCGCAGTATCTCCATGACACAATCAATCTAGGTTTAACATAGTACAAGTGTAAGAAATAGGGGTATTACATGAGGGGGGTAAGAACAAACCTCAAGTAATAATAACAATCCTCGTTAGGGTAAACCTTTAAGACACTAAATAAACTTGAGCGCAGTCCGCAAGTAGCTGTGGCACAGAGAAGACAGCTGGGAATTATTTATGCAGTACTAAATTACAAATTAAATCAAAATGCAAAACAATAAAAATCCCCCAAAAAAGTAGAAAAATAAAGTAAAATCTAATAAACAAAATCAAACCAAAATAACAAAAATCCAGACACGCCAATGATATTTAATGGTAGACGCATAACAGAACCTAGGCACAATTTGACGCTGCCTGTGGGTCGGATACACTAATCCGGTTCATCCTGCTCAAAGGTTTTACCTTCTGACTTCAGTTCTTTAAGTACCAATCCACCTAGGGACTACGGGGCATATTACCAAACAATAGCGATAATTATCGCTATTGCTTGGTTAGAGACAAAAATTTACCGCAGCGCTGCAGCGATTTTTACCGCAAATAAACCTTGGTATTACCAAGGTTTAACGCAAATGCGGGAAAAATCGCCGCAAAGCATGAATATCGCTGAAAAGTCAGCGATATTCATGCTTTAGCGAGCTAATGCTCTTAGCCATGTTATCCACCTCTCATTGGATAACATGGCTAAGAACTGCTCAGGGCAGGTGTTAGCTTTTGGAGATATTCCCGCTTAGCGCGAATATCTCCAAAAGTTGGTAATAGGAGATAGCGATGTTAGCGACTGTTTTCAGTCTCTAACATCTTGGCACGCCCACTTTGCATCTCATTAGTGATAAATATCACTGACATGCAAAGTGGGGCCCAAGATGGTCGCTATCTCCTACTAGCTGTCACTAACTGGTGTTAGGGGCAGCTAGGTAATAGGGAGATAATTGTATCTCCGCTTTCTTGGCTTTTAAAGCCAAAAAAGCGGAGATCAACCCCCTTGATAATATGCCCCTACATTTCTAAAGTTTCCCAGCAGCTCAGGGGAAGTACTCACAAGGTCCTGTCCAAGTCCAGTAGTCACTGACTAGCTGGCCAGTTGCAGGAAAAGGTCCCTTGTAGCTTGCTGTGTCTGCGTAGCTTTAACAGAAGGTCAGACTTTTAACCTTTAGAGTCCCCTTCTTTGTCCTGAGTAAAAATGTGAGAGCAGTTTCAGTGTTTTAGGCTCTTCTCAGGTCTCAGACAGCAGGTTCATTCCTTATTCCTCTTCAGAACTTTCACCGGTCCAGGAGTGTATTAAAGAGGGTGCCTGGAGAAGCTATATTTATGTCTGGCATGAGCTAGTGGGTGGAAATGACCCCTGGGAACGGCCAGTACATTTGACAAACCAACCTGTGCTATCCCCTCCTAGTCTGGGCATTTTCAGGATGGCCGAAGTCTAAATGTGGGATCTGAGGGATGGTAGTATGCATGGTGAGTATACTATGGTAATCCTAGTATCCTCCTGTGTGCAGCCCTATACCCACAACCACCTCAGAAACAGAACTCTTGTAGAGTAATGCAGAGTTTTAGATACATAAGAATTGTTTTGCCCTCTGACCATCACCCTTTGAAGTGCACCCCAAATGTGATATGTTAATTCAGCTGGCCTGTCAAATAGGTTGTGACCCTGTAATGTAAAAAATAGGTCCACTAAGATTGTGGCCCGACTCACTGGGAAAACCAAAAGAAGAGCCTTGCCCAAGTTTCAGCTGACATCTGCATATGACAGGGGAGACCTCTTTAACCCCTTCGACGCTGATGACGAGCTGGGCTCATCATGGCGTAGCCTCCTCGCACGCTGATGACGAGCCCATCTCGTCACGTAACATGCGTTTCCGCAAAACCCAGCGTGCGTGCGGAATTCCGCTAGCGCGCATGGTGTTAAGGTGGGTACCAAGTGTCATATGTAAACCCCAGCAGACCTGTCAAACAGGATATTCAAGCAGGACTTGACACTTCAGTGTAAAAGAGGATCCTTGGAGCTGCAGTGCATATTCTGTCAGGCTCAGATGGGTTATCTATGACACTAAGGTCAGCCAGTTGTTTGCTCCTGAGAACAAGTTTCCACCTCATTCGCACCCATTTTCATGATAATTGCCGGATGAAATGGGAAATGCAGATTAAGCACCCTGGAACTTCTGGCAGGTCCAAGCTAACTTTCTAAAATTTACTATAATGAAAATAGATTTGATGGGCTAGTAAGAACATGTTTAACGTTACACTTTTACATGTCTTACTTTTAAATACAATGCACCCAGCCTAATGGGCAACTTATGGGTAACTTAAAATTAACTGAATATTTAAAAGGAACGGGTAGGCTAGTCAAAAGGGGCTATTTTTATAGGTTGCATTTGCAGTTAAAACCAGTATAGTCAGGCTACTGGTGGCAAGGCTACAGTCATGTTTGCATTTCCATACTAGTGGGTGTCACAATAATTGCTGCAGTCCACTTCTGACATTTAACTTACAGGCCCTGGGTACACTTTGGGACCCTCCAAGTATGACGTGTTATGTAACTTAAATATGCCAATCAGCATGTGATCATGTTGAAAGGAGGAGCACGTGCAGGTTATCACTGGTTACCAGAGGCATATTGCACAGCATTCTATAGCCAGCAACAATAGGTTTAAGAAAACAAATGTAAAAAAAAAAACAGGGTTACCTGCATAATGGGCACATTTTCTAAAACACAAAATGGGACCTAAAACGTCAAGACATCATGGATAGACATCTTTATGCCAAGCATGTGACCGTTTATCCAATTTTGCCATGGATGACCACCATAAAACCAGGACCAGCATTGGGGTGACCACCAACGTGCCTCATAATGTCTTAAGTGAGTATATATTATGGCACAAAAAAACAATGCTGCAGAGGGCAACATCATGTGGATGATTCTAACAATATGCCATGAATGTCTGCCATATTTCAGGGGAGGGCCACATCATGTTAGAGAGTACTATAATATGTCAAATATTGGCTCTAATATGCCATGAGTAGGGCTTCATCATGCCAACAATGATCTGCATTTTGTCAGATGCACTTTTATGTCTAGAATTTCCACTTAACTATTTGTAGTGTTATATAATGCAGACCTGACCCAGGAGTGAAGCAAAGGGGTTTGCCTAAGTCACAGGGAATATATTAAAATATACAATTCTTACCATCAATAAGAGAAAGTAACATTGTGATGAATACATTCAATTTTTATTTTCAAAATTACTGTGGAAGAGATAGTTTGCTGGCAGAAAAGTAGAAATCAATACTATAGATAAGCTGACTGAAAAAATATTGTTTTTAAGTTAGTGGCCTCAATATGGTTGGAAATTCAAGACAAAGAGTAACCTTAGGGAGAAGAAGTGTAGCTCACTGGTTAGAAGCAGCAGACCCTGAAGCAGAGGTCGGCCAGGGACCAGGGTTCAATTCCCAACGTGGCAGGGTCTTGGGTCAATGTCCGCGTACTTGATAATTCTCGCCTGGGAGCCTACGCTAACCATGGGTCCCACTCTGCAACTCTGGGCAATAGCTTGCTTAATCTCCACAACGGCCCTATCAGCGCCGGGGATGCCTGGCTTCACCTTGGGGGTGCCCAGGAGGGACCATCTCACAGGGAAAGCCAGGACAGGTTCCCCAGGATGCCCCGAGTGATGGGGTAACAGTGCGCTTTACAAGTATACATACATACATACAAGTTAGTAAATATGCACAGGTAAAGTTACTCTTACACTTCAGAGTAACTATAATACGTTTTGCTATTCACCATGTACGAGTGTAAAGTTCCTCAAAAGTGCAGACTTGTATCTCCCCAGTTCCTGAAATAGGGGGTACCATTAGTAAAAATATCACCTATACTGACTGGAAAAATACTACCAGTAGTGATTTTGCTACTGTATTTAATGTTCCACACATTTGATGGAGACGTTCACAATTGAGATCTCCCTACATTACAGATTAAAGACAATTTTAATGGGTAATTAAAGTTTAAGAAATACATTTGTAATACTTCCAACTTAAATGGTAATGTCAATTAATTCTATATGTTTTCTAAATATATAACTTATAACACCTGGTAAAATACTGTTGACTGAATATTAAATAAAAAAAGTAATACATTTAAGAATTACATTGAAGTAAAATATTATTTAGAGTTATTTTAATAACACCCACCTAAAGTAAAATGTTTATGTTTATTTATTATATATTGAAATGTATTTAACCCGTTTACCGCGGCGGACATACCGCCGTGGTGCAGGTGTTCTATTGCGCCGGCTTGGCTGCGTCGGCCAACGGTCATTCGTACGGAAGGGGTTAATATTATATATACACAATTATTAGAATGTACTCTACGTATTTAAGAAAAAAAGTTACATTGATTTTTAAATTACAAAAAGTTCATTAAATTCTTTTGAAATACTCCTGTCAAACACCTCCACTGCAGACATAAGTAATCGCCTTTTTCCTGCCACTCCCCCATCCCAACCACTTTTACTTCTAAAAAGTATACCTACATGTGCTGAAATATCTTGAGTAGGGCTGGAGCTCTCGGCACATAAACGATTGGAGTGTTGGAGGCCAAGTATTATTGTAGCACTAAAGTCCACTACAAAATGCAGTTTGTGAATATGCTCCAAAGTGTGTCAGTGGTTCAGACCGAGCAACAGGCTCCTGAGGTAACCAATTTATAGGCTTTGCAGTTTACCATTTTTGCCATTTCACAGTGATCATAACTGGCATTATGTAAATTTCTCCCTCTTGGATTAAATGAGTCTATTCACTACGGTACATGTGTTTGTAAATATAGGATTAAGTAGGAATTCCCTATTGTACCCCTGCCAAAAATTCACAAAGGGATTTCTAGCAGATGTAAATGCTTTGACGAATGAGGACATCTCTGCCACAAGTGTACAGAAATCTGCACTAGTGAATTCCATTGAACTGGCGAATAGTGCGCATTTCAAAGTATAGTGCGTTTTGAAGGTTTTGGAAAACTGGCAAACATGTACATTTGTATGCTTTCCCAAACTCCTCTTTGACCTGCTTCCACTCTAGAAATGGGCAGAGATTTACTCTGTCCAAGAGATGGTGTAACTGCCCTTCAAGAATGGAAAGTGAAATTGAAAACCCCAGATTGGAGGTTTATGGGCAAGGATTTCACCACAGGGATTTTATTTTCCTCTGCCCAAAAAGAAGTGTGCATGTTATGTTATGCTATGCTATGTTATGTTCTGGGGATTTGTATAGGGGGATTATCACCTGAGGGCTATCCATGTGCTAGAGTAGGCCAATCAGGCTCCTAGTAGAAAGGGGGTCCTGATATGCTGTGGAAAGTCCTTCCAGGATTTGGCAGCCATGTAGGAAAAGGAGGGTCCTCCTCCCTCTCTCCTGCAGATGTGGGAAATTATTTGCAAGCAATGGAGTGAGGCTGAGCGCAGTTTCCTGGTGGGGTGGTGTAAGTTCAGTCAGTGGTTGAGGTAGTCAGGTCTGACCTTGTTAAGGGCTTTACACACATGGGTGAGTAGCTTGAATTGGCATAGTTTCTGGATTAGTAGCCAGCATAGCTCTCTGAGGTGCAGCATGATGTGAGCATTGAAGGGGATGATGAGGATGGGTCTGGTGGTGGCATTCTGAGTGATATGGAGTGTTTTCAGGAGTTGAAATGTGATGCTGGCACAGGTTGCATTTCAGTAGTCTAGTCTGCTGGTGATGAGGGCACGGGTGACCATGCATCTGGTGTGGACGGGGAGCAAATGGAATATTTTGCAGAGCATACATAGAATGAAGAAGCAGGAGGAGGTGACGGCATTTATTTATTTGGCCTTTGTGAGTTTATCTTTCACAATGATGAAAAGATTTTTGGTGTGGTCGGTGGGGAGGGCGTGTGTCTTAGATCTGGTGGCCACCAGGAGGAGTCCCAAGGAGAACTCTTTTCTGAAGATCAGGACTTCAGTTTTATCTGTGTTGACTTTGAGATAGTCCCGTTTCATCCACCTTGCTTTGTTGGACATGAAGGTGTCATGCCACACTGGTTAGAGGCGGCAGACCCGAGAGCAGAGGACGGCCCGGGACCAGGGTTCGATTCCCAGCGCGGCAGGTTTCTGGACCAGGGTCAGCGGACTCGATAATTCTCTCGCCTCGGTGCCCACTCTGATCAGCGATCACACTCGGCAACTCTGGGCATTAGCTTGCCTCATCTTCACTAACGGCCCCACCAGACCGCCGGGGATGCCTGGTCTCACCCTGGAGATACCCATTAAGGGACCATCTCTCAGGGAAGCCAGGAAGGGTTTTGCAGCGGTCGAAGCGCCTTGGGACCCTACGGGTAAGTAGTGCGCTATATAAATGCCAATACATACATACATACATACAAAGTTGGCACTGGTGGTGTAGTTGTTGCTCTGAGGGAGAGGATGAGCTTATTGTCGTCTACATAGGATAGACTGTTGATTCCTTGAGTTATGATGTGTGCAAGGTGTGCCATGTAGACCTTAGAAGAGGTTTGGGCTCAGTGATGATTACTGGGGGACTCTGCAGGTGAGGTTATTGGGTTTGGAGGTGTGGGGAGGGAGCATGTTTCGCTGGTTCTGGTTGAAGAGAAAGGAGGTCATCCAACTCAAAGGGTTTTTCTGAAAGGCTTCTTGTTGGACTTGGCCTTTTTTGCTGGGTCATCCTTGAACTTTTTGCCTTCCTCCTGTAATTTGTCTGACCTGTTTTTGTTGGTTTTATGACTCTGGGCACTTTACCACTGCTGATTAGTGCTATAGTGCATATGCTCTCCCTATTATAAATTGATGTAATGGATTAGTGACTCCATGATTGGCCTATTTGGTTTACTTGTCAGACACTAGTACAGTGCACTGTGTGTGTCCAGGGCTTATAAATCAAATGCTGCTGGTGGGCTTGCAGCACTGGTTTTTCCACCCACGGAAGCAGCCTATAAAGTGTGTCTCAGGCCTTGCCATGCTGACTGGGCATCTGCCTCTACTTGCCAGTCACTAAATCTTCCCTTTTGTGCATCTTAGTCACCCCTATGGTAGGACCAAGGGCAGGGTGCATTGTAGGTAAAAGGTAGGACATGCCCTGGTGTGTGTGGCATGTCCTAATAGTGAATTACAACCATTTTCGTTTTTCACTATTGCAAGGCTACCTGTTTTGAAAAATTCAAGGCAAGACAAATCTCCATTCAAACCCAACTCCACATTTTAAAAAAAGATAATCCAGTTCCATTGAATAAACAAAAACAAGCATGAATGATGGTTTGTAATTTTGTCCTCCATTTGAACTATTTGTAACTTACAACATTTTACTGACTCTGTTTATTGGTGGATAACAAAAGTGATGGTCAATGTCATTTGGCCAGATAGTCCGTGTTTGCTAGCTCTACACAAAAACTGTTAAACATTCGCCTGAGGGACGGTCTGTACCCGATGTTCAGTATATTGATCATGATGGTGAGTATTTTTTATCATGTTGGCATAATTCTACAGGAATCTTGAATTTTGTAGAGATTTGTTTTGCTGTGAATGAATGAATGAATGAATTAAATTTTTATTTGTGGTTACTCAAAACCATTAAATATAGGATCACACAACGATAAAACCTTTAAGTAAAAGTAATTAAAAACAAAACAAAAATTAAAAACGTGATTCGTTAGTCTAGTTCTGCCAATCACGAAGAGTCATTGTTCCAGGCTAATGAGCTAACTGTGTGGGATCATCAGTTTTGAAAAAATACAGATTGAATTAAAACACATCTTTTATTTACTCCGATAACCGCCGTTGACATTAAAATGCTCTGACATACAAATCTAAATTTCCTCTCCATTTTCTAATAACAGCTCCACTTCTGTAAACTCAGCAGTGTTCTGCTGGATAGCATGTCACTTTATCTAATTTTCTTAGCACAGTGAAATTCTGTTCTTGCCATCATCACTTCTGTACCCCTTCTCCCCCATACAACTGTGGTAGCTGAAAGCACCAAAATTATCTGCACCCCAAAAGTTACCGAATTAACTCAGCTCTAGGTCTCCAGTGTTCTAGCAGGTAAAGGCTACACTCCTCATCAAGAAAAATAACATTTAGCAAGGTTACATTTATCAAAAATATTAGATGCACATAAGACTGAGTTTTACATTAAAAAAAAGTGTAAGGGATATTTATTGCAGAATATTTTTTTTTATAAAGGCCCTATGAAGGGAGAAAACACATGAATTGCCATAAAGGCCTATTATGGTGGCACAGAATAAATGCAAAATAGCTAAACCCTAGTTATTCATATTCTAGATAAACAGTCTATGTGTCAGACTCAAGAAGGGCACTGGCAGCATAACAGGTCACCTATGAGGAAAATGGTAAAGTAATCCCACGAAAGACAAAATCCCAGAGGTTTTATAGACCATTCACACAAGCTATTAATTTGATAGATCTCCAAATACAGCATGGTGTGTTTATAGTTAGGGTTGCATATGGCAAATCATGACAAACATAAGGGCATATTACCAACAACTAGCAATAAAAATCGCTATGTTGGTTTAGCGGCGATATTTTTATCGCCGAGCTACGGCGATTTTTATCGCTTAGGAACCTTGCTATTATCAAGGTTTATCTCCTAAGCGATAAAAATCGGCCGAAATGCATGAATATCGCTGAAAAGTCCGCGATATTCATGGATTACCGAGCTGTTGCTCTTAGCCATGTTATCCACCTACCATTGGATAACATGGCTAAGAACTGCTCAGGGGCTGGTGTTAGCTTTTGGAGATATTCGCGCTTAGCGCGAATATCTCCAAAAGTTGGTAATAGGAGATAGCGATGTTAGCGACTGTTTCCCAGTCGCTAACATCTTGCCACGCCCACTTTGCATGTCATTAGTGATAAATATCACTGACATGCAAAGCGTGTCCCAAGATGGTCGCTATCTCCTACTAGCTGTCGCTAACTGGTGTTAGCGACAGCTAGGTAATAGGGAGATAATTTTATCTCCGCTTTCTTGGCTTTAAAGCCAAATAAGCGGAGATAAACCCCCTTGATAATATGCTCCAAAATAAATAAAAAACTATGCAATTATTTAGCACTAACTTCTTCCTTTAAATAAGATAAGTCTTCTGCATGCTTCCTCAGCAGCTGTACTCTGGAGATGTATAATACAATTTAAACATTTCTTGAACAATGACTCACAGAACTAGCACATTTTCTGTTGTACTTCTAGTGGAAGTAGTTGAAAAGGATATATTGGGTACATCATGGAAGCCTCATTCACAATACATGTTTTCAAACAATATTTGTACAACACGTGTATATTGACGTCATTCGCCCGATGCTCCGCAGAACAAAGGGAGAGATGGCTTTGTTGCTTGGCATTGCTTGGGAGGGGGAAGGAGTGGAAAAAGTTGAACAGTACACAAGGAAACTGCATCAATTTAAAAAATAATAGCATATTACCTGAAAATGTGGCACAACTATTCATAGCTTTATCTAGACTTCTGAATGAGCTAGGTAACTGGTTTCAGATGCAACTTCATCAGTTTTTCGGTTACGACTCAATGCGCCATTAAACTAAAACATTTAAAAAACAATTTTCACATGATATTTGGACATTTTGCATAATTTGAAAAATGCTCTCTCTTTCTCTCTCTCTCTCTCTCTCGCTCCCTCCTACCTCTTCAGTTCATAATCTGGATGTCATCTTTGAGCCATCCCTTTAATTTTGTAAAAACCTATTCTCCTTAGCTTACTGATTTTGGGTTCCGCAATACCATAACAGGACAATTCACCCACTCATCACTTTCCCTGTTTTTCATCTCTTGAGTTTTAGCCACTTCTTCTCATCTTTCTGGTGTCTGAACAGCATCCTCCTCAATAATTCTATACTCAACTCTGCTGTTCATCTCCTTTTGTAACTTCTTCCCACGGCTCCAGTCTCTCCCTTCCTTTGCTTTCCTTGCTGGCTGAACATTATGGGCCTCATTAGGATGACGGGGGGACTTTGCCCGCCCGTCATCCCATCGTAAAACGGAACCGCCTGCCATAAGGGAGGGGGTCCCGGGGGTGCTATTAGGATGTGCCTGCCACAGTGGCGGGCACATCCTGTATTTTCAGCATTGTGGCGGGCGGTGCTCTCTGCACCGCCCGCCACAATGCTGAAAATGCACTTTCACATTCTCATTTACAAAGCGGCAGGCACCGCGCAGTGCCTGCTGCTGGGGGGTACCACAGGTACCCCCTGTGTGCACCCCCCCACTGACCATCACTCTGGGGGCCCGCAGGGGGCCCCCAGAGTGAAGACCGCCTGCCTTTTGTTGGCTGCATTGCCGCCACGGAAAGGCATTGCACTTTTGAAATCGTAATTTGTCTGGTGGTGTCATATAGACACCGCCACCATATTAAACATTTTCCACCCCGGCCGCAAGGCGACCGGGGCGGAAAAGTGGCGGGCGGTGTTTTCTTCCGCCGTGGTCCCACCCGCCATATTAATATGGCGGGTGGGAATACAGGGATGGATGGCGGGCCGATTGCCCCCGCCAGGCTGGCGGTGGCTACCGCCAGACTGGCGGGGCAATCCGCCCGTCATCCTAATGAGGCCCTAAGTGTGAGGGTGGCTTTGCTATATGTGGATCTGTGTGCATGGTCATGTCCTATCATCCCACAGCCCCATGTCTGCCTAACCATCTCTTTTCCTAAATCGGCTTTAATCTGAGCTGTATGACAGAAAAAAGAATCAGACAGAGCTAGCCAGAAGAAATTATTGTGTATCATTATGCAGTCAGTAGATAGGACAACGAGGCAATCAATTGGTAAAATGGACTCACCAGGAGTGGAGCAGGTGCTGGGCTGGAGCTTTTAGAAGCCCATTGCAGGTACCAGTGTCTGAAAATAAAATCCCAAGACAGAAGCCAGACAGATATGTTTTTTATCCTTACAATTAGACCCAGGTCGGCTCAGAAGACCAAATGTACCAAATCTGAAACATCTACAAAAAATAATTAATATAAAGGAGCAGGAGGCAGTAGACCACGGGAAATTGCTTCACCCAAACAGTTATTTCCCAAAGTTATTTGAAAGGTTGTATATCTTAATGTGTGTACTCCCTGTAGACATCCTCTGCCCAAAGGTTAATGAAAACTAGTTTACATAAAGACCAGAGGGGCATCATATTTGTAATATTTATGTAAATTAGAAATATATGCAGAAAATTCCAGAATCCGTAACAAATGTTGTCTTTATTATTGCTTCATATGTGCTCAGTACCAGCAAGAGCAAGGCTTGTCATTGGCTCATGGGATTCTGGGGGGAAGCTTTCAGGGATTCAATGGAAAACCACACCAAGGCCCTAGTAACAGCAAGAGCAGGTATTAAGTTGGTTCACTGGATTTGGGGAGCCCTTGCAGGGATTCAAGTGCAATGGAATGATGGGTTCTGGGGAAGCATTGGTCATGAGGATGCTGGGGGAGCATCAATCATGAGGGTGTTGGGAGAACATCAATCACGTGGATGCTAGAGGAGCATCAATCATGGTATCATAGCATGTAACTTATAAAACACTTGAAACCATATGCCAGCTGTAAGCCACGCACATGAATGCACAAATCAGGTAAAATAGCTGAATTTATTGTTGCTATATTACATATTTTAATTTTAAAAACACGATCAGTCTTGATGTTCAGAAAATTTGCTCGCCACACTGCACAAGACTCTTGCCCAATGTTTTCCGTCCCTGCTAATATTAATACGTGCTGGAAGTCAGTCCTGCTTGCCAGTATCTCCTACCCCACAATACCTTCGGGGATATGGAAATCTATTATTAGATTCACTGACACTGGTTCTTTTTAAAGCGCTTCAGGAGGGAAATCTGCAGCAGCAGCCGAGGCCAGTGCCGGGCTGTGGTGCACGGTTCAGCATGCTGAGGTTCAAAACACACTACTATGGCAGGGCATTAATTAAACATGACAATTCATGCACTCTCTGTGCAGTGTGCTAGGCGGAACAAGGCATCATTTCCAATGAAACTTGTAACAAATGTAAGACACTGCGTTTTTTTAATTATTCAGAGTGTGTTAGAACAGTAGAAATGCAATTGTGCATATACGTTACGATAGATCTGCATTCATTGTTGTAAATAAGCACTATTAGAACATTGGAATATCATGAGATTTGTTGGAGGCAGTGGTGCAGCAGAGAGCCAAAAATCACTGGCATAGGTCCATTTGTTCAACATTCCAATGTTGTATGTGTCTCCCATTTTAATTTACAAAAACACTCCCCTCCACGGAGGGAATGTTGCAGGCAACTGGAAGAGGTGTGGTGCTGTGGCCAGGGCGACTGACACTGGACGCTGGGGTCTCACCGTTTGCTCACCGGTGGCAGGTCAGCCCAGCATCATGTGACTCTGGGTAATAGGTCGGCTAATCTTCCCGACGGCACCCAGCGCCGGGACACCTCCAGGTAGCTGTGCGCTTTACAAATACTGGATTTACATTTACATTTACATTTACATTTTGGAACGACACCTCCTTCCAGACACTTGGTATAAACCCTCAGCTGTGGCTTAGGTATTTGTTCAGAGGAGAAGGCATTTAACAAATGTCAAGCCTAGAGCATTTGGCAATTAAAAGATATTATTAACATCAGTGCCCTGTGTCAGCAGTGAAAAATAATTTATGAATGTTGAATGGCTCATAAAAATGGCGGTAAGTGCAATGCTTGCTTGCACAGGTGTTATGGAGCATGAATGGTTCTGATTATTTATGGCCCGTGTTAGACTTGCCCATTTGTTCAGGGTCATCCCAGAAATGTTTGCCTTCCTCCTGGTATTTTTTCTGACCTGGTATTGGTGGTTTTAGGACTCTGGGCACTTTATCACTGCCCAGTGTAAAGTTCATGTGCTCTCTATGGTAAACGTGGTAAGATTGGTCTGCACCTGTTTGTCATATTTAATTTACCTATCAGTCCCCTGTAAAGTGGTATCTCATATACCCGGGTCAGTAAAATAAATGGTACTGGTGGGTTTGCGGCGCTGCTTATGTCACACACCAAAGTAGCCTTTCAATTCAGACTCAGGCCCCTGCCATTGCAGGGCCTGCACGCGCAGTTTAATGCCTCTGTGACGTGGCACATAAAGTGGGTGCCACGTCTGCGACTACCCTTTTACTCCATATCACTTACCCCTATGGTAGGCCCTAGCTAGCCCTATGGGCAGGTTGCTCTGTAGGTAAAAGGTAGGACATGTGCCTTGACTGTGTGGCATGTCCTGCTAGTGACAAACAGCCATTTTGTTTTCTCACTACTGCGAGGCTGCCCTCTCATAGGAATTCACTGGGGATTCCCTGATTTGTGTTTCAGTGGTAATTCCTGACATGAGTGGAGTAGCGTGGTCAAGTTTGGTATTTTTTGAATAGTAGTAATAAATGCTGCGTAATGGTGTTCGCAGATTTATGATCTCTAGTTTGGAAATGGCACTTTTTTGAAGTGGGCATTTCTGTGTGCTATGTGTCTTTGTGCCTGCCTGTTGTGTATTACATGTCTGGCTCTGGAGTGACAGGGGCTGGGGAGATGCAGTGGCTCCAGAGGGGCTGGGTGAGTCAGCACTAGGCTGAATTGGCCAATCTACATTATAATAAAATAATAGTATACTACCTGAAAATGTAGCACAATTATTCATAGCTTTATCTAGACTTCTGAATGAGCTCCGTTTCTGGTTTCAGATGCAACCTCATCAGTTAATCAGTTACGACTCTATGCTCCATTAAACTGAAATATTTAAAAAACAATCTTCACATGATATTTGGACATTTTGCATAATTTGAAAAATGCTCTCTCCTCTCTCTCACTCTCTCTTTCTCTCTCTCCCTCTTTCTCTCTTGCTCCCTCCTACCTCTTCAGTTTGTAATCTGAATGTCATCTTTGAGCCATCCCTTTAATTTTGTAACAACCTATTCTCTGTAGCCTACTGATTTTGTGTTCCGTAATACCATAACACGACAATTCACCCCGTCCTCATGTTCCATGTTTCTAATCTCTTGAGTTTTATCCACTTCTTCTCCACTAGCCATGAACGGTTTTATCTTTCTGGTGTCTGAACAGCATACTCCTCAATAATTCTATACTCAACTCTGCTGTTCATCTCCTTTTGTAACTTCTTCCCACGGCTCCAGTCTCTCCCTTCCTTTGCTTTACTTGCTGGCTGAACATTATGGGGGTCATTATGATGTCGGGCGGATTGTCTCCGCCAGGCTGCCGGTAGCCACCGCTGGCCTGGCAGAGGCAATCCGCCCGACATCCACACTAGTTTTCCCCCCTCCATATTAGTATGGCGGGGGGATCTCAGCTGACGGAGAGACCGTCGCCGCTTTTCCGCCCCGGTCGCCTTGCGGCCGGGGCGTAAAAGGAATAATATGGTGGCGGTGTCTATCAGACACCGCCAGCCATATTATGATGTTTGTATTTAGGTGCCTTTCTGCGGCGGCGATGCCGCCACGGAAAGGCATACGGTCTTCACTCTGGGGGCCCCCTGCGGGCCCCCACAGTGAAGGAGAGGTGGGGGTGCACACGGGGGGTACCTGTGGTACCCCCCTTCATTTGCATTTACAAAGCGGCAGGCACCCCGCTGTGCCTGCCGCTTTGTAAATGCAAATCCTAAAAATACAGGATGTGCCCGCCACTGTGGCGGGCACATCCTAATACTCCCCACTGGACCCCCGCCCTTATGGTGGGCGGTCCCTATTACCACGACGATGGCGGGCGGGAAAGTCCGCCCGCCATCCTAATGACCCCCTATGTGTGAGGGTGGCCTTGCTATATGTGGATCTGTGTACATGGTCATGCCCTATCATCCCTCAGCCCCATGTCTGCCTAACCATCTCTTTTCCTAAATCGGCTTTAATCTGAGTATGGTGCTAGCTGTATGACAGAAAAAAAATCAGACAGAGCTAGCCAGAAGAAATGATTGTGTATCATTATGCAGTCAGTAGATAGGACAATGAGGCAATCACATGGTAAAATGGACTCACCAGGACAGGAGCAGGTGCTGGGCTGGAGCTTTTAGAAGCCCATTGCAGGTACCAGTGTCTGAAAATAAAATCCCAAGACGGAAGCCAGACAGATTTGTGTTTTACCCTTACAATTAGACCCAGGTCGGCTCAGAAGACCAAATGTACCAAATCTGAAACATCTACAAAAAATAATTAATATAAAGGAGAAGGTGGTAGTAGACCATGGGAAATTGCTTCACCCAAACAGTTATTTCCCAAAGTTATTTGAAAGGTTGTATATCTTAATGTGTGTACTCCCTGTAGACATCCTCTGCCCAAAGGTTAATGAAAACTAGTATACATAAAGACCAGAGGGGCATCATATTCGTAATATTTATGTAAATTAGAAATATATGCAGTAAATTCCAGAATCCGTAACAAATATTGTCTTTATTATTGCTTCATATGTGCTCAGTACCAGCAAGAGCAAGGCTTGTCATTGGCTCATGGGATTCTGGGGGGAAACTTTAAGGGATTCAATGGAAAACCACACCAAGGCCCTAGTAACAGCAAGAGCAGTTATTCAGTTGGTTCACTGGATTGAGGGAACCCTTGCAGGGATTCAAGTGCAATGGTATTATGGGTTCTGGGGAAGCATTGGTCATGAAGATGTTGGGGGAGCATCAATCATGAGGGTGTTGGGAGAACATCGATCACGTGGATGCTAAAGGAGCATCAATCATGGTATCATAGCATGTACCTTATAAACACTTTAAACCATATGCCAGCTGTAAGCCGCACACATGAATGCACAAATCATGTAAAATAGCTGAATTTTTAAAACACGATCAGTCTTGATGTTCAGAAAATTTGCTCGCCACACTGCACAAGGCTCTTGCTCAATGTTTTCCATCCCAGCTAATTTTAATACGTGCTGGAAATCAGTCCTGCTTGCCAGTATCTCCTAGCCCACAATACCTTTGGGGATATGGAAATCTATTATTAGATTCACTAACACTGGTTCTTTTTAAAGCGCTTCAGTAGTCTTTTAAAGCGCGTCAGTAGTCGTACTCTCGAGAAAACCTGGAGAAAAAACCCAACCACTGACAACCTTACCACCTTCAAGGACGCCACCCGCAAACACCACCAATTGATCAGATCCACCAAGAAATCAGCATTCAAGGATCGACTCGACAACAACGCCCACAACAGCAAGGAACTATTCAACATTGTCAAAGAATTCACCAGCCCCACCGCCGGCACCAACGACATCACTCCCTCCCAAGACCTCTGTGACTCTTTATCCTCTTTCTTCCACAACAAAATCGCCGACATACATAACAGCTTTGAAAACCAATCCGAAGAACAGTCCACTCCACCCACCTCCGAACCAAAACCTCACCCTCACAACCTTTGCGCCTGGAACCCAATCACCATTGAAGACACCATCCGCCTGATGAACTCCATCCACTCAGGATCGCCAACCGACCCATGTCCCCACCACATTTTCAACAAAGCAGACTCCATAATCGCACCCCATCTCGTGATGTCATCAACTGTACCTTCAACTCCGCTACCTTCCCAGAAAGCTGGAAATATGCCAAACTCAGCGCCCTTCTGAAAAAACCCACAGCAGACCCCTCTAAACTTAAGAACTACCACCCCATCTCACTCCTCCCATTCCCTGCCAAAGTCATTGAGAAAGCCGTCAATAATCAGCTTGCCGCCTTCCTTGAATCCAACAATTCCCTCGACCCCTCACAGTCCGGCTTCCGAGCCAAACACAGCACCGAAACTGCCCTCATCGCAGCTACAGACAACGGAGAAACAGTTGCCCTCATCCTACTTGACCTCTCCGCCGCCTTCGACACAGTCTGCCATAGCACCCTCATACAACGCTTCAGCAACGTCAGAATACAAGGAAAAGCTCTGGACTGGATCATCTCATTCCTGGCTGGGAGAACCCAGAGAGTCCACCTCCCCCCATTCAAATTAGAGGCCACCGAAGTCATCTGCGGCGTACCACAAGGATCATCACTCAGTCCCACCCTCTTCAACGTTTACATGAGTCCCCTCGGATCCATCGCGCGACAACAAAACGTCAACATCATCTCCTACGCAGACGACACCCAGCTGATCCTCTCCCTCACCAAAGACCCAAACACCGCCAAAACCAATCTACACGAAGGAATGAAAGAAGTAGCCGAATGGATGAAGAACAGCCGTTTAAAACTAAACTCGGACAAAACGGAAGTCCTCATCTTAGGATCATCCCCCTATGCCTGGGACGACTCTTGGTGGCCTCCGGCCCTGGGTACAGCACCCATACCTACAGATCACGCACGTAACCTGGGCTTCATCCTAGACTCCTCCCTCTCGATGACCAGACAAGTCAACGCCGTCTCACCTTCATGCTTCAACATCCTTCGCATGCTCAAAAAAATCTTCCGTTGGATCCCCACCGAAACAAGAAAGACAGTCACCCACGCATTGGTCACTAGCCGACTGGATTATGGAATTACCCTCTCTGCCGGAACCACAGCCAAACTACAGAAAAAACTCCAACGCATCCAAAACGCCTCAGCCAGACTCATATTGGACATCCCCCGTCAAGCTCACATTTCCGGTCACCTGAAAGACCTCCACTGGCTCCCCGTCAACAAGAGAATAACATTCCGTCTCCTCACCCGTGCACACAAAGCCCTCTACGACCTAGGACCCGAATGCCTCAACACACGACTGTCCTTCCACACACCCACCCGCCAACTGCGATCATCCAATCAAGCCCTCGCCGCAATTCCGCGCATCCATAGTTCCACCATGGGAGGAAGATCCTTCTCCTACTTAGCGGCCAAAACCTGGAATTCTCTCCCCACTCACCTCCGCCTTACACAGAACCACCTCTCCTTCAGAAAGCAGCTAAAAAACCTGGCTCTTCGATAGATAAGTAATGCACACACCCTCCCTCAAGCGCCTTGATACCCTCTGGGTGAGTAGTGCGCTATACAAATTCCTGAACTTGAACTTGAACTAGAGCAGCAGCCGAGGCCAGTGCCGGGCTGTGGTGCATGGTGCAGCATGCTGTGGTTCAAAGCACACTACTATGGCAGGACATTAATTAAACATGACAATTCATGCACTCTCTGTGCAGTGGTCTAAGCGGAACAAGGCATCCTTTCCATTGAAACTTGTAACAAATGTAAGACAATGCGTTTTTTTTTAAATTATTCTGAGTGTGATGGAACAGTAGAAATGCAATTGTGCATATACTTTACGATAGATCTGCATTCATTGTTGTAAATAAGCACTATTAGAACATTGGAATATCATTAGATTTGTTGGAGGCAGTGGTGCAGCAGAAAGCCAAAAATCACTGGCATAGGTCCATTTGTTCAACATTCCAATTTTGTATATGTCTCCTATTTTAATTTACAAAAACCCTCCCCTCCGCGGAGGGAATGTTGCAGCAACTGGAGGAGGTGTGGTGCTGTGGCCATAGCGACTGACACTGGACGCTGGGGTCTCATGGTTCGATCACCAGTGGCAGGTCAGCCCAGCATCATGTGACTCTGGGTAATAGCTCGCTTAATCTTCCCGACGGCACCCAGCGCCGAGATGCCTCCGGGTAGGTGTGGCTTTACAAATACTGGATTTACATTTACATTTACATTTACATTTTGCAACAACACCTCCTTCCTGACAATTGTTATAAACCCTCAGCTGTGGCTTAGGTATTTGTTCAGAGGAGAAGGCATTTAACAAATGTCAAGCCTAGAGCATTTGGCAATTAAAAGATATTGTTAACATCAGTGCCCTGTGTCTGCAGTGAAAAATAATTTATGAATGTTGAATGGCTCATAAAAATGGCTGTAAGAGCAATGCTTGCTTGCACAGGTGTTATGGAGCATGAATGGTTCTGATTATTTATGGCTAGTGTTAGACGTGCCCGTTTTTGCAGGGTCATCCCAGAAATGTTTGCCTTCCTCCTGGTATTTTTTCTGACCTGGTATTGGTGGTTTTAGGACTCTGGGCACTTTATCACTGCTGCCCAGTGTAAAGTGCATGTGCTCTCTATGTTAAACATGGTAAGATTGATCCGCACCTGTTCGTAGTATTTAATTTACCTATCATTCCCCTGTAAAATGGTATCTCATATACCCGGGTCAGTAAATTAAATGCTACTGGTGGGCTTGTAGCGCTGCTTATGTCACACACCAAAGTAGCCTTTCAATTCTGACTCAGGCCTCTGCCATTGCAGGGCCTGCACGAGCAGTTTACTGCCACTGTGACGTTGCACATAAAGTGGGTGCCACATCTGTGACTCCCCTTTTACTACATATCACTCACCCCTATGGTAGGCCCTAGCTCAATCAATCAATCAATCAATCACGGCATTTGTAAAGCGCGCTACTCACCCGGGAGGGTCTCAAGGCGCTGGGGGAGAGGGGTATGTTACTTCTCGAACAGCCAGGTCTTGAGCTGCTTCCTGAAGGAGAGATGGTCTTGGGTTCGTCGAAGGTGGGTGGGGAGGGTGTTCCAAGTCTTGGCTGCCAGGTAGGAGAAGGATTTTCCTCCGGCGGTGGCTCTGCGGATGCGTGGTACGGTGGCGAGGGCATGGCTGGTCGATTGTAGCTTGCGGGTGGGCGTGTAGAAGGTTATGCGGTCGTTGAGGTACTTGGGGCCCAGATCGTGGACAGCCTTGTGTGTATGGGTGAGGAGTCTGAACGTGATTCTGTTGCTGACGGGGAGCCAGTGCAGGTCTCTCAGGTGTCCGGTGATGTGGCTGTGTCGGGGGATGTCCAGGATGAGTCGTGCGGAGGCGTTCTGGATGCGTTGGAGTCTTTTTTGAAGTTTGGCTGTGGTTCCGGCGTAGAGGGTGTTCCCGTAGTCCAGTCGGCTGGTGACGAGTGTCTGGGTGATGGTCTTCCTGGTTTCAGTGGGGATCCAACTGAAGATCTTGCGGAGCATGCGCGGGGTGTTGAAGCACGAAGATGAGACGGCGTTGACTTGTCTGGTCATCGACAGGGAGGAGTCCAGGATGAAGCCCAGGTTGCGTGCGTGGTCCATTGGTTTGGGAGCGGTGCCCAGGGCCGGGGGCCACCAGGAGTCGTCCCAGGTGGAGGGTGATGATCCCAGGATGAGGACTTCCGTCTTGTATGAGTTCAGTTTACCTACGGAGCAACCTGCCCTATGGGCTGGTTGCTCCGTAGGCAAAAGGTAGGACATGTAACTTGACTGTGTGGCATGTCCTGCTAGTGACAAACAGACATTTTGTTTTCTCACTACTGCGAGGCTGCCCTCTCATAGGAATTCACTGGGGATTCCCTGATTGTTGTTTCAGTGGTAATTCCTGACATGAGTGGAGTAGCGTGATCAAGTTTGGTATGTTTGGAATAGTAGTGATAAATGCTGCGTAACGGTGTGCGCAGATTTATGATCACTATTTTGGAAATGGCATTTTTAGAAGTGGGCATTTCTGTGTGCTATGTGTCTTTGTGCCTGCCTGTTGTGTATTACATGTCTGGCTCTGGAGTGACAGGGGCTGGGGAGCTGCAGTGGCTCCAGAGGGGCTGGGTGAGTCAGCACTAGGCTGAATAGGCCAATTTGCATTTGGAGTAGTGGGAGGAGTAGCACCTGGACCTGAAATGACTGTGCCTGCCTTACACCATGCTGGCTCCGCCCGCCTGTGGTGTGTCTGGGCTTATAGCCTACACTAACAAAGGAGGTTGTTGTGCACTGTATACATTTTTTTAAGTGCCCCCCCAGAACTGGTTTAGACCGGGCACAGAGCCCTGTGCCAGGGGGAGAACAAAGACATTGGCAGTATAAATATTGGGGCTGTAACCCCATGTAAAGTGGAACTCACATTTTCATCTGCTGAGTCCGAAAGTGGGCTCTTGTTTCAAATGCTGCGAAAGCAGCTGCCAATGCGAACAGGAAGTCAGAGCCTGTTACCTGATTGTGGGCGGGGCTGACTAGTGAGGAGAAGCAAACCACGAAGCAGAGCCAGGGCAGGAAGACAGGCAAGTCTGTGCTTGGGTGTCGGCAAGGCTCCCGGGTTCACGAGGACAGTCCACGTGCAGCCAAGTCTGTGATGGGAGAGACCAGTGGCAAGAGGAGACAGAGGCTCACAGGCTCACCGGAGAAGCAGGAGAAGGACCGGACCCTCTCAGGCTCCCTTCTGCCATGTCCACCTGCCTGACCTGACAAGAGGAGACACCAGGGTGAGTCGGGCCTGTGTGGCACACTGTTGGTGCCTGATAAGTGTCACAGCTGAGCCACCCGATTGCGGGCAGCTGCAACATCAGGGGCATTCCTGCTTGGAGACACGGGTGAGTCGCACCCCCTCCCCCTTTGCACTGCTCATATTGTGTTGGCTTCATCGGCAGCCAGGGAGCCAGTTTGGAGACCTTTGGTTAGGGGAGCCCTGACTTTGGGACAAAGGGCATCACGGGGAAGCCCAAGACGGGCTTCCGAGGAAGGCCATATGGCCTGGTGTTCACCTTTATGTTTTAGTTGGGCGCAAGGCCCTGAGGTGACGTGTGCACCCTATCAATGATTTGGGTGTGTAGGTTCTAATCTAGGATGTATGCATAATATATGTAAGCCTAATATGTTTATGTCTACTGTGTTGTGCTAGGAGCACCTTTACCAGTAGTTACTGGTTACTTTTTGCTAGCAGATAATTCTGATGGTTATGACAGTGGCCTGATTGGCCCTGTAATGTATATAATCCCCTATAAAGTCATACCTAGTGCAAGGAGCTCTTACTTAACTTCAGACTACTAGAGGATTCTAGCCTCTGATACGTTGCCTTGAATGCATTAACTACAGGGCTTCTCACATACCGTTATTTTATTGTTTCTTGATGGAGATTGTGTTCAGGATGTACAGTGTATTAACCCTTGCTGTCTCTGGCTCCCTCTATTAACAGGGGTTCTTCACGAGTGGTAGTGGTCTACACTCAATCCCTGTGAAGCGGAGTGAGTTAGGGGTATGTTCATGTATCATTAGCCTCTCAGTTGATGCCTTGTTTTATATGCTTCCAATAGTGGTTCTTATAAGTATATGTTGGTTTTGTATTATTGCAGCAACGCCCTTAATACCATCATCTACACTATCAACCATCACCTACTTCTACACTGAAGTGTCTTTTACAATTCAGGTATTTAGAACGTATAAAGTGTTAAGGGAAGAGTTACAGTATGAGCATGGCAATAAGAGTGTCAAGGTATTCATGATATGCGCTCTCTTTGTGTTTTCCAGATCTCCCTCCCTGCTGTACCCTTCCTTTCCTTCCTGATCCCAAACCCCATTTCTCCCCGACTTAATCCTTCCAATGCACTGTGCTATCATAGCAACTCAGTCATTGGCTAGATTTAGAGGTGGAACATAAAACTTCAAAACGATCCCGAGGACATCCAGCACAACACAGACACCGGTAGCCATATTATGATGTGCTTTAGGAAATGCCTTTCCGTGGCGGCATTAGGCAGGCGGACTTCACTCTGGGGGCCCCCAGAATGAAGGAGAGTAGGGGGGTGCACACGGGGGGTACCTGTGGTACCCCCTGCATTTGCATAATCAAAGCCGCAGGCACCACGCGGTGCCTGCCGCTTTGATTATGCAAATGTAAAAGTGTTTTTTTTAGCATTGTGGCGGGTGGTGCTGAGAGCACCGCCCGCCACAATGCTTTACATGCAGGATTTGCCCGCCACTGTGGCGGGCAAATTTGAGACCAGACATGATATTTCTAACTGTCTTCAATCAAAGGTTTGAACTAATTCAATGTAAAGTGTTTATCCAATATTATCCAATGGGAGAGGTAGGCCTTATGGTAGTGAAAACCTAATCTATGGGGTTTTCACTACCAGGACATGTAAAACTTAAAAAACCTAGTTCCTACATTTTAAATCCAATGCACCTAACACTGTGGGCTGTTTAGGGGTCAATTATATGTATTAAAAGGAAGATATATACCTGACAAATGGTTATTTTGCCAGGTCAATTGGCAGTTGAAAACTGCACTTAGGCTGAAATCGCAGGCCTGAGACAGGTTTAAATGGGCTAATTTAGTGGGTGGCAAAGTAAGTGCTACAGGCCGACTAATAGCATTTAATTTACAGACCCTGGGGTCATATAGTACCACTTTACTAAGGGTCTTATAAATCAATTAGATTTGTCAGTTTGGTAAGCAAATTTTAAAATGTTTGAAGGAGCGAGCACAAGCACTTTAGCACTATGTAGCTGTGCTAAATTGCATAGTCTTAAAGAAATTCAGGCAACAGGAAGGGGAAGGTATAAAGTTTGGGGGTGACCCTGCAGAGAGGGTCAAGCCCAATAGAGCCATTTGTGTAAAATAACGTCAGTGGTACAAAGAAGATGGAATCAGCAATTGGACATTAGCACACAATCTTGGACAAGGTTAGTGATTATGCTCATAATGAAATGTGGATGAGAAAATGAAATTGCTATTGACGTTTACTGTGGTTAATTGTTGTTATGTTATGTGAGCAGGCCCAATTCGAATATGCCAAGAGTCCATACTGATCACATTATTAATTCCCAGCAGCCTTGCTCAAACCCGAAGGGGCATATTCACAAGCAAGTATCGCGGCATTAGAGGCCATTTTCTGCCGATAAAGCGGCGATATTTTTATAGCAACATTCACAAGCTGTCGCTAACAGACGTTAGCAACTGGTTTTAGGTGAAATAGACCATTTAAACTATTGCAACTTCTGTCTGTGATATTTATCGCAAAAGACATGCAAGGGAGGTGTTCCCCTGCTAAATCTGACGTTAAACCACTGTTTCCCTATTCACAAGAGGATCCCTTAATGTAAGACGATCAAAAAAAGTGGCTATAACTGCAACCAGAGGCAGTTTTTTAAGAGCTGAAAATATCATGTCTTAAAATGGAGATAACCATTGGGGGCATCTTTCACCAGGTTTTGTTGCTAGACCATGTTGCAAGCAACATTGCTGCGCTGCTCTGCCACAAAATCACAGGGCAGGACTGTACACCATCAAAGTGTTTCAGCGCTGTAACAAGACTGCGTTGCAACACTTCTCAGTGCGCCCTTCTGGCGACAACATGAATGCGCTGTACTCACTGGACAGCGCTCCATGACACAATAATGACATTTACATCAGGAATCCTGATGTATCTGTCGGCGCAAAAGTCACACATTGCTGCAATTGGGTCACAACCATCATGCAACTCCCCCAATGCCCGGGGCCAGCCTATTCCTGTGTCACTGCATCACTCTCATGCCTGCCATCAGGCAGGCGGAAGGTACTGACTCAGTGCAGTACATGAGGGGTGCCTGAATGTCGACGCCGTTGGAGATCCATCGGTGTTGGTTGTGCACTGTGGTGTCATAATTTAATAGCAGTGGTGGAGTGTTGGTGTTGAGAGAGTTGACAAAACGTCCAACGGTGTCCTACGAGGGGCTGCGATGATGGCGTTGGCGTCCGGTGGGAAAGGTGAAGACGTGATGTATCCAATGATTGTTGATCCAGGAGAGTCCGGTGTTATTGCTGAAGTTGAAGCTTCCGCTTGCGGCAGTGACGTGCTCAACTGTGTGTCCTGCTATGTGGCCTGTTGATGTGAGTTGCTGCTTGCGTCTGCAGAAGGAGGTGGTGTTCTGGTCACTTGGGTTGTCCAGGTGAAACTTGAGATCACATAGTAGGATGTTGTCGGTGGATGGGAGATCCTGGGGTACAATGAAGTCAACAATGGTATAAGAGAATTGGGGTTCAATTTCCAGTGGTCCGGCACATGAGTGTGCCACAGTGGATGTGCTTGGGCTTTGTCCGGATCTGGGAGTTGAGGTGGTGCATGGTCACCATTGGGTCATTAAAGTGCATGGTCAGTCTGAGTGTGTCTCTGTAGGTGATGGCAATACCTTGTCCTTGAAGGTCGGGCTGATCCTTGCAGTTGAATTGAATTGAAATAAAATTTATAACGCGCAACTAAGCCCGTAGGCATCAAGGCGCCTAACAAAGAAAATCAAAAAAGGCAAAACCAGAGCTAAGGATAGGCTTTGGCAAATAGCCACGTCTTAAGGGCCTTTCTAAAGGCTTGCTTTGAGGGAAGGGTTTTAATCTCAGATGGCAGAGAGTTCCACAACCTTGGAGCCAAAGTTGAAAAGGCTCTGCCACCCCACCTAGCTCTACGGACACGGGGGATTGATAGCAAGAATTTGTTAGCAGAGAGCAAGGATCTGGAAGGGGTATATGGAATTAACAGATCCCTCAGGCCTCCAGATTTGTTAGTGGCCAGGGCCCCATAGATCAAACAAAGGGACTTAAAAGAAATCCTGGCCTCAATTGGAAGCCAATGCAATGCTTTCCTGGCAGCCGTGGCAGAGGCCCGCCTAGGGAGCTCTAGCACAAACTTCGCGGCGGCATTCTGCACCATTTGAAGTCGCATTATCAGACTCTTGTTAATGCCAAGGTATAGGGCATTACAATAATCTAGTCTTGAGCCTATTAATGCTATTACAATTTGCTTTCTGGCTTGAGGGGACAGGTAATGTTTTATCTTCCTCAGGATGTTTATTATGCCCCAGCAGGTGGAAATAGTCCCACTTACTTGCTGACCCAACCCCAAAGAAGGGTCAATCATGACTCCTAGGTTCCTGGCCAGGGCAGTGGGTGTTGGGCACACGCCCAAAGATGAAGGCCACCATTCCGCCGACCAAATGTCCTCCTTACCTCCGAACACCAGAATTTCTGTCTTCTCGCCATTGAGCTTCAATGAATTGCAAATCATCCATTGAGCCACTGCCTCCATGCAGTGTCTAAAATTGGAGGCAGCCGAGATGGCAGGTTGGGCGAGAGACATCAATATCTGCGTGTCGTCGGCGTAGAAGACTACCTCCATCCCGTAAGATCTAATGAGCCCGGCAAGTGGGGTCACATAGATGTTAAAAAGGGTCGGACTTAATGCCGACCCCTGAGGGACCCCACACTGCACAGGAAGGGATGGAGATAGGAACTCCCCCAGCTTAACCTTCTGTTCCCTCTGGCCGAGGAAGGAGGTCAGCAAACTAATTGCGGGCCCCTCAACCCCTATCTCCCTCAGACGAGATGTTAACACTGAGGGAGACAGGGTATCAAACGCAACCTTAAGATCTAGCAGGATAAGGAGAGTAGTCTGGCCCTTATCCACTCTAGTGCGGATGTTATCAAGCACAGTGGTAAGGGCCGACTCCGTACTATGCTCTCTCCGGAATCCATGCTGCGAGTGATCTAAAAGGCCAGAGGTTTCCAGGAAGGCAGCAAGATGCTGGTTGAGATGTGTTTTCAACATCTTTGCTGGGGCTGGGAGCAGCAAAATGGGGCGGAAGTTTTTGAGAACACCCGGGTTGATACTGAAGCCGGTGCACAGTCAAAATATTGATTCCTAAATATCGACTTACATTAATATCGAGTTTAAATTATTGAAGGTGATGAATATCGAGGTCAAGAATATCGTTGGACAGAATATCAACCCTAAGGTAAGTAATATTGATTTTTTAATATCGATGTAAGTAATATCGAAGTTAGTAATATCAATATCAATTATATTGATGTTACTAATTTCAATGTTACTAATATCGATATTTGTTTGTTGTTATGTATTTTATTATGTATTTGTTTTAATTTATATGTGTACGATTTTTTGTATATTAAAATTTTTATTTTTTATTTAATTTTATGTTTTAGTACTGGAAAAGGTTGTGGGTTTATAGGGGAATAGGGTGGGAAGTTATTTAACTGTAGTAAATTAATTATGAATTTTATGTAATCGTAATTTAATTTTAATTATTTTTGCGTTTAAGTTCTGTTTAAGTTCTATAGCAGGTTGTGGGTTTATAGGGGAATTGGGTTGGAAGCAATTTAATTGTGAATGAGTAATTTTTTATTTTTTATTGGTATTGATAATTTTTTCATGTCTAATTAATTATTAATTGGTAAATACATATTTTAATTGCTAACTAGTTTTTTTAATTGGTAATTGAGGTTTGTAATTGGTAATTACATTTTGTGATTGGCAATTAATTTTTTTAATTGGTAATTAAGGTTTTTAATTGGAAATTACATTTTTTATTTGTGAATTCATTTTTTAAATTGGTAATTAAGGTTTTTAATTGGAAATTACATTTTTTAATTGGCTATTATCTTTTTAAATGGTAAATAATTTTTTACAATTGGTAATTGATATTTTTAATTGTTAATTACTTTTTATTAATTGGAAATTTATTTTAATATTTGGTAATTATTTTTCATAAAAAACGTTTTTTATTTAAAAATAAATTTATTGTTTACCATTTTTTAATTGTTAATCAATTTTTAATTATCAATATGTTTTTTTGATTTTAAAAATATTTTAGTGTTCAATATTTATTATTTGGTAATTTATATTTATTAATTCATATTTATTGGTATTTATTTTTAATTTAGTGTTAATTAATTATTCAACTTTAAATATGTTTTTTTAGTAATAATTAATGGGTATTTGCAAATGATGTAGTTATTTAAAAATTGAAAAATTTAATATTTTATTTACAACAATTATTTATAAGTATGTTACATTGAATTTCTACGCTATCTAATGCTTTCCCTAATGTTGCACTCTCTGGAGTGGGAATAGTAATTTTTACCCCTATGCTATCCAACGCTTTCCCTACTGTTGCACTCTCTGGAGTGGGAATAGTCAATTTTACCCCTACGCTATCCAACGCTTTCCCTACTGTTGCACTCTCTGGAGTGGAAATAGTTATTTTTACCACTACGCTATCCAACGCTTTCCCTACTGTTGCACTCTCTGGAGTGGGAATAGTAATTTTTACCCCTACGCTACCCAACTCTTTCCCTACTGTTCCACTCTCTGGAGTTGGAATAGTAATTTTTACCCCTACGCTATCCAATGTTTTCCCTACTGTTGCACTCTCTGGAGTTGGAATAGTAAATTTTACCTCTACGCTATCCAACGCTTTCCCTACTGTTGCACTCTCTGGAGTTGGAATAGTAAATTTTACCTCTACGCTATCCAACGCTTTCCCTTCTGTTGCACTCTCTGGAGTGGCAATTGTAATTTTTACCCCTACGCTATCCAACGCTTTCCCTACTGTTGCACTCTCTGGAGTTGGAATAGTAATTTTTACCCCTACGCTATCCAATGTTTTCCCTACTGTTGCACTTTTTGGATTTGGAATAGTAATTGTTAGCCCTACGCTATCCAATGTTTTCCCTACTGTTGCACTCTCTGGAGTTGGAATAGTACTTTTTCCCTCTACGCTATACAACTGTTTATCTACTGTTGCGCTCTCTGGAGTGGGAATTGTAATTTAAGTTCTATGCGATCCAATATTTTTATTACTGTATTTTTTTTGCTTATGGATTTTGAATAGTATACTTGTTTATTTAGTTATTTAATTTTTTTGTATAAATTTAGATAATTTAATAAACGTAATTCTTTAGTTTTTATTTATGTTTTTGTTTTATGTTTGTAAATGTATTTGTAATTTGTAATATTTTTTATTAATTTATAAATTATTACATTAATTATTACAACTTATTAAGTATGTATATATTATATATTTTATGTATATGTTTAGTTAATGTATTCTTATTATACATGTATTATTTATTAATGTTAAACATTATTAGATATTTTTAATTATGTTTATTTTATTTATTAGTGTTATTTACTTTATTTTACATTTATATTTTTACAGAAAACAAAACAATATTTTTAACATCGATATTTTTAACATCTATATATTTTTTCCTGATATTTTTGTACTTACCATGTTGTTGATAGGATGTCGATATTCTTGCCTTTGATATTTCTGCATCAATATTCCTGTAGGTCGATATTTTTTAGGTCGATATTTTGACAGTGATTCAGTGAAGCCATCCGTGATGGCAATGGCGATGGCTGGTCAGGAGCAGAGGTTGTCCCTGGCAGGCGAGGTGGCTTCAAGGGTTGGTGGCAAGGAGGGTGCTGGTGTCGTAGCGGTGGAGAGTCATAGAGCAAGGCCTCCTTGGTGCTGAGCGCGGTCCAGGGGCAGACGGTATCAAATGGGCTAGAGTATGGTTAGCCTTTATGATGTGAGATTTCCAGTACAACACCAACAGTACATCATTATTGGACTAGGCCTTTTTTGGCTAAAGTTTCCTAAACTTTTTGTCTTTCCCCTAGACCTTTTTTCTGACATGGTGTTGCCAACTTAGATGCTTTGAGCTTTTTGCCACTGCTGATAAGTGTCAAAGTGCAAGTGCTGCCTGTGTTAAGTGTAATAGTAATTGGTTGTCCATGATTGGTATGTTTGCCTAACTAGTAACGTCACTAGTAATGTGCAGGGCTGGTAATGCAAAAGCAACTAGTGGGCCCGCGTAAAGCAAACAACAATATCTCAACTGTTAGAGTGAAGGAGGACGATTAGGTATTCAACTACAGTACTTTACACGAAAGGAGAGACCGGGAGACTCTGGGCTGATTTTTTTAATATTGTGCATTCTGCATCATGTATTTAAGAACAGAAATGTACATGAATAAACATACAGTTATGACAACACGGTAAGCAAGTATGCGTGAACAACCCGAATTGAACTTGGTGCTTGGTTGTGTATTTCACACAATTAGTGGCAACGCAAGTGACAATTTTTGGTCAGTGGACGAGAACGGCGCAATGTGCTAATGTGAGCAAATATATACAGGGAATAAGGCGGTTCCAAAGATTAACAAATAGGAGAAGAAATGACAAAGTTCGATTTGGGTTGTTCACGCATTCTTGCTTACCGTGCTGTTCTGGGGCTGGCCTGCAGTTTTGATTTAACCAAGGAGAGGCTAAGGGATGTTGCTGTGTGCTGTGTCCCAGTGCTTGAAAGGACTTTGCTGTGTGCTGTGCCCTGAAGTAACTTGTCCTCAAGGGCCCGAGGAGAGCTGGCTCCCTGTTGTGGAAACTCCGAAACAAAAAAGTTTTCAAGGGTGTCTCAGCGATGCTGTGGTTGCTTGTGCTTTCTGCAGCCTGAGAAACTTGTCATAATTACACCTGTGATCGTGGGCACCTGGAATCCAATGGTGTCTCAGCAACGCTGTGTGCGTGTGCTTCGTGCAGTCTGAGACCTTCGTGAGGATTGCCAAGTGATTGTGTGCACCTGGAGCTCAGGTGAGTCTCAGTGACGCTGTTTTTGTGTGTGCTCTGTTGCAGCCTGAGACCTTCGTGAGAAATTGCCATGTGACGGTGTGTCCAGCAGAAGTTGTGTCCTCTGAGTTGATCAACATCGTGACCAGAAGTGCTGAGATCGTCATTGCCATCGGCCCGAACCGGCATCCCTAGAGGAGCTGTGGGGATTCAGCCTGCCTTTGCCAAGAAGAGACCTCGAACCATCATGTCAGGGGTCCATGTTCCCCTGCCCAAGATCAACAAAAGTTGCATCGGAGGCCCAAGTCGCGAGGAGAGGAAAGTGAGATTGTAGCTCCCAGGTAATGCTTAGCGAGCGTGCGTGTGTCACCCCTCTGGCGGTGTGCGGGCTACGAGAGAAACACTCTCAGCCTTTCCCATCTTTGCAGCGTGAGCCTTTGCTCAAGTTCGTATCGCAGCCTGTACTGGCCTAGGACTAGCAGTACCGGGGCCGGAGTGAGAAGCTGCACTTTGTTTTCCACTATACCCGAGGTGTGGGCAATTTTGGCAGTAGCTGACCGCGAGTCAGTAAGAGTGGCAAAGAGACCGTCAAGAGCACCGCGGTCTGTGCCGGAGTACATTATTGTTGGCATTCCGAACTGCCTGATTGTTGCAATACGCATTGCATTATTTTCGTATTACAAACTGCCTGATTGTTGCATTACACATTACATTATTGTTGCATTACGAATTGCATTATTTTGGCATTACAAACGGCCTGATTGTTGCATAACAGACTGCATTATTTTTACATTACGAAGTGCCTGATTTTTGCATTACAAACTTCATAGTTTCCTTCCTTTTCCTGAAATATTGCTGTGTCTTATGTTGTAAAATATGAAAATTGGGGTGTTTCATAGGGTAATTATGAAAACTGGGGTGTGTTTTGGGGATAATTATAAAAATTGGGGTGTGTTTTGGGTAAAAACTAAAACTTTGGGTGTGCATTTGGGTCAATTTAGTGTTTTGGGTGTGTACAGTGGGGCTCAAAAAGGAATTCCTGGGTTCACGTTTGGGATTTTGGTGCAATGATTAGTTTAGGGTTGAACTCAATAGAGTTGGAATAGTGATGTTCATGTCTCCATAATGCAACATCTAACCTACTGTTGCAATGTGCCTAGTATTAGTATGAGTTGGAATGGAATGCAGTGTCATGTGATGCCTTGTAACCATTGAGAAGTTCTGTGGGGGGGGCTGCTAGACAGCTGTGAGGTGGTAAACGCCGGAAAGAATACTAGATGGTGCATGGACGCCAGGATGTGTGTGTGTCGTATATATTGTAATGAGGGAAATCTCATCTGGAAGCAGGTCTCTGTATCTTTGTGGCTCCAGCTCCACTGCGTCTGCTTTCACGAACAGGAATTCGGCAGCCAGGGTCTCTAACCTGAGTCAATCACAACGCTGCGATGCGGGAGTGTGATTGCTAATTTGCTACGTGACATGTTTGGTGGGTGGTTGGGTGAATTTGCACTCTTTATGTGTGTTGCGCTGCTGATGGCTTAGTTTGGCTGACCAAAACATGATAGTCTCCAGAACACATGTGCAATACAATGCGAGACGTATTGCATTGCAAATGCTTGCCTATAATAAGGTACTCCCCCCCTCCCACAGTCCGTACACTGCCCGCTCTTTCTTCGGCCCCAGTAAATCACTCTCTTTAGTCAGTGCTCTGACCACCAAAGCATCCATGGAAGCCCATTTGTAGCCCAAAATATTATTTTAAATAATTGTCTGCACAGGTGTTTTGTACAGATCTGCTGTGGCCCAGCCTCGGCACGCGCCTTACCCAGCACCCGCTTGTGCACTGCCCGGCACCGGCTCGTGCACTGCCTGGCAACTGCTCCTTGATTCGTACAGCAATGTTGTCACCCATTGGTGATCACCTCAACACCGCTCCCTTGCTCTCTGAGTGCCGGTAGTTGTGGCTTTCACTGCTCGGTGTCTCCCCTACGATCATCTGTCATCGCCATTAGTGACAGAACTCGACACACAAAGAAACATTATTTTCTGTTCTGTCGTTTTTAGAGTCCTAGCGCTTACCTTGCGAGTGATGTCAAAGACCCCACAGATGCACTTGACTCTTTCTTGGGGTGGGGGTGGGTAAAGATGAGAACCCGTTTACCATGCTGGGACACAACTTGCACACAGCAGCGAATGACCAAAAGACAGCACAAGGGAGAGATGCTTCTACTGTACAGAGCTGAATCCAATGACTGCTCAATGGCACAGCAAGGCCACTGCAGGAGGGCGGGGCATGCAATAGTTAATGCTAAAAGGCACAAGGGCTGTACAGCTCAGCTGCAAAGAAGTGCAGGGCGTCCTACAGCTTCACTGCTAAAACTTGCAGGGGCGACAACATAATTTCAGAGAGATGCAGGGCCGAGTTATGGTGACCAACTGCATTCAGGTCAATGCAGACACTGTTTCCAGTCTCAGGCTACTAAGTGATAACCTCCTGCATTCTGGGTACTATGGTCTTGTTTTGCTTCTATAAAACTAGTGCACACTTAAAATCAATGATATTGTAGGTGAGCATTTCTTGGCTGGAGACACTGTCCCTCACGATCTGGGGTGAGATGGTCACCCTAGGAAGAGTGCCATCAGTAGAGAAGGTCTCTGACAGGAAGCACCATTTGTGTGACTATGCAGAGGTGTATCAGCAGAACAACTCTAATTCAAGGACCGGACAGCGTCACTGCGAAGAGATTCGGGTGGTGGGTAGCGTCACTTCAGAGAAATGTACGGGTTCTATTATGTCGCTGCTGAGATATGCGGGGGCCAGGCAGTATCACTGCCAGGGGATCCAGTGGCCAAGCAACCTCACTGCAAAGAGATGCAAGGGCTGAGTAGCTTCACTGCAGAGAGAGATGCATGCGCCAGGCAGCATCACTGCAGAGAGATGCAGGGGCCGATAGCACCAGTGAAAAGAGGAGCTGGGTATTGTCACTGCAGAGAGACGCGGGTGCCGTGTAGCATCACCGTAGTGTGGAGCATGGGTGGAGCAGTCATAGTGGAGGCCTGCTGGGTACAAAGATCACTTTATGGAGTCTGCAAGCAGCTAGTTAGAGAAGTGCACTGGCCACGTACTGTCAGTGTCTAGAGGTGCCCCAACCAATAAGGCTATTCACTACAGAGAGCTTTAGGCGCTGATCCATGTCACTGCAGAGAGAGAAACTGGATTGTGAGATGCATCGTTGCAGATCAGTGCAGGGGCAAATCCATGTCACTGCATAGAGGTTTTTTAGCTAGAGAACTGCATCAGTGCAGAGATGAGGAGCCGAGCCGCAGATTTTACCACAAATACCTGTGCTTTGCAGTCTTTTCCCTGCACAGCACTTGGGGGCATAATCTCAGGGCAATATCACCTGGAGTGCTAATGTGCCAATCCCCAGGTATCGCTGGCTAACACAGGAATTACTATCGCGGTCGTGATAATGTTAGCAGCTGTTTTTACCGCCGTTCCCTAATATTATCGTCATGTAGCGTTGGCTTGATAATACCATGCTAACATGGCGCTAATAATCAGGGTTAGGCGGCCTTAACTTTTCTGACGAAAACAGACTTTGGTTTGGTGATAGTTATCGCCCGTAATTGTGAATATCCCCCGAAGTATCTTATGAACCCTTGTTCCTCCTGGAGTTTTTTCTCACATTCAAGTAAGAGCAACAATACTGCGGATATCTCTAAAATATTTTCTGATGCCCAGGAATTCGGACTAATTAAAGTAATGTGTAAGATAATAGAACATGCCATTAGCTCCGGATATGATCCGAGGCGTGTAACTCAGTTACACAATAGTTTTTTCACGCGCATAAGTGCCCATTTCTTTAAGCCTATTAAACGTAAGAATCTAGCTGGCTCTAAACCATTACAGTGGTATAATAACGACTGTAGGTGAGCTAGAATTACCCTTGGTAATGCCATTAGGGGTGGGGAATTGGATGCTGTCCACTTAGCAAGACATGAATATAAAAGAGCGATCCACAAAGCCAAGTGCCCATGGGATGAGCATTGATGGCAGAACCTCAAAGAAGCTAGCGACCAGAACAACACTAGACTATTCTGGAACATTGTCAAGTCGGGCAGAGGGGGTTAGCAGGATCAGCCCCAAAACCATGTCACCCAAGAAGGATGGGTTAACTATTTCAGGCCACAATATGCGTGTAACCCCTCAGAGAATCGAATAGAAGATCTTAGATATGTTTTTTACACAGATGAGGCTTTTAATGATAATGATGTTTTATTAGCTCTTAGTGCAGTGGCTGGAGGTAGAGCCCCAGGCACTGCTGGTGTCCCTGCTGATGTATTTCTCTACGATAAGGCACGATGGGCAGATACATTTTGTTGATGGCAAACACAGCGGCCCAGGGTGCCCCGATCCCGGTTTCCTGGAAAGGGGCAGTGATAATTCCAGTATACAAAAAAGGCGATAAAACTCAACCGGGGAACAACAGACCTATCAGTTTGATAGATACGATTCAAAAGGTAGTTGGGAGGATGATCCTGAATAAAATTTTAGACTGGATTGAGGAGATCAGAATATTTTGAAGACTTTTGTGCTGCTCAAGACCTGGAAGTTAATGTGGCAAAAACAAAAGGACCTCAAGTGGGATTATCACATAGATATAGCTGCCCTAAGACACCGTCAATCTACAGGAGTATTGAGCCTGGAGCATAAAAGGTTGTTAACAAAACCAATTAGGCCTGCCCTCCAAGTTTATGAATCAAAAGCTGTTAGCTCTGCACTTTATGGCTCAGAACTATGGGGATTTGAGAAAGTTGCTCCACTAACTCTTTCTTAAAATAAGTTCCTTCGTAGTATTACCAATCTCCCCCAGAGCACTCTCGTAAAGCCGCTCAGATATGATTTGGGTAGGAAAGCTATCGCAGATGTCCCCAAGCTGCGCCCTATTTTATATTGGCGCAGGTTGTGGAGGACACCTGAACTCTCATCATATGCTGCAGGATTTCTTGATGAAATAAAATCTGATGGCTTTCATAAAATTGGCTGGCTAAGGGGTGTTAGAAATACCTGGTTGGCTTGGGTATGAATATGCTATGGGAAAACCCAGTAGAAGCTTCTTTCCGCTCTAAAACATCTTAAAGGAGAAATAATGGGAACAGGCTGCTTATAATGTTTGGAGCAGCACTGATTCATCTACCATGGAAGGGTTCTTTCTAGGAACTAAACTTACTCCTACTATATTGGGATATTATCACCAGGCCAAGGGATAGGAAGCTCTATTTTCAACTTAGGGCAGGATCACTACCTCTGAAGTCACTGACCCCCAGGTGACTGACGCAAGCAATAATAATTGCCCGGCTTGTGGGAGTCACAAGGAAACAGTTGCCCATCTGCTCTTCGCCTGCTCTGTATATGCAACCCCTAGGCGAGTTTGGCTTACCCCAATGTGCGAACTACTGGGCACATAGGAGTGCTGAAGCTGAAAGGCTCATACGCACCAGTACTTTGCCATTTATTTCAATAGCGGTAGCCAAATTCTTAGGGTGGGTGTGGGTGTTAAGGCAGAATACAAATTATGGGTAATCCCTGGTGAAAAGTAATTTTAACTTATTCAGTTTGGCCATATAGTATGATTGACTAACTAGAATTTTGTTTTGATATGTTTTTATTGTTATTGTAAATGAACTTTTAATCCAGTGTAAATAGCTACAATGAAATTTCTATAGCTTCCATTTGTTTAGCCAGTGTAGCCTGCTACGGTGGGCTACACTAGCTATTAAAGGCCCGCTGCAGTGTTAAAGGCCCAAGCCGAAGGCGAGGGACTTTAACAAGGCAGCGGGCCTTTAATGGCTGGTGTAGGAAGGGCTATAAGGCTATTAGAATATTCTGCCAAGAGGGCAGAATGTTCGAACAAATAAAACAAAGCCTTCAGGGAGTGCAAGGAAATTGAAATCCCCTCAGGCTCCCTGAAGCCTTTGTTCACAGCTAGAGCTTTGAACAAGGAAACATTGGAATGTTGGAGCTCCGGGCTTGGAGGAAGTGTGGCTCAGGGGTTAGAGACGGCAGACCCGGAAGCTGAGATCGGCCCTGGACCAGCGTTCAATTCCCCGCCTCGGTGGGTCTTGGGCCAAAAATTCCACGGACTCGATAATTCTCGCTCCGGTGCCTTCTCGACTCACGGGTTCACACTCTGCGACTCTGGGCAATAGCTTGCTTAATCTCCACAACGGCCCCTCGCGGTGGGATGCCTGGCTTTCACCTTGTGGATACCCTGCCGGGGTTATCTCACAGGGGAATACCAGGACGGGTTCCCTAAGCAAGCGCCGGGAAACCCACTGCGGGTAGCTGTGCGCTATATTATTATTATTATTATTGGGACATTTGTAGAGCGCTGCGTTACGCACACCGGCGTGTCCACGCGCTGAAAGTGGGAGAGGCAGCTAACAGAGGACACAGAAACTGAGCGGACACTTATTTAGAGTAGAGAAATGTTTTAAGTTTCGCTCGGAACCTAGTCTCCTCCGGTTCCAGGCGCAAGTCCGCTGGCAGTTTGTTCCAATTAGTAGCCGCTAGGCATCTAAAAGACCTGCCTCCCATGCGGGCTTTTTTGATTCTCGGGATCCTCAGTAGGCCGCCCCCTGTGGATCTAAGCGCACGTGTTGGTTCGTACACTTCGATCAGATAGGCTCAAATACATTTACATTTACATTTGTACCAGCCATTATAAACCCGGAGCACTCCATTGTTTTCAATGGACATGCCAACATTCCAATGTTCTAATGTAGCCTTATAGTCTGCCGTAGCTGGCTATACCGGCTATTAAAGGCCGCTGTAGTGTTAAAAGGCCCGAGCCGAAGGCGAGGGTCTTTAACAACGCAGCAGGACTTTAATAGCCAGTATAGCCCTGCTACGAAGGGCTATAAGGCTAATATAACATCCTGCCGTAGAGGGCAAAATGTTCTAACAAATTAAACAAAGGCTTCAAGGAGCACAAGGGGATTTACATCCCCTCAGGCTCACTGAAGCCTTTGTTCACGGCCTCAAAGAAGCATTGGAATGTTAGAGCTCTGGGCTTCTACCAGCCATTATAAGCCCCCATTGTTTTCCATGGAGCTTCCAATATTCCAATGTTCTAATTATTGTTACGCCCACCTTCTGTAAACGGGAGCCAGACTGGCCCATGAAGACCAATAGCTAGTATCACCTGTTTATGTTGCAGCCAGTGAGGATGCCATTTTCGAATCAAAGAAGAACCTTTAAAAATTATGAATAAATAGGCGGAGGCAAGGTTCTCTATCTGTGTATGCTGTCACCAAGCCTCCTGCTGTTAAAAGCCATCACCAGCAGGTTGCAGAACAATGCAGTATCTGCCAGGAAGCAGACTTGGCAATAGCAGGAGCAAATTAGTGCAAGCAAGTGGTAGGCAGGCATTACACAAGTAGAAAAGAAGTGAGCGAAATAATGATGACACATGAAAAGAGATCAAGTGAGAGAGGCAGGGATGATGGTAGAGGGAAGGAGTCTTGGATGATGGAGAAAACAATTGGGGACAGTATGGGAGTAAGCAAGAAATAGGCTGGCAAGACGCGAGGAAAAGCAGTAAACACCCTGCAAGATGGAGCCACAAGTCTCATACTGAGACAAGCAGCCCTGTTTAAACAGTAATGAGACTAGGGCAATGTGTACGCTCCAGCAGAAAGCCAGTCATCTTAAAGTAGCAAAGCGCCCATGAAAGCAAATTAATGAAACTTTATTTGGGTTTCCTAAGTTTATGAAAACAACAGTGCTCCCAAGACCTAATTTACTTTGTTATGCACACACATCAATAAAGATGGCCATCAACTCACTTGGCTTGCACGATCAGGTATTAACAAGAGTGTTTACAGATATAAAACTATCTCTCATGCTTTTCAGTGGAGGAAAAAGAAACACCCATGTAGTCACTAGATTAGATGGACAGTGAAGCTAAAAGAGTCCTGGGTCCAGATACAACATATCAGTGAGAATGACTTAAGTTCATAAGCGAAAGAAGAACATGGCGGAAGAAGGCTGCCTAAAGCACCTTAGACTAATTACGAAATATGGAAGACATGTCATAATTCTACAAGCATCATTACACGCAAACCTAAAAAGAATCACCGCTGCACAATATTTGCTGCAGATGTCATTCCAGGTGGCTCTCATTAGACTTGAAGATTGTGATATAGTTTAATGAGTCATGGTTTTCAATCGTTGAGATATAATGTCCAAAGTTACCCTGTATTACAACCCGATGCATAAAGTTGAAAGAAGTTGAAACAGATGAGAATGGATCTCCTCACTGATATTGTACATAATGATGTATGTATGCATATATGTATGTCATTGATGGTGTGCTAACCCAACAACATATCAACAGACTGCTTCCCAAGGTCGAATTAGCCATGCACTCTGTTCCATTACATGCTATTGACGCGTGAAGGTTGACCAACCCTTTGAGAACTTTCACATGTATTAAACCCCCACACTATTTAAACAATGGGATGCAACTTAGAAACACACGTTAAATGAGCAGTGCTCAACCTCCCCATTCCTTCCCCTTCATGTGCCCATCTTACTGACAGTAGATAAACGGAGCCCTGGAAGTGCTAGTTACGTCACGGTCGCTGCCACAGTATTAATCTGAATGGTATTGTAAATAAATTGAATAGCTGACGCAGAAGTATTTTATCACCTTACGCAGTGGTAAATAGGGGCATATTATCAAGGACAGGCGATACATTATCGCTGCTTTTATCGGCAGGAAACTGCCGATAAAGCAGCGATAATGGCCTTGATAATACGCTCTATGCAATTCCAATCGAAGGCCATGTTAGATGTGTTCACATATAACATGGGTTTCGATTGGAATTCACAAGAGCATATTATCAAGCCCATTAACGCCGCTTTATCGGCAGTTTCCTGCCGATAAAAGCGGCGGTAATGTATCGCCCGTCCTTGATATTATGCCCCATAGTTCTTTGTCACTGAACATGAAAGGGAACATGAAAGGAAAGTACTGTATCTGGATGTAAATTTAGCAGCGTTTTTTGACATTTCTAAAGTAATTAAATAGTACATACGTAACAAAACACCGTAACGAAAACTTAATTAAAACGCAACAAAATCAGAAAGGAGCACAATACCACAAAATGGAATGCAGCACAGCAACCACACTTCAGCACAACAATAACACAATGCAATAAGGAGGCATAAAAGCACAATTCTTATAAAGTATGATCACTTTATGCTTTCGAACACTGTTTTACTTAGCAACATAGATATGCAATAGCATAAGTAAAAACATATTTTGTGATGTGGTTCCATATGTCTCTGCAGTGTGTAAGTTAATAAAACCTCACTGTGCATTCACTGAGTAGTTGCCCAGAAGTGGCCTAATCTATTTGCAGACTTTTTTTAGCACAGGTAAGTAGCAGGCCAGAGCTAAGTGCAGTTATCATCAGTGTTAGAAATTGGGTTACCGGTTGAGGGGGTAATAACCCTCCTCAAGCAGCAGCCACAATTTCTTTAAGGGTAAACTCACAAGCAAACCCTAAATTAAACAGTTTTTAATCCCCTGGTAGCTTGGCATGAAGCAGTCAGTCTTAATTTAGAGCCAATGTGTACAGTATTTATGCAGCACTCAAATCAGTAATAAAGTGAAAATACAGCACAAGATAATACCACAGCACTTTAGAAAAACAGAGGAACATTTTATAAAATATTTGAGATCAAAACAACAAAAATCCAATCAGTACAACCGGAAATATGCAATTTAAAATATTTCAGATAAGTAAAGAGGCCAAAAGCACAAAATACCACTTGAGGTTATCTGGTCATGTGAGACCCAGTGAAAGTCACACGCTCAGGACAACCGAGATGGAGAGTTGGCTGGATATAGTACCCAGGTAATCCAACATAAAGAGTTACCTTCAAAGTCCAGAGCAAAGAGTTCCGTTCCTTGTGGGATGGGCGGTAAGGAGCAGGGAGAGAGCCCCAAATGGTTTTCCATGTATCTCCAAGATCCCGTTGGGCCTCACAGACGGTCATTGCTGGAGCTTAGCGTTGGCGGTCACGTGAGCTATAGATGCTGTAATGTGAAGTGCAGATTTCTCACTGTTGGACATCTAGCGGTCGCTGTGGCATGAAGAGTCAGTTTCACCAGAGTTTTGCATTAGAAGGTGGTGCATGCAGCAAGAGCTTGGCGCTTGGCATGAACAAGCCTGTTTGCGTTTGCGAGGAGCCCAAAACCTTTGGATATCTCTTTTTATTGGGGAGAGAGTTCAACTGATGCCACACCAAGGATCTAGGACTTGAGGGGCACAACTTGGGGTTTAGGAACTCACTGCAACAGAGACCAGCAGTGCTCAGGCAGGTCAAGTTGCAGGCTCATGCAGCAGGTCAGCTGGGCAGTTTCAGGGAGCCTCTGGAGCTTGTTATGTCCCGGGAGCTCAAAACAAAAACCCAGCTGGCTGACCCTTGGCATCATTTCAGCCAAGGATAAAGGGTGAAGGTGTAATGCTCCCGCTTTTATGGTATTTATTTTTTTGACATTTCCGTCTGTATTTATCTATATTTATTTTTTGCCAATTTTATCTGTATTTATCCATGTTTATTTTGGGTTTTGTGAAGAACTGAAGCTGAAATTAGTATATTTCCACATTTATTTAACCAATAAATATGCACTCATCCTTGAACGCCTGCCAGGTTTCAATGCTGTGAACATCCGCAGAAGATGATGCAAATTTCAGTATCAACCTTGTGCATATCTACTGCTGTTAAATCCTCTTTACTAAAATTCCTTTTTTAACCCCGTTACCTATCAATCCACACAGCTATAGGCCTGGCAGGCATTGCAGACAGTATTTAGAATTACTCAAAAAGCACACCAATTTCTGTTTTTATCCACATTTAAAAATAAATACAGACAAGAAAACAAATGTTTTCTATCTGCATTCATCTGTAAAAATCCGTAAAAACGAAAAACAGTGAGCCTTACTTACACGCAGGCAGGGCAGCAGGTAGCAGAGCTCCAGAATAGTAGGGCAGCAAAGTGACAGTTCTTCTGGAAGTAAAGCAGCAGAACAGTCCTTCTGTAGTATCCACAGGACCAGAAGTGTACTGGGGACTGGGGTGTAAGGGTCCAATATTTATACCTGGTGCTCACTTAGAAGTATGAGAACGTTTTGAAGGTTTCTATCCCCTTAGATGTCAGGCATCCCCTTACTCCGTGCCCTGGACCCATCTTGTTTAGGTACACAAAAGACTAGTGACAAACCCTTTGTGAGTGTGTTCAGGTAGGACATTTATGATTTGCAAATGTAGTGGGCAACAACTTAACTGCCTCAGAGTGGAGTCAGAGTGGTCCATCCTGACAACACTTATATTTCTTTTGTCTCCCTGTCTAGGAGCAATGCTCAAGTACCAACTGCCAGCTACCCCATGTCATTTGGCCCAGGGACAGGCTGCAGACACTAAATGGTTAGAACAAGAAAATGTCAACGGTCTAAAAGTAGCTTCAGACTTGTTTCCTTCCTCCTGTATTTTTGCTGGTTTTAGGACTCTGGGGATTTTACCACTTCTGAGCAACCCCAACGTGCAATTCCTGTTTAAATTGTATTGGTGATTGGTTTATCCATGATTGGCATATCTGATTTACCTAGTCAGTCCCTAGTGAAGCACACCAGGTGTGCCCAGGGCCTGTATATGAAATGCCCAATGCTACCATTGGGCCTGACTCACTGATTGTGCCACCCACATGAGTAGCCCTGTAAACATGCCTCAGACCTGCCACTGCAGTGTCTGTGTGTGCAGTTTTAAACTGCCATTTCGACCTGGCACTTGCCAGGCCCAAACCTTCCCTTTTGCTCCATGTAAGTCACCTCTACGGTATGCTCAAGTCAGCACCATGTGCAGGGTGCAGTGTATTTAAAAGGTAGGACATGTGCTGGTGTGCTTTATATGTCCTAATAGTGAAATACTGCTAATTTCATTTTTCACTATTGCAAGGATTATCTCTTTCATAGGGTAAGATAGGGATTGCCTTGAAATATCTCGTAAGTGCAATTTCCCATTGGGAGCAGATAGAAATATGGAGGTTGGGGTCTCTGAATTCATAATTTGAAAAAACATCTTTTGGTGAAGTGAGTTTTTGAATTGTATGTTTGAAAATGCCACTTTTAGAAAGTGGCCATTTTCTTTTGCTTAACCATTCTGGGCCTCTGTTTGTCTGTCTTTACCCGCCAACGTTAAAGTGAGAAAGTGGGGACGAGTTAATATTAACTCCCTCTGTTCCTCGCTTTCCGCCTACAGCCCGACTAATGCTGATAATCCAGACCCTTCCCTTCATGACCAGGCCTTGGCCATTAATTTTTGGCTTACCTCGTCCTGTGATGAACTGATTCCTAGGAGATCGGTTCGTCTTAAACACCCACATGATGCACAGAGATGGTTCTCTCCTTCCTTACAAGCTAAGAAACTTCAGCTTAGGCAGCCAGAACGTAAGTGGCGTCGGCATTATGATCCCTCTGATAAGATCATTTACTACGTCATTCTTAGGGAATATAAAAATGACATTCTTGCCGCTTAAACTCAATATTTTTTTGCAATGATAATTTCATCTCCAATAAGTCTAAGGAAATTATTTCTGTCCTTAATAGTCTCTCCAAACTTGACAGAGTAACCGTCAAACCCCTTCCCTCTCAGGACCTGTGTGATTCGCTTCATGATTATTTTTTCACTAAAATGTCTACTATTAAGTCTCACATTCCTCCTCCGTCCCCCTCTTTTGCCTCTCCTTTACCACCCCCTAGTGCACATTCCTTCTCACATTTCCCACCTATTCTGATAGAGAATTTTCTTAGCCTTTCTTAGCCTCACAGATTTGGTGGTGAGCGCCACCAAATCTGGCTCCCCCACCGATAGTTGCCCTTCACATATCCTCCGTGAAACTTTTTCGATCTGTGCCGAGCCTCCGCTCACCCTCCTCAATAAATCATTGACCTTGGGTGTTGTTCCTAACCTTTTCAAGTCAGCCATGATTTTTCTAGTGCTGAAAAAGGTGGGAGCCGATCCAACTATTTCCTCCAACTTTCGTCCCATCTCCCTTCTTCCCTTTTTGGGTAAGGTTTTGGAGAGACATGTCACCCAAAGCCTTAGCATCTTCATAGAGGGTTCTGATTATTTTAATCCTTATCAGGCCAGCTTTCGCTCTTCTCCTTCTACGGAAACGGTCACTCTGGCAGTGCTAGATGAACTGAGAGTTAATGCTGACCGTGGATCACTCAGGCCCTCGTTCTTCTCTATCTGTCGGCTGCCTTTGACATGGTCAACCACTCCCTTTTGGTTGACCGTGTCAGGGCGGCTGGCATTTCTAACGTGGCCCTTAGTTGGGTCTCCTCATTCCTGGAAAGCCACCAACAGGCGGTTCAGCTTTCCCCTTATTCCTCTGCCCCGCACACAGTATCTTGTGGTGTTCCCCAAGGCTCTGCTCTCTCCCCTCTTCTTTCCAATCTTTATATTCTTCCTTTAATTTTTGCCTGACGCAATCGGGAGGTCTCAGTGTTTAATTACGCTGATGACCTTCAGCTTATTTTTACTTTCTCCTCTTCTTCTGACTTTATCTCCCACTTCCAGAATACTATGATTTTCATCCAGGACTGGATGAACTTAAGCCATTTAAAGCTAAACCCCGACAAAACAGAGTTAGTCTTGTTCGGAGGCTCTTCCAATCCCTGGTCTTCCAATTTTTGGCCTTCTTCCTTTGGATCCACCCCTTCCCCTGTTAAGTCGGTGAAGAGTCTAGGCATCAAAATCAGCGACGATCTTTCAATGCATACCCAGATTAGTATGATTGTCTCTTCCTGCTTTCTATGTCTTAGGTCGCTCGTTTTTTTACTACCGATGCTCTCGAAGCTATCCTCCTTGCCCTAGTTATTTCTCGGGTCAATTACGCCAATTCCCATTATATTGGCATTCCGGCCTATGAATTACGCCGACTCCAGCTTATTCAAAACCAGGCAGCTAGGCTGATTTATAATCGGCCCAGATTCCATCATGCACTTCCGTTGCTGAGGCAACTACACTGGTTACTGGTTGCTCACAGATGCCTTTTAAACTAGGTTGTCTTATTTTTAAATCATTAGTTGGTTCAGCGCTCTTCTATGTAGCTTCTAGGCTATCAATCTACAATCTCTCTAGGCATTTACGGTCCTCTTCCAAGAACCTCCTGGTTATTCCTCATTTTGTTAGAAAGAAACATGGGAGGGTCGAGCTTTTCCTTCCAGGCTCCCCGTTTTTGGAACTCCCTCCCTGATCATCTCCGATCTTCTCAATCTTACTTGGAGTTCCGCAAGGGTCTGAAGACCAGGTTGTTTACTAGAGCTTTTGCTGTCTAATTGTCACCCCGCATTGTTGCCGTCTGCTTAGCGCCATGAAACCTTTTGGTATATGCGCGCTCTATAAATTTCCCCAACTTCAACTTCAACTTCTAGAATCCACATCTGGGTTAGGATGACAGGTGGGCTCTTGTGCATTCACTCTAGACAGTCACACAAAGGGTGCTGAGGTGTGTTTTGCATATCCTGATGGGCCATTACCAGGCTTATGGCCTTCCTGAGCTACTCTGGTGTGAGGGGTTGTCACTGACAACTGAATAGGGCTGTATCTGTCCTCACTTCAAGGGCAGAAAGGGATTGAACCTCTGACACTGAAAAATCGTAGCACTTCTGAACTGAGGACATTCTACCAGGAAGACGAGATGGATGTTGTAGGAGGGACTCTCACTCTGCCTTCTGATTTGTTGTGCTGGCCTGCTGCTTGCTGCTTTTGTCCTGGGAGTGAAAGTACTGGACTTTCATTCATGTATCCTGACTCTCGATGGGTTGTGCATGCTTGCCTTCTGCTAAAAAGTGTCATGGCCATCAACGACTACACCTACCAGTGCCTGGGCTCTTGTGCTGAGAGCCCTGACTTGCCAAGTTGTGTCAAATCCACTTCTGGACCCTTGGAAGTGTAGCCCGGTGAAAACATCTACGCATCTACTCTCAGCACCCTTTTTCTCGATGTAGCACCACTGTGCAGCTAAAGAATACACCCATCTTCTGCTTTGCAGCTGTGAAATCGACTCAGCGCCTGCATTGCCATCTACGCAGTGCATCAGAATTTTCAACTCATCATTTCTCTACGCCGTCTCTTCATCAACATCGGCCAGCAGTAAGGGACCAAAATATCACCTCACCTGCCTGGCAGTAACAAACCAATGCATCACCTCCCCTCGCACCTTCGCTGCGTCTGTTTCCTCTTTGAATTTTGAGGCATCCAAAGTACTTTGTGCTAAAAGAAATGCATTGATGAATTTCTATGGACTGAACTTATTTAACATTTGTCATTTTGGTCTATTTGTATTCAGATAAATATCAGCTATTTTGGAAAACTGGTGTGAAATTCTTTTGTAGTGTTTTTATCGTGTCACCGTGTATGTGAACAAATGTTTTATGCGCTGCCTCTGAGATAACCTGACTGCTCGTGTCAAGCTACCAAGGGGGTGACCAGTGGTTATATTAGCTGTGTTAGCTGTGTTACTCCCTCACGCTGACTAGAGTGAGGGTCCCTACTTGGACAGGGTGCAAACCACTGCCAACTAGTGACTCCATTTAAAAAAGTTACATTTTCAGAATTGTGTTTTAAAATTCAACGTTACCATTAAAGAGGGCTTTAAATTACAATTCTTTAGACACCAAATTCGAGCCCTCTTGGCTGTGCAGGGCCTATCTTAGGGGTGACTTGTATGTACTAAAAGTAAGGGTTGGGCCTGGTAAAAAGTTTATTTTGCCAGGCCAAAATTGCATTTAAAACTACACACACACACACAGGCTGTAATGGCAGGCCCAAGATATGCTTGAAGGGCTAATTAAATTGGTGGCACAATAAGTGCTGCAGGCCCTGTAGTAACATTTATTTTACAGTCCCTGGGTACATGTAGTACTGCTTTTCTAGGTACTTACAAGTAAATTAAATGTGCCAATTGGTTGTAATCTAATTTTGCCATGTGTATAGGAGAGAGCACAAGCACTTTAGCACTGGTTAGCAGTGCTAAAGTGTGCAGAATTCTGAAAGCCAATAAAAACGAGTTCAGAAAACAGGAGAGTGTTGGAATAATGTTTGGGCATAACCCTGCAGAAAGGGCCAAGTCCAACAATCGTGAAAGCAGCTGAGTGGAGGTTTCTGTGCAACATGTGTGTTTGTGGTGCACAGATGTGATAATAGCCTTTGCTAATGTCAGTCTGCTTTTTCCCCATTATCTCTCCTAAAATAAGCCAATTTTCACAAAATGATTAGTGTTAGAAATTAGGTTTCTTGTTGGCTTAGGTATGCACCCTGTACAACCAGGAATCATAATCCTAGTCAGGGTAAGTCAGATTCACATCATAAACTAACCTGTGCTCACCCTCTAGCTGTTTGGCTGAGAGCAGTCAGGCTTAACTTAAGAGGTAATTAAAGTATTTGTGCAACACTTCGAACAGTTAAATAGCGAAAACCACTTGTGGTTAGAAAAATAGGGCTTCATTTATTGCATAAAACAAGACCAACATGACAAAAGTCCAATAAGAGGTATGACTTTTCAAAAAATATCTTGAGATACCATGCTGAAAAGCATATAAAGCCAACCGGCGCTGTCTGCTCGCGATTGACCAGGACAGAGTCTAACTTTCAGGCTGACTGCGATAGAGCTCGAGTCAAATACAGGGACCAGCTTTGGTGCTCAAGGTACCTTGTTCCTGGATGTGAGCAGCAAATGGGCAATCTGTCATCGTCGAGCTTCCAGCTGAAGGCGATGCATTGGACAGTCTTCCGGTGATGTACTGGATCCTCAAAGATGCATCAGAAATGAAGGTGCTGTGCCACGCAGCAGCAAGTGATGTACCGGAACTTCGGAGATGCATCAGAGTCGAGGGAGGTGCGCTGGCTTCGATTGCTGCAAAGGAGTTGATGCGTAAGTTCTAGCAGAAACAGCACTTTAGGCCCATTTCCAAGGGTCCGGGACTAGTTTGACACCACTTGGCAGGGCACAACTCACAGAAGGCAGAGTCCAGGTGCTGCTTGTGGAGAAGTTTGAAGATTTGTGTGTCCCTAAGACTTCAAACAGGAGGCATACAAGCCCTTGGAGTCACTCTGGGTTCAAGTGGTGTAGGTCAAGTCCTTCTCACCAAGACAGCGAGGGCAGCAGGCAGATCAGCACAGCAGAAAAGAAGCTCTTCCAGAGCAGCTTTCCAACAGAGTGGCAGTCCTTCAGGAGCACAGCAGTACTTCCTCCTGGCAGAGTATTCACAGGTCCAGAAGTATACTGAGGTGGTAGGACCAGAAGTCCAGTGGTTCCTTTGAAGTGGGGGAGACTTCAAAAAGGATATTAAACATGAACGGAGATCCTCCTTTCCTGCCTGGCACCAGACTAACTCCAGGGGGTTAATCAGTCCTATGTGTTGGGACAGGACACAGCCCATTCAGGTGTAAGTGTGAGACAGTGCCCGGCTCGTCCCTCCCAACCTGCCTAGGATTGTCCATCAGGATGTGGATGGCCCATCAGTCACACCTAAGCTCCTTTTGTTTTTCGCTGTCTAGAGGGAATGTCCAAAGCCCAGCTGACACCCAACCCAGACGTGTTTTGGAGACAGGCAGCAGGAATACAGGGCTGAGAGCAAATAAAATGTCAACTTTCTAAAAGTGGCATTTTTTTTAATTATAATGATAAAATCAATTTTACCATTGAAGAGGATGTATCATTACAATTATAAAGGTACTAAACATGCCAGCTCTAATACCTTTCAATTGGAAATTACCCTTATTAGATATAACACAGAATCCCCAATGTTAACCTATTGGCCGGTAGGCCTTACAGTAGTGATACACAGACTTGGGAGATTTTTTTTACTACTAAGACATTTAAAATTTAACAGTATCTTTCCTGCCCTATGGGCTACCTGAGACCTGCATTACAGGTAGTGGCTGCCCCTGGTTGGCACCAGGGCACTGACCCACTGCCTCGCTCTGCCACTACTGCTCAACATGTTACTGCTTTTACATGAAAACAAACAATCTCACTGATCCTCTGTTTGCATGTAAAAGTTGTAATATATATTACTTTGGTAGCATCAGAGGGCTCCACTAGCTGTATTGCTTATGTTTCAGGCATGACTTTTACTTCCCAGCCTCACAGAGACCCAATACATATTTGACATGCTGCACTAGCGTCAGACAGTACCGTATGTTGGATAATGGAGCTTAAGAGCCAGGCAATCATTTGCCCTCTTGACTATTTAGACGCTGGAAAAAAAGGGAAATGTCTACTTTGGTACCTTCCACCCTATTCCTGATTCTAATTGGGTAAGAGCTAATGGGTTTGTTTCTGGTATGCTGCAGATGGATAGGGGAGTCAGAAATTGAGTCATGCACCAGGTAAGTTGTAGTGTTTGAAAGCCTGAGTGTGCGTTTGTCTGTGTGGGAGTGCATATGTATGTCATGCTGTCTAGTGAATGTGTATGTATGTCTGTATGACTGTTTTCTTTTGCATACCTGCAACTGTGTGTATGTATGTCTGCTTGTATGCCAGAGCATGTGTTTAAGTGTGTGTGTGTGTGTGTGGGTGTATGTGTGCGTGCACAATCTGAAAGCCTGGTCCAGTGGTTGGTAAGGCTGAGTGCGCTAAAACTTTGAGGGGCCCCATTGCATCCATAATCAACTATCCACCACTGGGGAGCGGTGCCACAAAACATTGTAGCACTGGGTGCCGCCAGCGGGTCTGGCAGCCTGCCCTGCGTTGCATGAAAAGGAGAGAGCAGGAATGTGCCTATATATTAAGCTATGGTGCACTTCTGCTCTCTATGTGCGCTGGCATGTTCCTAGGCCTGTCATTTATACATTTCTGATTATTGTATTTCAACTCATTATCTTTAATAACCCTGTTTTCGTAAATACAGGCCTCCACCCTAGGTAGGTTCTTGCTATTTCATTTATCATATCACTTAAGATACCCTTATGTACTATTTCTTTTCATTCACTATTACAGGAATACCCTTATTAACTGAGGTAGTAATATATGTAGGTAGCCGTTTGCGATTCGCAAACGCCCAAATTCGGCGAATTTTGGCGTTTGCGAATCGCAAACGGCGTTTTGATATGTAGATGACACTTAGCAAAATAAGGAATCGCAAAAATTGCAATTCCTTATTTTGCTCTTAGCATTTAAGGAATCACAATTTTGCGATTCCTTAAATGCTATGTAGGGGTGCTTTAAAAATTGCGATTTTTGCATAAGGAATCGCAAAATACCACCTACATCAAGTAGATGGTATTTTGCAAAATTCCTTCAAAAATGCATTTAAAAAAAAATTCAAAGTGCCATGTGGTGCACAAACATGCCCTTAGGGCATGTATGTGCGCCACATGTACTTACAGGCACATTCCAGGGGTGCAACAGGTGTCCTTTGGACACCCTGGCACCCTTGGATTTGCAATTCTCAAATTGCGATTTTCTCATAGAAAATTGCAATTTGAGAATGCATCCCCATTCATTCCTATGGGTCTCTTAGCCCATAGGAATGAATTGGACACTCATTCCTTAATTGCGATTCGCAATTTGCTAATTGCAATTAAGGAATGTTAGAGATTCGCAAAAAATTTGCGAATTTTTACCTACATTCCATTTTGCTATTCTCAAATAGCGATTCCTTAAAAATCGCTATTTGGGAATCGCAAAATGGAAATTACCTACATATGCCCCTAAGTCCTAATGATATGCTACTATCTTAGGGTAGAAATGTCGTTGACACACTTAAGTAACAAAGTGACAAGGAACTTCCTTCACTACAACATGGAATGTTTTGAAAACTAAATGTCATTGTTTTTTTACATATACATTAGCGTGTATTTATATTTTGTTTTGCGTATCTCCTTCTGTTATGGCGCCATATTGCACTGTGTTTTTGTCTGTAATTGTGTGCTTCTATGTATCCTATTAATTGGTTACTGTAATTTAATTTGTATACACTATTAAGTGCATGAGGCTATTTAGCCTCTTTATTGGAAGTATTCTCTTAGTAAATTATACCAATGAGAACCATTGTTGCCTAAATATTAGAAGATAATTCTGATACTCTTGACCTCCGATGTCTATCCTTTCACTGTTTTTAGTTAGGAGGACATCTAGGGGGCTATACTTGTGAGAATCACTGATACTCTTGACCTCCGATATCTATCCTTTTTTAACTTCGCATTCTGTTCTTTATTGCACTGCACTATCAATTTGAGTGAGTCCTGTTCTCTTACACTTTTCTCTTATACAGAACTCTATAAAGAGGATACAACTAATTTCTTCTATCCTCCTCCTGGTTGGAGGTAAGGTGAAGTATAGTTGTTTTGGCATCCCAGATGATGACCCTGGACACGCATTGTGTAATGATAGGACACCAATGATCCCCTACGGAGTCTTCTACTGTTTTTCTCCTTGAGGTCATCTAGTTACTGACCGATCTTTTTCATTTCGTACCTACTCTGTATTTAAACCTTTAGTTTATCTGATGTGCTTAAACTTTTGAGTACTTGATATTTTGAGTGCCCATATATTGAAGAACATTCTTGATTATAGACTTCGGACTCTCGCTTTTGTGTGCATGACAAAGAAAGTAATTGCCTAGTGATGCAGAATTAACTTCAGAATAAACATTGCATTATTGTTAGTGGTCTAGCAAAGATTCTGGACTCAGGCAGACTGACACATACAAAATCACACATAGCCATTGATTGATCCGAGATGGTTGAGACACAGAAGTAATCATCTTAAAGTTTTCTTTTTCGTTTGAAAAAGCCTTGGCCAGCTGGCCACAGGGTGAAACATGTGTCCGCGTGTTCTGTTCTCACCTGCAATTATAAATAAAAAGGACTAAACTACAATGACCTTTTTGTTTCCTTCCTGAACACAATAACAACACAATAACAACAGACCATACCAAGTCGCTTTGATACCAACTTAAGCTTTAAGATTACACCAACCCTGAGATTGGAGAGAATTTTGAAGGCACAAAACCATTTAATTTTGCGAATATCTATCTCATTCCTGGTGGCCTTTGGGTGAAACCACCGGCTAGGGTCTTTGTCAGTAGTTATAATTGGGTCGTGTCTAGTTGTGCGTGAACCTTGGTGGCACCGACCTCCTTCCTCTGTGTAGTAGTGTGTGTTTGCTATTGAGTACTATCCTTTCTGTCTGTGTGAAACAGTAGCATCATCGCTCATGTGTCAATTCCGTACGTGGTCTGCCTCCCACTTCCATCTGGAAGCCGTCACTGGCAATCCATATGTGTAGGACTTAGATATGAGCAGAGCACCTGTAGAGTACTGCGGGTAAGTGGTCGGGTCACTGCCATGGAGGTGGGCTATTCACCTGCATATGTAAAGGGTTGGTGAAAGTTGAACAGAGAAAAAAGGGATTTGTGCACAGAGCGACTCAAGAGAAGAGAAATAAAGGACCTGATTCACAAAGGTAACTGTGGAGACATCAAATTCATAAATATACTACTCGTAAAGGCCTTTGTGAATACCCAAAAAGTGTAAGTTTACTTTTGTGACGTAGACTGGAAGAGTGTGAGAATTATGGCGTGCTCAATTACAATCAGATACTCTTGTCCTTCCTTCTGAATGACCAATATTATTAGAATTGAAGAAAAATGGGAAAAAGCTTTTTGGGGATAGTTTATGAGACAGAACTCCAGTTGTGTTGCATTTCCAGGTATGTGGGTGGGGCCAGGACAGCACTACTGAGAGATGTCTTTCTCAATCTGTATTGGAGACTAGGTGGAAGGGTTACAGGACTGTCGACCTTGACTCTGCACAGGTAAGCTAGGGGTGGGTGGAGGGATTGGGGGTGTATCCTTAAGGTTTGAAGAGTTTAAGAGGAGGAATAGAAAGAGGAGATAAATGTCATAGAGATGGTGATATTACAAAGAGTTTCACGTTTCAAGTTCATTTTTTATTTTCATAGTTACTAAAAACTATTACAACCTTTTAAAACAGTCAACAGAACTGATATTGGACCGCAGTAAAACCAATGAAACCAATGCTAAAAATGCTATACAGTGGTTAAAACTGTCGGTGTGACCGTTGACAAGAGTCAATGATTCAACATCGATTCGGAGGACAGATGCTAAATTCATGGACGGTCCGTCAAGATAACATTTACGAGACTGGCGGACGAGACCATCGAGGCTATCGAGAGTTACTCTGGGCCAGCAGGTCGGCGTGCTGCGAGCTGCGAGCTGCGGAGAGGAGAAAGGCGGCGGCTTCGGGGCACTCTGCGATTCCGGGGGCCCTGTGGGGGCTCTGTGGAGCTCCGTGGCAGAGATAGCAGTGGGCCTTTGTTTCACCTGCAGGACTGCGAGAGGCGTGCTGCTGGAGAGCGGAGGTGAGCGGAGGACAATCGTGCAAACCAGGGGCGGGGCGGTCTTGGAGCAGACCAAGCTGCGCTCCGGAGCACCACAGTGCCGCTTGTGCTGAGTCCTGAGTGAGAAGGCAGGCAAGGCAAGGCGAGCCCCGGTGCGGTGAGCTGAGAGAGAGCCGAGAGAGAGCTAAGAGTGTGGCAGACTACGCTGTACGCCTTTTTTGCTGCTAGCCGGGCCGGTCCTTGTCCCTAAGGCTTCCCTCTCCTCTCACAGCTCTCACAGCTTTTGCAGCCTCTTTTCCCCTGCTTCCTCTGAGCCGCAGTGCTGCAGAGTGCCAAGGAGGATCAGTGAAGTGTAGTGTGGTGCACAAGTTCTGGTGCTGTCATCAGAGGACGGAGAGGAACAACGCCAACCCCAATCTGATCTGTGAGGGAGTTCACGGCCGAAGCAGAGACAGATCTCGGAGCTGGCGTGGGGGCGTAGGGCTGGTTTGCAAGGTGAGGGGATTACACAATCTGCGGGGCAGTCAAAATCCCTCAACACTGCACGAAGAGAAACTAGTGAAGTCAAGGAGCCTACAGGCACGCCCGAAGGGCAAAGGGCGGTCGGAAGAGCAAAGAAAGGAATATCCACGGCACAGCTACCGGTAAATCTTAGTATATCATCTTTTCAGCTATCAATATTTGCCAGCGGACTTTAGACCCTTTTCTGTCGCCTCCGTGCTCTATCCAGACCTCCTGAGATTAGATCTGATCGGGTAAGGTTATTAGGGCCTCAAAAGAAAAAGAAAAGTAGAGGGAAAACTGCAAAGACAACCTCGGACTCCGTCCAGACTTCAAACCTGCTGCCGAGTGACTCCGAAAACACAACAGACAGCAGCACCCAACACTCTTTGAAAGATCCCAACAGGTTGGCCTGTAAACTTCTAAGTAACCAACCTAAGATAACATCAAAATTTGCCTTCCTGAAAGACGCCGGGTCAGCAGTCTTTTCAAGTAACATGAATATTACGGGCCTTCCAACTCCCCTGAGCCCCATGGTGACCATCATCAATGGGAGTTTTGGTGCTCATGGCACAAATGGGGTGATTCACATTCCCCAAAGCAGCCATTTGACATCTACTACTTCAACTGAACTTACTGTGTCTACAGCGACAGACTCAATTGAAGCCACAGGAAATCCACCAACCAAGTCCATCTCATTTCAGCGAGTGCGTAGGCATAACTCTGCTCCAAACTCTGTTGCCTGCTCCAATGCTGAATACAACAAATTGGATCTCCAAACTGAACCAAATGGAGCCAAAATCGGTAATTTAAATGATTCCAACCAAATTCTACATGAAGCCAGTAGCAGCACTCCGTGTAGTCAAAATGGTAAATCTCCGAACTGTATCATAAAGGATAACCCCAGGGACTCGAACATGGAAGGAGTGGTCACCTCTTTTGGGGACTGTGAAATAGTCTTGGTCCAACATAAACAACACAGACGAGTGTTCCCGCCTCCGCTGAAAACCTAGAGGTTTCAGAGCATGCCGAGAAAGAACTCTCATATCTCAACTCAGAGGAATGGAAAAAAATGTTGCACTCCTACGGGAACACCACCCCTGGACACACACAGTTATCATCTCCACAAAGGCAGGAGAAAAGTGAGGACCCCCCACAAGAGAAGGCATGGGCCATCGCCCTTGATAGTCTTCAGAGGTCAGCTGACGCAATGTCCTATCAAGCAAATAAAATGGACATCCAAATTAGTCTCCTGAATACACTTGCTGTGTACGTAGTCAAAATTGATGACAAGATCTCAAATTTAAACAGCTTAATCAAACGGGCTCAAGAAGCAGCTGACCGCCCGCAACAAGCATGCGACTGCACACCAATAGTGGAGAAACTTAGCACTCTCCCAGGGATAATGGAAAAGCTTGTTGCAGACCTAAAAGGAGTTGCAAATGTAAAGTCCTCCCTTGAGAACAGTAGGGATGTTGAACTAGGAGACCCAAGTGGAAACTCCCAAGTAAAAACAGCCACTAAATCAAGTTCAATAGCGGCTGAAGGGTCCAACATCCAAGAATCCCACGATCCGTCTGTGCAAGCTAGCCAAATGAGTGAACAGCAAACATCACCGACCACCAGTAGAGCCAACACTACCCTCCCTTCCTCAATTGAGCAAGAGCTGGGTGATTCTGTGGAAAAGGGGAAAAGACAAAGGAAGCGGAAAGGACGTAATAAAATGAGAAGGAGCCAACAAGATCTAAGACTCTATCCGTTGTTCAACATTGCTAGAGGCCCTGCAATTACAGAAGGTGACGAGTCAACAAATCCCCTTGAGTCAAGATCCACAACGGAAAAAAATCAAATCATGCAGGATAGCCATAAAAGGAAGAGCGGCACTCCCAAATCCGAAAAGAATTCAGCAATGGTACCTCCTGGAAAAAAGACGCACAGTGGGATAAAAGTCCAGACTACCACTACTCACACGGTTCCTTCAAAAACACCCATAACGCAGAAGGAAAATGTACAGTGTCAAACTCTCAGCAACCCGAAAAATCAACAAAATGGCATCATGACTGCAGATCAGGTAACCACTGTAAGCCCCGGCAACAACCAACAGGGCGTAATTCCAGCAAGTGATAAAGGCGCCGAGGACCATGGAAAATATGAAAGGCCCAAAAGTGAGCAGAATGAGGTACATTTCACTGGTCCTTTGACAAAAGCAGCTCATATGCCTTGTGCGCAAACATCGGAGGCAAAACCAGTTCACACGCCTTGCGCGCAAACACCAGAGGCAACCTTAAGGCCGCTTAGAACATCAACGAGTGGCGATCTACTTTCCACTTTTCTCTATCCAGAATACAAGTCCAAAGGTCGACATGATGTCCTCAATCGCGGGAACATCCTAAAGTTGATTCGTGCAACAGGACTGTCAAATATTATCACTTCTCGAGACATTATTTCGATAGAATTTGTTGCACCGTGTCAAGGACACACAAATGAAACTACAAAGGTCACCTGGAGTTCAGTTGAAGTAACGAACATCATTTTAGGGCAAGCTGACACCTTTAAGCAATGGGGCATACAGATACAACCCGGCAGGGAGGTGGGCTACCCCCACGTTCTACAGGCAAACAATAGTGAGGATAACAGATGTGTGAGGAGCGGAGCAGTGTACTCAGTACTTAGGGGTGCATGCAACAAAACCCCCACCATTAACCTAAAACCAAGCATAACAAGAGACGACGGGACCTCACCATCTAGGGATCGGGAAGAGGTCAGCACATGGTCATGGTTGTCAGGCACTTTGAACTCAACTCGAATTCTACGATGACAACCCCACACGGAACATGGTCAAGAAACGCCTCCTCTAAAGATTTGTTCATGGAACATCAACGGTCTGACAAACAAACTGGAGGATAAATCTATAATCTCCTATTTTAGGGAATTTGATATATTGTTATTACAGGAGACATGGCTCTCTGAACCGCAGCAAATAGAAGGCTTTAAAACTCACCACATTCCTGCACAAAAACTGAACCGCTCAGGAAGAGGGAGCGGGGGCCTAGCTATTTACATATCAACAAAAAATGCAATCGCATCCCGGGACCTTGCAGGTTCGTCACACTGCCTTCAGTGTGTGGGAATTTCTTTTACTTCTAGAAAAGGCCAGCATTGGTCTCTGATTCTAATGAATGCCTACGTTCGCCCAAACTCAGTATCAAGACAATCATTTGCAGAAGAAGTGACTGCGACAGTACTAAGAGTGAAAACATGTCCGCTAAACCAAGAAATACTCTTATCTGGCGATTTTAATATGTGGCTAATGTCAGACCTACAAAAAAACGAGGTCACTGAATCACATGACAGTATCTGGGAGATACCACCGCAGGTACGGCCAGGATGGCATAAGGACGACTCGAAGGGTCGCTCCTTGCAAGGCAACCTAGAAAATCTGGGACTAAGAGCCCTCAATGGGCGCTATTCCTTAGACAAGCCTCCCTGCTTCTCTTACTTATCGAAAAATGGTGCTTCACTAATTGACTACACCTTTGCTAGCCTTCCACTCTTTCACCTAATAACAGGCTATCATCTTGGGAGCAGAACAGAAAGCGACCATAGCCCCCAAGAAATAACACTGAGGACCAGTCTAATTCAACATGAAGAAGAAAGGGGTTTGCCATCTGAGAGCTATACAATCAGCCTAAAACGAATCAAATACTCTCTGAGCAATTTTCACCAAGTAGCAATAGAGGCCAAACAAATCATCGAGCGTTACAGTAAGTGCGCGGACGATAAAATAGTCAACTGGGCATCATTCGCAATCGAACTCATCGACAGATATGCAAAACCGGTAAAGTATGCAATCCTGACTGGGCAAAAGCCGAAGCCCCACTCAAATCTAGCGATACAATCTGCAACAAGATCTATGAATCGTGCATGGCGGGCATTAAAAATAGATCCAATGGACTCTACAAAAATAACAAAATTGAGAGAGGCCCGCAGCTACCTTAGAAAAGCTAAAAGAGAGCAACGTAGAACACAATGGAATTCGTTCTGGGCTAGACTTCAGCACGATATTAAATCAAATAATTCTGCCAGGTTTTGGCGAACAATCAACAGCATATCAGGGCAAGTACCAAAAGTAGCTTCTTCTTGCATATTGGAGTCGGAGTGGGTCGACTTCCTCAATCTTCACTTTAATGATTATAAAACAAAAATCTTTCATCAGAATTTCACCCTTGAAGACTATGAAGACCGGAACATTATCAATCCCTCTATGAAGATATCCCTCAACGACGGTCAAAAAATAGTATCACCAAATGAGTGCTCTTCGATTGGGAGTAGCAAAGATCCTATAAAAGTGCAGGAGCAAGATATTGGAAAATTGATTAAAAAGGGTCGGACGGACGGGGCTCCAGGTCCAGGTGGAGTCCCTCAAGCTTTGTTTAAGGAGGATGTACCCTTCTGGGCTGGGAAACTATGCACTTTATTCAATTCCATTCTGCAGAAAAACATCATACCGCCCTCCTGGCGTGGATCAGTCCTCGCACCAATCTTTAAAGGTGGGGACAAAAAATCCCCTGGGAACTACCGTCTCATTGCCCTAATCGACAATGAAGCAAAGTACTTTGCAGGAGTTTTGCTGAACTCACTTAGGGCATGGGCGGAGGACAACGCTATCATCCCTCCAAATCAAACTGGCTTTACAAGCAACACCGGAACCTCGGTCAACCTCATGACCCTCTCCTGCCTGATCGATCAGGCTGAATTCAGCTCCTGTCCACTCTACATGGGATTCATTGACTTTCAAGCGGCCTTCGACAACGTGAATAGAGCTAAGCTCTGGCAGAAGCTGTCTAGTTTCAACATTCCAAGTGACCTCCTAAGAGCCATACAACTTCTACATCAGGACACATGGGTCAGGATCAAGATCGGGGACGGCTCACGTTTGTCACGCCCAATTCCAACGACAAAAGGCCTAAAACAGGGCTGCGTCCTGGCCCCGACACTTTTTAACTTATTTCTATCCGACCTTCCTGGTGCTCTTAACAAGGTCAATTCACATGCTCCCAAGGTAACTGGTCTCTTGCTGTCAAAATACTATACGCAGACGATGTTGTTCTTCTTAGTAAAACTAAGATCGGCATGCAAAGGCTTCTGGATGCCACCTCCGACTATTCTAATAAGAATAACCTACAGATCAATAATAAGAAGACAAAAATATTGGCGTCCGTTCAGGTAAAGCTAAGAATCTGTCTTGGACCCTTAATAAGGAAAGCATTGTCGAATCTAAATGCCATAAGTACCTTGGAGTCATCTTTAACAACAACAACAGATATAAATCTCAGTTGGAAGAACAAAAAAGGAAGGGTGCAGCACTTGCCTTCGCCATTGGATCCGTTCACAAGAAACTACAAGGCCCAACTTTTGCACCAACTTTACAGGCCGCTCAGGCAAAAATCATTCCCACACTAACCTACGGCAGCGAAGTCCTAAAAGGACTGGACAGTGGCCAATTGGACAAAATAATCACAAAGATTTATAGAACAGTGTTCAAACTACCGATTCAAACATCTCCGGCACAAATCAGGTTGGAACTGGGAATCTGCCATCAACCATACGCCAGAGCCATGACCTTTCTTGTGTGCTGTCACAAACTGAGATCATCTAAGGAAGGCAGTCTAGCACACCATCTCTGGGTTAGTCTCGATACGAACTCATGGCGCGCAGGGAACGACTATTGGAAAAAAGGCCTAACAACCTCATGCTTAAATGAACTTTGGAGCATGCATGTAAGCCAAATGGAATTTAAACGGCTAGCGAAACTAAGCACAAAAAAGTTGTCAACTGTGGAAGATAAGGCACGGCTGGCAAAAAGAAGTCATGGGTGGTTGACTCTGCATTCCTACGCCCTGTTGATTCCACAACAGTATCTAACCGTATCTTTTACTGCACAAACTAAATCAAAATTCCTAAAATTGAGACTGGGAGTTATCAACCTGTTGGCCCATTTCCCAAAATGGAAAAGAGATCATGGACGAGAACTTTGTCGACTTTGTGGGAATCACAAAGAAGACATCACGCACATTTTATGTCTCTGTCCAAAACTGCTGAATGAAAGACAGTTCCTTTTGAAGCACCTTTGGAACATAAACAAGATTAGATCGTGCAGAGCAGCAGTTCTGGCCTGCTTTGACCCCAGGAACATCAAATTAAACTGTGCCTTGGTAAGGTTCATGGACCTCGCAGGAAAAAAACTATGCGAGGGGCCAAATGCCAGTGATTCATCGATGGCTTAAAGTTCCTGGCAGGCTCCATCGGCTGTCCCTATCCATCTTGGATCCCAATCAGTCGCCATATTTTTTATATGTATTTTAAATGTATCTTTTACATATTTTAAAGATTCTGTATTTGCAATGATTTTTCTTTTAATCACGCAATAAAGCTCTTATATATATATAAAAAAAAAAAAAAAAGATTCACAGAGTAAAATGCAGTGCGGTCACTTAATGCATTACTGAAGCCAGAAATACACGTAGTAAGGTGCCGAAAAGTGTATGCCATTTGGTAGTGGGAACTAATGCGGTGGCAACTGCTAACAATTTATGCATTGAAAAGGTGCTCTTTCCTTATTGCAACAACAAAATACAGTGACCAACTTGTGGGCTGATGGCTCCACAGGCCGGTTATTGCTTGTGTGGCCGAGGTTGGAATGTTATTTTAGGCATTTTTGGTTCGGCCAGCATAATACATTTTACCGTTCTTCAGTTCAGTTGCGTGCCCCCGGGCCAAAGCATTCCAGCACTGCTTGCCTCCTGGTGCGAAATCCATTCTGCTTGAAAGGGGCCTTTAGCAGCTGTAACCGTTCTTGCTGCAGTTCCTTGCATGTGCAGATTAGCAGCCTGATTCATGAAAACGGGAATCTGCAATTTTCAAATTGCGATTAACTGCGAATCGCAATTCAAAATCGCAGATCGGTATTCATGAATTTTAGCGAGAAAAAAATGCGATTCGCACGCGGCCGCAAAAAGCGTTTGCGATTATCAAATATCGCAGAATAATTGCTATTTTCGGCAACATACGTGTAGGAATTGCGATATCGCAAATAGCGATATCGCTAATTGCGAGATCGCAAAATGCGAGATCGCAAAATCGCGAATTCGGGAAAACGGGAAGTCGCATTTCGAGCACAGTGATGACATCACAACCAGGAAGCAGCCAGTTCCCACCCCCATTCACCACAGTAGGGCAGACCTCAAGGCAGCAACAGAGTCAGCTCCTGCAAGGACACCTGCAAACTTGGAATACCACTTCCAATTCCACTGCAACAATGGCTGAGGAGGCAGTACCTGGGCCCAGCAACACCGGGCGCAAGAGAAAACTAAAGTTCTCCGAACAGGAGTTGGAGCACCTCATAGAAGGGGTGGTGGAGAACCACTCCAAACTGTTTGGGAGAGAGTCAAGGAGGGTGCCCGAGCAGGAGAAGTGCAGGATCTGGGTCGGGATTGCGGCCACTGTTAACTCCGTGGACGTGGCCGACAGGTCACTTGAAGAACTAAAGAAGAGGTGGTACGACCTCCGAGGTCGTGCCAAGGAGAAGGTTGCCGAGAGGCTGGGAGAGTCCCTGGCCACTGGAGGGGGAGGACCTACAGTCCTTCCAAACACCCCCATGGAGGATCGCGTCGAAAACACGTTGGAGGCGGAGGCGTGCATTGGAGTCACCAGATTGGACTCATCCCTCCCCACCCAAGAGAGCCAAGGTAAGTGGCATGCGACTGCGACCCTGTCCCCTATGAATGGCCATGACCCTATAGCCTCCCATAATGTTCCAAAGTCATGCCATCGGTGCACATTAGGTAATCGATTTTTCGTGGTAGAAGCGCTACCCGGTACGCGAACCGGGTAGCTCACCGGTAGCGTAACGGGAGTTCGCCATTTTGTGTTTCCGACAAATTTTATCACAAGATGGAGGAATAACAATGTGGGAAATAGGTATAAGGGGGCACGGGAGATGTATCCTGACCCCATAGGTTTTCGGAGGGTGGCTGAGGAGGCTCATATATGTCGGGGAAAAAAAGAAATTTTGAATTTTTCGCGCGGTTAGCTGCCGGTACGCGAACCAGGTAGCGAACCGGGAAGCGAACATAAGTGAAAATTTGTGAAAAAAGGTACATTCGAAATTTTAAAAGAGTAATTATAGTTAAGGTAGCTCTGAAAAGAGCTTTTGGGTTCTGTGTAAGATCTAGGTACTTATAAGTAGGTACCAATACACAGTCTTAAATTTTGTATGAAAACTCTGTTTCCCTCATCTGAGAAGTGCACACCATCTCCTCTGTAGATATCTTGCATGTAGTAACGCAAGTTATTGTTGTAGATGGCGCCCATTCCATGGTCTCTCATATAAGCTGAAACAGACTTATTTACATGCTTCCTCGCTTTCTCAATTTGTGGACAAATTTGATTGGACCACCTCCATTTCTGTCTTTGGCATATATTGGAATATACCAAGGCAGTTTGAGGAAAAAGTGCTGTTAATTGCTCAAAGGTGTCCTTTAAGAGCATTTCCAGACCTACCCCAGTCAAAGTGCCCAAATCATTTCCTCCACAGTGCACTATTATGAGGTCAGGGTTTGGCAAATGTAAAACGGTTTTCACCAATGGTATCAATTGGTGACATCTCAATCCTCTTTGGCCAATCCATTTGATTTCCACATTTTGTAAATTGAGGTTGTGTAAATTTCTGTTATCTGCATACCTGTGAACCCTGTGGATGTAACTATGTCCAACAATCCAGACAGAAAACATGGTGAGAGGAGGTTCTGCTGCCGTCAGATGAAGTGTGGGAATGAAATGGCAGTTGAAACAGTAGGAGTTTGTAAAGAAAAAAAACTGTGGAGTTTCAGTGCTAATGATTCAGTAGCAGTGATTGGTGGATTTCCATTGCTGAAAACAGAAAGTTAGGGTGCATGGATGTGTTCTTTGAAACATGTAATTTGAATGGTTAAGAAAAAATGATTTTAAGAAACATTGCAGTGGATTAGCAGGTGTACTGAGAGTTCAGAGTACATTTGAAACATTGTTGTGTGAACTTGTAAACATGAGAGGTCGAGCAGGAGGTAGTTGCTATGGAAAAAGTACAGAAAGGGCAGAGGGGGGAAGGATGTTGATTTGAAAAAAGTGAGGGAAGAGTTTTGATTGGGTGACATGAGAGATATATGTGATGAATTTCAGCATTTCTGTGCCTTTGTTGGTTGCAGCCTCTGGAGTGCATACCTTTTGCTCTGCTAAAGAAAAATTGGTGTGTTTCTGAGACTGTTTTGAAATTCAAAAAGCATTTGCTAAGGTGAGAAAAAATTCATTTAATTTAGATAGAGACTAGTATAGTTTATGGAGAAAATAAGGAAGCCAGCTGTGCATTTAAAATGTTGTTTTGTGTCAAGTGTTTTCAAGATTTTGTTTCTTTAACAAATTATAATTATAGATAATGTGAAGTATTATTACTGACAGGGTGTGCTTGTACATAGGAGGTGTGCTGTGTTTTCAAATTATGACCAGAAAATCGTTTTTTAACAAAAAGACATGCTTTTTACATTTATGAGAAGGATAACATCGGGTGTGTTTTTTAAATAAATATTTCACTTCCCAACATGAATATGGGGGAATAATTTGCTTGTTTGTTGGTTTAAAAACTCGTTTCTTGAAGTCATTTAGGTTTCACAATATGTTTTGCAAGAGTTACATAGTCAACATGGGGGCATATTTACAAGGCTTATGAGACACATTCACGTCATTTTCCCCATTTTAAAAGTGACTTTAAAGGTGGTGCAAGGTCCTTGTAAATACACCCTCATGAGTGCTTTGCAAATCTAAGTCATTTTCCCCTGGTGCATGTGCCTTGTAAATACGCCCCTATGTGTGCTAGACAATTTTAAGGTACATCTCCCATGAATCTGGGAGACTAATTTGCTTACATGATGTGTTTAAAAATCGTGCTAAGGTGAGAAAAGATTCCTTTAATTTAGAAACAGATTAGTATGCTTTTTGGAGAAAATAAGGAAGCCAGCTAGGGTGTGCTTGTACATAGGAGCTGTGCTGTGTTTTGAAATTATGACCAGAAAATCTTTTTTTTTTAAAAAGAAATACTTTTCACATTTATGAGAAGGACAACATGGGGTCTGCTTTTTTAAATAAATATTTCATTTCCCAACATGAATATGGGAGAATAATTTGTTTGTTTGGATAGGCCACACCTTATGGTGGTGCAAGGGCCTTGTAAATACGCCCTCATGTGTGCTTGGTAATTTTAAGTCACTTCCCCCTGGTGCAAGGGTCTTGTAAATACACCCTCATGTGTGCTTGGCCATTTTAAGTTACTTCCTCCTGGTGCAATGGCCTTGTAAATACGCCCTCATGTGTGCTTGGCAATTTTACCTCACTTCCCTCTGGTGCATGGGTGTGGTAAATACGCCCTCATGTCTGCTTGGCAATTTTAACTCACTTCCCCCATGGTGCAAGTGCCTTGTAAATACGCCCCCTTTGTCTATGTTGTTAAATTACTGTAGGTAAAATTGACAACTAGTGTGTTAATTGTTTGCCTACTGTTATTAGTTTACTGTTTGGTAATAGTGGTTAATATCATTTTTTTTAAAAATGTTAAACCGATTTAACTGAAGATCTTTAGAAAACTTTAAAAATGCCCTCAAGGCAGAGAAAACAAAAAGTAGCAAAGCGACTTACACTCCACCTTGGTAAAGATTTGCAGCAGTCCTCTACTATTAAATCATATCAAGTCGCCAAAAAAGCTCCGGGTAAGAAAATAAAATCATTTTTAAAAGGAATTTGCAGACCAAATTGAACATGTTTTAGTGCATAAGAAGACAATTTAAAGGAAAAGGAAAGGCCCGTCAAAAAAGTTTCTGCTAGAGCAGGAGATAAGTCTGTGCATGGCAGTAGAAGGGAAAATCAATTCAGGGACATTCGTAGGCGAATGTTCCGCAACAGGATAATTGTCAATTTGTTAAAAAGTTTTAAGAAAGGCCAACAGAAAGTGGCATTTTATAAGAAAAAGAAAAATGTAGAGAAAATTATTGATCAGGCTTTCGAAATTAAGCGAAAGTTATTTATTTTGGTAATCAATAGAATTAGGAAACTAAACAAGGTAATTTCTGATTTCAAATCAAATAGTAGATGGAAGAGAGTAGTTAATCGTAGTAATTTTTGTGAAGTTTTCTCAGGAGAATGGATGCATAGTGCAAGTTGTGAGGCATTTTTCAATGAGGAGAGTTACTTTCAGGACAATGATTTGGTGCATGCAGTTGACACCAGTGGTCGAGCATATGAGGTAAAAGATGGTTGTCCGGTTGAAAAAGAAAAACTTGTGTCCGCAGATGCAGAAGAGGTGTTAGGTGATGAGGTTTTAGGAAGATGTCCTGAGGGACCAGTCTACACCTGGAAATGTAGTAGTATTTGTAGTGTGCGACAGGATTCCATCAATTTGCTTTGTGATTTTGTTCGTACATTTAATAAGAAAAGTTTAAAACAGAAAATGAAGTTGTTGCAAGAATTAGATCCTTGCAGAGTGAGAGAAGTAACAGGTTTACATGGGCATTCACTGGCTTGACTTTCCAGAAGAGTATGCCAGAGTGTTTTTCATCATTTCAGAATGCTAGCAGTGCATCATAATAAAGTGAGGAAATTAGTGAGGATGTTGTATTATGCTAAGAGTCCAGCAATTTTGCTTAAACAATTGAGCAGTGCTCTTTTGCATGGTTCAGAACTACATGTGAAGAATATTTGTGAAGAAATTGAGTTCTGTTACTTTGCTAGTAAAGAGAACAATGTTTAAATTGGCCCAGTAGAAGAAGGTAATGTGGAAGAGAGTGTACAGATTTCTAATATAGATAAGTTTCACAAGGAAATTTCCATCTTTCAGGTGAAATCAAGTGAGAGGCCTAATTTCACTTGTGTGTGTTGTCGACGGACTTATTATAAGAATCAGACTAAATTAGTGGATTTATATGCAAAAAGTGAAATGGAAAACAATAGTGAATGGAAGGATTTTGCTACATACTTGATGGTAGAAAATTGTTTTGATTTGGGATCGGACCAACGTATGTGTACTTATTGTTTTAACAAATTAAACCAAAACCGGATGCCTGCTAGAGCGGTTCATAATAATCTGGAATTGGTTGACATTCCTTCTGAATTGAAGGATTTAAATACTTATGAATCTATTTTGATTCAAAGTGTGCATCCCTTTCAGGCTATTGTACGAATGGAGCCAAAGACAGGGAAATTGCCTCCATCAAATTTACAGAGAGGATTAAAGGGAAGAGTTGTTTATTTGCCTTTAGATTTGAAGAAAAATATTAATACAATTGGAGTAGAGAAAGTGGAAGAGGAACCTCTGGTTATCCTAGTTAATGGTGTTCCGACAAAGAGTAAGAAAATCTGGCAAGATTCAGTGGATGTTAGGAAAGTCAAAAAGGCAACATTGTATTTGTTAAAAAACAATGAGTACTACAAGAATGTATGTGTTGCAGAAGAGGAAGTAAGTGAAGAAGAAGATAGCGAATTGTGTGCTGGACAAATTGAGAAAGTAGAAGCCTCTAAAAATGAAGAAATATATAAACATTATAGTGATCATCCTTTGCATTCCAAGGAAGTCATGGGGAATGCTATTGAGTTGTTTCAAATGAAACAAGCCAAAGGGAGTCCCATTAGTGTTTGGGAGGAAAGTTTGGAAGCTCTGTGTTTTCCACAGTTATTTCCCACAGGTCGAGGAGGACGATATGATGAGCGACCTGATCAAATTCCTGCTTCTGAATACCGGATTTTACGATTGTATGCAGAAGATCCTAGGTTTCGTCAGTGCATTCCCTATTTGTTTTATCTATTGTTTGAATGTGATCTGTCTGGAAGGTCTTATGCAGTGAACCACATCCTGAAAAGTGGTCTACAACTGCGAAATATCTCAGCAAGGGACTTTATGGATAAAGTCAATGTGCAAGACAGTATTTTGGATTCTCACCTGATTAATCTGATGGCATGTCAGCGTGGTACTAATGAGTATTGGTACCGTCGTCATGGTGACTTAAAATGTATGCTGAGGAACTTAGGAACTCCCACATGGTTCCTCACTCTCAGCTGTGCTGAGTATGGCTGGGAAGACTTACTTGAATTTCTACGAGAGGCAAATGAAAACATTGAAAATATTGAATTCAAGACACCCGGAGAACTGTGCTCTTTGGATCCAGTGAATGTATGCAGGTACTTCAATCATAGATTTGAAGCTATGATGTCTTTCATCACGAACAAGAAAAATCCACCTCTTGGAGAGGTGTTGGATTTCTACTGGAGAAAGGAGTATCAAGCACGAGGTGCTCCTCATATACATATGCTGCTATGGGTCAAAGATGCACCCAAATTTGGAACAGATCCGGATGACTTAGTGATGAATTTCATAGAACAGTATTCTACATGTGCTGTCCCAAAGACAATGGACGACAAAAGTCTAAGAGAACAAGTTTTACGGTTTCAAAGCCATCGTTGTGGAAAGTACTGTCGTCGTAAATTCAGAAATAAGAACAAGTACTATACAAAATGTCGTTTTGGATTTCCACGATCGGTGATATCTAAAGGAAGAGTGAACAATTTGATGTCTTCGCTGCGACATAATGTGACAAGGAAATCACCCAAAAATACATACAATTTGAAGAGAAACGAAGAGTCCAAGAACATCAATGACTACAACCTAGTGATTTTGTCCATGTGGAATGCTAACATGGATATACAGTTTGTGGCTGACAACTGTATGGCTGTGGCTCGGTATGTGATGTCTTACATCACAAAAAAAGAAAAGACAGAACTCAAGGATATGTGGGAGGACATTTCCCATGAAAAGAGCCTCAGTAAGAAGTTGTACAGTTTCAGTCTGAAGATGTTGTCGCGGATCATTGACAGAATTTCGACAGACAGAATTTCGACCTACACAAATATCGGCGTAATTATATCGATTGCAAGAAAAATTACTATTCCCACTCCAGAGGGTGCAACAGTAGGGAAAGTGTTGGATAGCGTAGGGGTAAAAATTACTATTCCCACTCCAGAGGGTGCAACAGTAGGGAAAGTGTTGGATAGCGTAGGGGTTAAAATTACTATTCCCACTCCAGTGGGTGCAACAGTAGGGGAAACTGACCCTGAACCCAAAAAATATCCCTTTACCCAAGAACTGAAAACTGACCCTGAACCCTAAAAATACCCCTTTACCCAAAAACCCAAAACTGACCCTGAACCCTAAAAATACCCCTTTACCCAAGAACTGAAAACGGACCCTGAACCCTGAAAATACCCCTTTACCCAAAACCTGAAAACTGACCCTGAACCCTAAAAATACCCCTTTACCCAAAAACTGAAAACTGACCCTGAACCCTAAAAATACCCGTTTACCCAAAAACTGAAAACTGACCCTGAACCCTAAAAATACCCCTTTACCCAAAAACTCAAAACTGACCCTGAACCCTAAAAATACCCCTTTACCCAAAAACTCAAAACTGACCCTGAACCCTAAAAATACCCCTTTACCCAAAAACTGAAAACTGACCCTGAACCCTAAAAATACCCCTTTACCCAAGAACTGAAAACTGACCCTGAACCCTAAAAATACTCCTTTACCCAAAATTAATTAATATTACAATTAAATTACTTCCCACCCTACTCCCCTATAAACCCACAACCCGCTCCAGTAGTAAAAGATATAATTTAGGTAAAAATATACATAAATTATCAATTAATTATTCAATTAAAAGAAATCATTGCCAATTAATATTTAATTGCAAAATAAATTAATCATTAAAAAATAATTATTTAATTACAAATAAATTACTTCCCACCCTATTCCCCTATAAACCCACAACCCGCTCCAGTAGTAAAACATAATTTACTTAAAAATATACATATATTATCAATTAATTAATCAATTAATCAATTAAAATAATTCATTGCCAATTAATATTTAATTGCAAAATAAATGAATCATTAAAAAATAATTATTTAATTACAAATAAATTACTTCCCACCCTATTCCCCTAAAAACCCACAACCCGCTCTAGTAGTAAAACATATAATTTACTTTTATATTTTTTTTATTTATAAAACCATATTAAACACATATTATAACAATTAATTTAAATACTTAAGTAAAATTTCTAACACATATTAGTAAATCGAAATTACTTACATCGATATATATGCTATCGATATAAGTAATTTCGATATTACTTACCTTAGGGTCGATATTCTGGCCATCGATATTCTGGACATCGATATTCTGTCCCTTCGATATTAGCAACTCGATATAAGTGTAAGTCGAAATTAAAGATTCGATATTTTGACTGTGTACCGTTGTCGCATCGAGAAATCGGAGCTTACGAATGTTCTAACCGGTTATCTTCAGAAAGTCTCTATGCCAAATCTAGGAGTATCATTTGGGCAAGTCTTGGTCTTGCTGCAACGCGTAATCGAGTTCTCAAACCTTTACGGGAAATTGAGTATTTGGCGGAGAAGGAGCCAAGCAGTACAGATATTTTGAAGACCAACATGTTGGATACATATTATCCAAATAGAAGCAGTCACCTGGAGAATGTTTGTCTGTATGAGGTTCTACAAAATTACATTTTCAAGAGGAACATCACAGAAGATATTGATAAAGGAGTGTATGCTGTAATTGGAAGTGAGGGATGTCTGGTCAAGCAAAACAAATGTCTATTGGTAAATCATCAAAAATTGGATTGCGAATCTCCAGAAAGAAAAGAGTTTTTCTATTTAGCTCTTTTGCAACTTTTCAAGCCTTGGCGTGCAGAAGAGGAACTGCTTGGAGATTTCCTCTGTTACGAAGACTCTTTCAATGCAGCCAAGGAGTCCATAGAATGTCCTGTTTTTCCAAAATATCTAGAAATGTTGAATGCAGAAATCGACCAGGAAGCAACAATAGCAGCCGAGATTGCTAGAGACAGTTCTCAGGACAGTCAGAGTTCTGTTTCATTGAGTCAGGATCCACTAGGAAGACCAGTTATCGAAAATGAAGCTGCCACTGCCATGATTGAAGTGGAAAGAGCCATGGCACATGCTCAGGAGGATGTGGTTAACTTAGATTTGGAAAGACAACTCAACGTTGAGCAGAGGAAAATATATGACCAAGTTACCAGCCAAATTGATCATGGATTAAGTCATGAGAAGAAAGAGTGCTCATGTACGTCGTTGAAGCCTGTCCGACTGTACGTGAGTGGAGAAGCAGGAACTGGAAAAAGTTTCCTCATTAAAGCAATTTCATGTTATCTGCAGAAAAGAACTGAGTCATCACTGTCTTGTGTTGTCACCGCTCCAACTGGACTGGCAGCACATAATATTACTTTGCATCGGCTACTGATGCTGCCAGTGGAGCATGATAACAAATTACAATACCACAAGTTATCAGGAGATGCTTGTTGTGAAGTATCTAGAGTCCTGAAGAAGATGAAACTTCTTATCATTGACGAAGTAAGCATGGTTTCCAATGTCATGCTTGCCTTTGTGCATTTGAGAATGCAGGAAGTTCTTAAAACAGAGTATGATGTGTTATTTGGTGGCAAACACATCATTGTTTTCGGTGATCTTCTGCAGCTGACACCAGTGAAAGGACAACCAGTGTTTAAACTGCTTACGCATGAATATACCAGGAAGTGCCTAGGGAGCATTGGCAACGTTAATACATGGTTAAACTTCAATTATGCTGAGCTGCGTGAAAATATGCGTCCGGCGAAGGATGAAGATTACAAGAATATTCTACAAGATGTTAGAATCGGGAAAGTGACTGAGCGTGGGAAAGAAGCTTTACATGCACGATTACTGTCAAATTTGTATCCAGAAGAAGACGTTCTGCCAGAGAATATTTTTCATAAAATTACTGAGAAGAAATCGGGAATATGTTTGATGCCAACTCTTGCAGAATGTTCCATCTTCAACAACAAAATGGTAAATTTAGGAAACCAAGAGATTGTGAAACTGGAAGCTATTGACAGAATAGAGCATATGGGTGCAACAATTGTTTTGTCTGAGAATTTGAAATCTAAATTGGATTCATTAGAGAAGACTATATCTAAAACTGCTGGTTTTGAAAAGACTCTGAATGTGTGCTTAAATTGCCGTATCATTTTGAGAAGGAATTTACATGTTGAAAGAGGTCTGGTAAATGGATCAATGGGTAATGTTGTTGATTTTGAGAAATAAAGAAATAGAGATGGAATTGAATTTTTAAAAATTAAATTTGATGGCATTGAGGAAGTACAGCTAATTGGTCGTTGCACAGCTAGGTTTTTGCTTGTAAAAGACTTATATGTTCGCCGTAAGCAATTTCCTGTTTGCTTGGCATATGCGGTGACAATCCATAAATCACAAGGTTTAAGTGTAGACAGTGCTTTGGTGAATATTGGCAGTTCTGTGTTCAAGGAGGGTATGGCTTATGTAGCATTGTCACGAGTCAGAACTTTATCGGGTTTGTACTTGATTGAGTGTGATGCCACAAACATTTGTGCTGATCTAGATTGTGTTATGGAATACAATAGGTTAAGAAGAGAGTATGCGCCACATTTGCCTCAATATCCTTTGTTTGAGAAACGTGTGGTAGGCCAGAAACAAAGAAATATCACTAATAGTAGGCAGGTTGTAGCAAAAAGACCAAAAGTCGATGAACCCAAAATTGTAAGCAGAGAGAAAATGAATTCTGTTGAAGATGTTGTTGGTTTTCAATTTGAAAATAGTTCTGGTGTGAACTGCTATGCTAATGTAGTGGTTAATGTTGTCTTTTCTCTAGAAACTTTAAAAGAACAGATTGTGATCAATTCGGATCAAAGTTTTTGCTGTTTGTTGAATTCTGTGTTAGAGAAATGTAGCGCTGATAGAACAAGAGTAGAAAGTGTGTCTGAAATTCGAAATCTGTTAGACAAATGTTCAGGTCAAACACAATTCTCTCAAAATATTCAGCAAGATTGTTAGGAGTTTTTAATGTATATGCTTAATGTATTGCAAGATGAAGGTGTAGATGTAGATCATCTGTTTGGCCTTTCTTATCAATGGCAGCATGACTGCGAGAATTGTACGTTATCAAGTACTACTAGTGTAGACTCAGAAAGATTTATAAATTTAACTTTGACAGACAGTACATCAGTATCCTTTAATAAGCTAGTAAAAGCAGCCAATCAAAACATGGAGTTTAGCCAATGTAAGTCTGCAATGCTGTCCACATTATTTATACGAAGATATGGCCAGTATGTCATTTTAATGTTTCAACGATGTAGGCCTGATGGAACAAAATTGACAACTTTAATTAAAAATTTTGTGGCTTCTCAGTTGTCAATATCAGGAAGGACTTTTCTAACTGCAGCAATTATATATCATGAGGGTCCTTCAACAACATCAGGACATTACACATCTTATTTGAAGTCTGGAAACGGCTGGTCATTCTGCAATGATTCTGTTTTAACTTTCAAAAAAAGATTGCCTTTTCACCTTAAAAATTCTTACCTGGTGTTCTTACAACCAAAATTTTAGGGAAGGAATCTCGGGATTTGTTCTGAGGAATTTCAAGAGGTTCTAATGGCTCCTACACTATATAGCCTTGTGGATAAGTGTAGCACAGAGCGAAAATTGTTTGTTTTAATAAGCTAATTCAAGCAGCAGATCAAAAGAAGGAGTAGAGGTAATATAAGTCTGCAATGCTGTCCACATTATTTATAGAAACTTATGGGTGAAATGTCATTTTACAATTCCAACTATATAAACCGGATGTAAATAAGTTGTCAAGTCTAATTAAAAATGTTTTGGCTACACAGTCGTCGATTTCAGGAAGAACATTTGTAACTGCAGCTATTATATGACATGATGGTCCTTTGACAACATCAGGATATCACACAGCTTATTTGAAATGTAAAAAAGGCTGGCCTTTCGGCAATGATTACTATTTGACTATGAAGCAATGTTGCTTTTAGACTTGTTTTCAGAAGTGAGAATTTAGGGTAGGTAACTGGATTATAATAATTCTAGGTGTTGCTGTAATTTAGTGTGCTGTTTTAAATTGCTTTGTATGTCTCAATTTTCTTAAAACGATGGAACTTATCTTTCAGAAAGTGGCGGGCAGATAATAATAACAGCACAACAGAGTATAAGCTGTTCATAGGACATCCTTTGACGTCATGGAAAGTAAGTTACTTTTGAGGAGTTCTGATTTCTGATTGGTTATATTATATGGGTTTTTTAAACACAATCATTTTGATTGTGTTTTTTTCCCCCGCTGTTATATGATGAATACCTTCAACTCACTGGGGCAGATTTATGAGGCCGTTGCGCCTCTTTGCGCCGCAATTGCGTCACTTTATTTGACGCAACTGTGGCGCAAACAATGCGCCCTATTTACAACGTGACGCATCTAGGAGATGAGTCATGTTGTAAAGCACTGCGCCATAAGGAGGCGTTCCTGCGCAAGGGGGGGGGCGTTCCTGCGCAGGAACGCCTCCTGAAAGTGGCTGAATGAAATCTATGAGATTTCACTCAGTCACTTTCAGGGCAATGCTGCGTCAAAACCCTGCACCTGCTTGAAGCAGGCGAAGGTCTTGACGCAGCATTGTGCACATGGTGTATCCCCGAGCCTTGCTGGAGCTGCATCGCACTTGCGACGCAACTCCAGCAATGCGCCACATTTCCGGCACAGATGCGTCACGCATCTGTGCCGTTTTTGCACCATGGTGCGCCGCATTATAAATGCGGCGCACCATGGTTGGCGGAGCTGTGGCACACTGTGGCGCATGTTAACTGGCGCATCCCTGGGGATGTGCCAGTTAACATAAATCTGCCCCACTGTTTTTAGTGAAATTTGATATATTCTGAGAACAGCAAAAATAAACCATTTAATATGTATAATTAATTCTGTACTTTGAATTGTGATTTTTAATATGTACTCATCTTGTCTCATGCTCACTCATCTTTTACTACCTTCTATCAATTTTAAAATTTTTGTTCTTTCATTCACAGATTGAAAGTATAAAAATAACAAGTGACTAAGTTAACGATAATTATAAGGTAAGTGTTTAGTACTCATTCCGTTACATCTCTTTCACATTTAACTTTTATTAGTTCCACTGCTTCATTTCTTTAATCCTCAGTTTCCTGCCTTTGCTCATTCCTTTTTCTATTACTCACTTACTCTACTCCTTCCACTCCTTTTCTCAGTCCCTCTGTTCTCATAGTTCCTCACTCTTGTTCACTCACTCCGTCTCTATTACTCTCACTGTCTCGGTACTCATCACTCTTTCACTACTTGTTTATTATGCTTTCTCCCTGTAGTTCAAGCACACTATGTTATTTACATTTCTTTGCTGTTTCAATCATTCCTTTTCTGTCACTTCTTCTTTTCTGCTTTCTGTTTTTTCTCTCTGTTATTCCACATGTTTTAACCATAGTCACTGTCATACATCTTGTTTTATTCCTATTTACTTTCGCTCACTGTTTTCTTAACACTTTCCCTCAGGATTGTTCTTTTAGTCCGGTTCTATCTCTCATTCCACATCCTTTACTGTATTTCTTCTTAATTTGAACATTCACTCACATTCTCTAAGAAACTCTTGTTTATTATTCTTCTAGTCTCCTTTTTTTCTTTCACTTCCTTATCTATTTTGTTTTTCACAATTATACCCTCTTACATCTTTTCTTCGGTAAATAGAACTATTAAACAGTATCTCTGTGTTACTCCCTCTAGCTGTCTTTCTTTTAACATTACTCTCTGTTTCCTTCCCTTATACTTACTCTTCTTTTGTTTTTAAAAGAAATTTTTCTGGTTCGCTTCCGGTTCGCGTACCGGCGCGCAAACCGGGAAGCGAATAAAAAGAAATAGAGGTTGCCAGAGTGCTAAACATTCTAGCAATTTCTTATAAAGGGGAGGTAGTTCTGAAATGAACTTTTTTTTATTATTTTTGTTGTTTTATATTTTTTTATTATTTTTCTGAACATTTTTTTACTTTTGTATTTTTTTTGGTTTTTTTTGGGGGGGGGAAACGAAAATGATTCATTATAAAGGGCTCAACAGGAGCAAAAAAAAAAGATAATTTATTTTCTGGGGCGTTTTGGACATTTGTGATTGTCAATAGCTGTGTTGATTAAATGTACGCTACTCTCCCTGTAGCAAATCAATTGGCCGCAAAAAATGCACACTTGCTTCACTTTCCCAAACTTCAGCTGGATATTTGGGACCGTCTCCCTCGCCTCTGGTCCCGTCACTGCCTCTTCTGATGTCCTGGCCACAGGAGGGGGGTTATCCTGCAGGTCACGTACTTGCGCAGCACTATAATTTATAGGGTGCCACCTGTCCATGTGCCGATGCATGGTGTAATTGCCATAGCTGTATTTCTTATCAGTCCCTCTGGACAGATCTTTTTTGCAGATGAGACAGGTAACATAGCGGGCATTTACCTTTTTTTTGCCCCGGGGAAATGTGAAAAATTGCCATATGTAATTTTCTTTCACATGGGACCTCCTCGGCTCCTCAGGCAAAAACTCCCTCGTCCCTTGCTCCTCTTCCTCTTCTTCCTCCTCTTACTGAAGGATAACCTGAGGAGGTGGTCCTCTCTTCCTAGAAGGAGGTGGTGGTGGTGGGGGTGCACCAGCTGCAGCTACTAATGAAGCCATTTCTTAAGAATCAAAGTAGGTCTTCCTCTCACAAAGTTGAAAGTCAGAGTGAGAAAAAAGGTGGGGCCTTTCATCATTTGGGAAAAAAATGTTCTAAACCAATGAAAAGTGTTATTTTTAGGTCATATGACCTAGCCTTACATCATTAGGAAGCCAATAGTAAAATGAACCAATGAAAAGTTCTATGAACAAGTCACATGACCTGTTATGCTTAGGTTACGCGTCCCGCTACGCACCCGGAGCGCTTCCGGGGCGCTGCGCTTCGCGCCTCGGTTCGCGCTCCGGAGCACTTCCGGGTGCGCTAACGCGGCGCGTCATAAAACGCATTACGAGGCAATGCGATACGTCGCGTTTACGCGACACGTCACGATGTTGTTTTCTTGCGCGGCAGTTGCGCTAACGGAACGTTTCCCGGTTCGCGGACCGGGTCGCGGCACCAAATTGAGCTAACGGGAAGCTACCCGGTGCGCGGACCGGTAGCGAAACAATAAAAAAATATATAAATAAAAAAATTATATTACAAACATATAAAATATATTTTTGCATTAAAATAAGAATACATTTTACAGCTTTTGATATTTGCTATTAAAAAATCATTGAAATTCACTGAAAAAACTATAGGTTATAGACCATATATAGTAAGGAATTAGCAATTACATAACCTTAAAAATTCACTGAAAAAACCATAGGTTATAGACCATATATAGTTAGGGATTAGCATTTACAAAACCTTATTTTACTCGCACAAAACCATTGAAATTCGCATATATAGTTAGTTGCACTAACTATATATCGCGCACCCGCAATCCACTGCTGATGATGTCACATATTACATCATTCATGACATGGTCAGTGACATCACGGATGACATCACTGATGACATCTCAAATGACATCACTGATGACATCTCAAATGACATCACTGATGACAACATCCAGTGACTGTATGTTTCTGTAAAGTTAAAATATGTCTTACATATTGAAGAATGAGTGGATGTATAAGTGTCTGGATGAAGGATTTAGTAGGTGCATGACTGACTGTATGAGTGAGTGATTAAATGTGTCTCACTGAGTGCATGAGTTAGTGACTAAACTGTCTTAATTTGTGCATTATTATGTCTGTTGTTCTGTAAACTGCTGCATGTGTAAATCAGTAGCTATATAAGTAACTATATGGGTTATTGATTGGTTGCTCAAGTATTTGTATGGGAGACAGTATGTGTGTGAGTGGCTGGGAGGTGTATGACTCTGTGCATAGATGTGTGAGCAGTTGATTCACTAGATGTATGGGTTCAAAAGTGCATGTGGAAACAGCTGCATGGGCAGTTGACTGTGTGCATGAGTGTATTGGTGAGTGAATGGATATCTCAGTGCTACATGTCAAAGTAAGTACATATGTAAAACACAGTACATGTGAGAGTTGACATATATAAATAACTGTGCATAAGAGCCAGTGAATGTGTGAGTGGCTGTATGGATCATTGAAAACTTGTATCAGTGATTGTATAAGAGAGTAAATATGTGCTAGAATATGTTTGAATTAGTAAGGTGTGTATAACCGTATAGTTGAGGAAATGGAGGAGTGATTGATTCTTTGCATGAGTGACTAGATGTATGAGTAACTCCATGGATGAGTGACAATCTGTGAGTGTCTGTTTACACTGATTGTATCTAAGGTTATATTAGAGTCTGAAGAGGTTCATCGTATTATCACATGAATGATATTATCAGTGATGTGATCAGTAATGTCAAATGAGATGTCATCAGTGATGTCATCAGTGATGTCACTGACCATGTCATGAATGATGTAATATGTGACATCATCAGCAGTGGATTGCGGGTGCGCGATATATAGTGGGTGCAACTAACTATATATGCGAATTTCAATGGTTTTGTGCGAGTAAAATAAGGTTTTGTAAATGCTAATCCCTAACTATATATGGTCTATAACCTATGGTTTTTTCAGTGAATTTTTAAGGTTTTGTAATTGCTAATTCCTAACTATATATGGTCTATAACCTATGGTTTTTTCAGTGAATATTATATATATATATATATATATATATATATATATATATATATATATATATATATATATAGCTGCTCAAAGGTTGCCCTGTAATGGAAGGCACGCCAACTCTGTTCTTAGTGTAACAGCTTTTTACTGGTATGAGGGCAATAGTGTCACCGAACGCATAAGCAGTTCAACAGCGTCCTTATCGCCTGATGCGTTTCGATGTAACATCCTCTTTCTCAGAGGTGTGGATGCAGGTGAAAGTTCTGTGTCTTTAGGACCACCTTTCTTTTCTTTGGTACACGTAGACCCTCCCTGTATGGGCTGTCCCGATAGAACAAAGGATTTCTGGGCCTCGTAGTACTAATGGATTTTTTTCTTTAATCCCACAAAGGTAATTAACTGCCACAATAATCTAAGCCCCCAGATGGGCCTCGATGCACACGCTTCCCCTCTAACTCCATGACAGCGTCCCCAGTGCGAAGATCCAAAATCGATCTTCTGGCCCCCTGTTGCAGGGTAGTGCTCTCCCGACGGCTGGGCTGCCGCCAAAAATGCCTGCTCAAAGGTTGCCCTGTAATGGAAGGCACGCCAACGCTGTATATATATATATATGTGTGTGTGTGTGTATATATAGTAGGTAGTTATAGTTAGGATCAAGTTTCCATAGGAAGAGCATTTTTTGTTTTGCTTATAACTTTGGCGTTGTTTGATGAATCTTCATGAAATTCTCGAAACTAATTCGAACGGGTGAACGGATTTACCCCAAATTTGGTCTAGAAAGCACACTTTTGTTTATTTGGTGTAAATCCATTGAGTAGTTTTGGTGAAATATCGAAACTTACAGATATCGATATTTGGGAATTCTGCCATCTGATTGGCTACGAGCACGAGCTTGCTGCTTATTGGTTGTGAGCAGTTGCAACTAGGAGGTGTTGGCAGGCATTTGTGATTCCTTTGAAGCGAGTAAGAGGAAAAAATGGGTGAAAAAAGTAGGAAAGAGGAGGGTAGGAGCACTGGAACGTCTGTGGGATGTTTAGGGTGTGCTATACAGGGAGTGTGAAGCGAAGTATTTACCCCTACCGGTGTGAAAGTGCTGTTTTGCCCAGAGTGAGATGGTGCTGAGGTGATGTGCCAGTACACTCTGGAATGATAGCGTGCACCTGAACAATGAGCTGAGTGCTGTAAACTAATGTACTGAAGTATTTACCCCTACCGGTGTGAAAGTGCTGTTTTGCCCAGAGTGAAATGGTGCTGAGGTAAGGTACCGGTACACTCGGGGATGATAGCATGCATCTAAACCGTGAGCTGAGTGCTGTAAACTGATGTGCTCTGGGCGCTGTAGCATACTTGCTGCTGTAGGATAGCGTATACACAGGGGGGTTTTACCCAAACATAGTCACTGGGACCTGGGTTCTATAAGTACTAAGAGGAAGGGGTCCCAGCGTGAACGTGATATAGTATGAACAATTCAAAAGAAATTATTTACAAAATGATTACTGGGTAATCCCAGGGCGTAAGTCCTCAGCCCAATTTTACAATGCGGTGCATATCTTTGATATGACAGCGTTTTATAGTGATTAGGTCTCTTGTTAAATTTCAGATATTAATGCACAACCTTCTCTCAATGACACTTTTGAACCCATGCCGATCTATTCTCATTAATGGGTAAGCTCATTCTACCTTTATACTTGATTGACTATCATAGCCCAACTAGCCTTAATATTACTTACTCCCCGTGTTCTGTTTCAGACACGCAACATGCAACGTGATCAAGCGTGATGATAGTCTTTGACCGTGTGCTATACATTTAATCAAGGTAAATCACTAATTTTAATAATGGTTCAGTATCCTGGTTTAGATACTGCTAGATATACCATCGCTCATTCCACGTGTTCTCTAACAGACACGGACCATACTAAGAGTTCATGTGTGATGACAGCCCTTGATCGTGTGACAAATAACTAATCAAGGCAAACCACTACATTTGATAATGGTCAAGAATTTTGTGTTGGATGTGGCCATAGTCACCCACCCCCCGGGCCAGCTTTTATCTCCATACGCTCCAAATTCAATCACGCTCTATTTTCAAAAGCATGAGGAAGATCCACTCTTTAATTTGTTTGTTCCTACCTATCTCAGAGTCTGATTTATTTCAGATATTTCCAAGTGCAGGCTGTACCAGACGGGTACGCTTGCCCAGTTAATGATTCATTCCAGAGCTATAACCTCAACGGTATACCCTCCCAATCAGCTGTGTATGCTTAGATTGGTTTAACTTATGAGGCATATTCCACCACCTTGAAATATAATTCTTTACTTTATATACATTAATTAGGTTGCCTGCCCTCTGTTTTGGTCCTGATGAATTTCATTAATTGCATTCTGTGAAGTATGATATTTGTTGACTTTATTTTTGAACTAATGGTCCTTTGCTTTGTATATAACAAACCAATACAGTTGTGTTAACTGGCTGATTTTACTGTCACTAATTCCGTTCCATCACTATATCACCACCTTATCACAATTACCCACCCCCTTCCCCCCTGGGGCACTGTACAACCGTTTAAAACTATTGAACAATTGTCTGTATATTCAGTATACTCAATCCCATTGTGAATAAAACAGTGTGGATGCATTCATTGTTTTTGTAAATAATTTCTTTTGAATTGTTCATACTATATCACGTTCATGCTGTAGGATAGCTGCACAGGTGTTGTTAGTATGCGTTTAGACTATAGCGGGAGTGGGAAGCAAAATATTCACTGGTACCCGTCTCAAGACAATGGGATGAAACCGTGAGCCTAAGCCGTGAGCTGATTGTTGTAAAGTGATGTGCTGTGGGCGCAGTAGGATACTGGCTGCTGTAGCATACCTGTGTAAGTAGTGTTAGTATGCGCTTATACTATACAGGGAGTGGGAAGCAAACTACTCACCTCTACTTTCTGAAGACTTGAATGCAGTGTTTTAGCAAGCAGGAATAAATAAATAATGGTGAAGAATATATTGCAGAATGTTGCAATGCACAGAAGAGAAATGATTAAATCAGGTGTGTCTAAGAAAGTGGCTGTGTAATAAAGCGATTGAGTCTGAAAGTTACATAAAAAGTGTCTTTATTTAAGTGCCATAAATGGATCAACTGGTGCAAGAGCTAAGGCATTCAGCTGAGGAAAACTCAACTGCTTCTACTGTTTTCAAACGTACGCTCCTGCATCAGTGAATTCCACATTAGATGATTCCACATTCCACAATTAAGACCAGATCTTACTGCACACCCCAAAATCTCGTACTCCAGGTCAGAGCTTACGCTTATCAGAGAACACTACCATCTTTCCCCACAACACCACCACATTAAGGACCCACCCCACCTCCAAGACCTGGAAGGGTTCTTTTCATACCCACACTGCAAATACCAGAGTAAAAATTACACCCCCATTCAGCAGGAATCGTGGTCTCCCAAACTCCCGCCCAATGCAGACCCTAAAAGGAATAACACACGGAAACTCGGTCCAAATTCCTCTCGAAAATCCTCCCTGAAAGGCTTCCTAAGTAACGTTAGATCCTTGCCAAATCACGCAATCGAGATGTGGGATCTACTAGATACCGAAACTCCGGATGTGGGTTTCATAACCGAGACCTGGCTTAAACCCACTAATACCCCAGCAATCACTATCGCCCTGCCAGAAGGATATAAAATCCTTAGACTCGACAGACAGGCCAAAACCGGAGGAGGGATTGCCATTATTCACAATCACAGGGCAAAACCCTCCATTTTGGAACAACGTTCTAGCGGACAAATTGAGATCATGATTTTCAGGCTCGATCTCTCCCCCCAATTTAACTGGAAAGGGGCTCTGGTCTACCTCCCCCCTGGACTCCTAGCCGACTTCTCTCTCCTGCTTATGGAACTCATAGCCCCACATGTGATCTCCTCTAACAACTTCATGCTTATGGGTGACTTCAACATCCACTACGAGAACATCGACAAGGCCGACACTGTATCCTTCCTCTCAGACCTTGCCACACTGATTCTAAACAAAATTAGCAATGGTCCGACTCACTCAGCAGGGCACGCCATAGACATCATTTTCACTAAATCTCCCCTACTCACCTGCGAAGAGTTAACTGATCTGACCATGCTATCATCAACCTTCAACTGGAGGATCCCAGGGTATCCTAGCGGCCCATCCCACGAAAACAATCCCCTTAGAAACAATGGCATAAAGTTAATCCAGCTGCTTTCCCATCCACCTTCACGATCACTAAAAGCTTACCAGGTAGAAACACCGAAGACAGCCTAACCCTTTTCAATAAATCTATCTTAACTGCCATTGATCTGATCGTACCGATAAAAACAGGCACTTCCAAATCTAGAGCCTCACAGGCAGCATGGTTCTATGTAGAACTCCAGAAAGAAAAAAACTGGATTTTAAAAACCTTGAAAGGAAGTGGTGCTGCACCAACCTCGCAGCCAACAAAGAGAAATTTAAGGCCGCCTTCACCACAAAAACAGTAAGCTCGCCCATAAATCACATATTATTCTTCTACTCAGCTAGGCGGATAACACCCCCAAAACTATGTACCAAATCCTGAAAACTTTGACCAACCCCAAAGCTTGTGAATTAGAAGAAACCCCCTCCCAAATGCTTTGTGACAACATCAGCAAGCATTTTATACAGAAAATTGAAAACATCTACAATAATATTGTCACCACCAAACTCCCTCCCCCTTCAGGCTCCTCTCCCGACAACCACTGTAGCCCTACCCCCAACCCTAATACTCTACAAAATTTCCCCCATCTAACACATGAAGAAACCGAAACCGCCATGAATACAATAAAATCAGGTTCACCACTTGATATTATACCTGCCAAAATCATGGCATCTTTAACAGAACAACTATCTGTACCCATCTGCTCCTTATTAAATCAGTCCCTGGAAGAAGGCCACCTACCCTCCCCATGGAAGGCCGCCCAAATCATCCCCATCCGGAAGAACTCCAAACTCCCCACAGAAAATCTCTCGAACCTCCGCCCATCTCCCTCCTCCCTTATTTGAGCAAAGTCTTGGAAAAAACACGTCAATAAACATCTTTCCAACCATATCGAAAGGACTGGCTACTTGGATCATACCCAATCAGGTTTTCGCCCAAAATACAGCACTGAAACAGCCCTAGTGTCCATCACCGACACCATCAGGCTCTCCTGAGATCAGATCAGAACCAGCCTACCCTTTTAGTGCTATTAGACCTATACGCCCCCTTCAATACGGTGGATCACCAGACTTTGCTCACAAGAATCAGGGAGACAGGAGTCGGGGGGACAGCCCTAAAATGGATAAACAGCTTCCTTTCGAACCACCCCCAAAACATCAACCTAGGCCCTTTTAGGTCCACTCCTCAGGTACTTACCAAGGGGGTGCCACAGGGCTCATGCCTGAGCCCTACTATGTTTAACATATACATAGCCACTCTAGCAACCCTCTTGAAGAACTATGGGTCCGTTCCTATATCTTACACGGACAACACCCAACTTACCTTTGCTTTCAATAAAACCTCTCAAGCCGCCCAATCTACCTTATCTTCTGGCATGCTGGCATTATAATGTTGGATGGAAAGCAACTTCCTCCAACTGAATGCCGGGAAGACGGAGGTTCTGTTCTTCGGAGATGCCCCCCTTCTCTGGTCACCTCTATGGTGGCTCCAGGACTAGACAAGCCCCCTACCCCAGCGACTACAGTCAAAAACCTTGGAGTGTACTTCGAACAGTCCCTAACCATGAGGAAACATGTTACACACACAGTGGGCTCATGCTTCCACACCCTAGGCCTACTAAGAAAAGCTTTCCCTTATCTCCCGGACTCAATCAGAAAGACCCTAACTCAGACCCTGGTACTAAGTAAACTGGACTATTGCAATGACCTTCTGATCACAGCAAATGAGTCCTCACTAAACCGACTGCAAATGATACAGAACACCCCCGCCCGCGTGGTCCTAAATGCTCCCCCAGATCAGCCTCCTCTCCCCTCCTCCACCAACTGCACTGGTTGCCCATACAACGTGTGAAATGTAAAATGTGAAGCCTCACTCACAAAGCAATTTGGGGTAAATGACCACCCTATCTAGCAGAGAGACTCCACTACTACACCCCGCTCCGGACTGTGCGCTCCAGTTCCCAATCTCTCCTCATTATTCCTAGGATAAAAAAGGCTAAAACTGGAGGCAAGTCTTTTTCCTACCAAGCCCAAACTCATTTGGAACCAACTTCCTCGTGCTCTAAGACAGTGCCCAGACCATCGAAAGTTCAGGAGAATCCTGAAAACCTTCATGTTCTAACCTTCCATGCCTATGCTCCTGCTACATTTCCAAGTGCTGAGATACCCCCAAGGGGTGATTCAAGCGCTATACAAGAATATAAATCAAATCAAATCAAATCAATCATGTTACAGTTCCACGTGACATAAACAATACCTATTAGACTTGAATGACTCAAAATTCTATAATGAAAATAAAGGTAGGATATGATAACCACATGTATCCTTTAAGAAAACAAAGAAGAAAAAAATTTGCAAAATCTAATCATCAAACTTCTTAAGTACCCTGGTACTCCTTTTTTGTAACACAAAATTATCAACAGTAGAAGAGCCAGCAATCTCTTGTACAATGGATTCAATCTGGTGCGTGTCAGAATTGGTAATAGTTCTACCCACATCGGAACTTTGAGGAGGAACACAAAATTGCGCTCCTGAGAAACACATTCAGTACCCTTCTCGTCAAACCATACATTATTGTCTTCAGCTCTTTCAAAAAAAATTATTGTGCAAAGTGCTAAGGCACCGAACTTAGGCAAACTCCAAGCATTTCTGTTGTATTCAAACCGAAGCTGCTGCATCAGTGAGTCGTACATTACATGTTACAGTTCCATGTGAAGTAAACAATAGCTATTAGACATGAATGACTAAATTCTATAATGAAAATAAAGGTAGGATACGATTACCACACTGTGCCAACCAGTTCCTAAACAATGTTCTGTTTTTTTATCTTGATCGCCAGCTCGTGAGCAGAGGCTGAAGATGAGTACATTTGTGTGAAAGGGCTTTGTGGATAACACAGGCAAGCAGAGAGACATGTGCACAAAGAATAGACTTGGTTCCAAAATGGCTGTTGGGTTTAGGCTAATTTAGCAAGTAAATAGTGTATTTGCATAGGCCATACATCACCCATCCCTAATTAGACTGGAGACGTAAGGGGCAATAATGAAAACAGAGCATTCTTAGAAAGTTATTAAATGAAAATAGTTCAATTGAAGTGTATTAAAAAAAATTTAAGGAAAAAGTAAAAAAAGTTGAAAAAAATCATTGTTGCCATCGTGTGAGAAAAGCAAAGCGATCCAATTCATATCCTTGAAAGGACAGTAATGTTCCTCGAATGTTAGAGCGGCACTTTGAATTGGCAGGCAATCTGCAATGTTGTCAAAGGTCACTCCTTGCAGGAGATCTTTTGCGGCTGTGCAGCAATCCTATTCCGCCACAATACATTTTTTGCGTTGCATCCGACATTCCTCCACTGCCTGAACAATCAAGTTCATGGTTTTCAAGATTTTCCATTCCCCGCTGGATATCGGGAGCGATTGTTGGGATGTTGGCAAGGCATAGATCCATTCACCAGTCGAATGGGCAAGTTTTGCAATTAAAAGATGGTTGCACGCAGATTGCATATGTGTAAATAAATGTCATGTTGGAGCTGGCTCCAATTATAGATAGAGGCAGGCAGCCGAAAAGTTATTCAATTTTTTGACAGTATTGATGTAGCTTCGTGTAGAGGCGTATTCTGTCGGACATTGTTGTTACTACAGTGAGTACGGCCATTTTTTACAGGCAAAAATAGTAGTAGGATGGCTGCAAAGAGAGTGAGAATTATGGGCACTGTTCCTGTTATTCCATAGGTGATTGAATAAATGAAGTCTGGTATTATACCAAAAACAGTTTGAAAGACTGTGAGAAGGCCTGAGGAGACCGTGATAAAAAAGTGTGCCAGACATTGAGTGTGAGATGTGTTGAAGTTTGGGAGTTGTTTTGTGTGGAAGGGAATAGACATTGCCACAGGAAGTTACTCGGCATGAAACAGTAAAGACATACGGTATGCCAGCTCACATTCCGTAGGAGTCCATGTTATTGAGAAGCAGATAACTGCCGTTAGAAAGCTGTGTGTATGTTGTTCTGATTGTGGGAGTTGGCATGCTTTTAAGAAAGCACTCAAGATTGGGATCAGTAAGCTTAGAAGCGTTGTGTGCAGTCGGACATTCTTGGATAGTAATGAATGACTGCCATTGTGGTCGCACTTTTCTTCTTTGAGGAAAAGTTCTGTATCCTCTTTAAGACAGCAATATGTAAATGGGACAAACTACTGCTCATGAATAAACGTGCTACCTTCTATAATCACATACAAAATTACATACAACATGTAAATCTAGCAGACACAACGATACTACGTACTGTGGGAACCGTGGCTAGCCATGTACACAAACCAAACATAGAATGGCACCTCTGCCACACAATGCAGAATGAGGGGAGAGATGGGAGCAAAGTATGTGCGAAGGTGGCAAGTGATTCTCGATTATAAAATTATACAATGCAAAGTGTTGAGGGGATGTGCCGGATAGACTTGAGTATGCAAACCACAGACATGTACATGTGAACATACACTGATATTCTATTGAGTGAAGTAGACAGTGGACGCAACCACAATAGTAAACTCAGTAGAGAAGATTATGAAAACATAGCGCGTACGTGCCACCTCCCCCCTCAAATCTTTAACGTAGTGGGCTGGCTCAGCGTACGCAAGGCTAGCGGTGGGGTATGAATAAACGCCATGTTTTTGTGGGTATGGTTTTGTTCAGGAATGGCGAACGTGCCTGCCAGGTCAGTGCAGCTTACACCGCCACGAGGTTGACCCCGTTGGCGAAGGTTGCTGCTTGAAAGATGCTCTCAGCCTGCTGATACTCAGAAAACGTCATGGCCTCTGCGACGCACATATGCCCCACAGTTCACCTTTTGCACCTTATTATGTGAAAGAGGGCCCACCACGTGCTGGCAGAAGCTTCTGGGCCGAGTTCTGCGAGGTTGGTAGGTTCCTAAGATCAACGCTGGCTACCGCGACAAAGGCACACACCTCTCAGTCTGAGGCCCAGCAGTGCGGAGTGCTCTGTAGACTACTAACACAGTAGTCTAAAAGGTACCAACAGTGGAACGGTGTCTTGATCCCACAATGGACGACTGCATCTCGACCAGGTGCAACCAACTCTAGGTCCAAAAGGTGGAACGGTGTCTTGATCCCACAATTTATTTTATTTTATTTATTTAACGCAATTTTATATAGCGCAAACTTTACCCGAAGATGTCAGAGCACTTTACATAAGAACCAGTTGCACAACATAAGGACTAAGGATTACATGTGTTACATAAAAGATAAAAAAAGAAAAAATTGCAAATGTACAAGATGTAAAGTCACACAAGGAAGAGATACATACTGAAAGAAAAATTGCAAATGTACAAATAGTAAAGTCACTCAATGAAGAGACTCTACTATACTCTAAGAATCACATAGGAGTGGTAGAGAGTAGAAAAGTCTACTGCATATACTAGTGATTACAGTTATCTCTATATACATAAGGAAGGGATACAAATGGATATACTCTAAGAGTGACATAGGAATGGTAGAGAGTACAACGGTCTACTCAATATACTAGTGATTAGAGGTATCTCTATATACATAGTGAAGGGATACGAATGTATATACTCTGTGTTTCCGTAGCTAACTGCTGCACAAGATTATTGGGCTTGATTGACTGTAGCCGCTGGACTTCACTGCGGTACAGCAGGTCCGAACAGTGAAACGGGGTCTTGATTCTATGATTGAGGATGTCAGAAGTTAAAGTCTGTGGTTATTTCTGTGTCCCCCATCTGACCAGGTACAAGCATCTGTAGGTCCCAACAGTGGAACAGTGTCTTTATCCCACAATGGACGTTGTTAGATCTGCATCTGAGAGTGCAGATGCAGGTACTCCCTTCGACCAGGTGCAACCTACTCTAGGTCCCAACAGTGGAACGGTGTCTTGACCCCACAATGGACGATGTCCACTATTACCTGCTCCTTGTTTTTACATAACTCCCTCCATTGAGGTGCATAAGGCTCTGTGCTTCCGTAGCTAACTGCTGCACATGATTATTTTGTTCAGTTGACACCAGTCGTGCAGTACACCGAGGTACAGCAGGTCTGAATAGTGAAACTGGTCTTGATTCTATGATTAAGGATGTCAGAAGTTATAGTGTGTGATTATTTCTTTGTATCACCACCGATCAGGTGCAACCAACTCCGTGCTTCCGAATCCAACGGCACGTGACTGTGAGGTGTTAATGACCACTGCCTCTGGCCTGCACTGCGGACAGCAGGGCTCACAATTCAGATCAAGTGGTGATTGTTTAATTAGAGAATCCAGTAGTCAAGTAACTACAACGTCTATTGAAATATACACAATATCCTTTTAGTATACTTGCTTGAAGAACTTTTTTTAGATGAGTTATAGCTTTAGTACAATGATCAAATTCTTCTTGGTAGTGGAAAAGAGCACTGAATAACATTCTGCACTGTGGACAGTAGATATCGTAAATCAAATTGTTTTGATTTATTTACTGTAGCTTTCTGTAATTTATGCTGTTGTATTTGTGAAGAGGAAGTGAGAAAAAGTATTCATGGATGTCTGTGTGACTACTGCCTTCAATCTACACTGCAGACAGCAGTGTTCACAATTCAGATTGAGTCGCTATTGTAGATGACGCAGTCCTGTAGGCAAAAGACATTGCTCCAGTGCGCTCTGTCCGCACCACGTATACGCTTCATGGCAGGCTCCACACACGCTTTTTGTTGCTTCGTGTTTTGCAAACTGGGCATCTCAAGTCAAAGCCATGTGGCTGTGGGCCCTTGCTGACCGCTCTCTCTGGCCTACACTGCAGACAGCAGTGTTCGCATTTCAGATCGAGTCGTTGTTGCAGATGATGCAGTGTTGATACCAACAGACATTGCTCCTAGCACGGTCTTCCGGCAGCACGCATAATCGCTGGCTGTGCACATGCTGAATGCTTTTGATGTGGCTATCTGAGTGCACTACAACTGATGGACCCTTTATGATACAAACTTTTTGTGTATTATTTCAGATCTATTGCCTGTGTCTCAGTATACCTTAAGTTGTTGTTCTTTTACGATAGAATTTTTTCTGTATTATTTCACATCTATTGTCCGTACCTTACTGCAGCACAAACTATTGACCCTTCAATTATTGAATCTCTGTGCGTGATCCAATGATTACTGTTGTAGTTGATGCTAGCAGCAACCATTCCCTGAGGGCTGGCTTACACTCACCCCACACACATTCAGCACAAACGTCACTGGATATGTGACCCTGGTAATAAAATGGTGTGGAGGGCACATGCCCGTACCCACTTCCACTATCTATCTGTGTCATTGTGTTCATTATCTATGCATGATACTGCCCCTGGGTCGTACCACATTACATTGTGCAGTGGACAGCAATTGCAACCATGTTACCTCTGGCAGTGGGGAAAGGTTTGGTTATGTAACTTTTAGGTGCATGGCTATCACCAGTGGAAGGCTACTTTACAGACCATGAATATTGATGAAGATGATGGTTGCATGTTGTGTGTAGTATAAGATATGTGTACTTAGCAAAAAGTTTTCAAAAATGTTCTATAAGCAGAAGAGGTATGTCTAATCAAATGCTGCAGAGAGAATGACTAAAATGGGTGGCGTTTTCCAAGTGCTACAATGGGAAATTTTATGGAGTAATCAAATGCTTTTTTTTAAGGTCACATAGCAATTGTGCACCCAGCGCGCAAGGAGATCGTGCCTGTTGCGATTTTGAGAAAATATATTTACTGTAATAGAAGTTTATTACAGTTAGAAATGTATACATTTTTTAAATATTTTAGATTATCGCTTGCTCTCATATAGACTTTAAAGTTATTCAGATATAGATTTGAGACAATAAAATAAAATGAGGGAATGGCGTACCCGGCGCAACACTATACACTATACATCTATGATATAACACAGGGCCTGGCAGCGTGCACTCATCGCATACGCAACCAGCAATGGGCGCGACCCTATATATACATGATGTAGCACGCAGCTTGGTACTGCGTACCCGTGGCATTCCAAAGTAGCAGCTGGCGCAATCTCATACGTATATGTTGTTACATGGGTCGCGGTGCCATGAACCCTTCGGATAGGAAATGCGCATCATTTACGAGTTTAGCAATATGGCGGATAGGATATGGGTGCTGATGGAGCTTGGTAGACTACCGGTAGGGACTCTAGTTTTCTTCCCCCCAAAAAAATGATATACATATTTTTTTTAAGATATAAAACATTACATAATTTTTAAAGTTAAAGGAGTTCCAAAATATTATTTAAAAAAATGAAAAAATATAGGTTTTATAAATATTAAAATATGAAATTAACATTTAAAAAGTCTTCGAAATTCACTGAAAAAAACATTGGTTTTACAGATGTTATAGTTAGGAATTAGCATTTAACAAACCTTTGCAATTCACAAAAAAAACATTGGCTTCAGGGATGTTATAGTTAGTTGGACATTTGACTCATATAAAACCAGAGAAATTTGCTGTTATTGTTAGTTGAGATAACTTTAACTAGTGCGCCCGCAATGCACGGCTGATGACGTCAAATATTATATCACTCATGATTCAAGACCAGGGAGAAAACTCGCAGCCAACCAGAAGGCAGCAATGCAGATTGGAGTTGAGAGACCAGCACCACAGCTCGTGCTGAATGACATGGAGGAGCTGGTGTCGACAGTCATCAGTGTGTAGACTGTGGTCTCTGACCCTGCTCGCAGGGAGGTCGCTCCCCATGCTGCTGCATGGCTCTGATGCATTGTTTTTGCCTAATCTTGTATTTTTCCCCTGTGCCTGTACTTGCTTTCTTGCCCAGACTTGTTTATATTCCTCTGTCCCTGTACTTGCTTTCTTGCCAGACTTGTTTTTCCTTCCTGTGCCCAGTTCCCCTGTGGCCCCTGCCTGTTTTATCCCCCTACAATCCCATTAGCCGCCCTGCTCCCACCTCCCAGCTGTTCCTCCCTCCCACATCCCCTCATAAGGAGGCCGTGCAGCGGCCATGCAGCAGGCGCGTGCAGAGGGTGCGCCGCTGGAGTGCAGAAGGTGCATCTAAGGCAAGCATGTCTGCGCCTGTCCGCTCCTGGACAGCGCCCAGCGCCAGGACCCCTGGACCCAGCGATCCCAATGGCGCCCGACACCGCTATGATGCCAGAACCCTCCAAGCACTCAACACTGGATGATCACACACCTGCTTCCTGGCCACCCCGAAGCACACCCACTGAGCTTTCACCTGCGAGAACTGCAGCTTCACAAGCATCCGCCCCCCCATGCTGCCGACCAGGAAAGAACCCAACCACCTCAGATGCATCCTTCTCAACACCCGCTCCGCCCGCAAACACGCCATTAAATTCTGGGACCTACTTAACTCAACCTCCCCAGAAGTCGCCTTCCCGAAGGAGACCTGGCTGAACCCCACCTCGGCACCTGACATAGCCATAGCCATCCTGGAAGGCTACAAGATCACCCGCAGGGACCGCACTAACGGAGCAGGAGGAGGAATTGCCATCGTCCACAGCGATGGCACCCTCAGCACCGCCGAACACCCGCACTTCCAGATCCACACCGTCCCCAAAAACACCCTCAGAGGAACCCTCATCTACAGACCCCCCTGACCCCGACCACAGTTCAGCGACTCCATTGCTGACTTCGTCAGCACACACATCCTCGCCTCCACAGACTACATCCTCCTCAGGTACTTGAACTTCCACCTCGAGAACAACAACGACACCAACTCATCCACCCTGATCGACAACCTAGCCAACCTCGAACTCAGACAACTCGTCACAACACCCACCCACTCCGCCAGTCACACGCTTGACCCCATCTGCTCCGCAAGTCCCCACGTCTCCCTAAACCTCACTCCCGAACTCCACTGGACCGACCATTGCTGCATCCACTTCACCTTCAAGAAACCCAGCACCGCACCCAACAGATGCCCCGCCGCTACTGGAGCGAAGACCAGCTAACCACCACCCTCGCTCAGAGCCCACTCGCTGACCCCACCGACACCAACACTGCTGCCCGCATCCTCAGACAGTGGATCAACGACTGCGCCAACACCCTCGCCCCAATCAAGACACCCCCCAACAGTCACACCAACAAGAAAGCCAGCTGGTTCACTGAAGACCTCCAAGCAAACCTGCCGAAAGCTAGAGAAGATCTGGCTCCGTGAACGAACACCGGACAGCCCTGCAGCCCACAAGAACGCCATCCGCAGACACCATCAACTCATCATATCCACCAAAAGGGCATCCTTCAAGGACCGCCTAGACTACAACGCGCACAACAGCAAAGAGCTCTTCAACATCGTGGAGGAACTCTCGAACCCCAGCTCCAACACCAATAACATCCCACCCTCACAAGACCTGTCCGACTCGCTGGCCACCTTCTTCCACTGCAAGATCCCAGACATCCACGACAGCTTCAACGCCATGATCGCCCCGATAACCACTGAGACCTCTGCCCTCATGACCACCATCCACACCAACTGCCTGCTCTCCTGGACCAATGAAAGTGGAACTGTCGTGAAACGCTGAGATTATTCGGCAGTTGATCCATATTTGAGGTGAGCATTGCTTAATTGAGTATCTGCTTGTTCATTTTGTACATATGAAAAACCGCAGTAGTTGAACTCTATGTTTCCAAAGGATTAGTCAGATCAGAAGAATATTTCATATTGTTCAGCATTTGCAGGATTGTCATTTTTATGAGGTCAGTATGAGTAATGCTGTCATTTCGCTATTGTGTTGTTACATCGAACAGGCATTCACAGTGGACTATGGTGTGCGTAGCGTCGTGGCTCATTAGTTTACAGTGTTATGTAGTACATTGAATTTTTGGTATATTGTTTTTTGTTGTACACATGTACACAGGTGCAAGACATTTCAGTAGAGATTATTGATTTAGAGCATTACTAAATGTACCAAAGGTCAATGATTTTGATCAAAGTGAGTGATGCTTTCAGAAAATGGATTTATCCTGTGTATTGTGTGTATAGTTAGAGAGTGGATTTTTCCTGTGCACTGTGTGTATAGTCAACTATGTATATATGATGAGATGTGCATCTTTTGAAAACGCTTCCTTTTCCTTTTGTCTTTCAACAGAAAACCCCTAATGAAGGGACGAACAATCCCGAAATGCATTGGGTTGAAACCAAATTGGAATGATTATGTTTGGTTTTGAAAATTTCCTCATTTGTATTTTGATTTAATCATATGTATATTTTGTACTGTTGCTGAAATAATAGCATGTAAATTCGTTGATGGTTTTTGGAAATAACACGAATTAAATGAATTTGTGAAATATGAATATTGTTTAAACTCGTTGTTGCGTGTTGGAGTCCTAGCCGCCATCATGGGGCTAGGCCACTTTCATTGATTCATATTAATGCTAAGCAGGCATAATTCCAACACAGCACACATATCGTGGAAACATAGAGTAGTGTATTACTTGAGTGCACTTTTCACCTACATGCATTGCTCTCCTGGACAAACATCAACGACGACGACACCATCAAGATAGTGAACACCATCCACTCCGGATCTCCATCAGACCCATGCCCACACCGCATCTTCAACAAAGCCAGCACAGCCACTGCACCCCATCTCAAAAAAGTCATCAAACACCTCCTTCGAGACAGCAACCTTCCCAGAGAGCTGTTATCACACCGAGATCACGGCCTTACTCAAGAAACCCAAGGCGGACCCTAGGGACCTCAAGAACTTCTGGCCCATCTCCCTGCTCCCGTTCCCGCAAAGGTCATCGAGAAGACCGTCAACGAATAACTGACCCGCTACCTCATAGAGAACAACACCCTGGACCCTTCCCAGTCCGGGTTCCACAGCACCAAGACTGCACTCATCGTCGCCACCGATGACATCAAGTCCCTGCTGGATAAAGGAGAAACGGGGGTCCTCATCCTCCTGGACCAGTCAGCCACCTTCGACACGGTCTGCCACCAAACAACTATGAACACTCCTCCACAATGCCGGGATCCAAGAGAAGGCTCTGGACTGGACCACCTCCTTTCTCTCTGGCAGAACACAGAGCTTCCGCCTTCCCCCCTTCCACTCCGAAGCCACCAAGATCATCTGCGGCGTACCCCAGGGCTCATTCCTCAGCCCAACTCTGTTTAACATCTACATGGCACCGCTTGCCCACGTCACCCGTCAGCACAACCTCAACATCATCTCCTACCCGATGACACCCAGCTGATCCTCTCCCTCACCATGTACCCCCACAAAGGAATGAAGGCCGTCACTGAATGGATGATGAACAGCAGACTGAAGCAGAACTCAGACAAGACGGCGGTCCTCATCCTCGGATCCACCCCTTCAGCCTGGGACAGTACATAACACAACCACAACAAGGTGAGTGACCTCCAGGTTCTGGGGGGACGGGTGGAGAGGGCCACAATGGCACACATGTGCAATCAAGCAGAGCACAGTGGACACCAACAATGACAATGGGTCATGGCCCTGATCCACACACTGTCACCATGTGCAATGCCATGCTGTCTGAATTTCCCCATGTACCATGCAGCTACATACATGTGGACACATAATAATACATCATCTCCCCTTCACATTGCAGGGGCACTGTCAACACCCCATGCGGAGCAGTCCCAGCCACTCTTCACTGATAAAGAGGAGGACACCGCCAGCATCGACACCTAAACCCTCCAAAACATCATGGACATCATCCGCAACTCACCTCCAGAATCAGGGCAGCCCAGCTACTTCAAGGAGACCCAACCAACTACCCAAAACACTCATCAGGAGGCACCCACAGCCCAGGCACTCGCTCAAGACCCCCAGGAACAAACCATGGCCTTCCAACTCCGAGTGCTGGAGGGCCAGAGGGAGACTGCTGAGCAGGAGCGGTGGGGTTTGGCCTCATGGCTGCCAAAATGGATGCCATCCATGGGTGTCTAGGTCCCATCAGGGACCAGCTTCAGTCCCTAACAGACACCCATGGCCCGAACATGGTCCCCAAGGAGCCCTGACTGACATCACTGGAGACATGACTTAGAGAGAAGAACACCTGTCTGCTCAGACTGGCTCAAGCGATTCCAGCCGTGAGCTGGCACACATGCGGAGGCTCATGGAGGACATGGTGTGGATGGAGGCAAAAAGGATGGCAGCCACGGCTGCACATCAGCGAAATCTAGCTGTGATCTACCATGCCCTGCAGATCCTCATCATGGCATTGCTGCCACCAGGCGTGGTGCTCATGAATGCTGCTGCCCCCACACCATCCACATTTCCGCCCCCTGGTGTGTCAGTGCCTCACAGTGCATCAGGCGTATCCACTCCAGCACCTGATGTGCCACTGCCACCCAGTGTGGCCAACAATCCAACTCTGGCCGCTGATGTGTCAGTGGCACACTGTGCCCCAGCCGGTCCTGCAACACCGACAGTGGGGCAGAGCACACAACCGGGGATGAGGATGTGGATGGGATTGTTGTCAGAAGGAGGCAGTAGCATTCATCTCCACCACCCGGCCTGTTTCTGCTTGGTGTCCCACATGGCCTCATGACCTCCCACTGACACCCGATACACTCCGTTGCACTCACCTTGGACAGCGACATGGACTGCCATATCCTGTTTGATGACCAATGACACGGTGACCAGACTGCGGACTATTCCGGAGTACCTGCCATCCCCGGATGGACTCTGGCTGGCCCTCAATGGGCCCATATTGTGTGGTATGCTTGGCATGGCTCTGTACCGCTCCAGCTGCAACACTCCACTGGATGTGCAATAAACATCCAGTAACGCACTGCTGTGTCATGTCTTTCATCATTCCTGCATGAATTTGTGGATGGAAGTGGGGACAGTGATTTCCCTTACGTGATTGATGCTCATCTAGTGGGATCCCTGTCACCATGTGCTACATTGCCTAATGTGTCCCGGGTGCCGTGGACACTACAACAGGGATACACGCATTAGTCACTTCCTTGTCCGGACATGGACTGAACCATGCCCAGAGTCATTGTTGCAAGCTCTGTGCTGTTCTGGCATACACCAGGCCAGACCACTCTGCTGAAGATCCGAGGGGGGCCAATATAGCTACCTGTCGCAGGCGTACTCACTGGTGGTGTGCAGGTCACTGGTCTTGTTGTCAGCATGTCACGGCCACTCCCTGAAGGAAGGTCTGTACACACACCACAGCCATCCGGCACAGGGGTCACAGGCCGTGTTACCCTGCAAATATAAGCTTCCGACAAAGTCACATTTTTCCTTTGCCGATGGTGACTGGATGACGGACGCTCCACGGTGCTCAATCATAAAGGGCCCATGATTTTCTGCGCACAGGGTTGGTGGCACCCGAAGCCTTGCGCCTGACATGGGCCTACCACCACGTGGCGCTGACTGGCGTAGCACAGGGTAGTGGCACCCAAGGTCTTGCGGCCCACATGGGCCTACCACCATGTGGCACTGACTGGTGTAGCACAGGGTTAGGGGCACCCAAGGCCTTGCAGCTGACAAGGGCCTACTACCACGTGGCGCTGACTGGCGTAGCACAGGGTTAGTGGCACCTGAGGCATTGCAGCCAACACAGGCCAACCACCACGTGGCGCTGAGTGGCGTTGCACAGGGTTAGTGGCACACATAATTGTTGAGCGGGTGTGAGCCTGTGATGATTATCTGTGCACTGATGTGGTCTCCGCCATTTTTGACTCAGGACTCAGCGTCATGTGTGGGACATGCTGGGGTGCAGAGTGGACCTGCATGATGAGGACTATGCCATGGTGGCGTGACAGGGGCCTTGAGCTTGCACGGCATGATGGACACACCGGTGGCAGCCGGTGAGCAGTGGGGCCTGTGTGCACAGGGGTGGCAGTTTCTCTCTCTCTCCCTTCCCTCTTGATCTCTCACATGTGTGTATTTATTTTGTATGTATGTCTGGGGATTAAAGGCTGGGGGAGGGCTAGGGTGGAGTGGGGGATGTTGTGGCCCTCATGGGTATCCGCGTTGCATGATTATTGTCTCCATGGCATCTGTGGGTCTTCAGTTGTGGGTCTTGGTTGGTCTCGCTTTTATGCTGCAGGTAGTTGTCCTGCTTAACACCAGCAAAAGGCAGGTGTTAATTCCCTGTTGCTACCTCGGCTTATCGCCTGTTTTTGTTTCGCTTCTCAGATCTGGTAGTTCGTTGTGAATGTGGTGTTGTGGTTTTTTTTTGTGTTTTTGCACGGGAACACCCACTCTGCATCTCATTAGGGTTAGTTGATGGTGTCCGCCGTGGAGATAAATTTTGGGGCAGGTATTGCGGGAATACAGGTGGTGTTTGCACCAGCTAGTGAATGGGGTGTTAAATGTATCTCCACATTTGTTGCGTTAGGGTGGAGATAAATCTGAGTTGTGTCCTTGAGAATATCCCCCTCTGTTTAATTTGCCAGGATTCAACCTCAAAACATTGATTTCATTACAGTGGTGAATGTTGACACACTTATCCTACTGTGTTTGATATACTTTTTTTAGACAAAAATTAGATTTTAAACTGGAAAAAGCTTTCAAAATTCTTATGAAATGAATCATTATAAAATTCATTAAATACTCACTTTCTTGGCCCAACCAGAAAAGGAATCCCCGACCCTTACAATATTACATCTTTGCAGCTGATACTTAAACAGCTTCTGAATATCATCAAATGACATGTGCAACATATTTGTCACAAAGAACACACATTTACCTTCACATGCAAATATTCTTGTACTATCAAGTGGGAACAAAACCTTTCCTATCATCATATATACTACAGAACCATTCCAAACTCTTTATCCAAACCTTTGGTTCAAACTCCAATTGGTCCTCTTATTTTTTCCAACTAAGCATACAAAAAAGTGATGGATTGAAGGCTTGAAATAATCTCATCCACTGGTAATTACTCAGGCCTGTATCCCAGACCATCGTTATTTTGCACACCATGCCACCTCAGTTTTGACCGCGCCAAATAGCCAAATCAGTCTTGTCTCTGCCCAGTAGGAACAGTCCAGCCCGGATGCCAAGCCAGGTCGTCCTTGAACCGGTATACAAGCAATCCAGCACCAGATTTGCCCTTATAAAGGCACATCAGTTAGGTATAGCTTGGTTCCAGTGGCGCAGCCAAATATAAGACCGTTTTTAGCTGTCACAAGCGGGAAATCAGACCTATCACCATTTAGCAGAATAGGATTTGTGACTCGCTATTATGGAAGGGGTGTGCCAAGGGCGTCCCTTCCTAATGGCAGCTCGCAGTGCCATGTACGAATGCTAAATGACCAGAATGTGGTCGTAAAACATCAGCATTGTCCCGCTAATGGAAAGTTGGTGGTAAACCAGTCGCAAATTGGAGGAGGTCCCCACGGTCCCCTTCACTTTTGCGAATGTGGGCTCAAATATTTTTTAAGAGCAAGCAGTGGTCCCACGGACCAATGCCTGCTCTTAAGAAATGAAACTGAAACGTTACTTTTTATTTATAAAACACATTCCATTTCATTTAAGGAAAAGAGGCTGCATTAAAAAAAAATCCTTTATTGAAAATTCAGTCAGAGACATAGTGGTCTGTCGGCCCCAGCAGGCCACCATCCCTGTGAGTGCCTGCCATTCTAAATGGGTCGCAAATTGCGACCTGCTTCATGAATATTAATGAGCCAGGTCCATTGCAACCCATTTGGAAATCGCAAACAATGTCTGAGACGCTGTTGTACAGTCTATTTTGCGATTCGCAAACTGTGAGTCGCATAAAATTGACATTTGTGACACGCAAAATGGAATGGTCGTACATCTGGCCCTTTAAGTGAAAGCGCATTGCTCTTAGGCATATCTGTCTTAAGTAGTTTATCACATTTCTTTTTACTTTTTACTGTGCAAAAAGCTGAAAAGTGGCATGTGCTTGCATAGCCTCTGATAAGGATTAATTATCAGTGTGATTTGCACAAGACTACATCACTAAGAAGGTATAAGGTAAACCTTCCCTGATATCCTTCATGGAGTACATTTCATAAAGATTTTAAATCTTTTACCATCTTTGAATTAACCTCTGTTTGATGAATAGGTACCCAAGGGAGGCGATAAGGCTGTCAAAGTGAGAATTAATTACGCAAGCCAATCAGTCAGTTTTATTAAGAAATTACCAAACCCAAGTGGGGCTTACATTATTAAGATAACGAGGCATCGCCGAGTCTTTCTATTCAAATATTGAAGAGCTCATCTCGATCATTCTGACTCGTTTATTGTTGATTAAGTTGTGAATGATTTAAGGATGGCACACGCCCGCGAGCAGGCCCGCGAGAGTAGCTGCTAATGAAATTCCGCACCGTCAGACTTGTTTGAGAGTCGGGATGCCACTGCTGTGCTTTGCAGTAGAATGGTTTGAAATAGATCCATTCACAAGCACACATAGTGAGAGGTTTACTGTTGAGTATTTCCTCTATTTTCATTATTACTAGATCACAAGTAGTCTAACGTGCTACCTCTGCAACGAGTGTTCTAACCCAATTTGATCAAAACATTTCTGCACTGAAATGTTTTATTAAGGTTGACCATTTAACTGGAAAGGTTTTTGGCTTTTTTTCTCAACCACCGAAAAGTTATCTTTAGAAGTCACATAGCCACCTGTAAGGGTCTACAGCTTTGGAATGAATTTTATAGCAAATGTCTTTGGGATATTTTTTTTAATGCATAGGAATCCATGTCAAAGTGCTATTAAAAAAACACGGATGAAAGAGCTACTTACATTTAATCATAAATCATCTGTGTGCATAACTCCTTTTTAGATGTGTTTTGTCGATGCAAATGTCACCAGATGCTATGTGGTCAACAGAAAAAGAGCTTCAAGGAATACTGGAGATGGAAGTTGGCTCCCCCTACATGTTGAGTCCCTTAACTACAGCATTTGATTAGGAGGAAGCTGTGTTCTCCAGCTAAAAATGGCCAAATTGTATTCCACTTTTGCCACGTTGAAAGGCCCAATACAATAGGATTGAATTGAATACCGGGACAAGCCAAGCTGCCATTTGTTAGATGCCAGGGGTCTATTCTGTTATTATAAACATAAAAGTAAGCTTGTCTTATTTATTGTGAAAAGCAGACAATACAGTCAGTTGGCCTGTGAGGGTGGATTGTTATTGCACTGTGGTAAAACCTGCACACAGGCATTTTGTTACAAGGAATATTGTGGCTTATCCTAGTGGCTAAGGGTTTTGGTGTTCGATAGTTACCCTAGCTGAAAAACCCTGGGAGTAAAAGATGTGCACGTTGAGAAGCTGTGAGAAAACTCTGAGTTGACATCTGTAATGTTATCAAATTTATAATTGTATGGCTGTATGCAATGAGTGAATTGCACGAAAGCCTGCGTTCAACACAGCAGGGCTGACATGTTCATAGTGACACTCCAATGATAAAGGCCACTGGCCAGATTTGTTCATTTGGATAAGTTAGGTCAGATGCCATATCCACAATTTGTTTATTTTGAAATGTTGCAACAAAGGCAAGAGGACTGATATTTCTAGTGGTAAATACATGGTAAAGTCAATAGGCCTTTAAAGGTGAATTGTTATTACACTTTGCTAACCCCTTCACTGCGGCGGCTATTCCGCCGCAGTGCTAAGGGGGCGGGGCGGAAGAGCGGCGGGCGCATGCTGGTGACGGAACCGCTCCGTCACCAGCATCGGTTGCGCTGTGCTTATGACGGAGCGGTTCCGTCATGGCCCCGCCCGCTCAATAGAACGCTCAGCGCAGGTGGAATTCGCGCCTCGCATGAGTGGCGGGCGGGCCATGACGGAACCGCTCCGTCATCAGCACAGCGCCACCGCAGCTGATGACGGAGCGGTTCCGTCATCAGCGCACAAGGGGTTAAAGCTTGTAGACTGTTTTCTTTTTGCTACACAGAATATCACAGGGTTCTGTAAGTGGCAGGGGGCTTAGTATTGATTACCCCAAAAGCAGAGGATATAAGATTTAGATCCTGATAATGCTTGTTAGGTCTTTTTGGAGGACTTGTACATAGTGTTGACAACTGTTAATGTATACAAATGTGTAATTTTATGTCTGCTGCTTTCTGAGAAGGCTAAGGCGGAGTTGGTTATTCTGAAAAATTGGGTTGTTGTATAAGGGGGTGTGAGCCCTTCTCAAATAAGAGCTACAATCTTTGTCAGGGTGAACCATAATAAGTCACTAAATTAACCAGTGCTTGACACTCTGGTAGCTTGGTACAAAAGCAGCCCGGCTTAACTTAGAGGCAATGTCTAAAGTATTTATGCAGCACACAAACAGCAATAAAGTGAACATTCAACACAAGAAAAATCCCACACACATTTAGAAAAATATACTACAATATAATAAATGATCTGAAACCTAAATTACAAGAATCCAATTAGTAAAACTGGATATATGCAATTTTAAAGATTTATGATAAGTATAGCACATAAAAGCACTAAGCGACACTCGTGGCTATCTGCTCATGCAAGACTGGGTGAAAGTCACAAGTTCAGGCTTACTGCGATGGCTCACAGGCCGGGTACAGGGATCATATTAGTCCAGCTGTAAAAGTTACCTTCTAAAGTCTAGCTGGGTCTGGTGACTCAGTGGACTAATATCTCCACAGCAGGGCCTGTGTTTGAACTTGTGGTCACAGGTTAAAATCCTGGTGTGTCCACTCAGCATTTCCTCCATCTGAGGCTGATAAAATGAGCACAGTTGAGTTGGGTAAGAATAAGCATCTGTTATTCAGCGCCAAGATGCATGTGGGTGAACGTGCACTTTACAAATACACATGCTATGATAACATGAAGAGTTCTGTTTGTGGTGGAGGATCAGGGAGAGCGCCTCAGATGGTTTTTGCTGTAGGGCAAAGATCCCAGCAGGTGTCGCAAATAGTAATTGGAGATTTACATTAGCAGTCACTGCGGCTGTCAATACTGTAGCTTAAAGTGTTGCTGGTTGTCACTGACGGTCACTGTAGCACGAAGATCCAGGTTCATTTGAGCTTTTTGTTGGCAAGTGGCACAAATGGCAAGATCATGGCAGGAACAGACCAGGCCCAATAATGGTCGCAAAGAACCTAAAACTTCAGGAATTCCTCTTTTCTCCATTGAGAGGTTCAACTGATGCCACACCAAGAGTCCAACACCTGAGAGATCCTGTTGGGACTCAGGAACCTACTCTAGCAGAGGTCAGCAGGTCTCAGGCAGGTCCATTTGCAGCAGGTCAGCTGGGCAGTTGCAAGGAGGCCTCTGGAGCATGTTATGTCTCTGGAACTCCAAACAGAGGTCAGTTAGCTGACCTTTGGAGTCAATTCAGCCTGAGACGAAGAGTATGGGCCCAGTCTTCCTTCTCAGCCAAAAGGGAGCAAGGCATCATTTGTCTTTAGTAGCCACAGGTCCAGGAGTGTACTGAAGAGCAGGTCTGAGGGCCCCTTTCTATACCAGGTGCCCACTTTGAAGTGGAAGAAGCTTCTGGAGTTTCCCCCTACAGAGGTGTCTGTATTTTTCTGCTTCAATGCCTTGATCCCAGTCTGTCTGGAGGCACAATAAGCTAGTGCAAAGTCCTTTGTGTGTGAGACAAGCGAGTGTCTTTGACGTGCAAGTTTGGTTGTTGACTGCTCTGACCCCAATACTGCTCGAGATGGTCCATCTCTTCAACACCCAAATCCTCTGTTGTGATACTGTTTTGGAGAAATACCCAAAGGTCAACTGAAAACTACACCTAGTCATGTAACCCAGGAGCAGCTTGCAGGTGCCAAATGGTTAGGTAAAGAAACTGCCAAATTTTCAGAATTGTGACTTAAAATCTGACTTTATTATTAAAGAGGGGTTTGAATTACAATTCCTCAGACACCAAACATGAATTTCTCACAAGCTCCCAGTCAAATTTCATTACTTATTAAATGTAATAAGGTAACTCAATGTTATTCTATCAGAGTAGTAGGCTACACAATAGTGGAAAACAAATTTGAGAGTTTTTCACTACTCGGTCATGTTAAACTTAAAAGTACATGTCCAATTTTTCAGTACAATCCACTCTGTCCAATGGGCTGTTTAGGGCCTACCATGTGGGTGACTTATATGTATTAAAAAGCATGTTTTAAGCCTCTCAAAAGGACTATTTTGCCAGGTTGAAATAGAAGTCTAAAACTGCACACACAGGCTTCACTGGCAGGTCTGAGACATGTTTTAATGGGTGGCACAGTAAGTAAACTTGCCAATTGGGTGTGCGCCAATTGTACCATGTTTAAAAGACAGAGCACAACTACTTTATTACTGGTTAGTAGAGGTAAAGTGTGCAGAATCCTACAGCCCAAAAAAACGAATTCACAAAAACAGGAGGAGTGAAGGCTAAAAGTTAGGGGCAAGACCACCAATAAGGCTTTAAGGTCTAACAGATATTTTGAGAAATCAATGGCAAAGGCTATGGGCGTGACTAGTTTATTGGGAAAAGTTATATGCAATGCTGTTGGCAGAAAGCCTGACGTATGTTTTTTTGAAAAGCGGCTGTTAAAGCCAATAGATTTTTAAGGGTGGATTTATATTACATGTGTTAAAGCCTATAGACAGATATTTTGGCACATGGACTTTTAAAGATTACAGTAGTGACCAAGAAATGTTGTGATTGTATCTATGACATACCCTGGGGGTAGCAGATTTTCACTGTGGTAATCCCTGTCAAGTCCCTGTGGAAGGGGTTTATATTTTCTGGTAACTGTCTTATTGTACATTTTTGTAATTTTAGAATGTATATTAAATGGTAGATTTGTGGGAATGATTATGCTCTATAATATAAGCCTGGGTTAAATATTATGACAATCCATTTATAAAGTATACAGGCTTGATTGATGTATTGAAAACATTTTTATCGAATGCCATAGGTCTGATCTGTTTATTATGAAAAGTTATGGCAAAGGCAGAAGGCCTATATTAAAACACACAAGTTATTTACAGTGAATTTGTATTATACTGTGGCTGAGCTTGTACCCTGGCATATTGTTACATGTAATATCATAGATTACCATGGAAGGCAAAGGTTTAGGTGTCACTAATCAACCTCTGACACACCCTTCATGGTAGAATAGTCACACTATAAGAAGAGTCTTTTATAACAATGTGTTACAACCAGTAGACAGTTTTTTTTTAATCTGACAGATTACTGTAGTTAACAAGAGTTTTATGTTTGTTACCCCATCTGACAAGCTCTGTATGTCGAGGATTTGAATGTCACAATCCTTTTTAGGCCTCTTAGGAAGGATTGCATACTGCTTTGCCAAAAACTTATTTTATACAGTTTGCAATGTTATACTTAACATTAAGCAGCGTGTCTGTTACAGTACTTTATACATCTAGGTGTCATTCGGCATTTGGACTCTGACTGTCATTTCTGTTTGTTTCTGGCCATGACAACATTGGGGAAATGTAGCAGTTCATTTAAACTATTGGCTCTATAATCTACTAAGTGACAGCATTTTGCCTTATCACATGTTCACATCGGACTGAATTTAATTGCGCTTCTGTAACAGGGATTGTGCATCAGTCACTTTAGTTTTGCATGTTTACCTTTATAGTTCCCCCTTTTTTCTATCTTTTCCTTTTTAATATTGATTTTCTTTTATTATTATTTTTCTTTTATTATTATTTCTGGAGGCCCTGGCAACTCGATGGACAATGTTATAAGCGGCTAGTTTACGGCTAATATCATCTGCAGGACACCATATCCTTTGTGGCCTCTGCATTTAAATTGGGATGTTATCTTATAAGGTATTGCCCACAAGGTATTATTGTTATTCCGTCTAAGATGGCTGCCATATTTAGTCACAACATTTCCACCATCTTGGATTGGTAGAGAAATTGATCACTATAAGCAATACCATTCCAAGTTGGCCAGTCACAGCTATGTTTAAGTTTCATTACTTATTCTAAATTGCAAGAAAATTCCCATCACATTTATGATGAAGCATTTTTATTTTTTCTACTATTGTTCTATTAATTTATCCTGCATATGTTTATTAAGTTTGTGACTGTGTTTTATTGTGGATGGGTGAATGGATGTGTGGAAAATGCCAATATCTTGCGTGGCATTTTCATATTTTTTGACTTGACTGTTTTTGTTCCCCATAAAACTCTATACACTTCACCCCAGATAACCAGTGCAAAGTGCCTATGCTCCCAATTTAAACATGATGAAATTGGTATACACCTGATTGGCACATTTAACATACCTTTCAGTCCCTAGTATATAGTACAAGGTGTAACCAGGTACAAGTTTTATGTTCTTATGGTGAAAAAGCCAAAATGCTATCTTCTCTGTGGGCAGGCTTGCTGCTTCCAAAAGAAAAACAATGGATTACACTTATATTGCTAAGTTCAGTTTGGTAACAGCTAGAAAAATATTTCAAGGACTCTTTTTATAGTTAGAAAATCAAATTTAATGGTAAAGTTTAATTTTATATAACTATTAAGGAAAAGTATTTTTGAAAAAATCAAATTTTCCCGCCCTAAAACATCTAAGGTCTTTTTGTATTCCAACTGTCACCTGGTAGCTGAGGGCTCCCCTGTAGCAAGGTGTGAATTGCTCCCAGGACATGGACAAAGAGCCTTGGGTTTTGAGTTGTGTTGTCCTTCTAATAGCAGGATGGCCTGGGGGCTGTGTTCAAGCACTTGGTTATCAGACGGATAAAGCTCACCTATGGCTTTCCCCTTCGATTGTCCTCCTAGTCAGACTGGCAGCAATTCTTGTAGGAGGAGGAGATACCCAAAACTGTTTTAGAGTATCTAGCAGGGAGGGGTAACCATTTTCATAGCTACATCTCTGAGTGGGTCCAGGGAGCTCTGACCAAACAAAGAAAGGTCCCACCATGATGGTTTTGGGAAGATGGGGGCACTGTGGGATAGCTTACAGAAAAACACACAGGAAGGGCTGTCAAAGTGGCCGTTAGTTAGGGAATGGTGAGGAGTTGGTCCCACCCAAAGCTTATTACTGGGATAAAGGTGGCATCCTCAGGACCCTCCTTGGAACACGGCTAGACCTGTGGACCATTTAAAAGCATGATTGTCCTGCTTTCCTGCTGTCTGCTCTCCTTGTACACAAGACCCCAGAAGTAACTTCAAGAGTCAGTTGACTGACCTCGTGTTTGGGCTACAGAGCTAAAACACGCCACAAGAGGCCTATTCCTTCTTTTCCTGCTGACCAGCTTCAAGTAGAGCTGACCTGTTCCCTTCTACAGGACTCTGCTGGAGTGATTCCCGTCCCCTAAGTGCTCTCCCCAAAGTCCAGGAACATTGGCTGGTGTAAGAGTGTATTCCTCCCTGCTTAACACTAAAACTTGGAACTTGGAAAGTTTTCTCAACTTTTTGCCCTGAGAACCGATTTGTGACTGGGACCAACCTGTCAAGCTGATCCGCCAAGGCTGCATCGCTGCTTGGATTGAGTTTGCCAGAGCTCCTGCTACATTCCTCTCTGCAGCAACAAACCTGTTTTAGCTGGATTCCCATCAACCAACATCCAACAACGTTGAACCCTCTTTGGCTACAGCCTGTGGGAAACGTTTTCAAGTCCGAACGTATAAAGTCTTTCTGGTACTGCCATTGAAGGGGGTGAACCTTGATGAGTGTTTGTACTCGACACCTGAAATTGGCCTTCGCTGAGCTTTTCCTGGCAGCATTGACGTCTTAACTTAGACCTCATCCTGTGGCTTCCCGTTGTCAACTAACCGATCTTGGTCTGCTGAAGACTTTCTTTTTTTGTGCGAAGGTAAGTTTTTGATTGAGATTAACATGGTCCCTGTATCTGACCGACGCTCCACCGCAGTTGGCCTTAACTTTCACCTTAGTGTCAATCAAGTGAACCAGATGACCTCATTTAGTGAGTAATGCTTTTTACAGCAATGCTTTTTTAATCCAACCTTTAAAAATTAATATCTTTTTTCCCCTTTATTGTTTTTTTATCATTTTAGTGTCATTTTGTTTACTAAACTACTATCTATTTTTCCAAATGGATCTGGGATTCTTCTTGTGTTGTGTTTTGACTTTATACTGTTTAAGTACTGCATATATTATTTACACATTGCTGTTAAAGTAAAGCATGTCTACTCTGTGCCATTGCTAGGAGAGGGCTTAGCTGAAGTGTATTTACTGACTTTTGAGGTTCACCCTGACAACAATTGTGATTATCACTTGAGTTAGTTTCTCACCCCCTCAAATATTAATTCAATTTCTTACAGGATGAATGTAGAAATGAGTCAGAGGGTTGACAAATAGATTCATGAGTTCAAGGATGAATGAAAAAAGTGCTTTTAAGAAGACGTCTTGAGCATTTAAACTCAGCAGTAACTGAAGATGCACTTTCATTTGTAAGACAGATGCACTGGCATTGCCAATGTTTGTTATAGTTAAGGAATGTCTGACATAATATCGACAGACAGAATATCGAAATACAAAAATATCGGAGCAAAAATATCGACATCAAAAATATCGGAATCCTATCTTCATAAAGGTAAATACAAAAATATCGAAAAAATAATATCGTAGTACAAAAATATCGGAATCAAAAATATCGTTTTTTTAAATGTATTAATAATAATGTAAAAATAATTTTAAAATACATATAATTTTACAAATATTAAATAAAAATATTAAAACAAAATTAAAAGTAATACATATACATTTTTTAATGTTATTTATTTGATTTAATGTAATATTTTTTGGGTTTTACCCTGTACGCCTGTACCCCAAAAACCCAAAACTGACCCTGAACCCTAAAAATATCCCTGTACCCCAAAAACCCAAAACTGACCCTGAACCCTAAAAATACCCCTTTACCCAAAAACTGAAAACTGACCCTGAACCCTAAAAATACCCCTTTACCCAAAAACTGAAAACTGACCCTGAACCCTAAAAATACCCCTTTACCCATGAACTGAAAACTGACCCTGAACCCTAAAAATACCCCTTTACCCAAAAACTGAAAACAGACCCAGAACCCTAAAAATACCCCTTTACCCAAAAACTGAAAACTGACCCTGAACCCTAAAAATACCCCTTTACCCAAAAACTGAAAACTGACCCTGAACCCTAAAAATACCCCTTTACCCATGAACTGAAAACTGACCCTGAACCCTAAAAATACCCCTTTACCCAAAAACTGAAAACTGACCCAGAACCCTAAAAATACCCCTTTACCCAAAAACTGAAAACTGACCCTGAACCCTAAAAATACTCCTTTACCCAAAATTAATTAATATTATTTAATGACCAATTAATTATTAATTAACAATAACAATAAAGTAAATATATTAGCACATTAGCTGTAATTAATTTAATCTAACAATTAATATTATTTTTCCCAATTAATTAATTAAGAATAACAAAAAATTATATATAAGAAAATTACTATAATTAATGTAATTAAATAATTAATATTAATTAATTACCAACTAATTAATAATTAAAATATGTACAAAATTATATTAATTAATTAACTAATTAATATAAATTAATTACCAATTAATTATTAATTAAAATATGTACAAACATATATTAATTAATTATTATTAAATTACTTCCCACCCTATTCCCCTATAAACCCATAACCCGCTACAGAACATATTTATCAATTAATTAATTAATTAAAAGTAATTAAAAATTATTTCTCAATTAATTAATTAATAATTCCTACTAATTAATAATTAATTTAACATAATTAAATTACTTCCCACCCTATTCCCCTATAAACCCAAAACCCGCTACAGTAGTAAAAGACAATATTTAATTCAATTACATTAAAAATAAATAATAAAACATAATAAATACAATATAATATACACTAAATTTATTTAAAAATTGATAGTAGTAACATGGAAGTTATTTATTTCGATATTATTGACATCGATATTTAAAACTTCGATATTACTGATATCATACTAATATCGATATTAAGACTGTCGATATTACTTACCTTAAATATTTTGTCCCATCGATATTTAAACTTCGATATTATTGTATATCGATATTTAAAAATCGATATTTTGTCTGTATACCATAGTTAAGAACACCAAGGGGCCTACCCAGAAAGAAAAATGTATCCAGTTAAATCTATTCCCACACCTACCTGTCAATCTACACTTTTCTGCTGTTCACCATTTCTGAGTCTTGCTTTTCATTTAAGTGTATTCCAACATGTTTCAACTCCCTCGGTTCATAGTGTGGAGACATATAAGACTGAATTTACAAGTGTAAAGTTATGCAGCCACTATAGCGGAAATGTTCCCATGGGAAAGTATAGGAACATTTAAAAAAAAATTACTACTTTTGAATAAAAATGATTAAAACATTTTACATTAAAATAATTGGAAAATAGTTCAAAATAATATATTTGTGATCTATAACTAATAAAGTAAAATGTTAAGGCACATTAACTCTTCAAAATAAATTGAATACATAGTTATGGTTTATGCCATGGGTGTTATTTTAAGTCCCTTCCGTCATTATTTTCTATAGGAGTATGTTGCAGTATGTGTGAATGGTCATGTGTGGTGTGCTAGACTTACTCCAAGGCTGGGCTGAAGTATATTTACACCTGTTGTGTGTCATGTAAGGCTGCAGTAAATTTAGAAGTGTAGTTTGTGAATTAGAATGGTCTTACTGTTTTTTGGACGGGTATGTGTATTAGCAGGTCCTTCCCTAAACCCCTCCTTACATTCCCTAAACAACCCATTTTCCTACCATCCCCCTTGTCCCTCTTACATATTCACCTGAATTGGTTACAGACATCTTCGCCACATTGCTGGAAACCGGCACATAAGAAAACATAGGAGAGGTAGCGCTCGAAAATGTTTGTGAATAACATTTTGTAATATGGGTACACCACTGCTGTATTTCTGCATTATGTACTACAAAGGCCAGTTTGTGAATAAGCCATCAGCTATCAGATCATTGCAAAGCACACATTCAAATGATTACATTTAATAAAACATGTTATCATTTTTCATTAATGTTACTTTAAAGTTGCCTAATATATAGTTGAATGTTGGTACAATTTATGAGCTGGGAATAAAGTTTGTATAAATGTTTTTCTGGTTGCATATTAAATAAGTGCAATAATGCAGATGTATAATGCCTGTAGATGCCTGCTTATTCTTCTAAACCTTCCTAATAAAATTATACATTACAGTGAAGGCGTACACTATTGTCACTTTATTTTATGCTTGTATTTTACTAATTTATTCAAATGTATTTATCTAAGTAATTGCTCGATTACCACCATAGTGCCTGTCTGAAACTTTAGAACACATTCTTGTTATTGTTTCTAAAAGATAGAAGTGACTATGAATATTCATGCACCCATGTTCAGTAGAACAATGCATTTTAGCAGGCATCCACTGTCTGTTTTCCCACAGCCGTTTTTATTATTGAATATCTTACATGGTCACCTTCAATGTCCTTTATCTATATTTGCATAAAAACAGGAAAGCACCAGCACGCAAGGAAGGATCTCATTTTTATACAGCAAATAGAATGCACATTTTAGCCATTCATTTTCTTGGCAGAACATTTGAACATTTAGGGCCCCATTAGGATGCCCGCCCGCCATCCTATCGGAAATCGGGACCGCCCGCCCTAAGGGCGGGGGTCCCGCACGCAGCATTAGGATGTGCCCGCCACTGTGGCGGGCACATCCTGTATTTTTAGTATTGTGGCGGGCGGAGCTCTGTGCTCCGCCCGGCAACATACTAAAAATGCTGTGCAGCATTTACATAATCAAAGCGGCAGGCACCGCGTGGTGCCCACCGCTTTGATTATGTAAATGCAGGGGGGTACCCCCCATGTGCCACCCCCTTTGGCCTTCACTCTGGGGGCCCACAGGGGGCCCCAGAGTAAACACTGCATGCCTTTCCGTGGCAAGGCATTGTAAAATGCCCATTGTAATAATGCGGGCGGTGTCTGACAGACACCGCCTGCATGTTACTCATTTTCCGCCCCGGCCGCAAGGCGACCGGGGCGGAAAAGTGGCAGGCGGTGTTTTGCTCCGCCGTGGTCCCCCCGCCATTCTAATATTGCGGGGGGAATACAGGGAAGAATGGCGGGCGGGGGCAATCCGCCCGCCATCCTAATGGGGCCCCTAATATGTGAAACACAGAAAAGCAGCAGTAATTGTATCTATTTTGAGAACAAATTAATTGGTTAAAATCATTCATGGCAAAGTTTGATGACACATGCCTTTGTAAGCTTCCAAATTAGAGCATGTGCTGCTCTGGGATAAAATCAAATCACTCCTAAATATTTGTTTGCTCTGCCTTATATTGGTCCATATAGTTGATTTTTGGTCGCACCTAACTACAGGTGTGAATTCCAGATATAAATACAGGGTAATACACCACATTCCTCATTTCTGTGCTTTGTCCCACCTAAGTGGGCCAAGAGAAAATGCAGTTCAACCCGTTTATCCGAAACATTGTCAAATAGCAGAGCTCTGTTTCCATCCTACTTACTTTAGTGTCTGGATCACCACCCTATAGCCACAGCAATGCATCAATAAACTTTCAATGTCTGAGGAAGTTATCCACCATCTCGTGCCATACTAAACCAGGGGCACCCAAAATATATCTCACTGGCTGCTTCAGTACTCAGACTTATACAAACACAAAGTTCTTCTACGACATATGAGCTCAACATTTGCTCCATACACAGAGGCACTGAACATACGAGCAGGATGACAAAGCAAGGTTCTAGATTTCACATAATAACAGAACTTTACGTAAGAGAGCTCAGTAAGTTACTCTCTAAGTGACACATATAATAAGGTCTGGTCCAGCATATGATACCACAACACATGACATGCTGCCACAACCGCTTAACGTGGTAAACTCAGGACAGCCACAGTAGTCCTCTGTCGACTATGATAGCAAGGTCCAGGTCACAAGACAGGTCCTGGACCTAGGCCTGTGTATGCATATGTTGGATTAATGTGACACTAGGGACAACATACAACAAGTGTATATTTAGTTGAGCTCCTAAGGCAGTGTAACACGCCACCATGCAGGGAACATTACCCTTCAAGATGTGTTCGGAATGTTTAAGTTATCGCTTTAGAACTAAATTAGAACTATAGAACCAGAGGATCCTTACATGGTGCATGAATACCTCTGATTACCTAGCAGGAGAAAATTTGAAAGTATTTGTGCCCCTCCTTCAAGATCTTGGTGCCTAGTACTAGATTAATGGTCTGGTTCAGAGGGATATTTAGATGTACGTCTTCAGGAAACAGTGATTTTTAAAACTGAAAAGGCACTGGACCCAGATTAAGTACTGCACACATTAGCCATGTATTCCCATAGGGTAGTGTCTTTTTGTTATAGCATCTGGACCCTTGCAGCATTTGCCTTCATTTTTATTTATTTGGTTTTATTAGAACTACTTAATTTTCTCTACACATAGGGGCTGATTTCGATGTCGGAAGGACCTGAGTCTGTCCGACATCGGTCAGGAACCTTTGACCGACCGACCCACTGTCGTCGGTCATGGCCCTGCAAATCCGAATCGGATTCCTTTCCGACTGAGCCCATCGGAATGGCTCGGTCAGAAAGGAATCCGGCCAGCACATTCCGATGTGGGCAAAAGGGCTCTGATCATCGTTCGGAGCCTTTCGGACCGGAATCGGAATCGACCCCTTAGTGTGCACCTTTACCTTATTTATTTAAAGTATATATTGCTATTTGACTAGGTTGTTGAATGTAACACTTTACTGGGGAAATGGTTAATGCTCTGGGGAGGGAGGAGCAGAATCTGGCCACCATTTAATGGAGGAGAAACAGTTGGATTTACCATAAAGCAGTATCTCTATTTTGTCAGAATTACAATTAAGATGGTTGATTTGCATCCACAAAATAATGTTAACCACGCAGTTCTGGAAACTAACTTCTGAATTGAATCTGTGTTTATCTAAGGACAAACTTAGTTGGGTGTCATCAGCATATGATGTGGTAGCAATACGGTATGAGACAATTAGTGAAATAAGGGGAATCATTTAAATATTAAAAAGAGCCAGGCTTACAAAGATCCCTGGGGCACACCCACCATGACTTCTATTTCTGATGAAATAAATTGTCCAAGAGATACTGTTTGTCTTTTGTTGGTCAAGAAAGATTGTAACCAGGCTAAGGCATTTTGGGAAATTCCAATTGTCTGAATCAGTTCCAATAGAATGGCATGGAAGATGGTGTCACATGCCAGCGCATTTGTCCAAGCAACAGCCATAGGTAAATCTCTGTTTTAAAAGGCGTATAGTATAATATAGTTTGACAGTTAAAAACGTGAAATAACGCGATTAGAGCTAATCATGTCTCTCTGCTTACACTGTGAGTGCTGAAGTAAAACTATTGACCCGATGCACAAAGAGCCTCCACATTTGTGGTGGAGATGACACAGTTGTCGCAGGGTGCCCGCGCTTGTGGCAGGACTTCCACCCTGCAGTTTCTCATTGCAGAGGTACCATCATGATTGCGGGAGACCCTTATTTAATCGGGCCCTATAGATGTGTTGTGGTAAAAAATATTTTAAAAAAAAGAATAGTTTCTGTGAACAATTCCATCTTGGCACAGACTCTTCTCAGCTCCCTTATCACTATGGTTTTTAAAGACAAGTTCCTTTCAGGCAGAAAAGCATGCTCAAACACGTTCATATCAGCTCCTCAACACCAAGGTGCATATTTACGAGGAAGTGGCGGAGCGCAGCATTGACCACCTTGGCTTATTATAAAGCTCCTCCACTTCCAAAGCCCATGTCTGCACTATATTTACAAGGATATGGTGTAGCCCTATGTTTCCCCCTGTACCGGTGCTAATTTTAACTGCCTAGCACCAATGCAGACACCCTTGCACCATGGTGCAAGGGTGCGTGTGTTGTAGGGGCAAATCAGTGCTAAAGTACTCACTCCCTAAAGCGTGGTAAAACTGGCTTACACCTGATTGGCATATTTAATGTACTTATTAGTCCCTAGTAAAGTACAAACCATATACCCAGGGCCTGTAAATGTTGCTTCATAAATTTTACTGCTTTTTAATAAGACAACCAGACATACAAATAGACCATTATTGCAGTGGCTCTGTGATGCAAACAGAGGCTGTACATCTTTAAAAACCATAAAGAACAGGATTGGAAAAACAAGTACCTGAGTAAATGTGGTAGGCAACAACCATCTTCCAGGTCAGATACAGAAATACAAAAATGGAGAGTAGAACTCTCTGGGATTGTAGGAGGTAATGTAGCATGAAAACTGTGTCAAGAAGATCACTATTGAGAAAGAGTATCCCAGTGCAACATAGATTATAAGGGGCAGTAGAAGAGGTAGGAGGTTGACTGGAGGGGGAAGTTGGAACTCCGAATACTTAGCATGAGACAGTGTTAGACAAAGTGAGAAAGTGTATAGATTTCGGAGATTGATACTGGTAGGTGTTTGGGGGTGGTCTTAAACTCCACAAACTTGTCAAGGGATTTCCAGACTTTACTAGTGATTTGTGGATAGGACTGGTGTGCATCATGAAAGTCATGGACTCCTCTCAAAAAGGTGACTCGGTCCCACCTTTTTTGGAAGGAAAGATGGTTAAACAATTTCCAGTCTTAGATTACTGTTGGACTTGGGCCTTTTTGGCAGGTTCACCCCTAAACTTTTTGCCTTTAGCCTCTGACATAGTGGCAGTGATTTTAGGCCTCTGCGTACTTTAGCACTGTGGCCCAGTGTAAAGTGCGTGTGCACTCTGAGTGCGTGTGGTGAGATGGCCTGCCCTCCCTAAGGAATGCATGGGGAATATGTGTGTCCATGGTAGTTCCTGATATGAGGGGAGTGCAGGGTCAAGTTTAGTATGTGTGAACTCGTGAGAATAAATGCTGCGCAATGGTGTGCGCAGATTTATTGTGTCTAGTGGAGAGGTGCCACTTTTAGAAGTTGGCATTTCTGTGTGCTGTGAGATGTGAATTGCCAGTCTGGCTTGTGAGTGACAAGGTGTGGTTGGCTCCAGGAGCCAGGATGAGTCTGCCCGGTGGTAAATATTGAGATCTGCATGCAGATGGAGGGAGGAGTTGCACCTGGGACCTGAATAGGGCAGTGCCTTCCCTCCACAATGCTGACTCCACCTCCTGTGGTGCGTCTGATGTCCCTGGCCTGTCCTGTGAATAGATAGAGGAGCTGGGCAAAACAAAGTGCTCCTGAACCAGTTGTATCTGGTTCCCTCATGCCCTACACTGCTAGAACAAAGGAATTAGTGGTATAAAGGGAGGGGCTGTGACCCCATGAAAATGTTCTTGTTTTGTGGACTTGAATCTACCAGGGGCGTGCTGATGCTGGAGCTCAAGGAAAGGCTTACCTCCGTGGGCTCTGCCCTGCCCCTGGATGCTTGGAGGACCATTCTGCCCTGCTTTGATTCCAGGACTTCTTATGCTACTTTGGGCACCCTGGGAGTGATTTGCCTTCTCCCTGCAGCACTGGACTGCACGCCACTACTGAGAAGTAGGGGACATCCCCTGCCTGGGGATGCCCCCCTCCTTGTGAGCGTTGTGGGTGCCCACCCCGCTTATTTTAGTATTTACTAGCCGGTGCCCACCCTACATTATGTCCACTTGTTTTTATATGTAACAGCAGGTGCCCAGCCTGCGTCTTTGTTTTATTTGTTTTATTAATGCGGGTGCCCACCCCGCTTATTGGAGCCCTAGCGGGTGCCCACCACGCATGTTAGCGTTACTTATATCCTCAAGGGAGCCTACCCCTTGTTTTTCACTGTTACAATGACTGCGGCGGCCCGAGTCGTGGACAGGGTGGAAGTCAAGCAGCGATGTGCCTGACGACAGGCAGGACTTCCGGTTTTGTGAAGGAAGTCTTGCGCACGCCACTCCCGCCAGAGAAGCCTCCTGGAGTAACAGTGATGCGCCTGCCTGAGCGGGGCTCCCATGAATGAGGGAGAGCCCTGCAGGTGCCACCGAGTGCAGCTTGGAGGCGGAGGGGGCTCGAGGCACATTGCCGGTGCCTGCCCCCACTGCGTGTACAGAGGAGACCGATCCCTGGTGAGAAGTCCAGACCGGTGAGTGGGGGCTCCCTGTTTCTTGGTGCCTTCGAGGCACAGTACATTGGCCAGTCTTGAGTGGCTCAGTCTTGCAGCGGGTCACTCCACCGAGCTTGGGGCACATTTACTTAAAATGCCTTTGTCCCCCTACTTGTCCAGGCACCATAGCGGTGCCATTTCCCAGAGCGGCCCAAGATGGCAGCGGGCCTCTCCAACGTTGCCTCATTATTTCCTAGAGCCTAGATGGCTCCAACATTTTACATATTTGTTTTCTGAGCCTAGATGGCTCCAGCACTAGCCTACTCATTGTAATAGCGCCAGTGCGCTCCACGCATTGGGGGCAAGTTCTTCTTCTATTTTGGGCGCATAATTAGAAGACAGACTTAAGACAGACTTAAGAAAGTCTTAAGACAATTTAAGACAACTTAGGACAGACTTAAGACAGACGTAAGACAAACTTAGGACAGACTAAGGACAACCTTAAGACAAAATCCTAACTTTACTACTACTAAATTCCTTCTGTGAATACCAAAAGTAGTACGTTTAGGATTTTGCCTTAAGTTAGTTCTCTGAATCAGGCCCAATGTCTCATGCTCCCGGGGCTACTGGATTCACACTAGCTTGGCTGATGAGGGGTGATACACCGAAACCCGTCCCAGGATGCTTGTTTCTTGTTCTATGAGGACCTGGCTTGACAGTTCAGGCTGAACTGGTCCCATAAGGAGAAGGGTCAAGACTGATTTGCATATGGCTTGGTCCAAATTGTGGTGGCATGGTGTGCAATAAAAAGATGGATTAAACTCAGATCAGATCAGGGGGTGAATGTTTGCATTGTTCATCATTCTGCCCATAATCTGTTCTTTGTGCTTTTGTTGTCCTACGTGGGAAAGGTATGCCAAGACGTGGGTCCCATGCTCACTGTGCCACTGCATTCAAGCTCGCCTGCCTGATGAGGGGTGATACACCAAAAAGGATCTCAGGATGCTTGTTTCTGGTCCGGGGAGGATATGGCTTGGCAGTTCAGGCTGGACTGTCATAATGAGGAGCAGGGTCAAGACTGATTTGCATATGGCTGGGTCCAAACTGGGGTGGCGTGGTGAGCAAAAAAACAATGGGTTAAACCCAGATCTGGGACAAGGGGTGAAAGTTTGCATTCTGTCCATAAACTGTTATTTTTGCATTTTTAGAAAGCTGGCCTTTCTCCTCCTATCTATTTTGTGCCTGCTGCTTGTTTCTGGGTCACATGACTGGGTGTAGTTGGCAGTTAGCCTCTATTTATTCCTCCCAGACAGCCACACAATAGAGGGTTTAGGTGTGCCTTGATTGGCCATCACTGGCAGGATGAGGGGCGGAACTGGCCACAGCCCCACTTACAAGTAAATAGTGTGTGCCCTGCCTTCACACAAAGAACTTCACACTACCTCATTGTTCATTAAGTCAAGGCAGGGAAGGCAGGAAACTCCAAGCGCTTCAAAATGAATTCTCTAGAAACTTCTCCTACTTCAAAGAAGGCACCAGATATAAAAATAGAAACTGCTGGAGTTGTCTACCAGTTCTGCCATAATCTATATTACTATACTACAGACCATTCCATTGGATGTTATGGACCCTTGCTTTTTACATTAAGTTCCTGAGCCTTTTATATACTATTATTATTGTACGACAAGAAGACATACGCGCCATGACATCCTGCCTTTATAGCCTTGAAAAAGTCTGAGTACTTATTGTTAGTAGTGACGAAACACGTGTCGGCTGTCTTTTATCTACTTCAAATTTTATGGATCTTCAAATAAAGAAAAAAGATGATTTATCTGTTGCCCTGTTCTGTTCTAAAAATTGGAAATTACAGATTATACACAGTTACAATATTGTTATGACTATATGACCGACTAGTCTTATATGTACGTGTGTTTCTGGATTATGCTCTCTTTGACCTTTTCTTTCTGATAAAAATAGAAACCTCCAACTTACTCTTCAGATCACATTTTCAGACCTGTGGAAGGACTCTCTGTGGATTTCCTGCTGTTGTGGCCCGCTGTGTACTTCAAAAACTGTTTTGCTGCACCTGCGCAAAGTGCTCTGCTACCTGAAGCCGCCTTTGAACCCTCAGAGAACTACCTTGCTGCTTGAGCCCTGCCCATCTCTTAACCTAGGACTATGAGAGTGTAGGAAATACCTCTTTTTTTATGGTCACCTCTAAGTTCTGGTGTTTTGACTCTGATAATGCACTGAGGCCTCCTACCCAGACCTCAGTGCCAGTGCCCTGGCCTTAAAGTGTATGTTGAATTGGCTGTACCCAAATGAATATGGCTATCTTGTCTGTAAGCCCCTTGTAAACAGTACTCTGGTCCCCAGGACTTGCAGCACTGATTGTGCTGCAAGCCCTGGGTACCAGGGTAATGTTTAACTCCAAGTAAAACAAGTCCCCGAGTCTGCCAATGCAGACTGGTAGACCAGGTGTGCACTGCTAACCCGACTTTTGCATTGAAAGCAATGGCAAAGCCACCACTTCCCAGGACATGTGTAGAAGTCACCTCTGTGGCAGGCCTACCAAAACATACATGCAAGGTGCTATATATGACACAGGCATAATATGTGCTTTACAAGTCCTGGCAGTAAGGCACACAAAACTACTGTTTTACTGTGGAAAATTTTGGTCACTCAATTAGCAATTAGTGCAGGGTTAACTCTGAATTCTTAGCTATGCAACTCCTGAACGGTGCAACCAAATTGGGCACTCCAAAGTATCAAACAACTCTTTCCATTAATCCAAGCTTGCATCTCAATTCGCAATTAATGTAACTTGTTGCACTGTGCACCTTTAGCACAGCTGCCACTTTGTTGCCTCTAAAACTCTGGTGCCTTCCCGGGCACACATGGAGCCTACTCCATGAGACAGCTTTCTACCCTCCTGAAGAGATGTGCAAATGACTGACAGGAAGGAGAACAATGAGGGGTTGCAGGCCAGGGAAGTATCACCTCCCTCTTGCAGAAAGCAACTTGGATGATAGGCCCAAAAGGCAGGCATCAAAGGTGAAGCGGCCTTTGAGGGGAGATGTGTAGCATCAGGGGGAAGTGCTTCCCCACTGTTGAGGTAGGGAGGCTGGCACTGGAAGCAGAGAGGGGATACCAGTTGCAAAACTGGTTTCTCCAGGGGTGTGTAGCTCTGAGGTAGTCATACACTGTGGGTGGGGTAGTGAGATCTGTGCAGCCAGAGAGGAGTCTTATCATCTTGGGAGTGGGCAGAATGGTGCATCCTTAGATAGCCAGATGCCAAACTCCACAGGAAGTGGGCACCTGGCCAGAGGGAACCAGGAAACCCATTGGCTACCAACTGCATCCTGCCGTGTGGGCACTTTCCAAGCATAAAGAGAGCCCACCTGGCACCCAGAACTCAGATGTCAACCATCTCGGAAGATGAACCGAAGAAGGACTGCTCTGCTGCACCGAGGGACCATCAAAGAGACGCTGCAGAAACGATGATTGCAGCTGCTGTACCTGGGGCTTGTGAAGAGAGGGACCTTGCCTGCCATGTCCTGCTCGAGCAAAAGTCATCTCCAGAGCCTAGTCAAGCCAGGAGAACTCCAAGGGCCAGCTGACTGGCCTCCTGTATGCAGCACAGGATCACAACACCTCAAGAAGTCTTCTGGGGGACATTTGGACCCCAAAATATTCAAGCGGCTTCCACCGCCACCGCACAGCACAGGGGCCAAAGCCAGGTCTAGGAATCCCTGCAAGAAGACCCACATCAACCAGATCTTATCCACAGCATCCTTAGAGCATCTTCAGCATCCTTTATGCATTGCATTGCGAGAACTCTATTGGAATCCACTGTATGGTGGATAAAGGGTCTGGAAGTGTTGAAGGAATGCTCCTCTGAACTGAACTGTTCTTTAGAACCTTGCTGGTCCCCCTGACTAGGTCCCTGCTGGAGTCGGTCACCCCAGGTTCTTCTAATTGACCTCATTAACTATTACCAAAGTTTCCCGGGAGTGTTTGAATTATCAAGAACCCCCAAGTAATTGTAAGATGCAGCTGTCCTATTATGGTGCTCCCTCAGAGACCAGGTTGCTAACTTTTTTTGTGGATCTTTACCGAAGATTATTATCTTTGTCTTGGTCTCATTAGCTTGTAAGCTGTTTTCCTCATTGTACAATGTTAGACTTTTCAATGCTCTTTCGCGTCCCACCCTGGTGTAGTCCAAGATTACTGTGTCGTCCGAATACTGAAGGAATCCCAGGTTTATTTTGCCCAATCTCAGGGGTACTAGGCCAGAGTCTTTCAAGGCTTGCCCCTAATATGCCGTGTACAGGTTGAATAATAGTGGGGCGAGCACACAGCCCTGCTTTAGCCCGGTGTTGGTTACAATTCTCGCGGTTGCAGTTGTTGGACTTAATTTGACCCGGACCCATGTCCCCTCGTGGAGGGCTGTTATCACTTTTAAAATGGTTACTGGGAGAACCCAAGATTCAAATCCATTAACTCTGTCAAAAGTCGTAGAATAGTCTATAAAGCAGCAGAACAAGGGCAGCTTATTGCTCATTACTGCTTTCTTCGAGAAGTAAGACAGTGCTAGGTAGGATGTTGTCCATGGTGGAGCTGATTGCCCTGAAGCCAGTTTGATAGGGTGGGAGGAATCCATTATTATCCACCAAATCCTCTAATTCCTTTAATAGTAAGCAGACATAAACCTTAGCTTCCATGTCAAGCAGGGCTATTAACCATACTTGGCAGGGTTCGAGTGGTCCCCCTTCTTGTGGATTGGAAACAGGATAGAGCCTTTCCAGGATTCCAGGATTGTGGAAATATTGCTGTGAAGTATGAGTGGTTATAAAACGGAGTAAGAATGGATGCAAAGGAGGCATGGTCAGGCTTAAAGACTTGAGCGGGGTGATGCCGTTTGATCCTGAAACCCGTTGGTTCTTATCGCCCTAATGTACCTGGCATTCTCCTTCACTGTATAAGCATCAAACTGACTGGGCACTGTTGATTCTTTCTGCATGCTTTGATTTGTTGACGTCAGCTGCAGCCTGTGTCCACTCTGAGATGCTCCAAGCAAAATTCCATTTTGGCCTCGGACAATGCCACTTATTTTTTTTTAAAGTTTTTTTTGTAATCTGATACCACCTAATGATGCCACCCTGTGCCTTGTATTACTTTGTTAACGAACCACCCTTCTCAGTAGGGATACAATACTTGAAGTTAGCACTTCTGTACAGAATGGTTATACACATGTATTGGGACAGTGGCACCACCTGCAGGAGTGTCTGGGAAAGAAGGAAGAGGGGTGGTAGAATGCCAGGCGTTAGACTGTGTTTGGGGCTAGAGAATATAATTGTTCTGCCTCCATGGAGAAATGTTTTGGGAGTAAAATACGGCTGAGTTGTACTGGACGCTTCAATACTCGTGAGTTGTACTCTAGCCCATTTATATTTAAGAGCTGAGCTTCTGCACTGAAATGTGCAAAGTTAATCTCTTTTAAAAATACCACAAAAACACATTTAAATCGGGTTTCCCAAAAGATTCCATAAAAAGTTTAAAACTTCTAACCTCTTTAATGTCTTTGTCCTTGTACTGTTAAACACTGAAGCACCAGTTTGACTCTTTTGGGATTCACAAATGAATACACTTTACAACACTAATATGATCTCATAAGGGCTGGATTCTACCTCACATGCATCTGCTCATCTTTGCCCCTACTCGTCCCTACCTTTCTCCACTCCCCTATCTTGTCTCATGTTCTACTCTACTCTGTGTGCTGAGGCAGCCTTTGTCTGCAGGCTCCGTTTTACATATGCCCGATAAAAAGACAAACCAATCAATGGACAAACAACGTTGAACAAAAATAAATACATATGTAAATAAAACAATTCACAAATAAATATAAAACAAATATGTACATAAATAAATAAATATTTGGTCTGGCTTGAGCCGTAAAAGGTAAACACACCTTGAATGATAAATTCAAGCTCTCGTGTAACTTATACAATCCTAAGAGAATTCCTCCATGCAATAATTATAAACAATATACAAATACTTGGTGATCTCCAAGCCTAGGAAAATATATATATTTTGCACTGTGAAAAAAAGTTTAAACCTCCTGAGGCTGTTGTTCGGTGGGAGAGTTTTAAGACTGTTTTCTGCGCTAATTTTCATTGACGTTTTAATAAAACATGAATATATAAATTTCATCTGACTCCATATTTTGCTAAATTTGTCTTCATCCTGACTGATAATTTCTTTGAAGTTACTTCAGGATGATGCTCTGCGTTTATAAACCATATAAATTAATATAACATTTCCTGGGAATGATCTTGAAAGATGTTCTATTTTTTTATTTTAGAGGAACATTCTATGAAAAAAAAACATTATTTATTGAAGGGTTGGTATATTTATTTAACACATAGAGTAACAAATCCGTAGAGACACTACATTCCAAAAAAAACGTCGAGGGTACTAATAGTCAGTATATGCAGACATGCAATTCCAGAAAACCAGTAGACAGAAAAACCTATTAATGTGCAATCATATATTATTTACAAAGGAGAGGCACCTTCCAACGTGTTACATATTTAATAATCATTTCTATTTGGTTTCAATATTAAAACTAAATATTATTCATATAAAAATCCAAAATAAAAATGTACTAGTCTTCAAAACATTTAAGAATTAGAAACTAAGTGACCCTTGTGCCTCCTCTCCACCAAGACCCAACAATGATGTTAGCTCACAAACAGCGTAATTGGTAAGCAACAAACCGTTTACTGAGAGAGGCGCCAGAGGACTTTCTACCACATTCATAAGTTAGAAAAGTGACAATGTGCATTCATATGAACTTGAGTAGCTTGTGAAGGGCAAATACAATAAATTAAAAAATTATTTACAATGGAAAATGCCTTAACTCCATCAGAGCATTATCATTTTTTTTGAACAACCAAAGTGGAATCCTCGTGCAGTCTTTAGAATAAGCCCCAATGACCATATTTACCTTTTTTTAAATGAGAAAAAAACATTTACTGATGGCGGACTCATCATCAGAAATAGTGCCTCCTCGCAGGATACGCAGGAATATTTTTCCATATTGGGGCAATATAGTTGTGTCTCTCATTCTCCAGCCATGTACAAAAAACACAGGACATGACCTAAGTCCCCTATCATGCAAAATTGACAGCTTTGGGGGTTGTACTTCAGTTGCTTTTGTACAATGATTAGCACCTATTGGGAGAAAATCAAATTCCAACTTCATATAAATACTCTGGATCCATGCTTCTAAGTTAGCCCTTAAATGGGATTCTACTGCATAAAGAGCCTTTAGGAATTTTTGACAAGTCCCCTTGCAGTAAAGGGACATCTCTACCCCCCAAACACACACACTTAAAAACATTCTTGAGCCCAAAACCTATTGAAGTGCCTTAGTAATTTGGCCCTTGAAACAATTCTTCCTTGTTAAATTATTGTATTTGATCATCCCTAGGTAATTATATACGGTTTTACAACTTTAAATTTAGACCATCTCTAATACCAGTTGTTTCCAAGATTTCCCGATGAGTGCCCCTAGAATCATGATTTTTTTTCTTTCCTTTATTGACTGTTAAATTATGAATTTCTGAATAATTTGCTAGTATCTACAAGGTAAGGGACAACAAGATTAACAATGATTTTTCCCAAGAGCTCAATTTCGGGGGACTACATTGACCTGATTGACCAATTAAGGAAAATCAGTCAAATATGAAGAGAATAACAAAGGAGATAAAAATGCAACCCTGCTTCAGACCATTTAGGACTGCAATCTCAGAAGCATATTCAGACCCTGAGCCATGTCAAACTCTTAATCAAGTTTCCAAATATAAATTTATCTGTGGACACAATAAAAAACTGGGGATTCCCCAGTTTATTATTTTTTCCATAATACCAGGTGATCAACTTTATCCAAAGCATTACTAAAATCAACAAATGCCATGTAGAGCTTTATCTTCTTATCTTTACATACTTTTCAGCAATAAATACTAAAGATAAGGTATTATCCACTGTTGAACAGCCCTCCCTAAAGCCATACTTTTCCACTGGAGAAGGTGATTTGAGTTTACCTAATTGGATAGTTGATGTGCTCCTATTTGGAATGGTGGCACCATGGTTCCAGTTCAGTTTTCCAGATCTTGTCAGTTGAAGCAAGATCAGGAGTGGTCAACAGGAATTGCCAAGTTCTGTCCAGTGTTCATCAATAAAGTATACCAGTATAGATGAAAAGAAAAGGACAAAGACAGGGCCGCAAGCCGTAACTGCCTTCTGCCTCCACTCTGCAGGTTCTGTCAGCAAGAGTACCTGACTCTGACCTGAAACAGCCCCCCACGGCACGCTGCAACAACCCACCACGTGCAGCCTAAGAGTTGGCATGCACAGCCTGCCACACTCTGGGTCCCCTCACCCACCAGGGGGATGGAGATATAGTGATGGCATGCAAGCAGCTCAGTTCTGTGGCAGGATGATCTGTTCAATACAGGGCTACAGCCGCAGGTTCGAGAAGGGGGAAACGCAAGGGACAAATAATGCTGCACAGCAACCGCTACACCTGGTCTGCAGGTGGGCACAGGCAATGCATCTATGGCTGACATTGAGGGAGGAGCACCTGTGGTAACTGTAATAATGCCTGTCGTAACGTTGAATGTCTTTATAGAGCACCAAAACATATCACTTTGCAGCCACTTTATGAAGTTCACACTTTGAAATCCAGGCGACTAGGAAAATAAATAAAAACATGTCATTGGAGCATTTCCTCCTAATCTGGATCACACAAATTAGACTGCAACAGCAAGCCGAAACACCAATTAACACATACAAAAGAAATAAAAAATAACTTACTGTGCTCGCTGTGATGCGCAAAATGACAGAAAATGATGTACGGTTTTCCCTTTCCGGAATGCTTGGGTAAATGGTGGCCATATTAGGGGAATCACTTTTGTTGGCTAGGGAATATATTCTACAGTTTCAGATAACATTTCACATGTAAGGACTGTGTCAGGGAAGACCACAACTCAAAATAAGGAAGATTACTGTTAAGTAACCGGGGCATTCTCAGCTACATCACATCTTGGTCACATCCTTCTGGTTCTGCACATGCCCCTGCGCCACTGGCGCGCCATGTTGCATGACACACCGGCGGGTCAACCTGCTGAGTGATATTTATGAGCACACATTAAATCCACCCTGCATGACTTTACCTGTGCTTGTAAAAATCGCCCCTTTGCATACAACACTTTGCATGTTAGGGGTGTGATATGGGTGTTGGTGTGGGCGTTGCCACACAACACCCATGTCCACTGAGGCATTTCCAGATTTACGAGCAATAGTAAATCTGGAAATGCATCAAAATGCTACGCCACCCTAGGGGTGGAGTAGCGAGGTGCAACGAGGAGAAATGTTCTCATTTCTCCTCGTTCTTTTCCTCTTTCAATGCGTGCTGCATTCAACAGCACACATTAGAAGAGGGAGCCACCTCAATTGATAATTTTTCAGCAGGAAGGTGCCACTTCCTGCACAAAAACAATCTCCCCACGATGCAGGCATCCTTGCACCATGGCGCAAGGGTGCCTGCGCTGGCAAATGGTAGCAGTTTGTACATCAGCCCATATTGTTATAAATATGTCGCATCCCTGTGCTTCAAAACTAATGCAGCGCGGTGCGGCAAAATGACTTGCGGCACAGCGCTGCTTTAGTTTCATGTTATTCTGCCCCTATGTATTTTAAAGAGGTAGATGAAAGATGTTATAAACTCCCAGCTGTTGAAAACACAAGCGGCCACATGCATCATTGTTGCCGTTTGCGATTTCTTAATTGCAAAAATTAAGGAATCGCAATTAAGAAATCGCAAACGGCTAGGCACCAAGAAATCGATTTTTTTTTGCGATTTCTTAAATTTCCTTAATTACGATTCACAATTTGCGAATCGCAATTAGGGAATCCCTTCCCATTGATTTCTATGGGCCTAGAGGCCCAAAGGAATGAATGGGAAGTCATTTCAATTTGCGATTCGCAATTTGCGAATCGCAAATTGAAAATGCAATTTCAAGGGTGAAGGGGGGGTCCAAAGGACCCCACCCCTGCACCCCTGAAATATAAGTTTAAGTGAATTTTTCACACACACATGCCCCAAGGGCATGTGTGTGTGTAAAATGAAACTTTCAAAAATGCACTTTTGTGCATTTTTGAAAGTTTTCGCAAATTACCATGAAGGTCAACTTCATGGTAATTTACATCTCCCTATTTGCGAATTCGCAAATTTAAAATGTTCATGCATTGCATTTAAGAAATCTCAAATTGCGATTTCTTAAATGCAATCGCAATTTTAGAAATTGCGAAAAGCATGATACATCCCAATTTTGTCAATTGCATTTGCAAACGGCCTAAAATTGCGATTCGCACCGTTTGCGAATGCAATTGACAATGATGCATGTGCCCGTATGATTCACAAAAATCAGAGTGTTTGCAACCTCTAGAAAGGTATTTTGAATGTGCTGAACCTATAGTAGGAGTCTATATGCTTTTACAGACACCTAAAAGAGGTTTATGAAAGGATACCAAATCGAAAGGGCTGTGTTATAGATGTCCATTACAAGTTGCAGTTCAGATCCCTATTTATCAACAGTGACTGGTTCTCACGTTGGGGTGCTCATGCATTCACAAAAGGGAAAGCAGACAGCTTCTCCTTTGCAAATTTGAGTGGCAGCTTCAGGTGGAGCAGGTAGCAGTCTGCTCATGCTGAAGTTTTCGATTATAAATAGGTTTTTTAAAAAGCAGTCAAGTTTCCTTTAAGGAAATCGGACTGCTTCGAAAAAAATGTACTTTTCTTTCAAAAGCAATCACATGGATAGTGGTCTACTGACTCTTGCTGGCCACCAACCTTGAAGCCAACCACGCAGGGTTACAAATTGTGACATTCCTAATTAATATTCATTGGACAGGTAGGTCTGAATTCCACTATTTGATATTTTGCAAACATAAGTCATCAAACATCTCGCAAAAAACATACTAGTCGCAAAAAGAAGAGTCATAATTTGCGACCACTTCTACCTAATATATCTTAGTACATATGTACCTAAGTTTCTAAGTCTTTCTAAGTTAGTTTGATTGAGCTCTTAAAGCAAGGTCTAACTCATTTCATGCGAATGGCTTCAAGACTTCCTCCATGCTTCAGATGTCTTGGTATGATTTGGTGGAGAAGGGCAGGCTTTTTGACTTCTCATCTCTCAGTCTTAAATGAATGATTAAATGATTGACAGATTTCTGTATAGCCAGGAGTAGCTACTACTACTAATGACTTCCGCTGGGTACTGCCTTTGCCGTCTCTGGACTCAGGAGTGTTGAAGGCAACAGCAGGAAAGGAAATTGCCCTCTCTGAGCAAGTTCTTACCCTAGCATTTTAACAAGAAACCCAGCACTCAAACTCACTTCAGCTTCTACTGACTCATGTTGCCCCCTTAAGTTGTCTTAAAATGAACGAGATGGACTTTAAGAGTGAGTGAAACTGAATACATGCTGAGCCACTGCCTCCTCACAGATCCACCTTCCATTGACCAGTCAAGTATATATGTAGCAAGGCATACATTTTTGCCTCTGAGCAAACCCTGAGAATTAGGCAGGAACATTTGCAAACTATGGGAGGCCCTAAGGATCCTCAAATCGCACTCCACCTTCATTGGTCCCTAATTTACACCCACACATAGCGCGATAAGTGCTGATGCATGGATTGATATTGCTGGGTCCCAAGCGCATCCACTGAGTCTCTGAATTGGTTATGTTATTGGGGTGCACATCCCCAATCTTCACAAGGTGCATCTCTTCTTAATGTATTCTTTTGTCCATCTGAGGTGGGATCAAGGCACAGCTTTCGATACTGCATCTAAATTAAACTCATTCACGTAGTGATTATCCCAATAAATTGTAATGGTTCATCACTTTCACTCCAATAGATTACATACATTCCCAAAACCTTTCTTGCTGATGACACCATTAAGTGGAGAACACAGCCAGTTTCTGTATTTTAGCAAAACACTTCTAGCAAATGATTGTTTGCTGGGCATATGCTATTTCAAAATTCTCCACCTTCCATAAAACAGAGTTTATCTTTACAGCTGATCGTGATGAAGGAAGATTTCTTCTTTTCTGTCACAGCCAGCTGGACTATTTTGTAAAACATCACTGTTACAATATCTGGTTTAATGGAAAAGTGTGTCACGAGGACTGCAAACCATTTTTCTAACAAATTGAGGCCCTTTCAGAATAATGTCATCAGAAAGGTTTTTCAAGCTCTGTCGTGGACTCGGGAGACAAAGTCTCTAAATATATCATATTTAAGATTAGAAGTGGGTCTGTGACTCTAGCGCAGAGGATTGATAGTTCGCTATAAAAAGTTTGAAATATTGGGGAGAGGAAACCTGAGATGAAACATGTAGCATGTAGTCCACTAAACTACTTTTCTAACAGCCCAGAACAGGAAGAAATGACATTTCAATCAATATTTCATAACATTCCTGGAAACAAGGCCTTGAAGGACGAAATGATATGAGTCAAGGTGTAAGGTTATTTAATGCCTGGTATTAACTCTGACTTTGAATAGACACCTTCCTTCGCAATTGCTTGGTTATTTGAATGAGAAATGCCTTGACGAGCTGCATACCTGTTTTAGTGAATACAAATTGCATTTATGTCTTCCAGATTTACACATCAGTTTTAGAAGATGACTCTGTCAGCATACGCATTATCTTCCCTGCTTCTCTAGTATAGTGCTGGGTGGATCCAGGAATATTTAAAATGCCCTGTGTCTTTTTTTTAGCAACATTGCCTGCAAGGTCAGCATTCATTACCCCTGCTCTGCAGAACTGAGTTACTATGGGGGTGGAAAGCACTATTCAAGTGTACATAGTGAGCATTATGCACTTTTTTTTTAACTGCTTGTATCTAGTAAACATATATTGACCGATAACAAAAGAACTACCCAGTTCAAGGTATTACAGAATGAGCAGGAAGTGAGGGGCTATTGGACGACTGGTCACTTCCTGCTAATAGCATCTGAAACACAGCAGCCGATGCCCATAAACCACTGGAAATACGACAAACTGGAGTACCAGATTTTGAGGTCAGCCCGAGGACTTCTTTTATCAATTTTTAACATTACAACATAGCACAACACAACACAACACAACATAACCTAACATAACACAGAGGCTTAATTGACTAAATAATATGGCAGGAAAATAAAATGTATGTAGCAGGCACACTGAAGTACGTGGCATATTATGCTAATAATGCCCACCTATGGAAAACATTATGAGCCTTTATGACATAGTTAATTACCACCTACACAAGTGTTCACGTGCTACAAAAATGTATGCATTTCTTAGGAAAGAAATTTACTATATTCAAAATATTCAATCCAGAGTGTTATTCACCAATGAATGAGTCATAAAAAAAGATTATATAATATCACATCTAACCTGAGGATATTGAAAATAGCAGACTGTTCGAGCCCACCTATGTTCAACTCATTGAAGATGTGAATCTGTCAAATGTATATCCAATCTGAGCAAAGGTTCACCCCATTCACCATTTATTTGAATGTGCTTGAGGAAGACAGTTTCACTCAATATTCTTGAGTCTATGCATTGTCATCAATTGACTGGCTATGCTAATGCCCTTCATTTGTTAGAAACAGTCTACTCTGGACAGATTCATGGATTTTTTATGCAGCAACATAATTTACTGTGCTGAATTGTGCAAGAGAGGAAACAAAGCACAGAGGCATATATACTAGGATGGACATTTGTAGTGGATCAACTTCTTAGCAAAGATGATGGATGACAAGGGAGGTTGTAGCTAAGAAGTATGTCGTTTATTAGTCATCAACATAAGAGAAACACCCCAGCCACAGACCACCTCCAAGCTCCAGTTGTAAGTCAAACCATCACATTCCAATGGAATATGCACATACAGGAATTCACATGGACTGATAAATTAATTACATCACTGTAGATGAAATGGCCCCACTAAACAGAAACCAGTTATCACAACATTCAACTGCGTTCATCCCCTGCAATGCCCCTTTAAAAATGCCTTATGTGGCTGCACGCATTACTCAATCACTTTTTTTATTTATCATAGAGTTGTTATCACACTTATAAGTATTTCTACGTTTTCGCCATCATCTTCTTCACTATGTTGGTCTTGTTCCTCAGAAACAGGTACCCTTAAACATCAATTATACGAGTGCCCTTCTGTTTTATCCTTTTGGAATTCTGCTTGGAATATATGCATGCGAATGTTTCAATGTTCTTCTTCTTTAACGTTATTGAATGTGTTTTTAGGTTCTGTATCAAATGATATAGATATTGTCACATCTAAAGCCAAATTACTTGATCTTTTCATTGCTATTGCGATTAAAGTGATTTTATCCTATTGGAAAGATAACTCCAAATTATCTGTAATTACTTGGTGGAACTTCATCTGTGACGAGCATAGGATTGCTGTCGACTCCTCTTCCTCTCTCTCTTTAAAAATTAAATCTGATCTCCTATGGCTCCCCTTTGTTTCTTATCTATCGTCTAATCCTCCCAACTGATTGCCTGATCCGTTCCTTCCTTGCATATATTCCCCCGTCTCTTGCTTTACTTTTTTTCCTCTTCTTTTGCTTCTCTCCTTCCTCTCCATTCCCTCTTTCTCTTCCCTTCGTAATCTTTTCTTTCTCTTCTCTCTCCTTTTCTCATGTTTTAACCCTTCATTTTACATTCATTTATGCCTCATGTTTTATCTTAATATGTTCACTCCTAACAATGTATGGCTTTGTATCGTATTTGTTAAAACCTAATAAAAATCTCTTAAACAAAAAAAAAATGCCTTCTGTGACGAACAGCCTTGCATCATGGTTTAGAGGTGAGTGTGTGCTGTCTAGCATAAGATTTGTATTGAAAGCTTATGATTTGAGAGCAATCTCCTATGTCTAGACAAACTCAGAAAGATTCCAGGCATTGGAACAGCACACACCACACGTAATTGTTCTTTCTTTGACAATCATATTTCTCCTTGTGTACAACTGCTTCAAGCAACTGTTAGTTTTTTAGACAAGCTCAGTCTGGCTATTTTAGAAGACGGCTGTAATGCCAGAAACCGGTCCCCGGGAGCTTGTTTCCTTCCCAGTGTAAGAATTGGCTTTTGTAGTTTGGTTTGCCCTGTTCCCATCATGCACTGGGACAGGAACAGACTAATTTGCATACAGCCAGGTTCTGAAACTGGGATGGTGCAGTGAGCTAAAAAACGGTGTTGGATCTAGCCCTGATCTCTTGACTGGGTGAGAGCTTTCTGCTAAATTCAGAGACTCTGTCCCTCACCACCCCTTGTTGTAAATATTTTTGTCCACCCTAAGCGTGGAAGGGTATTCTCAGATGTGAGACCCTTGCTCATTGCACCATCAGGATTCAAGCAAACCGGGCCGAAGACGGCTGTAATGCCAGAAACCGGTCCCCGGGAGCTTGTTTCCTTCCCAGTGTAAGAATTGGCTTTTGTAGTTTGGTTTGCCCTGTTCCCATCATGCACTGGGACAGGAACAGACTAATTTGCATACAGCCAGGTTCTGAAACTGGGATGGTGCAGTGAGCTAAAAAACGGTGTTGGATCTAGCCCTGATCTCTTGACTGGGTGAGAGCTTTCTGCTAAATTCAGAGACTCTGTCCCTCACCACCCCTTGTTGTAAATATTTTTGTCCACCCTAAGCGTGGAAGGGTATTCTCAGATGTGAGACCCTTGCTCATTGCACCATCAGGATTCAAGCAAACCGGGCCGAAGACGGCTGTAATGCCAGAAACCGGTCCCCGGGAGCTTGTTTCCTTCCCAGTGTAAGAATTGGCTTTTGTAGTTTGGTTTGCCCTGTTCCCATCATGCACTGGGACAGGAACAGACTAATTTGCATACAGCCAGGTTCTGAAACTGGGATGGTGCAGTGAGCTAAAAAACGGTGTTGGATCTAGCCCTGATCTCTTGACTGGGTGAGAGCTTTCTGCTAAATTCAGAGACTCTGTCCCTCACCACCCCTTGTTGTAAATATTTTTGTCCACCCTAAGCGTGGAAGGGTATTCTCAGATGTGAGACCCTTGCTCATTGCACCATCAGGATTCAAGCAAACCGGGCCGAAGACGGCTGTAATGCCAGAAACCGGTCCCCGGGAGCTTGTTTCCTTCCCAGTGTAAGAATTGGCTTTTGTAGTTTGGTTTGCCCTGTTCCCATCATGCACTGGGACAGGAACAGACTAATTTGCATACAGCCAGGTTCTGAAACTGGGATGGTGCAGTGAGCTAAAAAACGGTGTTGGATCTAGCCCTGATCTCTTGACTGGGTGAGAGCTTTCTGCTAAATTCAGAGACTCTGTCCCTCACCACCCCTTGTTGTAAATATTTTTGTCCACCCTAAGCGTGGAAGGGTATTCTCAGATGTGAGACCCTTGCTCATTGCACCATCAGGATTCAAGCAAACCGGGCCGAAGACGGCTGTAATGCCAGAAACCGGTCCCCGGGAGCTTGTTTCCTTCCCAGTGTAAGAATTGGCTTTTGTAGTTTGGTTTGCCCTGTTCCCATCATGCACTGGGACAGGAACAGACTAATTTGCATACAGCCAGGTTCTGAAACTGGGATGGTGCAGTGAGCTAAAAAACGGTGTTGGATCTAGCCCTGATCTCTTGACTGGGTGAGAGCTTTCTGCTAAATTCAGAGACTCTGTCCCTCACCACCCCTTGTTGTAAATATTTTTGTCCACCCTAAGCGTGGAAGGGTATTCTCAGATGTGAGACCCTTGCTCATTGCACCATCAGGATTCAAGCAAACCGGGCCGAAGACGGCTGTAATGCCAGAAACCGGTCCCCGGGAGCTTGTTTCCTTCCCAGTGTAAGAATTGGCTTTTGTAGTTTGGTTTGCCCTGTTCCCATCATGCACTGGGACAGGAACAGACTAATTTGCATACAGCCAGGTTCTGAAACTGGGATGGTGCAGTGAGCTAAAAAACGGTGTTGGATCTAGCCCTGATCTCTTGACTGGGTGAGAGCTTTCTGCTAAATTCAGAGACTCTGTCCCTCACCACCCCTTGTTGTAAATATTTTTGTCCACCCTAAGCGTGGAAGGGTATTCTCAGATGTGAGACCCTTGCTCATTGCACCATCAGGATTCAAGCAAACCGGGCCGAAGACGGCTGTAATGCCAGAAACCGGTCCCCGGGAGCTTGTTTCCTTCCCAGTGTAAGAATTGGCTTTTGTAGTTTGGTTTGCCCTGTTCCCATCATGCACTGGGACAGGAACAGACTAATTTGCATACAGCCAGGTTCTGAAACTGGGATGGTGCAGTGAGCTAAAAAACGGTGTTGGATCTAGCCCTGATCTCTTGACTGGGTGAGAGCTTTCTGCTAAATTCAGAGACTCTGTCCCTCACCACCCCTTGTTGTAAATATTTTTGTCCACCCTAAGCGTGGAAGGGTATTCTCAGATGTGAGACCCTTGCTCATTGCACCATCAGGATTCAAGCAAACCGGGCCGAAGACGGCTGTAATGCCAGAAACCGGTCCCCGGGAGCTTGTTTCCTTCCCAGTGTAAGAATTGGCTTTTGTAGTTTGGTTTGCCCTGTTCCCATCATGCACTGGGACAGGAACAGACTAATTTGCATACAGCCAGGTTCTGAAACTGGGATGGTGCAGTGAGCTAAAAAACGGTGTTGGATCTAGCCCTGATCTCTTGACTGGGTGAGAGCTTTCTGCTAAATTCAGAGACTCTGTCCCTCACCACCCCTTGTTGTAAATATTTTTGTCCACCCTAAGCGTGGAAGGGTATTCTCAGATGTGAGACCCTTGCTCATTGCACCATCAGGATTCAAGCAAACCGGGCCGAAGACGGCTGTAATGCCAGAAACCGGTCCCCGGGAGCTTGTTTCCTTCCCAGTGTAAGAATTGGCTTTTGTAGTTTGGTTTGCCCTGTTCCCATCATGCACTGGGACAGGAACAGACTAATTTGCATACAGCCAGGTTCTGAAACTGGGATGGTGCAGTGAGCTAAAAAACGGTGTTGGATCTAGCCCTGATCTCTTGACTGGGTGAGAGCTTTCTGCTAAATTCAGAGACTCTGTCCCTCACCACCCCTTGTTGTAAATATTTTTGTCCACCCTAAGCGTGGAAGGGTATTCTCAGATGTGAGACCCTTGCTCATTGCACCATCAGGATTCAAGCAAACCGGGCCGAAGACGGCTGTAATGCCAGAAACCGGTCCCCGGGAGCTTGTTTCCTTCCCAGTGTAAGAATTGGCTTTTGTAGTTTGGTTTGCCCTGTTCCCATCATGCACTGGGACAGGAACAGACTAATTTGCATACAGCCAGGTTCTGAAACTGGGATGGTGCAGTGAGCTAAAAAACGGTGTTGGATCTAGCCCTGATCTCTTGACTGGGTGAGAGCTTTCTGCTAAATTCAGAGACTCTGTCCCTCACCACCCCTTGTTGTAAATATTTTAGTAGGTCATGTTTTGACTGAAGGCAAATGGTTGTTTGCACCGATCAATCCCAAGCCCCGACCCACCACAGTTAGGCCCTATTGAAATAGAGCTTTGCATAGCAGTACTGGAAACAGAAAATTCTTCTACTGGATAAAGCAGTTGCACTGTATACTAAATGCTATGCACAGCTTTGCCTTGTTTTGCATCCCTTTATGCCGGTGGAAATCCTTAGCAAACCTGGTTCTATGCTTTGGGATGTGTTTGAAGACTCAGAATGGGCCAAGATCGGCAAGGTTCATCAAAGTTGTAAAAGAGACGCTTAGTCCTTCTCATTGTAACAAAAAAAAATAAAACAAAAAAAATCTCTCCAACCACTGGCTGGGCGGCTGGGAGCATGATGTTGTCCATGCCTCAGGCTTTGCTTTGAAAGTCATCTCTGGATTCCACTTATTTAGTGAATTACTGCCTGACCTCGTTTTTGCTGTATAGTGACTTACCAACTTGCAATAATAGAATCTATAATTCTATGGCGGGACAAGAGGCTTCTGATTATGCATTTTCTTCATACTTTAATTTTCATAGCAGTCATAAAAAAATAAAAAAATTCTATCAACAAGTTAGCAGGGGCACAAACTACAAACCCTATAATTCCAAAGGAAAAACTACAAGTGCAGACGTAGATAGTTCATCAACAAATCATAAACTAATGTAGAAACATGTGAACCGCCACTTCTTTGCAGCTTGGTGCTCATGAAGGGTGCTTGCATGTTTCCATCATTTGTAAAGTATTGACTAAAAATCATTTTACCTATTTGCATTTGTTGGTCGTGTGCACTGTCCGGTCAGTGACATTATCAAATGGCCAGTTGGTCGGGCCGATTTGTATCCTTTCGTGCAACTCAGACTCTCCCGCTCCCTGCACTCCTGCCATTGTGTCTGAGAATCATGATAGAATTTGAAAGAAGCAGGGGGCTCCTTGTAGACCTCGCTGGACCGGCAGGTTTTAAAGCTTTCTCCCATCCTTAGGCCCCTTTCTGTTAGTATCACTTCAGAGCCTGGACTTAATGGGGCAGATTTACAATCAGTGGCACATCTCTGTAGATCAGCAGGGAGGCACCAGTTATTTTGTGTGACGTTGCGCCAATCTATTGCGCCACCATGGATTGGCTGTGACTCATCTGACACCGTAAAGGTTAAGCAGTGCTAGAGTCGAGTCACAAGCGCAACACTAATCTGGCACTGCTCAGGGACATCCTATACTTGCAGTGCTGCATCACTCCTTACGCCTGCTACAAGCAGGCGTAAGGTTTTGATGCAGCATGGACGTGAAAGTGACTCCATGAAATCTTACTGTGTCACTTTTACGAGGCTTGATTGCGACAAAACGCCCACCCTGCATGCATTATACCTGATGCCTGTAAAATGGTGTAAATCTGTTGTAAATCTGTTGCATAGTGGCCCATGGTTTACGATGAAGCTGCATCACAGAAGTGATGCAACGGTGTCGTAAAGATGACGCAAGGGGCATTTAAATCTACCCCGTTGACTCCAGCGATCGACAAACGCCTTCCGCTCCCTGCTCTCCTTACGATCGCCTCCCTTCTACCTCTCAGTCCCAGCCCAGCCTTCCTTTCTCCACTCCCTTTCAGCCTAATGCATGCCAGCAGAGGTGGGTCTCAAACACTTTTAACGCTTTCTCGAATATCGAGCCTGGCTAAATGACACCTGGGCTGTAACAGTGAGTGAGTGATTTTCTTTCACCCTCACACACTGCGGGCGGAAATATTACATTGAATAACAGGTTGGTGTCCTGTCTAGGTTCTAATATAAACAAGTCAATTACTGCCTGATCCAGTATTATTGAGAGATATATATATATATATATATATATATATATATATATATATATATATATATATATATATATATATATATATTACCTACTGGCGGTCGCCAGTAGGTAGTTATAGTTAGGATAATTTTCAATGTTAAATCTCAACATTCTATTTTGAATAACTTTGGCGCCGGTTGACGAATCTGCCTGAAATTTTCAGGAAAATGGTCTCATGGCGGTCCGGTCCTTCCCTGAAAGTTTGGGGGGGATTCGTCAAGCGGGGGCCGAGATAAAAGGGGGGTCCCAAAACGCGTTTTCCCCATGTTAATTTCCATAGGGCGGTCGATTTCACTTTTAGCCCGAACGGCTGAATGGATTTCCACCAAACTTGGCAAAATTGTAGGGACTGGTAGCCCGATGTGCCTTTGCTATGTCTCAAGATATGTGCTCCAGTGGATTTTGAGTAATTTAGGTTCAAAAAAATATATATATCTATAGGCGCTCTCCCGTGCGCGCACCCGAGTGCGCTCCAGGCGCGACACGCGACTTGCGCGCAGGAAGCTGATTGGCTCTCAGTTGTCTGTAAACATTCTAAACAGTCCGGAGCGGCCGCCATCTTGTGTCTCGGTAAAATCGAGACACAAGGGGTTTGAAAAAAAAAGGGGCAAATGACCATAAGGGGGAAGAGTAGACCCCCTCTGACCCCCTAGGTTTGATGTAGGGACTAAAATAGGGTCCTGCAGGGCATTAAAATTTTTTTTTCGTTTTGCGCGGGGGAAGCGCATGGTACGCGCACCGGCGAAGCACGGGGAAAATCCAGGATTATATTTATGAAGGCCTTGCGCTGTTAGTTTTGCGCTTCCTGTGCGTCAATTTTTGTGACGCACCAGCGGTGTAAAAAAATGCGCATTGTTATGCAATATTTAAAAAGTGACGCATCTATCTAGATGCGTCACTTTTTAAATATAGTGCAACGAGGTACATTTTATTACACTGCTGGTGTTATGCGTCACTTTTCTGTGCGCACTCCTTATGACATTCCAGATGTGTCATATTTAATGTATGACGAATCATGTTGCAGATACAATATGGCGCAGAGTTTTAAAAAGTGACCCATGTACCTAGATGCGTCACTTTTTAAAAATAGCGTCAGGTATAATGCATGCAGAGGGGGTGTTCTCCCGCAAAAAGCTTTGTAATAGCGACGCAGTGAAATCTTTCAGATTTCACTGCGTCAGTTTTAGGATGCTGTTGCGTCAAAATCTTGTGCCTGCTTTACAGCAGGTGTTAGACTGAGGCAAGACCTTTCATATGCTGCTTTCCCCATTTGAAAGGACACATTACTGGAGTTGCGTCACTTTTGTGACGCACTCCAGCAATGCGTTACTTGGAATGTCATAAGGAGTGCGCACAGAAAAGTGACGCATTGCACCAGTAGTGTAAAAAAATGTGCCGCGTTGCGTTATATTTAAAAAGTGAGGTATCTAGGTAGATGGGTCACTTTTTAAAATCAAGCGCCACATTATATCTGCGTGAGGTATAATGCATGCAGAGGGGGTGTTCTCCCACTAAAAGCTTTGTAATAGCGACGCAGTGAAATGTTTGAGATTTCACTGCGTCACTTTTAGGATGCTGTTGCATCCTTTAAATATAGTGCAACGAGGCACATTTTATTACACTGCTGGTGTGATGCGTCACTTTTCTGTCCACAGTCCTTATGACATTCCAGATGTGTCATATTTAATGTATGACGAATCATGTTGCAAGGAGCTACAGATACGTCAGTATTTCTGACATATGTGTAAACATAAAAGTGATGCGAGGCCGGCGCAAAATTTTGACGCAATAGCATCCTAAAAGTGACGCAGGGAAATCTCATAGATTTCAGTACGTTGTTATTACCAAGCTTTTTGCGCGGGATTGCCCCTCTGCATACAATATACCTGATGCAGATACAATATGGCGCAGAGTTTTAAAAAGTGACCCATGTACCTAGATGCGTCACTTTTTAAAAAATAGTGTCAGGTATAATGCATGCAGAGGGGGTGTTCCTTGCAAAAAGCTTGGTAATAATGACGCAGTGCGTCACTTTTAGGATGCAGTTGCGCCAAAATCTTGCGCCTGCTTCACAGCAAACCTTTCACATGGTGCTTTTTCCATGTGAAAGGACACATTACTGGAGTTGCGTCACTTTTGTGACGCACTCCTGCAATGCGTTACTTTTGTGTTTACAGATATGTCAGAAATACTCCAGTTTATTCACTGTGTCATAACTTTCTTTTCTAACACTCACCTTCTTTCATTCCTCCTACTTCACTTCCTTTCACCTCTCATACCTTTCTGTTCTTTCTTACTCATTCTCCTTTCAATTATCAATGCACTATATTTCACTTACTCTTCATTTTTTAAGATTATAGCTCTTTGATGAGAATTGGAGGTAGTTCTGAAAAGAACTTTTGGTTTTCTTCTTTTAACTGAAGAGGAACAAAAACAGGGAATAGAAACTGCTCAACAGGAGCAAAAAGAAAAGAAAAAAATTAGGGGTGGGAAGGGCAGTGATGGTTCTCCAATGCCCGAACCATGAGCAGGACACTTTGCTCCCCATAGGTGAGGAGTTGATTGCAGTATCTGCATTTGACGACCCCATGGTTGAATGCAGGTTGAATGTTTGCTACCTGCCCCTGAGATTGTTCTCTTCCAGAAGAAGTTGCTCCTCCTGTTGATGTAGAGGCCCCATCTCTGGGAACCTCCTGTGCCAGAGCCCTGACACTTTCCCGGGCAAAATTCTGGGGGTGCCTCCTCTCCACATGTCGGATCATCGTAAAGTTCCCAAAAGAGTATTTTTTTTGGGGGTTACCCCGTGACAGGACCTGTTTGCAGATCCTGCACTCTACTTTTGGTGCATTCACCTTCTTCTGGCCTTCTGGAAACTTAAAAAATTTCCAAATGAAATGTTCCTTCACCTTTGGGGTAGGAGGCTCTTCATCAATGAAGTCATCTTCACTGCTGGATGGTCTGGCAGCCATGATGAATCCAGGAATATGGAGCAGCAAAAAAGGCAGGTCTTTCAGTCACAAAAGTGAAAGAAGAAGTGAAGGAAATGGGTGGGGATTTCATTCATTGTAAAAAAAAACTGTTAGCAACCAATGAAAAGTGTTATTTGAGGGTCACATGACCCGACGCGTTTACGCTGCGCGCTCCGGAGCACTTCCGGGTGCGTTTACGCAGCGCGATCGTAGGCGCTTCCGGGGCGCAAACGTGGCGCGATCGTAGGCGCTTTTCCGTGCGTTTATGCGCCGCGCACGTATGCGCTTCCGAGGGCACTTACGTTGCGCGCCGAAGTGACGTCATCAATCTTTTATAGAAATGCATAATCATTTTCCATATTAAAAAAAACTAATTTTATTTGTATGGTACGAAATGTTTTGCATTATTATTAACTTTTCATTCATATTTTTTTTTCACGAACGACAGTTGCGCTCTGGGTGCGCTTTCAGATGAGCTCTCGGAGAAGCTTACAGGAGAGCTTAGCTGAAAGCTTCCCGGAGCGCGCACCCAGAGCGCAAAAGAAAAAAATTATAAGAAAAAATGAATACTTAAAAAAAAACAGCAAATTGTAAAAAAAAAAAAGGTTAGAAACTCGATATACAAAGGAATTAGCATTTAAAAAACCTATGAAATTCACTGAAAAAACCATAGGTTTCACACCAGTTATAGTTAGGAATTAGCATTTAAAAAACCTATGAAATTCACTGAAAAAACCATAGGTTTCACACCAGTTATAGTTAGGAATTAGCATTTAAAAAACCTATTAAATTCACTGAAAAAACCATAGGTTTCACACCAGTTATAGTTAGCTGGAAATTTTACTGATATAAAACCATTGAAATTCCCACGTTATAGTTAGTCGGACTCACTATAACTTGCGCGTGCAATGCACTGCTGATGACATCACATATTACATCACTCATGACATGGTCAGTGACATCACTCATGACATCACTGATGACACCATCCTTGTGACACAGTGACAGACCTCCTTTCAGTGTAATGTAACCCTTGAAACACATATTCAAAAATAGAAACTAATATTTTCAAAAAAGTGGATATACCCATACCAGTTACAACAACCAATTCAGTAATACCACCATCTAATACACATCCACTCATGTGTATGTATATGGGTTATTAGATATTTTTATTAGTATCAGTATGAGTGTCTATATGGTTTGGTGGGGGTATTACTTAGCACATAGATGCATGAGTGACTGACTCTTTGTTTGTATGTGTTTTGAAGACAGCATATGTACAGGACTGTATGGGTGGATGAGTGTCTATATGTGTTTGTTAGTGAGTGAATGACTGTCTCACTAGTGTCTTTATCAGTAACTACATATGTTTTAATCTAGTATATATGAATATTGATGTATATAAGTGAGTATATGTGAGAGTAAGAGATTGTAAGAGTTCCTGTTTAAATAAGTATGTGTTTCTATAAGTGATTGTTTAAGAGAATAAATATGTGTAATTTTAAATAGAAGTAAGGTGGAAGTGTGTGTATAACTCTATATTCAAATAAATGGATGTTCAATAGTTTATTTGCACGTGTGAATATGTGTGTGAGTAACTTTTGGATGAATGTCGGTGTGTAACAGGATGTATAGGTGTATCACTTCATATGATGAGTGAGTATATGTATGAGTGACTATATAGAACTGTTGGTGAATGAGTGGATGTGTATATAGATAGTGGAATTACTGAATTGCTTGTTGTAACTGATATAGGTATCTCCATTTTATTAAAAATTTCAGTTTCTATTTTTGAATATGTGTCTCAAGGGTTACATTATAGTGAAAGGAGGTCTGTCACTATGTCACAAGGATGGTGTCATGAGTGATGTCACTGACCATGTCATGAGTGATGTAATATGTGATGTCATCAGCAGTGCATTGCACGCGCAAGTTATAGTGAGTCCGACTAACTATAACGTGGGAATTTCAATGGTTTTATATCAGTAAAATTTCCAGCTAACTATAACTGGTGTGAAACCTATGGTTTTTTCAGTGAATATATATATATATATATATATATACATATACATATTACCTACTGGTGGTCGCCAGTAGGTAGTTATGGTTAGAACCTAGTTTCCATAGGAAAAGCATTTTTGATTTGCTAATACCTTTGGCTTCGTTTGACGAATCTTTCTGTAATTCTCCCCCCAAAAATTCTATGCAGGTCAGCTCCTGTCCTGAACGTTTGGGGGTGATTTGTCAAGTGGGGGCTGAGAAAAAAGGGGGGTCCCAAAACGCAATTTCCCCATGTTAATTTCCATGGGAAATTTTGCGACGAGCTACAGCCCGAACTGCTGAACGGAATTACCCCAAATGTGGCCAAAAGGTAGAGCTTGGTTCATAAGGCAACCTTTTTTTTAAATGGTCTAAATCCGTTCAGTAGTTTTTGAGAAATTAAAAAAATAAGAGTCAAAAATCATTTTCCCATAGGAAAATTTGTGCAAGGCTACAGCTGAAACTACTGAATGGAATTACTCCAGATATGACAGAAAGGTAGTGCTTGGGTCAGAAATTGAGCTTTAAAAACATTGCCTAAGTCCGTTCAGTAGTTGCTGAGAAATTAGAAAAATAAAAGTTTTGATATCTGGGCGGAGCCTAAGTCACTTGCGCGAGCTTCACTGTGATTGGCTGCTAGCACTCCAAACCAAGAAGTGTTGGCAGCCATCTTGGCAGCCATCTTGGCAGCCATCTTGTGGCTCGGTAGAAGCAAATCACCCCAAAAACGGAGAAACAGAGGTATACACCAAGAGAAGGGGGTAGGGTAGAAAAATCCTGACCGCCTAGGTCTACTCAGAGGGTCGAAGAAGGACCACCAGGGCCCAAAAAATCATTAAAAAGAAATAATAAATCGGCATAAATTCAGGCTGGGGTTGGGGGTTCTCACATTTCATTTTAATGAGGCCCTTGGGTGGGCTAGGTTCCTGGGGTTATTTCCTAAAAAATAATAACAGGGGCAAGCAGGGGTCTGCTGGGGTTGCGGGTTCTTGCGTTTTATTTTAATGAGGCCCTTGGGTGGGCTAGGTTCCGGGGGTATTTCTTAAAAAATAATAGCAGGGGCTTGCAAGGGTTGCGGAGGTCAGCTGGGGTCCGTGCATCCCCGGGGCTTCACTTATGTTGGGAGAGGGGTTGTGCGGACCCCCCTTGTGGAGTCTTCTATGTGCTTGTAACTTTGGCATCGTTTGACGGATCTTTATGAAATTATCCAAAAAGAATCTCTTTTTTGATTAGCTCCTATATTGAAAGTTTGGGGGTGAATGGTGTAGGAGGGGCTGTCCCTTTGCGAGTTAGAACCGATCTCTCCCTCTGCGAGCTAGCAAGCTGGTGTGCATTTTCGAGCAAACAGCCTGCAACTCACACTGTGCGAGCTGAGCCAACGGACTGTAGCTCTCCCTATGTGACCTGAGCACACGGGCCGCAGGTGTCCCTCTGCAAGGCTGCTCGACGGCCCGCAGGTCTCCCTGTGCTAGCCAGATCGCAGTTGTCATTCCGCGAATCGATATTGGGAATATGAGGTGGCTCTAAAGAGAGCCCTTGTGTTTCTCAGTTGAAGCTACATATAATTGCGGATGCACAGCTTCAAGTTATTCAGAAAAACTCAATTACCCTGATCTGTGAAGTGTACTCTATTACTTCTGTAGATATCAGCCATATCAAAACGTATGTTGTTGTTGTAGATCAACCCCATTGTATGGTCTCTGAGTTATGCAGAAACAGCTTTGTTGACATTCTTCCTAGATTTTTCAATCTGAGGACGAAATTGGTTTGACCATTTCCACTTCTGTCTTTGTCATATATTGGAATATACAAAGACAGTTTGAGGCAAAAGCAACATCAATTGTCGAAAGGTGTCCTTCATTAGCATTCACAAACCTACCCTGGTCAATGTGCCTAGGCCGTTTCCACCACAGTGTACAATCATGAGGTCAGGGTGTTGGAGATGCAAACAGGTTTTAACCAAAGGCAACAATTGGTGCCACTTCAATCCTCTCTGTCCAAACCATTTAATGTCCACATGTTGTAAAACTAGGTCTAAGTCAATACGTCTCTCTTCTGCATACCTCTTGCACCAGAAAACATAGCTATGTCCTACGTTCCACACTAGCATTTTGAAGGTATGATTGGGAGGAAGGGATAGATGTCTCATGCAGTCCGTTCGTAAAATATAGAAATGTTTAAAGATAACTCTTTTTTTTGCCATACAAAATGATACCTGATTGGGAGATGAAAAACATTGTTTTTTAAAAGTAGGGTGCACATTCGTTTTGTGGAAAAGCATCTTTGTGATTGGTTAAGAAAAAGCAGTTTAAACGTGGAGTACATATCATAGGATAAAATGTGCTCAAGTCAACCACACCTGCTACTTGCATTTGGAAGGCACTGTTCTAACTTAACGCAATCGTGAACTTTTAACCTGCACATGCCGTTAAATGTTTAAGAAAATGTTGAAAAAATATTTTGTTAGGTTTAAAAATATGATGAACTTTTAACCTGCATGTGCTGTGGAATGTTCTAGAAAGTGTGTTGATAGAATGTGTTGCACTTCTGACTTCTATGTGTACTTGTATATTAAAAAAAAGTTTTTAATGTAAAAGAATAAAGGAACTATTCTAATTTGCTCATTACATGTATTTATATTTGGAGCAATACAATGACATACACAACAGCACTAGGAAGAGGAAGAAGCAGGGAGTGGGGGTATGGGGGATATGGGCACAATGGTACACATTTACAATTAAGTACAGAAAACTATAGACAAATCATGGTCAAAATGAAACACACCAACAAGGAGTACAAGTCACACAGCCTGCCAACATCACACCACTGAACGAGCATAGAAGTGAAAACCACACTGCCTGAAAGGGAGAAGGCTGAAGAAAAGCTCACATGAAGGGACATCTCACATACAAGGCAGCACACACACATAGGAAGCAGAGTACACCAACATCCAACACAATGTTGTCCAAACACAAACATTTGCACAATCAAACACAGTACACAAATGCACTCGCCTGTGGCGGATAAGCATCCAAAAGCAGCAGTACGAAAGAGGCACATGAGAATGCATAGGTACAAACCCACAGTCCCGATGGGGTAGCAATTCACGTATGGATGGCAGCCAGAGAGTGCGTGACACACACATTGGCATACAAATCAAGCCACAACACATTTGTAGACAAGTTAAAATGTGGAAACTTTATAAAAAAAAGTGCTTGTCAGTACAGCCATGAGCAGTGCCACGATATGCAGACAAATGCAGCAGCATGCCTGAATAAGGAATGTAGGAAAGTGTCCATGATCACCTCGGGGTAGTACATCACCATTCACCAACACACGTCAGTGTCAAGCAGCATTGGACATAATTCAGGTTGAACGCAAGTGATGTCCGCAATGCCGAAGCTCAGCTGGTAAGTGATCCGCCAAAGGCAGTGCACCAAGCGAGGACATGCAGCAAATGTGCAACACCATGACACTGCACTTTGGAGGTGCTGCATGCCACTTTACAACATCGACTGCTGCGGCCCTTGTGGCAGGCCACACCAGAACACAGAGACACACTTACCACACTTCCTGCACATGGACAAGCTGAGACACCCCATTCCCCTTGCCGGATAGTCACACCCCTGTGCTGACTTGTGTACGCCGGACCAGCACACGCCGCTTGTGCATGCAGAAGGATGCGTGCGAAGCTACATGTCCAGGGTCACTGCCATTGTTGAGGTGACATATTAACTTCCGCTGAACAAAGCACACTGTGATTTTGCTGGACCCATGCCTATCATGCTAGCACAATGACGACACAGACACTCTTGCTTAGATGTGGGTTTGGGGGCGTTGGTGGTCCTGGGATTGTTGCGATGAGTGTTGTGGCCCTCATGGGTATCCCTGTATCATGCTCATTGACTCTATGGCACCTGTGGGTATTCTGGTGTGGCTCTTGGCTGTGTTCCCTTTCATGCTGCAGGTAGTCATCCTGCTTAACACCAGCAGAAAGCAGGTCTAAAATCCCTGGTGCTAACGCAGCTTATCGCCGGAATTTGTTTCGCATCACAGTTGTTGTGAAAGTTGTGATGTGATTTTTTCATGTACCGAACAATAAACAGACTGGCAGTGTATCCCATCAAGATCCAGCACCTGACCCACTATTCCAAATCAATATAAATACAATGAGATTTCTTCATTGATTTTGTGTGTACACTGTAAGTGCACCCACTACCACCGTGCAATTCAATACAGAATTTTAGAATTTAGAATACATTTTAAAGGTGCACCTGGTGTTGTTTTGCATGGGAACGGCATTTCATTATCAGCACTTTAATGCAACTAAAGTTGAGATAAATCTAACACACTATTCAGAAGTTGATGCAAACTGCAGACATCACCAGTATTCCCGCGATAACTTCCCCAAAATTTAACACCATGGTGAACACCATCAAATAAAAGTAATAAGAAAGAGAAAGAGTTACACAGCACTTAAGAAAACAACCAAAAACGTAATTAAAAATGTTTTTTTCCAAACTTTATTTTTTCATAAACATATATATGAACAGTAAACAAAATTTAACAAAAAGTATACAAAACAACAAGGTGGAACACTAGTTTGGGGACCATGGATGTTGATGACTGAGTATGGAAAATAAAGCACAAAATAAGCACGTGTGTAATGTGCATATCAAAGGAGTGAGACACAGAGAAACAGAGAAGGAATAAAAGTCTGAGAAAAAGAGAGGGAAGGAAAGAAAGCGAGTGAGAAAGGGAGAAGGGAGATAGAGATAGAAGGAAAGGAAAGAAGAGAGTGAGAGAGAGAGAGTGATGAGAGGGAAGTGAGAGAGAGAGAGAGAGAGAGAGACACTGTCGATCCTGTGCATCTATGACCAAATAATACCTGCTGTCACTGGAGTGTCTACCAATGGGCACTCCACATGCCTGTCAAAACTCTGCGGATCTCACAGATGTCGCTGAGTCCTGAGTCATGAATGGCAGAGACCACATCCACTTCTCCACGGCCCGGCAGATCTCACACATGTCGCTGAGTCCTGAGTCATCAATGGCGGAGACCACATCAGCTTTTGGTGCTGCTAAACTTGTGCAACGCAAGTCAGCGGCACGTGGTGGTAGGCCCCTGATGGTCATAGAACCTAGGGTGCGACTAACCCTGTGCACCTCAAGTCCATGCCACGTGGCGGTGAGCATCTGTTGGGCACATCAGTACTGGGTTGCACTAACCCTGTGCATCTCAAGTCCGCGCCACGTGGTGCTAGGCCCCTGACGGCCATATAGCTCAGGGTGTGACTAACCCTCTGCGCAACTCTTCATGGACTCTTTATGATTGAGACCCGTGGAGCGTCCGCCATCCAGTCAGCACCGGGAATAAAGGATGTGACGTTGTCGATCCATTATATGTGCATGGTCACCTGGCCTGTGACAAATGTGCTGGATGGGTGTGGTATGTGTGCAAACCTGCCTTCAGGGAGTGGCCGTAACATGTTGACAACAAGACCACTGACCTGCACACTAACTGCGAGTTCGCCTGCGACAGGTAGCTATATGAGAGGTGTGAAAACGTGTTTTCTCAATCGATTTTCCATAGGAAACTTTAGACAAGGCTACAGGTCAAACTGCTGAACACAAGTACGCCAAATTTGGCAGTGAGAAAGGTCTTGGTCCAGGAAGCGCGCTTTCTCGCATCGAGTGAAAACATAAAAGAAAGATCTCGGGGCAATTTAATATAGCGGAGCTCTGTCTGTGCGAGAAAACTCTTTCACGCTCCCTCTGCTCAACATCACCACTTTGCAGCTATGCCATTAGAAGCCAGTCTGTCGGATTGCAGCTCGCTACCTCTGTGAGCAGGTTTGCTAGTGTGCCTGCATGTCTGCGAGGTACTACACAACTGTTCCTTTGGGAGCGGATGGCTCTTAGTTCTCTCTGTGCGAGTCGAGCCCAGGGGCCGCAGCTGTCCTGAGCCTGGGTGCGAACTGTTCATAACTCACACTACATAAGTATTGAGAAATCCTTTTGTGATCCAGTCCGTCAGCTGGCATCTGTCCAAGGCATTTCTCAAAAGATACTGCAGTTCTTTCTGTGAGAGATACCCCTTTCAAGCTGCCTCTCCCCAGATCACCAGGTAATGCACCCTCTTCCCACATTACCAACATAACCCCAACAACCTTCTTGGGCCCGGACGTGTCCCTGTGCAGTTGGACAAAGAAGAATCTTAGTCATGTATAGATTTACACATAATACATTTTATTTAAAGAAAACAACAACAAATAAAACAGAAGGGAGTTTGATGCTGTTGTTGCTGCCACAATGTTAGGGTCACTGCCATTCAGGACTCAGGACACAGTTGCACATGTGGGATTGCCATTTGTTAAATAGGGTTAGTGGGACTACTTGTCGCTGGTCTTGCATATGGAAATATGCCTTACTAATCGATGGGACACTGGTGGTGTGGGCGCTGCAACAAATTAGGGGTCACTGCATTCAGGACTCAGGACACAGTTGCACATGTGGGATCGGCTTGTGTTACATAGGTTTAGTGGCACCAGAAGCATTATATGAGCCTGTGATGATGCTTGGTGTGGACGAGCCGCAGTGGGAGCAATGTGTCTTGCCTTCTGGACTGCGTCATGTGCAATCGGGACTCTATCTGAATTGTGAGGCCTGATGACCATAGTGTAGGCCAGAGGAAGCAGTGAGCAACAAGGGCCCACAGCCACATGCATATGTTGGTGGCCCCACCGGCCTGTGTAAAGAAACATACCCTATGCACACACTCAGTAAGTATAAGAAGGTCACAATGTGTCCGTAAACAAATTGTCAATAGAGTGCAGAGAAACAACAATAATATACAGCAGTTGGTGTAAATAAATGAACATGTGTTGTCAAAAGGTCTTGGTCTCCTTGCTTTAATAAATCACAGCTTGAGAACAACCAGCCGACACGTGTTTCATCGCATCTCGCGAATCTTCAGGGCTGGAAACAATACAGAAAAAAAGGGGGCTATTCATGGGAATATATACAATTGTAAATGGCAAATGATAACCTTAGAACCACTTCGGGCCAGCTGTTGAGACAAGCATCAAGTAGGATAACTTCATGCATAGGTCTATACCCTTGAGAAGGTTTGAGGAAGACATCCTTTAGTGTGCTAAGGTGCCCTCAGATAGATCATTCGCTATATATCAGTCTTGTGTACATTCCAGGTCTTCCTCAAACCTTCTCAAGGGTATAGACCTATGCATTCACTAAAATAAACATAGGTTTCAGAGACATTATAGTTAGTTGGACATGACCGCATTACGTGCATGCTGAGTTTTTATTGGTAGTGCAAACCTTACCTGACACCACATGTGACAGCAATAGTAGAGCCAGAGAAAATACTCAGTCTTGCAGCTCAGCGGTACAAAGATAGACTAGTTTAACACTTTAGGTAATTAATACATTACAATCATGTATAACAACCTATATTACAAAACCTTTTCATAGTTTGTGTGGATAGGTTGGATAAGATTTAACCACTGTTATCGGGAATATCAGAACACAAATGCAGAATTCACAATGCTGCCCCAACCTTAAAAACTGTCAAATGTTGTACATTTTAAAAGCCACAAGAATAAATAATTGTCAATAAATATTAATACATATTTAAATACAAATAGTTGAATATATATATTCACTGAAAAAAACAGGTTTCTGGGACGTTATAGTTAGCTGGACATTTCACACTTAGAAAACCAGAGAAATTCGCCCATATAGTTAGTTAAGCTAACTATAACTCGCGCCCCTGCAATGCACAGCTGATGACATCACATATTACTTCTCTCATGACAGGATCAGGCACATATGCAAAAGAAACTATTGATGGACGGAATGCTGGACAACCCAATCACTCACCCCTAGTCAAAAGGATCTGGGTTTAATCCATCATTCTTTTGCTCACCACATCACCCCAGTTTGTACCCAGCCATATGCAAATCAGTCTCGACCCTGTTCCTTGTGGGAGCAATCCAGCCTGAACTGCCAAGCCAGGTCCTCCCTGGACCGGAAACAAGCATCCTGGTCCGGTTTCTGGGAATCACCCTTCATCAGCTAGGCTAGCTTGAATCCAGTGGTGTAGTGAGCACGGGACCCACGTCTCGGGAAACCCTTCCCAATTAGGGCGACATATGCAAAAGAAACAATTGATGGACGAAATGCTGGACAATGCAAACATTCACCCCAGTCACAAGGATATGGGTTTCATCCATCATTCTTTTGCTCACCACACCAACCCAGTTTGGACCCAGCCATATGCAATTCAGTCTTGACCCTGTTCCTTGTGGGAACAGTCCAGACCGTACTGCCAGGCCAATTCCGCCCTGGACTGGAAACAAGCATCCTGGGACCGGATTCAGTGCATCACCCTTCATCAGCCAGGCTAGCTTAAATCCAGTGGTTTAGTGAGCACGGGACCCAAGTTGGGGCATATCCTTTCCATGTAGGGCAACAAATGCAAAGAAATATTTGATGGACGAAATGCTGCACAATGCAAATATTCACCCCAGTCACAAGGAACTGGGTTTAATCCATCATTCTTTTGCTCACCACACCACCTCAGTTTGGACCCAGTTATATCAAACCAGTCTTGACCCTCTTCCTTGTGGGAACAGTCCAGCCCAAATTGCAAAGCAAGTACCTCCCTGGACCGGAAACAAGCATCCTGGATCTGTTTCAGGGCATCACCCTTCATCAGCCAGACTAGCTTGAATCCAGTGCTGTAGTGAGCACGGGCCCACATCTGGGCATACCCTTCCCACTTAGAGCAACATATGAAGAAGAAACAATTGATGGAAGCAATGCTGGACAATGCAAACATTTACCCCCAGTCACAAGGATCTGGGTTTGGACCCAGCAATATGCAAATCAGTCCTAACCCTGTTACTTTTGGGAACAGTCCAGCCCGAAATGCCACACTAGATCCTCCCTGGACCGGAAACAAGCATCCGAGGACCAGTTTCAGGGCATCACACTTCATCATCCAGGCTAGCTTGAATCCAGTGCTGTAGTGAGCACGGGACCCACGTCTGTGCATACCCTTCCCACTTAGGGCGTCATATGCAAAAAAAGCAATTGTTGGACAGAATGATGGACAATGCAAACATTCACCCCCAGTCACATGGATCTGGGTTTAATTCATCATTCTTTTGCTCACCACACCACCCCAGTTTGGACCCAGCCATATGCAAATCAGTATTCATCCTGTTTCTTGTGGGAACAGTCCAGCCCGAACTGCCAAGCCAGTCACTGATCAGATCTCAAAATGACATCACTGATGACCCCGTGCAACGTCACATACGTATTCCCGGGAGTCAAGCCAGGTGAGCGAATCCACCCTAAAAACTTTTTTTTTAAGTATATGTATATAACTTTATTATATATATTTTACACCAAGAGATTTTTTAACATAATTGTAAAAATCACATATTTGTAACTGGAATAAAGATATATTATTGTTAAATATATTTTTCCAGAATCGCACCAGGTGCGAACTGGTTGCCCGCTTGGTGCGCGAATCCCATGTGACTTCAAAAGAAACCTTTTCATTGGTGAAGAATCTTTTTATTCTAGAACTTACAGCACCCCACTCACATTTTACATTTCTCCAACAACATCCTAAAGGGATTCACCTTTTGTTTTGTTTTTAAACTACTACAATGGCATCTTCAAATTCACCTGACAACATCCTTGATGAAGAAGATGACTTGGTCGAACCAACAAAACAGCAGAAGGAGGGTATCGTCTGGGCCTTCTTTACCTTTCCACCTAGTGAAAAGAAGGTGTATGGTAGAAAGGTGACCTGCACTGTGTGTGAACTAATCATATCTCGGGGCTCCAAGAAAAAATACCCATGCAGTACTTCGTCCATGTTAAAACACCTGCAAACTATGCACCCTCGTCATCTATCATGAGAACATCGACGTGAGCTGGAAAGCCAAGCACAGCAAGGTGATGAAGGCCCAGGACCTAGCAGCTCAGCCGGTACATCAACATCAAGCAGAGGACCTGACATTAGACCAGAGTTTGCTGGTTTTGAACAACGCTGCGTCAAATGCAAAAAAGGTGTTTGCTATGGTGAGCAGGCAATTGATGCAATTGTGTTTGCAGCAAAAAGTCATCATTGTTAATTTTTTTTTGCAATGATTTTTTAATTGCAAAATGTTAGAGAAAGGTTTCTCAGTATATTCTGTTGTTGTTTTCATGCCTTTTTTATGACCACCCTAAAAATACAAAAAAGAGTTTAAAAAAACAAAAAATTATAAAGGTAAAAAGAAGAAAAAAATGGTCCTTGGTATAACCCCCTATTTGGTTAAAAAAAGACGCATTTCTATGTGTTGTATGAATTGTGGAAAGTGTAATATATGGAGAAGTGCATGGTTAGTGCATGTGTGATTGCATGAGTGCATTTGTAGTACCTAGGTAGTTAGAGAAATGTATTTGTACTACCTGAGTGATTGCATGAGTATATGAGTAATGCCTGGGTGATTGCAAGAGTACATGGATACTGGCTGGATGTTTGCATGAGTGCAGGGGCAGTGCCTGCATGATTAAAGGAGTGCATAAATAGTGCCTGAGTGATTGAAGGAGTGCATGGGTAATGCATGGGTGTTTGCAAGAGTGCATGGGTAGTGCTTGAGTGATTGAAAGAGTATATGGTTGTGCCCGGGTTACTGCATAAGTGTATGGGTACTGGCTGAATAATTGGAGGAATACATGGATAGTGCCTGGGTGCCTGGGTGATTGGAAGAGTGCAACAGTAGTGCCCGAGTGATGCTCTTCAAGCACCGGGGAGAGTGCCAGCAGCAGGAGCCATAAGGACTCCATTTCCCAAGCTCCCCTAAATCATTGACACGCCATACCGTGCCCAGAGGCGCATTTAACAGGCAGAGGGCTCCTGTTGTGCGGGACGTACTCCAAGCACCAGGGAGAGAGTCAGCGGCAGGAGCCATAAGGACTCCAATTCCCAGGCTTCCCGACATCGTGGACACGCCATCCCACACCAGGAGGCTCATTTAACAGGTTGATTGCTCCCGTTGCGTGGTATGCACGCAGGCCGAAGGGCAGGCCCGTACTTGCCTGTCACTGACCAGAGGCTCACCCTCCAACACCTGGCATATGGAGTCTTCAGGTGCTTGTAGCCCCAAACGCCTTCCAATATAAGTGAAGATCATATCGTGGTGTGTGGCCAGAGACTGTGGTTGGGACCACTTCCTATTAGAAGGAACCAGTGGACCTTAAGGACTTTCACCCATTGAGGCTAATAAATCCCACTCCTTCAAATCCTTTAATTTTATTTTTGTGTTGCTGTGCGTGTAGACTTGGTTAACCCTCATCATGGGCAAACGGAAAGCAGGCGGCCAAATTAGAGCTGACACCAGTGCTAAGAAACCCTGGAAACTTTGGCTGACATTGTGACCTATTAATTGAAGAAGTTGAATCCTTATTAAAGTCAGTAGACTTTCATGAAAGGAAGGGTGATGCTTCAAGGGTCCGGGACATGTTAAAAAATGTTAAAGCTAAAAAACTGCAGAAAGCAGTTACTAGACAGAAACAAGCCTTGCTGCCTCAGACCATCAGTGTGCAATTTCAGAATCCATTGAGGATATAATCCTACTATCACCTTAATCTAAACTTAAGGTTAGGGAAGAAAGTCTTACGATACAAACTACAAAAACCCCTTGTTCACTGTTTCCCGATGTCATCATCGCCTGAGCATTCCCTGCCACAATCGATTTACAGCCTTACAAACTCTTGGGGATGCTGAGAGGCCAAACGTACCCCAGTGGCAACCTAAAAACAGCCATGACGATCCAATGGGAAATGGATGCCAGCCAGTTCTTGTGACACCTACTGAGCATGTGTCCTTGTCAATATTAGCACCAAAATTGTATCATCTTTATAGTTTGATTGTTTCCCTGGCGGATCAAGTCTCCTTGCTACAACAAAGAATTTTGTTATGCTGTTGCAACAAAGTTCCAACTCAAACTTTCTCAAACCCCCAAGGGAACCAAATCTATTCGAAAGCACCAGTCGAAATAAATAGATTGCATCCAGATTACTTTAAGTGAGCACCAGTTAGATAAGGATCTTATTAGTTTTGAAATTCATACTTGCCACCTTCTGAGAAATGATGTGATGGGGATTACATTAATCCTAACTAATAGGTCTTTGAAAAGCTCTCTAGCTCAATCTGATAACCAATCCTCACAAGATAGCCTCCCAGCTTAAACCTCAAACCTGAATGCAGTCAATTGACTGAGTGTAACACATGCACAGAGTAATTGTGTTTCATCTAGTATAGAAATGTTTGGTACTATATCTGACTCTACAAATAAGGTCATCGATTTCGTTGACAACAGAAGGAGAGACGCAGGGATGCCGAGGATGACAAGCTGTGCGTCTCCTAATAGAAAAAATGGGGAAATTTTACCTGATGATCTGACCCGCCTGAGTTGGATAGCTGGAAATGTGGGCATTGATATCATGGAGGATGGGAGAAAGCCAGGTGCTATGGCTACTATACCTCTGGATGTTAGTTCCTGTTTTTTGCATAATGTCGAAGCTAAACTCTCCAATCATTATGGGACGGCAATTGGAGGACTTTTGATTCTTGTTAAGAATAATATATTCAAGTCATGCACGTTGTTGCAGATATCTTACTCAGACCTAATCGGGATCACTGTCTAGCTACTATCAGGACTTGTCTTGGCCCTCTTAAATATTTATGCAAGATGTATTGCGCCTAGAACTAAATCCCCTGTTTTGTCTACCCTTGAAAAAGTGTTGGACTCTCTTCCGTTCAATGCAAAAATAATACTTGCTGGCATCTTCAATACATCTTATGAGCCATCTTCCTATATTAACAACGTCACAGAAGAGGAAGATGCAGTGTAGAGCATTAATAGGGAAACCCCAAGTACATTTTACAGAAACTGGTCGTAAGCTAGGCTCCTTAGTAGTGGGCAGAGGATCGAGGGAATGTAAGGGTCACACCAGATCTGACCCTGATGGAGCCCCCACCTTCAGAAGATGCATTCATGCAACTGGTATTGATTTTGTCATTTAGGATGCAAGACTCTGGCCACTTTTAAATGATATGAATGCAGATAGGTGGACTGGCAGTGAGTACGATTCCCTGGCGGTTTCATTAGGTGGGGCCTTATTGACAAGAGTATTGAATACATGCTATACAGAGGTACCCGATCCTGTACTTTCTAATTGCAGGTGTTATGTCTCTTGGCCAAAAATTATGACAAATCAAACACTGTTGTCACAGATATCTGGGCTATATGTCAACTCGCTGGATAATTAGGAAGGTGTGAATGAGAAAGAAATCCCAATCTTGAGTATACACAATTGTTAGATTTGGGGTTCTCTAGTTGGCACAGGTAGGTACTTGTGACAAATAGAGAGCCTTGCCTCTAGTCAGGGTAAGGGGGTACACTCCTAAAATAATCCCTGCTCACCCCTTTGGTAGCTTGGCACGAGCAGACAGGCTTATCTCAGAGGCATTGTGTAAAACATTTGTGAACACAGACAGTAATCAAGTGACAACACTACAGATAGACAAAACACAGGTTTTATGTCAAAAATAAGTATTCTTTATATAGACTTATCAAAAGACCACAAATTAAAAAAGTCCACAATACCGTACTTAAAATGTTAGAATTAGCTTAGTTCTACTTATTTCTTAAAATATGACACTTTGAGTCAATATACCTTAAGATGCGGAATGCAGGACAACTAAAGTGTTGCAGGAAATGTGATCCGGTAGTTCTTTACATGCAAGGACGTTGATGCGTTGAAGATCTGGTGGAAAGAAATAAAGATGGTGCTTTTTCCTTGATGCAACATGATTCCCGGTGATGCGGCAGCGTCTGCTGCGACGTCGATCCTCTTCTCCTGTGATGCGAGATGCTTTACACCATGCGAGCCACGAGAGTCCCTGCGACATGCTTCCCAGTGATGCAGCGGCATCTGGTGCAACGTCGATCCTCTCTCCTGGCGATGCAAGTTGCTTTCACAATGATGCGAGCAACAACAGGCCCAGCAACACTCTTCCTGTTGATGCGGCCGCGTCTGCTGCGACGTCAATACTCTTCTCCGGCGATGAGCTGCGACAGGCCCTGCGACACGCTTCTCAGAGATGCAGCGACGTCTGCTGCAACATCGATCCTCTTCTCCGGCGATGCGAGTCGCTTCATGTTGTGAAGCGGCAGCGGCAGTTCGGCGACACGCTTCCTGTTATTGAGTTTCTCGCTACCAGCTCCTGGCGACACGCAAGTCCTCAAAAAGTCCAGCACAACTGCAGGCACTTCAGGAAGACTCTTGGGGAGATGCTGGGTGAAGTCTGTTGTCCATGAGACTTCAGCGGGAGGCAAGCTCTGTTCCAAGCCCTTGGAGATCCTTACAAGTTGAAATAAAGTATGCAAAGTTCCTTTCTCCTTCCTTTGGCAGTCAGGCAACCACTGCAGGCCAATTCCCCAAGCAGCACTGCAGCGTAGGGATAGTCTCTCCTTAGTCTCTCTGTTTCCACTCTGCAGTAAAGGTTTCTTCTTGTTGTCCAATAGTGATCTAAATTATTGGGATCAGGGTCCCAATACTTATACCCCAAAATCCTTTGTCCTCTGAGGACAGAGGGGCCTTTGCCCAGTCCAAACCAGTTCTGGAGCACTCTGTTGACATGACTCCTTCCTTTCACAGTACAGGGCAGAACCATCAGACGCCCCAAAGGAGGTGGAGCCAGCATTGTGGAGGGAAGGCACAGCACTGGAGTACTCTGTTGACATGACTCCTTCTCTCCTTTTCATATGCAGGACAGATACATCAGACACATCACAGGAGGTGGAGCCAGCATTATGGAGGGAATGCACAGTCCTATTCAGGTCCCAGGTGCAACTCCACCCTCCCATCTAGAAGCAGATCTCTCTCTATTCACCACTGGGATGACTCACCCTGTCTTCTGGAATCCCTCAGCCCTGTCACTCAAACTCTAGACAAGGAATACACAACCTAGCAGAAGGAAGCTTGGATAGTTAGACAAGAAAATACCTACTTTCTAAAAGTGGTATTTTCAAACACAGAATGTTAAAACCAACTTCACTAAAAGATGTAATTTATCATTCTGAGTTCAGGCATACTAAACTCAAATTTCCACCATGTTCCTTGATTCAGTTAGGATTATAAAATGTAATAATCTAACTGCCCATTCTGGCCTATGGAGAACAGTTAGCCTTAAAATAGTGTAAAAAGAAAATGGCTGTAATTCACTATTAGGACATGCTACACACACCAGGGCATGTCTTACCTTGTACTTACATGCACCCTGCCCTTGGGCCTACCATAGGGGTGTCTGATATGAAGAAAAGGGAAGGTTTAGGGATTAGGCAAGTGGGTGCACTTGCCCAGTCAGCTTGGCAGTACCAGACTGCACACAGGCTCTGCAATGGCAGGCCTTAGACACACTTTTATAGGCTGCTTCTGTGGGTGGCACAACCAGTGCTGCAAGCCCACTAGCAGCAATTTGATTACTAGCCCTGGGAACTCCTGGTGCACGGTACTAGGGTCTGACAGGTAAACCAAACAAGCGAATCATGGAATCACTAATTCATACATCAATTTACAATTTGGAGAGCATATGCACTTTAGCACTGATCAGAAGTGGTAAAGTGCCCAGAGTCATAAAACAGCCAACAACAGGTCAGACAATATACAGGAGGAAGGCAAAAAGTTTGGGATGACCCTGCAAAAAGGGCCAAGTCCAACAGAACCCCCTTCCAGCCAAAACGCAGGGGAGAGCAAACACTACCTTGATGGGCTTCCCTTCTTTGGGTGATATAACATGGACATGGCCCTTAACAGCAGGGGCATATTCAATTTCTATGCCAATCTGAACCCATTTCAATCCCTATGTCCATGTTCTCAGGGTCCACCAAGCTAATCCGTGGGGAACCCTTCTCTTCACCTGTGGACACCACCTGTGCAGCATCTAACCTTAACTTGCTCACAGGTGTGTCCCAACAGAGAGACAGCAAGTCACAGTGGTCACTGACAGTAGTCAGGGATGAGACCCAAGAGTTATGCTTCTCAGGGCTCTCAAAACTCTGTGGTGTCAGAGAGTGGGGGGCAGTAGCCCCAGGTGCTTGGTACCCTTTGTCCACTTTCCCTCCTGTCAGGTCTGGTATGACATCCTGACACTGACCCACCAGCCCCAGGCCTGTACCCAGTGGCTGGACAAGAGACTGGGGTGGGTTCTCCCACACCCGGTCCTCCTCCTTGGTGCTCTGTACCCTCCCACCTGGAGCGTTACCCCCTTCCAGAAATGTGAGGGCACCTGTGGCAGGTGTCCTGCACATTTCGCCCACCAGTTCAGGAGTTCTATCCTGCAACTGGGCTTCCAGGTCAGGGGGTACACCCTGAACCTGGCCCTCCAACCTAGGGTCTAAACCCTCCAGTGGAACCGGAGTCAGAGGCGAGGAGTCCCTCCTTCTGCACCCCCTTTCAGAGCACTGCGCCCTCCCAACTGGAGTGGTACCCCTAGAAGCTACCTCGGTCAGCACACTGTTTACAGTTGCCCCTTCCTTCAGATCAGACAACATCTGAACCTGGCTTCCCAAGCCAGTTACCAAACCCTGCCATTGAACACTTGCTCAGCGCACCAGGACTTCCTTGGGAGCACGCATGCCCCCCTGAGGGTAACACATAACTCATGTGTTGTGTGATAGTCTGCCTGTTGCAGATCTCTCGACCCCTGTCTCTCTGACAGTGTGTGAAGATCCCCCAGGATAGACGTGGAGTCACCAAGGTCATTCACTGGTGACTCAGCCCTTCTGGCTGGCCCCTGACCCACTGGTTCTTTCACTGGGGACTCTTTCCCCCTCTCACCCCTCAGTCTGGACTTCTGTACCCTCCACTTAGGAGCGGCACTGCCAGACACCAGAACTAATAGAGGCCTGCTTACAGACACTTCCAGTTTACCAGAGACAAGGGGATCCCCCTCAACGGGCGGCACATCAGGAATGCCTAGGCTCCCCACCTGGTGTTTCCTTAAAGAACCATCCAGGCTCCGAGACTGGTTTCAGGCACCTTGTGACATGGAGCCCCACACTCACTCCTCCACTGAGACAGGACGTGAGCCCCTATACCCCTCCCACTACAACAGGACCTAGCTGGGCTACTCTGAACTACTTCCACCACCCTGGGTTGGAAGTTAGCCGAGACAAACCCCTCATGGCCACTCCCCAGTGCCTCTCTAGACCCTCTGGAATCCAATCCACAAAAAGGTCTGCCTCCAATGGGAGCTCCCTGAGGTCAGAGAACTCACTCTTCAACAGGTGTTGGCAGAGCTCTGGAAAACAAGGACTTACAATATGCTCTCCCACAATTGGATCACACAGCCCCCTACAAGGGTTAACCAAACTATCCTCCACCTCACCATCCAGTACCTCGCACATATACTCTTCACCACTCTCCTGAGATTGGCAAGACAGTGTCTGACTGTCTATGTCATTCATCCCACACTCTTTTGGGCGGTCTTCACTCTCACATACCAGGACTTCAACCGTGGGGGAATCCTTCTCCCTGTACCTCTCATCTAGAATCAGTAGAGTGTCCCTCCCACTCCTAGGACCATGAACCTCTGCATCAGTTTCCCCATTCTCCGCAGGGACACTGAATACTACTGGAGCTACCTCATTTCCTTGAACCTCCTGGTATATGTTAACCCCCTCCAAGTCAGATGCCAAATCTCTAGGTATGTGTACTACTCCCTCAACACTAGATAACTCACTTTTGCTGCCACCAGCCGAGCTGGACTTCACCTCCAACTCAGCAAAGCTCACTTCCTGAGCTGCCCAAATGTCTTCTTCTTGGGCCAAAGCCCCCTGAGCCTCATCAATCTATCTCAGCTCTTAATCAATCTCTTTCAGCCTCTGTTCATGAGACAGAAGGCAGCTATATTTTTCTGTTTCTCCCTCACTTTTAGAGAATTCCTCCTCCTCAGACTCAACTGTTAGTGTCGCCTTTCAGCGGGGTAACTCATACTGAAATAGGGATGCCTCTAGATCCTTCCTGGACCTTCTCTTCACAGGCAGCCCTCTTTCCTTGCAAAACACACATAGCTCCTTCATTGTATAGATACACATGTGCCAGAATTGAATTCCATTTTGCAACAACTAACCGGAGGCATGGTATCAAAAATACCTCAAGGAGGGCACCAGGAAACAGAAAAACAGTATGTGGTTGCGTTTGGTCTGCACTCACTAGTAGTGTTCACCAGTCACTGTACATAAGTCACAAATGCAAGTCCAGAATCCTCACTCCTGACCACCAAAGTTAGATTTGGGGGTCTCTAGTCGGCACAGGTAGGTACTTGTGACAAATAGGGACCCTTGCCTCTAGTCAGGGTAAGGGGGTACACTCCTAAAATAACCCCTGCTCACCCCTTTGGTAGCTTGGCACGAGCAGACAGGCTTATCTCAGAGGCTGTGTAAAGCATTTGTGAACACATACAGTAATCAAGTGACAAAACTGCAGATGGACACCACACAGGTTTTATATAAAAAATAAGTATTCTTTATATAGTCTTATCACAAGACCACAAATGACAAAAATCCAAAATACTGTACTTAAAATGTTAGAATTTGCTTAGTTCTCTTTAGATCTTAAAATGCGACACTTTAAGTCAATGTACCTTAAGATGCGACACGCAGGGCAATGAAAGTTTTGCAGGAAAGGTGATGCGGTAGTCCTTTACACGCAAGGATGGTGATGCGTTGACGATCTGGTGCAAAGAAATAAAGATGGCACTTCCTCCTTGATGTGAATTGCTTCCCGGTGATGCGGCGGCATCTGCTGTGTCGTTGATACTCTTCTCCACCGATGCGAGATGCTCTACATGATGCGAGCCGCGACAGGCCCTGCGACACTCTTCCCGGTTATGCGGCGACGTCTGCTGCGACGTCGAGCCTCTTCTCTGGCGATGAGCTGCGACAGGCCCTGCGACACGCTTCTCGGAGATGCAGCGGCATCTGATGCAACGTCGATTCTCTTCTCCTGCAACATGCTTCCTGGTGATGTGGAGGTGTCTGCTGCAACGTCGATCCTCTTCTCCTGTGATGTGAGGCGCTTCGTGTTGTGAAGCGGCAGCAGCAGTTCGGCGAAACGCTTCCTGTTCTTGAGCCGCACTTCCAGCTCCTTGCAACATGCAAGTCCTCAAAAAGTTCAGCACAACTTCAGGCACTTCAGGAAGACTCTTGGGGAGCTGGTGGGTGAAGTTTGCTGTCCCTGAGACTTCAGCAGGGGGCAAGCTCTGTTCCAAGCCCTTGGAAATCCTTACAAGTTGAAATAAAGTACACAAAGTTCCTTTCTCCTTCCTTTTTGCAGTCAGGCAACCACTGCACTGCTGGCCAATCTCATAAGCAGCACTTCATCTAAGGGATAGTCTCTCCTCAGCCTCTCTGTTTCCACTCCTCAGCAAAGATTTTTTCTTGTTGTCCAAAAGTGATCTAAATTCTTGGGATCAGGGTCCCAATACATATACCCCAAACTCCTTTGTCCACTAAGGGCAGAGGGGCCTTTGACTAGTCCAAACCAGTTCTGGAGCACTCTGTTGACATGACTCCTTCTCTCCTTTCACAGTGCAGGGCAGAGACATCAGACACACCACAGGAGGTGGTGTCAGCATTGTGGAGGGCATGGGGTGTTAGAGTGAGCTAAAAAATGATGATGGATTAAACCCAGATCAGTTGCCTGGGGGTGAGTGTTTGATTTGCTCCAACGCTCAATCCATCATCCGCTTTGGTATCGCTTTGTTCGCCCTAAGTTGTTAGGGTATGCCCAGATGTGGGTCCCTTGCTCACTTTGCCACTGTATTCAAATTGTTAAATTAGTTCAAACTTCAATACAAGCGCCTTGATATAATAATTGTTAGAGGTGTTATACCTCGGGCGCTTCTAGGACTTCCTAGATGTGTATCACTTTGAGTTAAGAGTGGATATTGTGAGGGAAACATCACTTACAACGCAACTTTTACAACGACATACCTTTACAACGCAACTTTTACAACGCAAAAACTTTTACAACGCATGTATTTACAACGAATGTTTTTACAACACAGGTACCTTTACAACGCATACCATTACAACGTAAGTATTGGTAAGTATATAATTATATTTTAAATGTTATATGTTTGGGGTAAAGGGGTATTTTTAGGGTTCAGGGTCAGTTTTGGGTTTTTGGGTAAAGGGGTATTTTTGGAGTTCAGGGTCAGTTTTTAGTTTTTGGGTAAAGGGGTATTTTTGGGGTTCAGGGTCAGTTTTTAGTTTTTGGGTAAAGGGGTATTTTTGGGGTTCAGGGTCAGTTTTTAGTTTTTGGGTAAAGGGGTATTTTTGGGGTTCAGGGTCAGTTTTTAGTTTTTGGGTAAAGGGGTATTTTGGGGTTCAGGGTCAGTTTTTAGTTTTTGGGTAAAGGGGTATTTTTGGGGTTCAGGGTCAGTTTTTAGTTTTTGGGTAAAGGGGTATTTTTGGGGGTCAGGGTCAGTTTTTAGTTTTAGGGTAAAGGGGTATTTTTGGGGTTCAGGGTCAGTTTTTAGTTTTTGGGTAAAGGGGTATTTTTGGGGTTCAGGGTCAGTTTTTAGTTTTTGGGTAAAGGGGTATATTTGGGGTTCAGGGTCAGTTTTTAGTTTTTGGGTAAAGGGGTATTTTTGGGGTTCAGGGTCAGTTTTTAGTTTTTGGGTAAAGGGGTATTTTTGGGGTTTAGGGTCAGTTTTTAGTTTTTGGGTAAAGGGGTATTTTTGGGGTTCAGGGTCAGTTTTTAATTTTAGGGTAAAGGGGTATTTTTGGGATTCAGGGTTAGTTTTTAGTTTTTGGGTTAAGGGGTATTTTTTGGGTTCAGGGTCAGTTTTTAGTTTTTGGGTAAAGGGGTATTTTTGGGGTTCAGGGTCAGTTTTTAGTTTTTGGGTAAAGGGGTTTTTTGGGGTTCAGGGTCAGTTTTTAGTTTTTGGGTAAAGGGGTATTTTTGGGGTTCAGGGTCAGTTTTGGGTTTTGGGGGTACAGGGGTACAGGGTAAAAATAAATTAAAATTAAATGAAAATTAAATTATATTAAATTATATATTTTTTAAATTAATTTACGATTATAAAACTAATATATATTTACCAATACTTACGTTGTAATGGTATGCGTTGTAAAGGTACCTGCATTGTAAAAACATTTGTTGTAAATACATGCGTTGTAAAAGTTTTTGCGTTGTAAAAAATGCGTTGTAAAAGCATGCGTTGTAATAACATGCGTTGTATCAACATAGATCCAAATTGTGATCATTTTTTGTTCTTTTAGGGTATATATGTTTTGTGTACGTAGTGTATGTATTGTACATGTGTTGTGTATATTTTGTATATTGTTTTGTATGTAGAGATGAATGCTAGCTAGGGTGTTTCATTGTTGTACAGTCCTTAGTCTATATGTAGTAATTGTTTATATTATTTATTTTTTCCTGTGTGCCCCCTGGTCATTAGACACGTATATATGTTTTTGTAAATTGTGAACATTAATGATTTCAAAAAGGTTTTTTGTTCTTCAAGGCAATTAATTGTAACTTGGATGTAAACAAATGTTGAATTTATCCCTCTGTACCATTTTCTTTTCCATATACATCAGGTATAGGAGAGTGATTTGGGCATAGCCCCTGTTTTTTCCAAGTACTGCATTCAAGCTAGCTTTGCTGATGACAGCTGATTACCCAGAAACTGGCCTCAGGATGCTTTTTTTCCGGTCCAGGGAAGGCATGGCTTGGCAGTTCTGGCTTGACTGTCCCCATGAGGCACAGGGTCAGACAGATTTGCATATGGCCATGTCTGAACTGGGGTGGTGGAGTGAGCTAAATAATGATGACGGATTAAACCCAGATCAGTTGACTGGGGGTTAGTGTTTGATTTGCTCCAACTCTCCGTCCATCATCCCCTTTGGTATCGCTTTGTGGAGGGAAGGCACATTCCTATTCAGGTCCCAGGTGCAACTCCTCCCTCCCATCTAGATGTAGATTTCTCTATTCACCACCTATTCACCACCTATTCACCACTAGGCTGACTCACTCTGTCTCCTGGAATCCCCCAGCCCTCTCACTCAAACTCCAGACAAGGAATACACAACCTAGAAGAGGCAGGCTTGGATAGTTAGACAAGAAAATACCTACTTTCTAAAAGTGGTATTTTCAAAGACAGAATGGTAAAACCAACTTCACTAAAAGATGTATTTTATCATTCTGAGTTCAGGCATACTAAACTCGCATATCTACCATGTTCCCTGATTCAGTTAGGATTATAAAATGTAATAATCTAACTGCCTATTCTGGCCTATGAGAACATGGAGCCCTGCAATAGTAAAAAGAAAGGCTGTAATTCACTATTAGGACATGCTACACACACCAGGGCATGTCGTACCTTATACTGACATGCACCCTGCCCTTGGGCCTACAATAGGGGTGTCTGATATGAAGAAAAGGCAAGGTTTAAGGATTGGCAAGTGGGTGCACTTGCCCAGTCAGCTTGGCAGTACCAGACTGCACACAGACTCTGCAATGGCAGGCCTTAGACATACTTTTACATGCTGCTTCTGTGGGTGGCACAACCAGTGCTGCAAGCCCATTAGCAGCCCTGGGCACTCCTGGTTCACGGTACTAGGGTCTGACAGGTAAACTAAACCAGCCAATCATGGAATCACTAATCCATACATCAATTTACAATAGGGAGAGTATATGCACTGTAGCACTGATCAGCAGTAGTAAAGTGCCCAGAGTTATAAAATAGCCAACAACAGGTCAGACAAAATACAGGAGGAAGGCAAAAAATTCTGGATGACCCTGCAAAAAGGCCCAAGTAAGTCCAATACAATCTACTCTTTAAAGAGCTTCAACAGGACTTTTATAAACATACCCAGCAAGAAACTAGTTTTGGTGCAAGAAGCTACTTGGTTTGACTTTTCTTGTAAGCAAGCAAAACATCTATCAAGATGTGCTGTCCTGGAAGGTGATAGAGATCAAATAGCCCTAGACAGGCGAACGTATGAGACCTCCATAAAAGTGGCAAAAAAGTGATGGGATGGCAGAATTTGGGGGGGTAAACTACGTGGGGTTAAAACAAATGATAACAGCTTATTCTGGTGCACAGTGTCACAAACCAGAGTGGAGAACACTAAGAACCACCAACATTGTATACCAGCCGATAGGTGGGTGTCCCATTTCTCTGAACTCTATGAACCTAAGGAAGACATCCCACGGGGCTCCTATAGTACTACAATTCCATATAGGGGTTCGACCTGCCATGATACTTTACAATTCGCTGGCCCGGCTGTAAACTTCAGCTTGGATGATACTGTGAATACCATCTTGGCGCTAAAAACAGCTAAACCACGGGGTCCCGATAAAATCCATGGGGACCGAGATTGTCACCATATACAGGAAGGGTGATGCATGTGTACCATCGAATTACAGGCCAATCATCCTAATCGACAATGCCCAGAAGATTTTTGCTAAACAGATCCTTGATAAAGTACACCACTGGATAGATACATATATTATTATGTCAGATCTTCAAGCAGGGTTTCGCTGTAAGTTGAGTACTGTAGATCACATTTTCAGATTTACCGCGCTATACTGGAAATACACTCTACTACAACAGAATTTTTATGGTGCATTTATTGTCCTTAGAGCTGCCTTTGATCTCATCCCCCATACAAATCTCTGGTCTGTTCAGGTGAATCAGAGAGCAGCAGTGAGCAGTACGATAGAACGCCAGAACGCGATTTGACATCCCGGTGAATGGACCACGAGCGGTAAACGAGCAGGCTGTTCCCTGACTCGCATCGAGAACTGCCCTTGCCCGGCCCCCAGGCCCTCTGGCCCCCTGGCCCTCTCACCTGACCTAGAGCCCTGGTACCCGCACTTTGCGAAGAGCGGTGGACGACAGAAGGAGACGGGCTGCGGGAGGGGCCAGCGGGTGAGCGGTGAGTGGTGCAGCGTTCTCACCGGCAACGTCCTCGCCGTCAACTGAGGGAGAACGAGCGAGGTGTAGAGAGGCTGCAGGAGCTTGTGGAGCTTGTGGAAGCTGCAGAATTTCAACAGTTACATTCCCCAGCGGTCGGCTTTGGTATCTGAAACCGGTAAGCGGTATCCGGTTATTTAAAGGACCAAATTGCCTCTTTTTGCCTCCATTTGCCTCCACTTGCCTCAACTCCCCTGCCCGTACAATAACAGTTTTAGGCCTTTCACGGCCCCCGGCCCCCGGCCCCCCGCCCTAAAAGGGCATCGAAAGGAGTGCAGAGTGCTTGTGTGCTTGCTCGGTATCTGTTTGGAAAGAGGGTTAGGATTGAGGACGCCAGAGGTCGCTAGTGAGCCATAAGAGCTCCGGAGTGTGAGCTGTGAAAGGTGAGCATTCCAGAGTACCACAGGCACAAAGCACTGACATATCTCTGAAGCAAAAAGTCCACTTGATGGCGCCAAGGAAGAACAAAAGTGCCTTGGGTCTGATAAAAACAAAGACTTCTAAAAATCCCCCAATGGATTTAGACTCATCAGGAGGAAGCTCGGGGAACCTCGAGGCAAAACCAAAATCTAAACGCACCCAAAAGAGAAAAGAGAAAATATCCAACGAGCAATCGAATGCGGGCCCTATGGGTGGCAAAGCCTCTAACCCCCTGAAAGACTTTGTGGGAAAACATTTCAAAAGGGTTTTTTCACCGGTTAAGCTCCTCTCACCAGATCTGGAAGCAGCCGGAGAAGAACTTTGGAAGGGGGGCTCCTCTGTCATTTTTGATGACCAAATGGCGGACCCTGAAAATCTGATTAACCAATCACTACAGTCCCTAACTACTCATAATGGCCCAACAATGACACCCAGGCTATCCTCGTCCCCAAAGTTGTCCTTGCGTCACGACTCGAAGGAAGTAAATAGCGAAACTCAAGGACAAGAGGAGGAAGATGAGGAAGATGACCTGGATTTGAACGATTTGGCTCTAAATGGAATTTCGAAAGGACTTGACGTGCACGAAGAACACACTTTAGGTTCCAAGGGTACTAAAGACGGTAATCAGTCTTCACAGACTATCCCGGAGACCTCAACAAATCCGGCCACCTCAATGTTGGATCTGATATTAATATTGCAAAAAACTCTCCAGGGAATCCTTGAAGTGACAATGTTAAATCATGATACACTAAAATCACAGAATTCACACCTTTTAAAAATTCAGGGTGAATTACAGGGAATCAAGTGTCAAATGCCCTTAATGCTTAGACCAGTACCTGACCCAGAGAATATAACACCAATTGAGAGGAAGGTTGGGAATAAAGAACCCCCAGCGGCAACGCCAATTGTGATGGATGTTGGGAATACTGAACTCCCGGCTACAAATCATGAAGTGTACATCTCAAAATGGCCTATGCTGATAAAAAGGAGGGGTGTATATAAGAGTCATACTTCATTAAGACAGGGGAGACCTGTTAGAAGAGTCATACAAAGTAAGAGTAAAGGTAGAGTAGTGAGAAAAAGGTCAGAGGTGGAGGAATCATTAGAATCATTAGTTCTAATTGAACACGAGTTAAAATGTAAACCTCCAAATGATAAGAAAATGAGAGCAAGCAATACAAGAATGGGAAACACAAGAATGGGAAACACAGAGAAGCCAGCAATGAATCGAGTAATAAATGATAATGGCAGTAAGAAACAAAATAATACGGGGATGCAATTTAATGAGAAAGCCTATGAGGATAAAACTAAAATACAATATCCACAAAAGGGATTAAAAATAAATAGTATGAAGTCTAAAGGAAACCAATGGCTTTACTTTGAGCAAATAAAAATGGGAAGGGGAGGGAAAAAAGCGAAGAAGCGCTCGTACCTAAACAGAGAACTTCTTCTTAATGCTTTCGCCCATTGCCTTAACTTGAAAGGAATCTGTACAAAAGATCTCCGACAGGTGGGTTTTCAAACAAACCTTGATGGAAAAGAGCTTACTAAGGTTCTAGTTTATTCTGAGCTGGTAAAAATAGCCATTGAACGAGCTGGTAGTGAGATATTAAAAGCAGGAATTCGGTTAGTACCTGATGAAGAAGTAGGGACTGAAGAAAGTGTCCAGCAAGGAAATGAGTTCTTAAAGTACCATGCAGGACTTGGTAAAAGGCAAGTAAGATTTATAGAAAGAGGTTTAGGGCAAGGCCCGGGAAACTATAATATTATAATAAATAATTCTGTTTCGGAAGACTCTTGCAAGAATTGGAGTCTTAATACTAGCCTCCCAGGTCCTTCACAGCGGTACCTAGAGGAATCCAACAGGTTTGGGCCCCTTAGTGATGTGGACTAGGTAAAGGGGCAGCCACACGGCTTAAAAATGGTCTCCTGGAATATAAATGGGCTAGGTAACCAAATAAAATGTGAACGGCTAAAAGATCTAGCAAAAAATTATGCAATCCTCTGTATCCAGGAGACCTGGCTATGTGGCGAGCCCCCTGTAGTGGATGGCTTCTGTCAAGCCTATCGACCGGCAGTAAAATCTAGATCAGGTCGCCCGGCAGGGGGTTTATTGACTTTACTATCTACAAACTTGGTGAAAAACTTCCCCCGGCTCACTGTAACATGTAAATGGCTGCTCTGCTGTAGAATAACATTAATTACAGCCAGTAACAAGAAAGAAAATGTGTTGATTGTAAATGTATATATGCAATGGGGGGGCAAGGAGGAGTATCGAGTCGAAATGGCGCACTTTAAAAATGATTTAGATTTACTGTGTGAAAAGTACGTTTCAGATTTGTTCTTGTTAGTAGGAGATTTTAACCATAAACTTAATCCTATGCGGCAGGATCTCATGTATCAGGATTTTTTAGAATCTTATGATATAACTCAAGCAAAGTTTCCAGAAAATCTGTGTACAATGAATGACGTAAGCTTGGGGAATTACCTAGCGAATAAATGTCTCTTTTGTCTGAACGGCAGGTACCCACAAGATCGACCGGCAAAAAAAACCTTTAAACAAGGTACACAAAATTGCCCCATAGATTATGTCTTTATCCCAGCATGGAACTTTGATATAATAAAGGGCTTTATGGTTAACCATATAGAAGAAAGCGACCACAATATTCTAGAAGTAGAACTGGCATTTTCCCATAAATTCATTGCTGAAAAAGTAATTATACCACAGATGGACTATCCCAGACGCATCACAACACGGTTAACCGAAGAAAATATAGAGAAATTAACCAGGCTCCAACATAAAATCGTTCTAGGATGCATAGTTGGTCTAGATCTGGCCTGGTACATTGAAAAATTAAACCAAGTTGTACAAAGTATCAAGGTCGAACTTAGAACAGACGTAAAGAACACCAAGAGTGTACAAACCACCCAAGTTAGGAAGGGAAACTGGTATAATATAGCCTGTTTAAAGAAGAAAAGAGAACTAAGGCGAGAACAGCGCAGTCTGCGTAATAAATTTGATAATTCTAGAGCTGAATATCTTGTAAAATTAAAGAAAGAGTATACCATGCTTCTTGATAGCACAAGAAGAGCCCATAAGGATAATTGCTGGAAGAAATTGCTGGAGGCAATAGAATCCAAGAATATACGTTTATTCTGGAATCTAGTCCGCTCAGCAACAGAAGCCTCACCTGGGTCAATGATCTGCGTGGTAGAAGAGGGTGCCTGGGTGGATTATTTGAAAGAGCTATACCCGCTGGGGGGTGAAGCTGAAGAGGAAGTACAAAGGGACTGGAGTGGCTTAGTAGATGACCTAAAACCAGACTTCTCAGAAAGAAATGTACTTGATACAATTAAAACTTTAAATTTAACAAGAGCCTCCGGCCCAGATAACCTGCCTGCCCTAATAATCAAGACACGGACATCTTGGTGGGCCAAATTCTTCTCCCAAATGTTCTTAGTAATCCTAGAATCAGGGATAGTTCCAAGTAGCTGGAAGGGTGCGATAATTCGACCGATCCATAAAAAAGGGGACGTCAACGCACCAAGGAACTATAGATTAATCAACCTACTCGATATAGGAGAAAAAATATTCGCAAAAATTATATTAGGTAGGTTAAAGACTTGGGCAGAGGAGAGAGTAATTATTCCAGTGGAACAGGGCGGCTTCAAGGAAGGCCATTCTACAATAGACCACTGCTTTGCCCTATGGGCGTTGGCCCGGAAGTCAATAGAACAAAACGGGAAGTTGCATTGTTGTTTTGTTGACTTTCGAGCCGCGTTTGACTCTGTGGACCGGAACAAACTCTGGGAGGATTTGATAGGATACGGAATTCCGGATGGCTTGTTGATGATCTTGAAAGATCTCCATAGAGGGAACTGGGCCCAGGTTATTAGAGATTTGCATGGGTCACTAACCCAGAAGATATTGATAGGGAATGGCCTTAGACAGGGGTGTGTTCTGGCACCCCTGTTATTTTCAATCTTTCTGGCAGATCTCCCTGCGACACTTGAAGTAGAAAGTGCAAGCCCTAGAATGAGCGGGAACAAAGTGCCTTGCCTATTATACGCAGACGACTTAGTGATCCTAGATCAAACAGAAATAGGACTTCAAAGGAAGCTAAATGCTTTTAAAGGTTATTCTGATAGGAAAAAGTTGACTGTAAATATGGAAAAAACCAAAGGTCTTGTGTTTTGGAAAGAGCAAGAAGAATTTTAATTGGTTTTTGGGTAATAACAAATTAGAGGAAGTTAAGGAGTATAAATATCTAGGCCTCTGGTTTGACAGTGCGCTAAATTGGCGCACCCATTTGGAGGCACAAAGAGCCAAAGCTTTTTCATCCACATGTGGGTTGAAAAAGTTTAATAAAGAATATGGCGACATGACTCATAAACCAATGATAAAGGCATTTGGTGCAATGATCCCCCCCCCAAGTATTGTATGGCGCAGAGGTGTTATACCTGAGCGGTAAACATGAGTGGGACCAGGAAGAGGGAAAAATCTTAAAAATGTTATTGTCCTTACCAAATTGTACTATGGTTCAGGCAATAAGAATGGAGCTAGGGCTAACTTCATGGACCGTACAATCTCAAATGGCCCTGGTAAGATTCTGGAAGCGCCAAGACCCAGGAGTGACACTAAAGGTCTCACAGTGGTGTAGGGATGAGATCCAAATAAGTAACCTTGCCTGGGCAAAGGATGTGAATAAAACCCTCCAGAAAGTAACTGGGTGCCTTAATGTGAAATTCTCTCAGGAAGCCTTGATAGCCGAGTTTACTAAGAAAACCCTTAGGGAACAAGGCCAGTCGCTCTCTAGGGCGCAGGACCAAGAATATATGACAGAGAAAAAATCGGTCCAGTGGTTAAAAAAGTCATGGGTTAATGATGGCTGGTTCCCGTATTTGGACATTCTGCCCAATCGAGTGCTGAGATATGAAATTCTTAGGACTCGAGTTGGGATTAACCCATGGAAGATAGATGGAAAATTAAAATCTGCACTGATCGGCCCAGAAGGTAATTGTAACTGTGGACGCGGACTAAGACATGATATGGCACATATTTTACTTGATTGCTTATTTGTACAGGATATAAGGAAACAGTTTTTACGCCCGATATTTTTATCACATAAGATAACTTCACGTGCCCAGGCGATATGTTTACTTACCGATATGCCCACTTTAGAAATTGCAATTGGATTGGGTAAATTTTTGAGGAGTTTAAAAGAATATGGAAAGGTGATTTTGAAAGAGGGGCACTGATTTTAAATTGTTTTAAAGTTTTATAAAATGAAAATATTCTTCTTATCCTTTTAGTGATTTTGAAATTTCTGTAAAATAGGGCGTATTGTATGTAGTGTTTCTGAGGGCGTCTCCCTCTTTTAATTTAATTTTAACAAGTATTGAATTTTACCTATTTAAGATGTAGTAGAATTTTGTCTGTCCGTACTTTTTGTGTCTAATTGCGTGTGTTCTGTACTGTTTAAAAGACCAAGGTCTAAATAAACAAGTTTCTCTCTCTCTCTCTCTCACTGCCGATGAAGAGTACTGTAGATCACATTTTCAGATTTACCGCGCTATACTGGAAATACACTCTACTACAACAGAATTTTTATGGTGCATTTATTGTCCTTAGAGCTGCCTTTGATCTCATCCCCCATACAAATCTCTGGTCTGTTTTAAATGTGATGGTGGTCCCAGGGAACTCAATCCATCTTATGTCCCAGCTACATAGTATTGACGTTGCCCAAGCGTGGTGAGGACACACAGGAGAGCTAACAAAGTGAATCCCCAAATAGCGAGGTATACGACAGGTGTGCGTCCTTGCTCCCATGCTCTTTACCCTCTATATAAACAATGTGGTTGATGTCTTGAAAATTGTAGAAATTACTCCTCTTTACAAAACTGTAATAAGGTACTGATTCTTTTATTTGCAGATGAATCCCTTCTCATTTCTAAGACCTCAATAGATCTTCAGCTCCTTGTCGACAAATTTACAGATTTTTGTGTGGCAAGGGTCTTGGTGCTTAATGCCAACAAAAACAAATATATGGTATTCGGTAAGGGTGCGGCCAAAAATTCAACTGTACAGGCTGGGGGAGTAGCACTTGAGAGGGTTAGGAGCTTTGACTACTTGGGAGTTAATGTAATGGGGAGTATGAAGCGGAACGATCAGTTAAAGAAAAGTTCACTACTACTAGAGCATAGAGCAAATGCTTTAGACAAACAAATTCCCGTGCAGTATCGTCAGCCCTGGAAGTCTACCACGGCGAAGCACTAGGGGCAACCCTATATGAAGCCAAGACCCGGGGATGTATTGATGTTTCTCAACTTACCGCTGCAGAAAATAGATTTGCCAGAAGGCTGGTTTCTGTCCCCAGTAGCACACCATTACTTCCCTTGTTTTATGATCTAGAGATTGAAAAGAATTGACGATCTGGCCTCCTTTGGACCACTTGTCTATTAGATCCGATTATGGGGCACCACTGAACTGATGGATCCTGGGATTGCCTTGATGAATTGTTGTGTATAAGGGGTGCCAAATCAATACCTTAGGTCAAATTTGTCTCAGGCTGGTTTAACAAGTTTGTATTAACAAGGCTATGGACTAACCCAGAAAGAATGTGTAAGATTGATCTCAACCTTTTAAAATCTAGTTATTGGACCCATATCCGAGATATTCATTTAGGTAACCACTCAATTGGTAAACTAACAAACAGATTTTTAGATATTAGGCCATCTTCTCATTATGAGGAATTTTTCGATTGTATCTCCTCCCCTCTAGCCAAGATTCTCTATATTCGTTTCTGATTTGGGACTTTGCCCCTAAGATCAGTAACGAGTCAGTGAACAAGGCCCTGGGTATGAGTATTTGTCCTGCATGTGGCTTGGCAGTTGAAGACAAGGCACACATATTCTTCTTCTGCCTGAGCTACCATGGCCCACCCCAGAAATGGATCATTCCTGTATGTAAAAATCTGAAAATAACAAAATAGTTAATGGCCCTTAGAATAAAAATGGAGTGACACAACACCAGCAATAGACTTTGCTACAATAATTTTTTATAGGCGGTATGTCATGAACATGGTAGACAATTGAAAGCTATAATAACAATGTGGTAGATTGGGGTCCCAGGAAATCAAAATTTAAAGGCCACAAGGAGAACTTTCCTAAAATATAATCAGTAGCACAATATCACCTCCGGTCTGGATATTTAGCACAACATTAATTTCATGTAAACGGGCGTGCAATCCCTTACGTGAACTCTCTCAGAATACTAGTGAATATTGCCAAAAATGGGGGGGAATTTATCCCTTTAGGACTAAAACCCTCACTCACCCAAGGGATACATGCTTCATCATATGGGTTCCTCCTACCAGCAAGAAATCCTAGTCCTACTGGAAGCTACAACTTCCTCACTATGAGGAAGGAGCTCAGAGATGTTTTCATAGATGTTCAATCATGGAAAAAGGATGCTAAAATCCCATATGTCAGAATTATGGTGTAGTGAGGGTGCAGCACAAAAAATACAAATGAGGGAAATTAGTGAACAAGTGGTGAGTTAAAACTGCCTAGGAAGATGCACACAACTGTCTTTAATGGGGTGCTCTCACTGTCAGGATTAACAAACAGTGCAAGGAGTAGTATGGATATATAACTACTCTATAAATGGGTTGACATGTTTCAGCCTATTTGATCAATGATATGTATCAGTGGTTTCTTCAGGACCAAGAAGGATGTTTGCTAATGCTGCTGCTAATACTATACAATGTGAAAAGTAAATAAAGATATAAAGATTCCATCACCAGTAGTCCTCTATAGTGGTGTCAGGTATTTACTGGTGCTGTCCTCAATAGTAGGATAATATGTCTCACCTCTACCTGGCAGGCAGCTCAGGGAAGGAGGCCCCGCTCTGTCCATCAGTACCTTAATATATTACCAAGCTGCCTCCCGTGGCAGCTTGGCAATATATTGAGGTACTGAGGTACCGAGTGAGGCATAGTATAGTATAGTATTAGGAGCAGCATTAGTAAACATCCTTCTTGGTCCTGAAGAAAGCCACTGATACATATCATCGATCAAATAGGCTGAAACATGTCGACCCGTTATTAGAGTAGTTATATATCCATACTACTCCTTGCACTGTTGTTTAATCATCCTGCTGGTGAGAGCACCCTAATAAAGACAGTTTTGTGCATCTTCCTATGCAGTTTTAACTCACCACTTGTTCACTAATTTCCCTCATTTTTATTTGTTGCGCTGCACCCTCACTACATCATAATTCTCACATCTGGGATGTTAGCATCCTTTTTCCATGATTGAACATTTATGAAAACATCTCTGAGCTTCTTCCTCACAGTGAGGAAGTTCTAGCTCCCAGTAGGACTAGGATTTCCTGCTGGTAGGAGGAACCCATATAATGAAGTATGTCACCCTTGGGTGAGTGAGGGTTCTAGTCTTAAAGGGATATATTCCCCCCCTTTTTTTGCAATATTCATTAGTATTCTGAGAGAGTTCACGTAAGGGATTGCAAGTCCAGTTACATGAAGCATTTTGATATTCAGACCAACCCAACGGTGAGCAGTATTCTCACTGACTTAGAGGCTCCTCAGCTCTCCCAACAGGTATCTCAGCCCACCCATATAGGGGGACACATCTTGGACCCCTTCTTTACCAACTTGGACGAGGCTAAGGTTACGTCCATCTCTCCTCTAGGATGGACAGATCATTTTTTGGTGACGATACGGTACCCTCTGCCTGGGACCCCTCCCACTCCATCGGTTAGAAGGGTCGCTAGGCGGCATTGGAATAAACTTAGGCTGGACGACCTGCACCGTCTCCTAACGGAAGATCCGCTAGGCCCACTGAATAGTGTGGAAACGGGCTATGACCAGTTTTGCACTTGGATTTCTAAGGCATTGGACTCTCTGATTCCCATTGTCTCAAGTAAAGTAAGAGCTAGGGAGTCGAGTCCCTGGTATGATAGTGCGCTACGTGCCTTGAAAGGTATTTGTAGACGGGTGGAAAGAGCGTGGCGGAAGTCTTATGGGGCTGACAAGACTTACCATCGGGCTATTTGTAGAGCTCGTGCGGCATTCTATGCCTCGGAATTCCGCAACAGCTCTAACCCGTCCAAGACAATATTCAAGGCCGTTAAAGATCTTTTGGTGAAAAGGACTTCCTCTGTGGCTGTGGGGTCCATTTCCCACTGTGAGTCCTTGGCCTCTTTTTTCTTGGAGAAGGTCCAGGCTATCTACCGGGCCTTCCCAAGTACGGGGACTGTCTTGGGAGTCCTAGATGGGGTTCAAGGCTATGCTACCCTGCACTCTTTTCCCCCACTACTTTTAGAGGGGTTTAATAAACTTGCCTCGCAGATCAAATCTGGCTCTCCGTCGGATCCAGTAAGACCCGCTCTTTTTAGAGAACAGTCCTTTCTGGGGCGCTCGGCAGTGTGTTCCCTAGTCAATCTTTCACTGGACTCAGGAGCGGTTCCAACTAAATGGAAGCAGGCCGTGGTCTCTCCAATCATCAAGAAGCCTTCATTGGACCCCTCGAAACCCGAAAGCTACCGCCCCATTTCATTGTTACCCTGGCCGGCAAAAATTGCGGAGGCTCACGTCAACCTGACCTTGTCAGAACATCTTGCCCGGACCAATGCCTTGGACCCTACGCAGAACGGCTTTCGTGCTGGGCACAGCACGGAAACAGCCCTTCTTGCCATGGTAGAGCATCTACGTGCAGTGTTGGATGCCGGTCAGACGGCGGCGCTGGTATTATTAGACCTCTGTGGTAAATATTTGATTTACCGTCCTAATTTCTATGCAGGTAAGTACTTAATCAATAATAACTCAATCGGAAAGAAAGAGGCAGAGTCCGTGGTGTTAGAGTTCTTAGGGGTTTTATTCCTTAAAAAGGAATGGTCAGACCGGATATCATGTTCCTACCACCACTAGGGTGTAGGAAGGGATAGAGCAATATTTTATTGACAATACATAGCTTATATACTTAAGTCACATTATAGAAACCAATACAGTAGGCGTAACAGCTGAGAGAAACAAGATAAAACACACACGTGGTAGTGATACGTAATTAGAAGGCGTGAACTAAGCGTGAACATAGAGGTGTGTGCTAGAAACGTCACAGGTAGGTGTCACAAGTGGGTGGCAACAAAGCAGAATCTTGTAATGTCAGCAGAAATCTGAGGCCTGGATGCGCGCGCAGCTGCATGACGTGTGATTGACGTGGAAACCGGAGGGTGCAGGGGACTTGCAGGGGACTTGACATTTGCACTGGCGGAAAGAGACAGAAGTCTGGCATGTCAGATCAACTCGTACCTCTATCATAACTGATATCTGATGTTTGGGAACCATATTATCTAAACGGAAAAGGTCTCTGGGGCAGAAGCTATTCTATACTGACTGTGAGTGCGTGTATAAGCGCCTAAGTGTCTGTATGAGAATGCGAGGGGCATGGGCCTACCATGGTAACCGAGGCTATGAATTACTTGCACGGAGACAGTGAGGCCGGGCCCTTTGCTCTGCAGCTGGGGGAATGTTTACTTAAATTAGTAGGCAGGAATGCATTTTCGAGGAGCGGAACAGATAATTCGAAGGTTGAATTCAGTCTTGGCAGGCAGCAGGCTGAGTTAAGCGCCGTGAGCCGCACAGGGAGTAAGGCAGAGGTCACGGGTACAGAGACAGCCTGGGCTGAGACTTTCAGAGTCAGAAGGCAGAAAAAAGAGGCTCGATGGCAGAATTCAGGGCCTACTTCGCCAGAGCTGAAAAACGTGTAAAGTACACCACAAAAAGACGTTGGCATGGCATACTTAGAAACGGAATATTCAACCCATTCAGGGTGGGTCTGAGAGAGGACATGTTAACGTTGGACGCAAATGTATTTGCGTCTTCATAGCTGGCACAGGAGGGAAGTTACATGCACTTTAGGCTGGTACATGGAGACGGTGGGGTACACGTTAGGGAACATTACTTGACCATAACATTTATATTTCCTCATTCCCTCCTTGTTCCCTACGGACCCTTCATGATATATCGATCCTCATGAATCGATCAGTCTGTTCTTGTAACATCATTTGCTCTTCTTTCTTCCTCTCACGTTTTGAGAGAAAACTGGAATGTTCAATACATGATGTGGCACACAGTCCACATATCGCTGGCCCACACTGTAGGCACAGGCAGCAACTGAATACTATGACAAGGGCAATGCCTAGGAAGGATAGGATCTTCCATCCCCAAGCGGTCAACGTTGTCCAGAACCAACCGGACCAAGTCCAGGTGCCTGGATTCTGATGTATCAGGTTTGCAATTTTATGAAGACGTGTAATAGCTTGGTATACCGTTGGCGCGCTTTCTGGAATGAAAACACAGCAACTTGACCCGATGACCTTACAAGCTCCGCCTCTATCTGCCAAGATGACGTCAATAACAAGACGATTCTGAAGAACAACAACCCGCATGGCGGACTGCTCCTCTGTTAAGTTACCTAGGGCGGAGGCCGTTTCATTCACTACTGCTTCAAGTGTTCTAGTTAATCTGCGTATTAGTTTACTGTTTTGGACGGGGCCTGTGAAAAAAAAGAATCCTTTATTGAAATCTGTGTATTGCTCCCATGCCGTTTCAGTATAGTCGACAATCGGGAGATCTCTTCGGAGTCTATTCTTTACTAGATTTGTATTTCTGTGATAATCAGGAGGGGCTAGGAAAACAGGTGGCAGAAGGAATGCAATGTAACAGGTACCATCCCAATCTGGAGGTAAGCGTATGTATGCAGTATGGCCACAAACAAAGTAGGAATGACGGGTAGCTCTAAAGGAAGACTTGCCTTGATCACTGAATTCGAACACAGTAGTACATTTACTATGACCTAAGTGTACTGAACCCTTCTTACTGACACATAGATCACCAGTGACTGGTAATACTGACATAGCCGGGAGAACTGGTGCAGCTTCGGATTCGACAGTAAGAATCATAAGGTTAATTGTATAATTACCTAATCCATATACTTCATTTTCTAGATCAGTTCCTATTCTAATGGGAAGTCCCTTCTTGTCAGGGTAACAGGCGTTAAGCAGAACTAAGTTCAAGTTTCCCCAAACCCAGCTCCCTTTAAAAACAGCGACATCAGGATCTAAGGAATTAATTATTCTAAACCATGCACCACAGGAGCCATTGTGAGTGAACGGGTACGGAAAGAGGGGCAGAACTCCCTTGTATTTCTGATAGGGAGGGAGTCGGCCACATATCCAACAGTTTGTAGCATTGTTAGTCTGATGGGAGTGATGTAACATACTAATGAATGTGTTGTTGCGCAGCGCGAGTCTGTAAGATAGTTCGTGGGGAGGTAATTCACTAAAAGAATGTTCGGCAGTAACATTATAAGCAGATTGTTCACGCTTGAAGATAGGGTAATATATAGGAAGCAATATACTTGCTACAATAATCAGAAGACTTAGAAAAAACATAATCAATAATGTCACTATACAGTGACTGCGGAGTGATTTACAATATGTACGTTTCTTGAGTTGTCTCTCTCTCTCTCTATCTCGATCTAGGGGATACATGTCAGAAACTATTTAACCGATTCACCTAGGGGAGGACTTAAACAATTAAACTGTCTGACTTGCTAGATCGAAGTTTCATGCGATACTCCTCTTGGGGAGTTTTCTCTTGTTTAGTAACTTTAAAGTCTTTAGTATCGAGGCAGTCCTTGGAGGGGGTGGACGAGTCGGTTTCTGGCAGCAGTTCGTTACATTTTTTAATATGACTCATATGGATCCACCCCTTTCGGCCTTCCACCTTGATGGCGGTCCTCGTGGTAAGAAGGACGGTCTTCGGTTCTTTCCAGCGGGGCTCCAGCGGACTTTTCCTGTCGAAATTCCTGATTAACACTGTATCTCCGGGACGGACATCATGCGGCTTTACATCAGTGTTGTCGGGAAAGGCTGCGGCAACCTGTGAACGACATGATTGGAGTGCAGACATCAAGGAGGCAAGGTAATCTGTCAGCATATTACAATTGACATCGGTAATTTTCTTAGGGATGGGCGTCCCCCACATATTCGGTGGTCTGCCAAAGACCACTTCATACGGGGATAGTCCTGATCTCGAATGGGCGACCATTCTCATGTAGAATAATGCAACTGGCAGGGCGACTATCCAGTCGACCCCTTTCTCTTTACAGATTTTAGCAAGGCGGGTCTTTAGTGTCTGGTTATGCCTTTCTACAAGGCCAGCGGCTTCGGGATGTCGGACACAATGGAATCTCCACTGATATCCTAGCAGCAGGGAAACCTGTTTCATGAGTTCGGATGAGAATGGCTGTCCATTATCTGAGTAAACGACACGAGGCAAGCCGTACCGTGGGAAGAATTCTCGAACCAGCTGCCTGGCAGTGGTCGGAGCAGTATAATCTGGGACTGGATATGCTTCGGTCCAATGGGAAAGTGCACAAACAATTACGAGGACATATTTGAATCCTCGACAACGGTCCATCTGGATATAATCCATCTGGAGGACTTCAAAAGGGTGATCAGGAGGATGAAATCCACCTTGCTCTACAGGGACGCTTTTACCTGGATTGAACTGACAACAGATCATGCAAGTACGCACTTTCTGTTTTGCTGCTGCTCGTAAGTGTTTGTTGTACCAGAGATTCTGTAAACTGTCTAACATTGCTTTCTCTCCTAGATGTGCGGGACTATGTGCTGTATTTATTATGACTTGAACCATAGAGTCGGGGAGAAACCATGTAGATTTTCCCTTCGTCATCCAACCTTGATCTGTCTGGATCCCTCCTAGTTCAGTCCATTTCTTTATTTCATCTGCAGTAGCATGTGTCTGAATATCAATTACATCTAGTGTGGGATCCCTAACTGTCATACAATGTGTCGGTACTATTGTCTTTGTCACGTCAGTTGTCTGGGTGTGAGTCAATGCTGTATGTTTTGCTGTTTGGTCTGCCAGGTCGTTACCCTGGGAAACAGAATCTGTAACTTTAGTATGTGCTTTACACGTCATGATTGATATGCCTGAAGGCAGATGTATTGCTTCTAACAGTGCTTGAATGAGGGGACCGTGTTGGATCTTGGCACCGTGAGAGGTCAAGAAACCTCGTTCTTGCCATAACACTCCGAAGTCGTGTACGACTCCGAAAGCATAACGGGAATCAGTGTATATGTTAACATTTCTGTTCTTGGCTAGTATACAGGCTCGGGTCAGAGCGATGAGCTCTGCCGCTTGAGCAGACAGTGTATCAATACGATATGTTTCTTTTACTTCAGTTTCAGTGGTCACTGCATACGCGGCCACTAATTCTCCTGTACTTGTTCTCATACATGAACCATCCACGTAAAGTGTCAGGTCTGGATTTGTCAGTGGAACATCTGTTAAGTCTCGTCGGGGCTTTGTTACTGCATTAATGATCTCTATACAATCATGCGGGGCTGGATCTGTCATAATCGAAGGTAACAATGTTGCGGGATTTAGAATGCTGCAGCGTCTGATTTCTATGTGTGGCTGGAATAGCGTCAATTCATAACCTGTCAGTCGTGCTATAGTCAAGTGTTGAGTCTGAGTTCTGTTTAAAAGGACTTCTACAGAATGTGGAACTTGAACTGTTAATTGATGTCCTAAAACAATTGAGTCGCTCTGTCTGATTGCTAGTGCTGTTGCTGCTACTGACTTCAAGCACGCAGGGAGTGCCTGGGCTACTGAATCCAATGTACTTGAAAAATAAGCGCAAGGCTTATGTGAACCTGCTTGGTCTTGAGTGAGGACAGACAACGCTGTACCATCACGTTCTGTAACAAAAAGTGTAAAAGGTTTGCTGTAACATGGTGTCGCTAAAACTGGTGCTTGGCACAAAGCTTTCTTTAATTCCTCAAAGGCCTGTGTATGTTCCTGAGTCCAAGGAAGGACAGTCGAAGTCGCTACCTCCTGTGTTGTCAACTGAATGAGTGGTTTAGCTAGAAATGCATACTGAGGAATCCATTGTCTGCAGTACGAGGTGAGGCCTATAAAGGCCCGCACTTCCTTTTGTGTCTGGGGTTGTGGCATATTTACAATTAACTGGATACGATCGGGAGTGAGCTGTCTCCCCACTTTGGACAGCAAGTGACCCAAGTACACAACTTGCTGAACACAGAATTGTAGCTTCGAAGGAGACACCTTGTGTCCCTTGTCGGCCAGAAAATGTAAAACTGTCAGTGTTGCTTGTTCACATTCGGGCTCACTTCGTGCGGTGATCAGCAGATCATCGACGTATTGCAGTAAAGCGGTGTTAACTGGCATTTGAATACAATCTAGTTGTCTTTTCAGTGCTTGGCTATAGATGCTGGGGCTTTCTGTGAATCCTTGAGGTGCGCGTGAAAATTTGAAACTTCGTCCATTTAAACTGAATCCGAAGAGATATTGGCTCTCTGGATCAATGGGCACACTGAAGAAGGCGTTCTTGAGGTCAATTACAGTAAAGAACGTTGCTTCTGAATCAATAGCAGTCAATAGGGATGAGATATCGGGGACCACAGGGTACTGTGGTACAATGCATTTATTCAGTTCTCGTAAATCAATCACCAGCCGATATACTGGCGGTGCATTGGGATCAGTGCGTTTAAGAATCGGAATGATAGGGGAATTACAGATATTGGAGTCGGTCTCTACGACCACTCCTTGGGCAATGAGCTCTTCAATGATTTCCAGTAAAGCCACTACAGCATCGGGTGGTAACTTGTATTGTCTGATTCGGGGTAAAACAACACCTTGTTTCAGTGTAACACGGTATGGTGTAATGTGCATGCAGCCTACATCGGTTGGGCCTTGTGCCCACAAGTGATCCGGTACATTTTTCAATCTGACATCAAA